>NC_081326.1:75042127-75730468 GCF_026419965.1 Kogia breviceps
AATTTTCGTTAAAAGCAAGATTGTTTGGTGTCCTTCAAAGAAGAAGTAACGTGTATAATGTGTCAGAAGGTTAAACTACTAGGTTTCAGTGCCACAGAGTCATGTGTAGACATCTGGAAAGTCGCCGTGTTTGCCCCAAGCAGGGGCCCACAGAGCAGCCTGGGGACACAGACAGAGGCTGTGTGGCTCAGCAGGCCCGGGTGGGGCCAGTGTCCAGGCGGTGGTGTTACACCTACTAAAGAGCTTCTGTGTTCCAGAGAGAGTCAAATAAGGACATCTGCCCACAGTCTGTTACTCACGTTTTAAAAAGAAACTGTGACTCACATGAGTTGGTCTGAAAGACACTGAAAAGTGAGTGCCCAAAAAGATGAAGCAACTGTTCTGATTTACGTAAATTCAGCCTTAATTTACCCAAACTCCACTAACGTTGCTTCTTTCACTCTCAAATCCCCGAGCTTGTTCTTCAGACAACAGCAACAGAGAGGGAAATAAGAAGCACCTGGTCACCTGTTGCTTCCGGTGCTGACAGATCCTTTGGATGGAAAGACACTCACTGCCGCCAGCACCGAGCTGGGGGGTTACCGGGGAACTTACTGACGAAGACGCCCTACCCGTGCGCACTCGCGCGTGTGTCGCACGCGGCCCCGCGGGGGCAGGCGGAGCGGGCGGGGGGCGGAGGCGGGCAGGTACCTCTCCGAGCGTGCACAGCTCCATGATGATCCAGACGGGGTTCTCCGTGATGACCCCCACCAGCCTCACGATGTGCGGGTGGTCAAACTGGCGCATCGTTACTGGGGGAAAACAGGGGTCCACGGTCAGGCTCCGGAAGCTATGTCAGTGTCCTGAAGACGAGTTCAAATAAGACTCAAGGCATTTTAATGGGGAACTAACTCCTTGGTGGCCCAGTGGTTAGGACTCGGTGCTCTCACTGCCAGGGCCCAGGTTCAATCCCTGGTCAGGGAACTAAGATCCCACAAGCTGTGTGGCACAGCCAAAAAATAAGAATAAGAAAACCTCAAGGCTAACGATGTGGCAACTGGGAATTCAATTCCACCGGCCAGGTCAGCTCACAAGTCGCCATAAAACGGCACACAAAGAGCAGACCACGTGAGGCACCAGATGCCACTGCAGTGAACTTCTGCGCAACTTTACAGGGGGACATACTGTGAGAGTTAAGGGTTAAGAAAACCTCCCCGTATTTTCCATGGACAAATCTGACCTGGGGCTAACTTTCTAGGTTTTCCTTTGGAAATCTCATGAAGTTGGAATGTGTGACTCATTTTCTAAGCAAGACCCTTCATGGTAAAAACCACCCCTAATTGGTAAGTCGCTGATGGGGTAGCAGGAGCTGCCCTGAGCGTGGGTGTGGCTGGGTGTCCCCTGCAGAGCCCCAGAGCCCGCAGCGACGGGTTTGTGAGGACTTCGACTTTGGACCCGGCTGGCTCCCGAGTCCACCACTGTGGCCTCGTCCCCTCACAGCACCTGATCGCTATCAGAGCTAAGCAAACGAGTTCCCAGACTGCTGTGAGGACTCCCCTACAGGAGAAATGCTGGCCTGCTATTTCCAGTCCTGTACTCCCCTCAAAGAAAGTCTGATGTCAGATACGGCCTGTGGCTGTCACGTGAGCTTGACTGCCTCACTGAGCCCAAGATGACCAAGAGGGCCCTGCACATATACGCACATACCTATGTGTGGGTGCGTATTTTTAAGTGTGCATACATTTCTAACGTCTAATATTAGGGCTGAGGAGGTCACGTGCCCAGCACACTGACTAGGATTAGAGAGAAGCGGGACAACCTTCACAGAACTCCAGAACCTCAAAACGGGCAGTGACTTCACATGGCACCTACTGCAGTGGTCCCCAGAGTACTGGGACTTCATAGACTATGGAAATGACAAACAATGTTTTAAATTTGGGGGACCAATACGGGGTTGATTTTTATGATGCCAAGCAAGGACATTAGAATCACAGCAGGAGCAAATATCTTTTAGTATCCATTTTAGTATGGAGCCCGGTGTGGACTGCAACTCAGCGCTGGGTACGTCTGGAGTAGACAGGCCTCTCGCTGTTTTCCCTCTAGACACCCTACAGCCGTCCCTCAGTATCCACAGGGGATTGGTTCCAGAACCCCCAGGGGGAAACCAGAATTTGTGGATGCTCAAGTCCTTCTGAAAAATGGCGGAGTATTTGCACGTAACCTACGCACATCCTTTTTATACTTTAAATCATCTCTAGATTACTTGTAATACCTAACACAATGTAAACGCTATGTAAATAAGATACCAGAACGCAGTAAATTCAAGTTTTTGCTTTTTGGAACTTTCTGGAATTTTTTTCCCAAATATTTTCAATCCGAAGTTGGTAGAATCTGCAGATGCAAAACTTGCGGATATGGAGGACTGTATGTCCTACCAATGCACCCAAGGGTTACACTGGCTTCTTGCAAAGTCACCCCACACTCACTTGAGAGAACTCAAGCCCTTAAGGTATTTTTTCCCCCTCAATTTTGCCTACATATTCCAAGAATAGGACCTGGTAGTTAAAAACAAACAAACAAGCAAAAAACCCCCACACATAAACACCTGGCACAAAATCCAAAATGTATCACTGAATTTCATCTTGTCAGTTCAGTTCATCACTTAAGTATAATGTGATATTTTTGGATAAACATTCAGGAACCCAGTATATTCACTCATTTTCAATCGACTTACCATCATTTTTGGTTTTATGTTACCCTTTACAGAAGTAATTATTAAAAATCCTACACAGTACAGGGCTAAGAGGAGAATCTTGTGGTCACTAGGAAACTCTATCCCTGCTGAACTAAAACCCAATAGGTGTAGTTGTTTGACCTGTTATTCATTCACCCAGGGCAAGGAGGTCAGGCTAGGGCCGGCTGTTTGCTTTCACAAACTAAATTTCACTGGAACACAGTATTGCTCAGCCCTTTATGTGCTGTCTGTGGCTCTTTCACACCCCGATGGCAGAGCTCAGCAGTTGTGACAAGAGACCATCTGGCCTGCAGAGCCTAAGATATTTACTATATGGTCCTTTATAGAAAAAGTTTACTTCCCCTCTTACGTATAGAGCCTGTCAAAGCCCTACAGGATTTTAGGTATACTACATCCATCATGTTTCTCTGAAATAACAGCCTTTCAAAAAGAGAACAAGGTTAGTTTGAACTGACTACTCCTGTGAAACTCTAAAGTTGATTTCTGTAATGGTGATTCCAAAGCCCTACAAAAATCACGATACAATAACTGTTCATAAAAATTCTAGAGAAAGAGAAGCAATTTAAAAAATGAGCATTTTGGGGGCTTCCCTGGTGGCGCAGTGGTTGAGAATCCGCCTGCCGATGCAGGGGACACGGGTTCGTGCCCTGGTCCGGGAAGATCCCACATGCTGTGGAGCGGCTGGGCCCGTGAGCCATGGCCGTTGAGCCTGCGCGTCCGGAGCCTGTGCTCCGCAACGGGAGAGGCCACAACAGTGAGAGGCCTGCGTACCACAGGGAAAAAAAAAAAAGTGCATTTTTGAAAATATATAATGCACTTTACCATCAAAGGTAAGGCAGACAGGCTGTTAGGTAATGATGGCTGATATATATTGTGTTTTCTTGGCCTAGATGCCCTGAAGAAATAAATAAACTAGTTGAGACAGAAGTCGTCACCAGGCCTTGTCTTGTACTTAAGTCAAAGATCCAGGAACAGGACTAGGATTTGCTTCGACTTAACTGATGAAGTTACAATATGACTCATTCCATGACTTGTTACTTATTGGACTACTGGGTGATAAATGTTTCTGAAATTCAATGTACACGTGATGAAGTACACCAAGACTCATTCACACGACCAGTGGCTACTGAGTGCCTTCTATGAGTTAAGCCCTGTGCTGTCTCTGGGTCTGAGCAGTGAGCAGAAGAGAGACGTTCCTTGCCCCACTGGGGCTTAAAGTCTAGAGGGAGACAGAGACAAGAGTAACTTTTAAACAATGTGTGTGTGTGTGTGTGTGTGTGTGTGTGTGTGTGTGTGTGTGTGTGTGTGTGTGTGTGTGTGTGTGTGTACACATATATATTTATTTATTTGTTTATTTTGGCTGCACCCGGTCTTAGTTGCAGCATGCAGGATCTTTGCTGTGGCATGCAGGATCTTTTTTTTTTTTTTTTTTTTTTAGTAGCGGCATGCATGTGGGATCTAGTTCCCGGATCAGGGATGGAACCCAGATCCCCTGCACTGGGAGCGCAGTCTTACCCACTGGACCGCCAGGGAAGTCCCTAGACAATGTATATTTAATTATGGACACTCAGGAAGGGAAAGAGCAGGGTCCTGTGACAAAACCTCCTAAGGAGACACTATTAAAGTACGTGGTCAGGAGGGACAAGCCGAACGGAAGCAGGAAGATGACCCAGCTTGAGGGCAGGTGGGAAAGAACCTGATGCGTGTAAACGGGCAGGACCCGATCCTGGCTCTCAGAGGGTCTGCACTCAGGAGAGAGGGCCCCTCACACACAACTCTCCACAGCAGCCCCCTCAGGACGGGCAGGGTCTCCTCTCCCTCACTCATCCGTGGGCTCCATCCCGCAGGGACTGTGGCTGTCCCGCTCACCCTCAACTCCAGGGCCTGCCGGCATCTCTACACATCTGCCCAATGCCAGGGTGAAGACGGCTACGGTGCAAGGTACCAGAGGATGAAGGGACAGGAAATCAATCTGCCTTTACATCCCAAACATGACAGCTGACCTGGGAAACTCTGTAGACACGTGCCTCTACAAATACAGATACTAATTGCATGGCAAGGTAATAAATGTAGTTGTCTCATTAGAAGTCAAAACATTATTTTTCTTACATCTTCAGAGACAGTTGGATTTCACAGAAAGTCAAATGGAGTTCCACAGACATTTCTAGAAACTTACAGGCTTCTTGAAGGAATTTCTCTCTCACGCTGTCCGAAGTACAGTTTTTACATGTTTTAATTGCAACCGCCAAAGCTGGATTCTCCTGTGACGGGGACACATGCAACAAGAGGGTCTCTATGTTAATCAATGGACATGTTGAGGACAGGCTGTTTATTCTGCAGCTCTGGATTCTGGATCAGACAGAACCAGAACCGTACAATCTCAAGAGCGAGAGGAACAGTTAAAATTCTCTGTAGAAAAACCCCAGAAAACAGACGTGCACGTAAAACGCTGCAGGCGATTTGTCTGTTCCACAGACACTTCCTCTTCGCAGCGCCTGGCACTCCTGTAGGGGCTTAGGCTGCACAGTGAACAAGGGCCGGCGACCCCTGTGCTACTCCAGCTGGCGTCCCAGAGGAGGAGACAGACAAATACCGTGAACGCGACATCCACCGCGGCCTGGAGCTGGTGGGTTAGAAGGTAACCTCCCCGAGAGGAGGGGAGAAGAGAGGGGGTGAGAACAAAGAACTGCTGGAGGGGAGGGGATGCCGGCCAGGGGCGGAGGGAGGGGCCGGACCCTGTGGCTTCCACCCTAAGTGGGAGGCCCCCCGGAAGGGGAGGTGAGGAAAGGCGCCACGGAGATGGGGGGTCAGGAAGACAGCGGGCTGGGCGTCGGGGAGGGCGAGTTCAGGTTTCCGGTGAGAGAACGCAGAGGTGAGAAGCCCAGCTCCGGACGAGACGGGCCTGAGGTGTCGGTGGGACGGCAGCTTGCCGGCACAGAGGCCCACCTGTCACGCGTCTGAGTCTGGGGCCTGCTGAGAGTTACCAGCAACACAGGACACCTCAGTGCAAGCAAGCACTCTGCTCTGAATGACTTAGTCTGCGTCCTCTGTAACGAGACGGCAAACTGCTAGGAGCAGCACCATGAATTCTACCTCTATGTGCATCTGATTGGTATACTTTAGAAATGACACAAAATGCCCATTTTACAGGAGATCTGAATAACAACAGAAACTTTTGTAAGACCATAAATCATCATCAATCCTGTCAATTCAACTCAAATAGTGAACATGGTGCTTTATTAAGATAGTAAAGAAACGTAAGGAAAATACTGCTCTCTAAAAATGCATAGTTTCAACTGGATGCTAAGCCTGAGATTCCATGGGCAGCACGTCTACAAAGGGGTGTACGTGAGCAAACCAAGTGGCTCGGCCATCAGTCCATGGACTAGGCACGGTGACTAGCGGCCCCAGGCTGCAGAGGCCTGGGGGTGCCGAGCCGTCAGAGCGGCTGGTCACAGAGACCTGATGCTGGAGAAGAAGATGCCAGTCCACAGCAAGCAAGACCAGAACTGAGCAGAGGGTTTACTAAAAGCCTTTAAAAGGGGGCAGATTTGAACACATCTAGGTAACTGCTCATGACACCATTTTCATTACGTTCTTTAAAACAGAAGCAGAGTTTAGGGGGACAGAGCAGTTCTTCAATGTTGAATGAAAATGTCACCCTGGTGTCCATGAGGCCGAGGTGAGGGGTAGGTGATGAGGCTCTGAGTTAGTAACAGCTAGCAGACACTCAAAAGATCTTAACAAGTGAGTCTAGAGAAGGACTGCTCTGGGATGAATTAAGAGAAAACAGATTTAAAGCATGGTTTTTAAGACTAAGATAATAATGATGCCAGAGTGAGCAAATGATCAGCGATGCTCAAATAATAAAAATAAACCTGATAACTGGGCCTAAGAGAGAAAAAGAAGCGTGTGCTGGGAGCCTTCAGATGCGCCTCGTGCCCATGACTCTCAGAATGAGAGGCCACCCTGCCGCCCCACGTGCCGCCCCACGTGCCGCCCCTGCACCCGGCCCGGTCCCCCTCTGCTCGCTTCTCCTCCTCCTCGTCCTCCTCCCCCGCTCGGCTCCACCTGGGGTCCCTGCACTGGATCTCCGCCCTGCCTGGCACACTCCCCACCGGGAGCGCGGGGACTGTCCCTCCTTGCTCACGTCTCCACTCACGTGTCAGCGTCTCACGGGAAGAGGGCCCTGACCTCCCCAAGCCCAGGCTTTGTTTTTCTCGGAGCACAGATTCCCCACTTGATACTCAGTGGGTTTGCTTTTGCCTGTCCCCTCAGATAGAATTTTTTTTTTTTTTTTTGCCTGTGCCTCAGATAGAATTTAAGGTCTGTGAGAGCAGGAACTCTGACCGTTTTGTTCATAACAACGTCTCCACCACCGAGCTGCCACTTGGGGGACGATTGACAAAGAATTGCTAACATAATTCACTGAATCTCAGCTAACGTAACCAGTGCTGGGTTCTGGCCCATAAAATCTATGCTGAGTTACATCTGACCGATGATTAAGAATCCCTGATAAAATGTTATTACATCTTACAGAACACTAAAGAGCATAATCTGGAAAAGGGATTTTTAATGGAAACCTAGAGAAATGAACTGGCTATAAAATTAGACTCCCACATGAAGAACAAAATAAACAAGCATTCACAGACGATGTGCATCAGAAAGACATTCAACAAAAAAAGTGAACGCTGATATTTTCCTGGAGGCTGGGATTCATTCAACAAATACTTAGTAAACACTATGGATATTTTTAAAAAATTTTCTCTTGTATTTTTACAACTAAAATGAATTACTTAGAAGTGAATGAAATAAAGTCTATCAGCCCTGCTGTTAGCTGTGTGATGCTGCTAAGTCCCTGTACTCCGGGAACTTCAGAATGCTTGCTTATTAAGAATTTTAGAGATGTAAGGAAGCTCAGAGACCACGGGGTTCAAGTCCAGTAATTTAGATCAAGAAGCCTCACCTCCCTTACATCTCACAGTCAGGTAGAACCAGGTCTAAGATTTAGGTCTTCTGATCAAATTTAGATCCAGGGCTCTTTCTAATGCATTTTGCCTCAAGAGCAGAGTTAAGAGAATTAAGAAGATAAACAATACAGATATAGTTAAAAAAAAAAAAAAAATTGGAGGAGATAATGGATAAAAATATATAATAAATGATATAGTTTTATATAAGTATAAGGGTAAAGACTTTCAAAACTGAACTTTAAAAAACAGAATCTCTAACAACAATTATCTATTTTCCTCAAAGGAAAGACTTTTACAGTCTTCTGGTTATAAAAGTAATGATCAGTGTATCCCTAGTGCATGTGTAAAGGATATGGAAAATTGACAGATAAGGAGACACAGGGGGAAAAAATGCCACTTGCAGTTTCCACATCAGGGGGTCACAAAAGGTCAATCATCTGCGCTATTATATCCCTACGAAAGCCATCTCTGTTCATTGTCATTATTCTAGTTAAAAACAGTTCCTTGAACATGTATGTACTGTTATTTTAAACTGTCATCTAAAAATTACTGATCTAATAAAAAAAGACATACATCAGGCAAGCGTTGGTCGGGGTGTGGAGAAACGGGCATCCTCACACATTGCTGCTAGGAACTGAAACTGTGGCAGTTTCTTTGGAAAAAAGCTTTGCAGGTCGGCAGAAAGTTAAACGGTTGCCAGATGACCCAGCGATTCCACTCCTAGACACACACACTCGAGAGAACCGAAAACTGTGTTCATACAAAATCGTACACAAGCGTTCACAGCAGCATATCGCGCACAACAGCCAAGAAGTGGTGATAACCCAAATGACCACCGACTGACGACGGGCGCAACGAGAAGGGGTCCATCCATACACAATGGGATGTTGCTTGACCATGAAGAGAAGTGAAGTACTGACACGGGCTACCACGTGGATGAACCTGACCCCATTATGCTGACGGGAAGAAACCAGTCACAAAGGCCCCACACGGTATGACTTCACTTACATGAAAATGTCCAGAACAGGCAATTCTAGAGAAAGACAGAGCAAACTGGTGATTGGAAAGGGCTGGGGAGAGGGTGGAATGGGAAGGGACTGCTAACGGGTATGGGGCTTCTTTTGTCTTTTCTTTCTTTTAAACTGAAGTATAGTTGATCTATATTATATCAGTTAAAGGTGTACAACATAGTGATTCAAAATTTTTATAGATTATATTCCATTTAAAGTTATTATAAAAAAGGTTATCATATAATATTGACTATATTCCCTGTGCTGTACAATAAACTCTTGTTGCTTATTTATTTTATACATAGTAGTTTGCACCTCTTAATCCCATACCTATCGTGCCCCTCCCCCCATCCGCTTTCCCCACTGGTAACCACTAGTTTGTTCTCTATGTCTACGAGTCTGTTTCTGTTTTGTTACATTGGTTCATTTATTTTTTAGATTCCACACATAAGTGATAACATAACAGTAT
The DNA here is from genome assembly GCF_026419965.1 of Kogia breviceps. Lineage (NCBI taxonomy): Eukaryota > Metazoa > Chordata > Mammalia > Artiodactyla > Physeteridae > Kogia > Kogia breviceps. The sequence continues at coordinate 75,051,311 of NC_081326.1, forward strand.
TTGTCTTTCTCTGTTTGACTTATTTCACTAAGCATAATACCCTCCAGGTCCATCCATGGTGTTGCAAATGGCAAAATTTCATTCTTTATTATGGCTGGATAATATTCCATTGTATACATATACATACCATATCTTCTTTATCCATTCATCTGTTGATGGACTTATGGATGCTTCCATGTCTTGGCTATTGTAAACAATACTACCGTGAACACTGGGGTGCGTGTATCTTTTCAAATTAGTGTTTTTGTTTTCTTTGGATACATACCCGGGAGTGGAACTGCTGGATCATATGGTAGTTCTATTTTTACTTTTTTGAAGAACTCCCATACTGTTTTCCACAGTGGCTGCACCAATGTAACCTTCCTACCATCAGTGTCCAAGGCTTCCCTCTTCTCCACATCCTCACCAAGGTACGGGGTTTCTTTTGAGGCAAAGAAAATGTTCCAAAACTGACTGTGGTGAGGGCCGTACAACTCTGTGAATAGACTAAAGAACCACTGCACTGTTCACCTTAACAGAGTGAATTTCATAGTAGGCGAACTAGATCTCAATGAGATGATTCTTAAATAGATCATTTTAAAAATCCACTGATCTCTTCTGGAGGGCAACTTGGGGCAAATTAGTGTTCTCTTCTGGAAAATGCAGGCAATTGGGAACGCTGGCTAACTGCTGTTGACTTGGCACCTGTTTGTTACCTATTTGTCAGTCGCACCCAGGGGAACTCCGTTACTGATGACCGAGGCTGGATGAAAGAGTAAAATGAGTCAAAGACCCACGGCTCTCAGGAACTAATTTTGCCAGCTTTTGGTTTCTGAACACAGCAAGTGAGTTGACATGTATGATAAGCTTTATGAAGGACAACCGCCAATGCCCTGAAGACCTCAGGACCCGTGAGGACAGACAGGAGCAGGTCCGCACGCAAGCAGCGGCGGCTCGGGCTGCTGGCTGTCGGGCAGCACTCACCGGGCTCGTGTAGGCGCCTTGGTGCACGTCTCCAAACTGGCCCTCTCCAATGCACCGGCCGAGCTCTATTCTTTCTCTCTGAATCTCATAGTCCCTGGCTGCAAAACATGATCCACACACACCAGAAGATACTTCAGTGCAGCACCCCCAGTGTAGAAAACACTGGACACACTTCACTTCATCATCATCCACGAGTAAAACCTTCATCGGTGGCACACCATTCTATGAAAATGCTTTAAACAGAGTGGAATTCTCTTAAACAGTATTTTTTAAAGGAATTTACGTAACTGTTACAGCACTGCTTGAATTACCAAAATGAGGAGTTTTATACAAGGTAGATTTTTTTTCATATTTTTGAACGTCTGATTTAGCTGATTATCTATTTGATGGTTTTCTAAATAATTGCTCCAAGTTTATGTATGTTTAATTAATATGAGCTATTAGTTCAGGTATTAATATATGAAGGCTAAAAAACAGTTATTTAAAGCAATTATTTTACAAGTAACTAAAGTCTGCAAATATGGAGGGAACAAAAAATTGTCTCATGAGTAGCTTTATAAGTTTAAGAGTTTTCCACTTTATTATAATCCTATCTATATTATTCACGGAGCTAAAAGAGTTTAAAGAGGGAGCTTCTAAAAACTGATTTCAAAATCAGATGACTGGGAATCAAGGTTGAACGTATCACATAATAAACTACGAGTATTTTATATTTTTGAGAGCATGTGCCTCAAATTAATGTATTAAATTGTTATGATTTACACAAAACCAATTATTTAGCAGGCTGTTGAGACACATGGAAAGAAAATACCCACTAGGAACCTAGTGGATGATTCTAATCCAATTAACTACTTGGTATTTTGATTTCTTCTAATTTGTCAAATTATAAATCATACAGAAAATTCAACCCAGACTTTAGATGGTTATTTTCCTCTTTAAAATCACTTTAGCTAGTAGTTCCATTGATTTAACAGCACGAGTAAACCAATGAAAAAATTTAAAAATAAAAGTTAACTGAAAACTGAAACATCCGATTATCATTCCATGGGTTGCAATTGCAAGCAAATGCAGTTATTTTAAAGGAATCCTGTTACCTTCATCTATTCCATAGCTTTCTGTATTGCAATTAAGAGAGAAAAAAATTGAAGACCTCGCTTAGAAATAACTAATAGCAATTAGGTTAACAACAACAAACTCGGAGAGTACGTTTCAATATTTACTTTATTAAATATTTTGACTACCAACCTGGGTCAAAACAGAAGACCAAACACAAGTAACAACGCAAGTAATACCCTCAAGTTAACTCAATGTGATATACAATGCTTTACATTTCTATCCCATAAGCTCCTATACGATAACCCATGTTTGTGGGGTTTGGATCAAAGTTGGCCATGTTGGCCATTTACCACTCAGCTATGAAAATATATGTACAAAAATCTGGACACTCTGCAGCAATGTACAGGTGACTAAATGGCTACCCACAGCTTTGAACCTAAATTTAAACATTTTCCCAAACTGCTACTGCAAGTCAGAGTCAACACATTTACGTTTCAGCTCTTGCCTCCGTTTCAAGTCACTAACCTGGGAGCTCTTGGAAGGAGGGGCCCACCCAGGCTAATGTTTGCCTGAGAGGGCCGGGCTGTCTCTCTTTATTTTGGTGACTCTCCTCAATGTATACGGTAAATCTATTGAGAACAACTTTTAAAATATTTACACAACGGAGTAAAGCACCTCAAACGTTTATTTGACAAATACACGGAGCTCTACTGAAACCACGACATCAGATGTTGAATTAATTATCAGGCCTCTGAGGCTGTAAGGTGGACTCCTAATTGGGCCTCTTTAAGAGGTAGGGTTAACTTTTTTGAAAAATCGGAGTGGAATTCCAAGGTTGTCTCCAACTTAAGAGCTGTGACTATATACACCCGACCACAAGAGCTGGGGCTCCCAGACTCTCGTCACCAGCAAGCTGCACAGCAGAGAGAAGCAGAGGGGGACACTGCTAGGCTGCTGGGGGGTGGTCAGTGAAGAGTCCTTCTCTCCCCACACCTCCAACTCGGAGCTGGACGGACTGGACGCGGGCTGCTCTTTGTACTTGCTTAGTCAAGGGCAATAAAAAAATGAAAGGTCAAAGGGGAAATGCATTTCATGAAATGTGTGTATTCAAAGAGCTGTATATATATATATATATATATATGTGTGTGTGTGTGTGTGAGTATACATAGTTAACTTTAAATACTAATTTCCTACAGAGAGGAAATGCTCTAATCATTAAAGGTTGTATTATCATAGAGCCAGAAAACAAGATTACAAAAACCCCATAAGTGAACTGACTTATTATAGATATTTGAGTTTCAGGCTTCCGACCTGGCAGTGGGCACATACAATACAGAATTCTAAAGGCTGAAAAGAATATTTCTCTTATGAACTCAATAAGGTCTTAAAAGTAGTTCTAAAAGGACAATAAATACCTAAACCGTTTAAACACGAGATATTTAAAAGTTAAACATCTGTCAGCTCTGCACGAGAACAAAATCAGAGGTCTACTCACTCGAGGGCATGGTGTAGGTATCTTCTTCGTCGATGATCTCAGCATAGTCGTCTGTTTCTGTAGGAAAGGAAACAGAGGTTAAATATTCAACCCCCGGGCCTTCAATATAATTTGAAAAGGCAAAATGATCTGCCTATACCCCCTACCATGCTGACATTATTCTTAAAACACTATTACTCAATTTTTGCTCACACATGAGTCACTTACGGAAATAAAAGTGACATCATGGTCCAACATGTCATAAATACACAGACTTGTTCCTCAGAGAGCAAAGAGACTAACAGAGAAAGCCCTTGTGGGAAACAGAAAGACACGAAACAACTGTTTACACGATTCAAACCCACCAAGCGGTACCGACTGCAAAGCTCTCCCTCAACTACACCAAATACACGTTTAAAACCACACCGCTGTCTACCAGGGTTTCTCCACACAAGACCGGTGCCTCCAGAACACAGCTTAGATTTCATTCAGAGTGAGACTCCACAGCACAGTCCGGATGCTCTCCTCTAGCAAACAAAGCGGCAGGCTGACTTTCGAGGAGATTCTCTGGGCTAACTTACTCCATTTGCTCAGGGTGAAAGCAACCCAGGGATTTCTCTCTCGTAACTTTTCACTCCGATATTTAAACGGTATGCATTAACGTCAAAAGGGTAAGAGATGTGCCAAGGAGAGTAAAATCAGAACAAACAGCATATCGAAAGGAGTTCTTTTCAGACACAATGTCAAGGAGTTCCAATGTTGCCACTAATTCCTTTCAGTAGTGCAGCAACTTAAAGACCCACCGCCATATCAGTGGGGGGGAAACAAACCCCTTTTGGAGAAAACACCCACTCACTTGGATAACAATTACACTGAAAAATCACTCAGGTCTTGTCTGTCTTCCTCTTTCTGCAAAGAGGAAAACCTTTAGTAGCTCTGTGCACAAGGGTTTAGGCTGATGGGTCAGGAAAGGAGGGGCAGTGCTTCCTGAATTATCATCTGAAGAGAGATCGTTTTCAAAATTTAACCCCAGAGAAACTAAAAGCTAAAGAACTAAAAGTTCTTTCTTCTGTGCTGCCATTATTACTCCATTCAGATATTAAAATTATAGAAACCAAAGAAAATAGAGACTACATATAGTTTACGGTCTCTAGATATCAACTGTTCTACATACTGCTACGGTAACAATTGAGACCAAATCTAAGAGCAACTGGAAGAATTCATTTCTTTCTTTCTTCTTCTTCTTCTTCTTTTTTTTTTAAATTAATTAATTTATTTTTTGGCCGTGTTGTGTCTTCGTTGCTGCGCGCGGGCTTTCTCTAGCTGCGGCGAGTGGGGGCGACTCTTCGTTGCAGTGCGCGGGCTTCTCATTGCGGTGGCTTCTCTTGTTGCGGAGCACGGGCTCTAGGCGCGCGCGCTTCAGCAGTTGTGGCCTGCAGGCTCTAGAGCGCAGGCTCAGTAGTTGTGGCGCACGGGCTTAGTTGCTCCGCGGCATGTGGGATCTTCCTGGACCAGAGCTCGAGCCCATGTGCCCTGCATTGGCAGGTGGATTCTCAACCACTGCCCCACCAGGGAAGCCCAAGAATTCATTTCTTAATTTGTAGTCGTCATCAGAAGTGATTAAAGTAAAAAGAAGTTCGACTGGCAGAATGTTAAGTCGATAAGTCGGTTCTCCTTCAGACATTTAGCAAACGTTACCTATTTGTAAGTCCTGTACGCCAGGTGGATAATTTATACTATTCTTACACGTTTATAAGTAATACTACTTTCAGGATTAAAGGAAACAATTACTTAATCTGCCCCAAACCTTACATTCTTTATTCCTCCATTTCTCCCGCCCATCCTGTTCTCAGTGACTGCCAGGAAGACTGAGTGATGGTTCCTAGGCTGGCAGCCTTGCTTCTGTGTCAAGGTGAGATGCAATTTGGGGGATGGAGGTGGTGCTAAGGCAGAGGCAAGGAAAGGGCTGAGCGGGGGAACGTGCCGGGGCCTCGGCCCCACAGACGGACACGTAGCCCCTCACTCTGTCTGCAGTCGGACGAGCTCCCCTCACGCCCCTCCCTCAGAGCACATGCAACTAAGGCTCAGTTTCATGCAACCACCGACCCACCCTTGCTGCCCCCTTTCACACAAAGCACACACCCTTAGAGGCCAAACACATTAGCTGACCCTGAGGGGCCGGATTCTGGCAGTGAAACTGCCCAGATCTCTTGCCTCTGCCGCCCTGCTACCAGATTTGCTCCAGAATCTTCAACAAGCCCTGAACCTGGCTCTCAGCTCTACTAAGGAGATACTGGGGACCCATCGACTCTGCGGGCACCAAAGTTTCCCAAGGCTGTTGGCGTCACTGACCGCCTGTCCCTCCGTCTCTGTGGGTAATGGTATCTGCCACCTGAGTGTCACCCGTTCAGAGACCCATCCTCACCCCCATCACTCTCGATCACGTTCCCTGACGTGTTTTGCTCAGGGCGCCTCACTACCAACCCTCTGACGGTCCTCTGGTTCCCTGTCAACCGTGTGCCCCCATCCAGAGCAGAGCCCCCGGGGCAGTGGGCCCTGCTGTATGTACCTTGTTTACTGCTGTGTTCTCAGCGTGCAAACCAGGGCCGGCCCGGGAGGCACCCAGTAAGCACTTGCTGAGCGAAAGGGAGGAGTGCCCTTCCATAGTGCAGGAGGGGACTGCGCTCGCCGTGGCCCAGAGGCGAGGGAGCCAGGCCGGCCACAGCTGCGTGCCTGGGCGTTGCTCCACCCCAGAAGCCGCTGAACCCGTCTGCACTTCAGCTCTGCCCTCACGCGCCCAGTGAGAGCACGTCCACCTGGTGGGGCCGTCGTGGGGATTACAGAGATGCACGTGAAGTTGCGGTGCGGCCCTGCACAGGAAAGGTGACAAACAGGTGGGAGGCTCCTGGGTTCCCTCCTTCTGGGGCCTCTGGAAGGAGCCTTCCTGGTGGGACTGTAAGGGCTTCCGGACTGCCTCTTCTTATAAAACTCCCAGCAGGTATACCAACTCTGAACCGGCTTCAAAGAGTAAGAAGAAACTGGCTCATGTATCAGGCTAACACACAAAAGTGACGTGGGAAAAACCAAGTTGCAAACACTTGCATTAATTCACACAGTCACAAGAGAAAGCCTGCAGTTTTTTCCTTTCGGTGCTGTGTGAATTCTACTAAAAAACTCTGGGGATTATCCAAGCTCCCTGGGCATTACTTATGACGACACGTGGGTGTGGCTATGGGTGCCGTGACGTCACGTGAACAGAGAATTTTTGCTGCTGTGTTCTTGAGTTGGTTCTTACGCAGAAGGGTCAACACTGCTGAAGGCACGGGACCTACAAAGGTTTTACCGTAACCTTCTACACAGGGCTTTTCAAGTGGGGATACTCGGTATATTTCTCTAAGAATTCTTGATACTGATTTGGTTCTATTTTCTCTTTTTCTTTCCTGGTTCTTAGGATTATGGGACAGTAAGACACTGAGATGAGAGGTACTTTTACATACTCGAGGGCCCCTGAAAAACTGAAGTCCACCCCGAAACCGCCTGGCCCCCAAAATAATGACATAAAAGAAGGAAAATATAAAGGAAAAGGAAACAGGTTCAAAGATCTCATCACAAATAAAGGAAAGCAGCTCTGCATTCTCCACCTGACCAGGAAGACAACTAATGGAACACTCACCCTAACGCCAGACGCCGTCATAAACGGCTACACGGATCGTCATTTAACCCTCAGGAACACCGTGCATGGCAGTACTGTTACCATCACCCCCGTTTCCCAGGCAGGGAGCTGGGGCACCCAGAGGCATCCTAAGCTTCCCACGTCCCCAGCCACTCGGCGGCGGCTGTGGCACCGGGAGCAGCGCTCCAGCAGAGCTCCTGGGCTGCCGTGTTCGGTGCTTCATTCTTTACTATCTCCCAAAGCGTTTCTGGGGACTTCTATTTGTGAGACCAGATACCTGATACTTCAAAACCTCGGAGTGTTCCCCTAAGGATGTTCTGGGACTTCACCCCCAACACGGGCATCCCTGGAAGGCTTATCTGGGCCTGTGCCCTCGGGAGACAATTCTAGGACCATGAGTCAAATATTTCAATGTAAACATTTTGAAAAATGGATGGAGACTTCTGAAACCTTGGATAACACTGTCATTTGAAAGGTTTCGTATCACAGTAAGTGGTAAAATAAAAATATGGGGAAGACACGTTAAAAGGGCAGAAACCGACAGCTCAGAAATTAGGAGAGAAACGTACAAAGTTCTCGTTCTGAAACAAGGTAAAAGAGGCCTAGTGAAGTCACTACTGAAACCAGTGACACACGCCCGTCGTGCTCCATCACGCAAAGGGCCCGAAGCCTCCGGAGTCATCGTGAAGGGGTCAGTTTAGAGCTGGAGAGGGACAGAGCAGTGGACGCTTGGCTGTAAACAAAAGGAAGTGCACCGGAGCCTGCAGGCCCACAAAGCTCTCAGGAGCCCACCACTCCGCAGCGGGGAAAAGGGGCAGGCGCCGTGATTCCCTCTCCACCCCCTCCACCTGCCCTTCGGGTCCTGGCACCAACAGAACGTCAGATGACAGCCTCTGGCCAGCGCCCCGCTGCCCTCAGGAGGCCTGACAAGTCACCACCCCCAGGGCAACACGGGCACAGTCACGGGACTGCTCAGCAATTCAGTGGGGCCAAGCAACATCACAGCTTCTCACCCCACCTGCACACGTGAGCCTGCCGTGAGCCCTGGAGGTGGCGACCGGTTGGGGGGAGCAGGAGCAGGAGGGCTTTCAGGAAGCCAGGAAGGGCCCCGCTGTGCTCTGTGACCTGCACCAGGGTCGGCAAGCTTCTTCTGCAAAAGGTCTGACAGTACGTATCATCTCAGACTTCACTGCTCACAAAGTCTCCGCTGCAACCACGTAACTCTGCTGTTGAGATTGCAGGGGTGAGCAGACACGTCATGAGTGAACGTGTCACTGTGTTCCAGCAAAACTTTACTGATGGACACAGAACTTTGAATTTCACATAGTTTTGACGCCAGGTACTATTCTTTGATTTTACCCCCAACCATTAAAAACTGTAATAATCGTTCTTAGTTCAAGGAGCAATACAAAAACAGAGGTGAGCCGTATTTGGCCCACAGGCCTTAGTCTGTGGAAGTCTCAGCTTATTCATCTGTAAAATGGGGATACTACTACTCACCTCAATTCAAATGGGAAATTCAAATGTGGGGAAAATGCACGATGTTTTCTTTAGATAAATAACGTGGCAATAACCACTTGTTAATACACATTTGTTGAAATTTTCATGCTTTCACGGTAATCCTCACAACCACCATCAAGGCCTTTTACAGATGAAGACTCCAGAGATGAAGTGCTTTGCCCAAGGCCACCCAACTGGCCAGCCGGTGACAGGACGGGGCGAGGCGGGAGCCTGGGGCCTGACCCCTCACCCACCCAGCAGCCCACACCGGCAGGACAGTGAGGAGAACACCCACCCTGTTCTGAACCACTGCCGGGAGACTCGCCGGTGCAGGGCACGCACGTGGGTGGGGGCCCTGCACGCACGCCGGGGGCGCCCACCCAGCAACTACCAAGGAGCTGGCCTGGAAATGAGGCTCAGAGCTTCGAGCCGGAAGTCCCAGGAGGCAAGGCACTTCCCAAGTCACATCCAGGCCAGACCTCTCACCGCAAGCACTTTGCTCACGGTGCTCAAGTCCTCAACCAGACACACACGCAGGCCCAGACGGACTCTTCAGTGAAAGTATTCTTCCATTTAACCGTGAGGAAAAATGCAACCCCCCTTAATTTTAGTTTATAAACCTTACTCCTTATCCTAAGAGTACAAAGCTTCATGCAGGCAGTACACAAAGGAAATGGAAAACAAGACACTACAAGACACTACACGTGACTTCTCAACTTCTAGTTTATGGAAGTGACAGCCTCAGCTGCCTGAAAAATGCTCATTATCACTGCTGCTGGTAGTTCTCTAATTACTTTCGTCTGTTTGACTCTCAAAAATCACCTTTCCTTCTCTCCTTTCCACTACCTCACTCCCAAACTAAAAATTACTATATATGTACGTGCGGAGGGGTGTGCTAATTTCTCCCATTTGCTACTGAATGATATACCATTTTGACAATTTTTCTTCACCTCTAAAATTCGCTATGAATAGATAAAACTTGAGTTTACCACTGAGACGTGGTAAAGAAACTGACAGTTACCCTTCCCATGTCAAAGCCCTGAATAATTCTGAAGAGATCACTGACTCACACCATGGTTTTTTCACACTTGTTTTGTTGGATCAAAGCCACATTTTGCCTTTCATTAAATACTGAATGATATTTATATCCATTAATAATTATATTAGTAACACAAACATGAAAATAAATATTACCGTCCCCACTAATTTCATCTGCAGATCCGGGTGGCATGCAAAGAAAGGGAGAGGAGAGAGAGAGGGGAGGGGGGGGAGGGGAGGGGAGGGGGGAGAGAGGGAAAACGCTATTAAAATGACAAGCAAATCAAAGTGTAAGGAAAACACAAAAATTACCCCCCCCAGTCTAATTCAAAAGATAAAAGAAAGACCATAGGAGTTAGCATGTTTACTTAAGGGCATTAATGCGAGTTTTAAGCGGTCCACCCATTACCCCAAGTAAATAGCAGTTTAAGTGCGTTTCTGCCCATTAAACAAAACTGCTTTGACTGCTTCTCACAGTTAAATGTTAAAAAATGACTCTGCTTTCCTCAAAAGGAATTTGTATCCTCTTAGAAATGAAAACCATTGGTCATTAATGTGTACCCCACACAACGAGCAGGGAACAGCCCTCGGCAAGCCTCCCCAGGATCCCAGCCTCTCCAAAGAAGCTTAAGGAGTACAGCACGTGAGGCTCTGCTGGTGAGCTTCCACTTACATTTATACAGTGTTTGTAGAAATGACTCCCGCACCTGTTACAGATAATCTTCCCTTTGCTAGAAACCCCCCCCCCATGGCCTCTGCTCTGCGGCGCCCTAAGTACCCACCCCCGGGGCGGGAAAGGCAGACCCCCGGGCTCACTCGGACCATCCTTCTCCATTAATCCCATGCCAGGCCAGGAAACCCACGAGGCAAAGGTACCTGCCGGGCCCTTTGGTAAAACGCTAAGACCCCACAGGGGAAACCAGGAAGCAACTTCTCGCCCTGTCATGCGTTTAAAACCAGCAAACGGGCAAACAGTCTTCTATGAGGAGAGCAGCCCACAGTACCCCTGCCGGGCAGTGGACAGCACTCACTGACCCCCGGTACAGGCACACCTGCTCAGGATAATCTACAAGCATCTGGTTAGGCTGCTGCCTGGGGCGCTGTGGTTAATAAGAGTCTGTGCAAAGATGAGTGCAGTACCCGCAGAAGGAGGTTCGTGGGAACAGAAGACCAAAGGAAGAAAGCGCCTAGCTTTCTTAACTTTATGTTGGCAGTGACTGACTCCTTTATACAGAGGCAGGAGGAGGAAAGAGAAAAACAGAAACACATTTTAATACAAGAGCAAACTTATATTTTAAGGCATATCTATAAAAACAAATACAAAACTGCAATGCTTTTATGTGACTACTGGCACACTTGATTTCTCAATATAACTGAGTTTTAAGAAACATATTAATATTTTTAAATGCAAATTTCCCTCTTAGGAAAGATTAGCACTAGACACAGAAATTTTTAGCAAGACATAAAGAGTCAGCCAGCCTTTACAGCCTTTACAAAGCCAGCCAAGTAAAGGTACAGATACCTTTACAAATAACAAAACTGAAACAAAATGAAATGAGACAAACAACAAAGACCAATAAATAATTCAAGATTCTTGTGAACATCTAACATTCAACCACAAAGAAAAAAATTGCAGAAAACTAGCAGATCCTGATTTGTGAAAGAGCTTTATAAGCACTTTCCCCCAAATCATCAGCAAAGACACAGACCTTAAGTGTACACCTTAAATAAACTGCCTTAACATAAAAAAACGTAAGGACATCTGAATACATAGGTTGCAAAGCCCCTCCCCCGCCTACCAGCATCCTTTGTTCATTCACTCTCATTCATGTGCTGCAAACTCACTTGAAAGTCAACTCTCTCTGTATGAGGCACTTGCTGGATGAACAAGCACCCAGGACAGGAGAACAGAGAAGAGACAACTGCAGTACGCTAAGGGCAAGGGCAGACGAGTCAAACTGGAGTCAAAACAAGGGATGCACGACCCTTTAAAATGCAGCGGTGACACCACGTGACAGAAAAGATGCAGTGGGCATGCACAACGTGACTGCAGATCCACAGGGTCCCATCAAGAAAGGTAAGGATTCCAGGTGTGGGCCCAGGGAGAGCAGGGTCAGGATGCAGACGGCAACAACTTAACGGCCATCGGTTAGGAACAGAAATGAGAAGAACTGAGACAGACAACGTGGTCACGTTCCCACAGGGTGTGCTGTTTTCCCAACAATGTGCACTGTTCCATCTTCCCCCCCTCAGCACACACTCAGTTTCCTGTGTGATGACTCCAGAGGGCAGCTCCCTGTGTTTTATCGGTTAAGAACACGAAAACAGTGCCCTGTGCCAGGCGGGATGGAATTCTGGATGGGGTAGAGGGGCAACAGCTATAGGGGTCATTGAGATGAAACAAGAACACGGACTGTGGATAAGATAAGAGCATTCTATCAGAGTCAAATTCCCTGGTTTTGGTAATGACACTGTGACTGTCTAAGAGGATGTCCTTGGTCTTAGAAAATGCACACCAAAACATTTATAAGTAAAGGGGCCTACCATGTCTGCAATTTGCTTTCAAACGTTTCCAAAAAAAAAAAAAGAAGAAGACATACAAATGGCCAACAGGCACATGAAAAGATGGTCAACATTGCTAATTACTAGAGAAATGCAAATCAAAACTACAATGAGGTATATTACCTCACGCTGGCTAGAATGGACATCACCAAAAAGTCTATAAATAATAAACACTGGAGAAGGTGTGGAGGAAAAGGAACCCTCCTCTTACACTGCTGGTGGGAATGTAAACTGATACAGCCACTATGGAGAACAGTATGGAGATTCCTTAAAAAAATAAAATACAGAACAACCATATGATCCAGCAATCCCACTCCTGGGCATGTATCCGGAGAAAACTCTAATTCAAAAAGAGACAGGCACCCCAATGTTCAGAGCAGCACTATTTACAAGAGCCAAGACACGGAAGCAACCTAAATGTCCATTGACAGAGAAATGGATAAAGAAGATGTGGTACATATATACAGTGGAATATTACTCAGCCATAAAAAGAGAATGAAATAATGCCATTTGCAGCACCACGGATGGACCTAGAGATTATCATACTACACAAAGCAAGTCAGACAGAGAAAGACAAATATTGTATGATATCACTTATATGTGGGATCTAAAAAATAACACAAAAGAATCTACTTACAAAACAAATAGACTCAGACACAGAAAACAAACTTATGATTATCAAAGGGGGATGTGGGGAGACAAGTTCAGAGTATGGGATGCCCAGATACACACTGCTACATGTAAAACAGATAAGCCACAAGGACCTACTGTATAGCACAGCAATTATACTCGCTATTTGGTAATAACCTATAATGGAAAATAATCTGCAAAAAAACCCCTGAATCACTTTGTTTTACACCAGAAATTAGCACAATATTGTAAATCTACTATACTTCAATTTTAAAAAAGAAAAAAAAAGTAGAGGGAAGGAGAAAGCAAGTGGGCCAAAATACAGACATGGTGCATTAGAGTAAAGAACACATGAGACTTCACCATTCTTCCGACCATCCTCTGTGTGCAATTCTGGGAAAATAAAATATACAAAAACCTCTACTTGGATTCAGATTCTGGCTCCACTACTCACCCCATGACATTAGAAAAGTTACCCAACTTCCGTTTCTGTTTTCCTATTTGCAAAATGAGGCAGGAACAGAAGCTTCCTCAAGTAAAGAGATGCGGAGAGGATTCCGTGAACTCCCAGGGCACCCGGCACGGGACAACCGCTCCGTAAGCGCAAGCTCTTCCTACCTTTCCATTTTTTGTCTTATTTCTAATCTAAGGTAATGACTATTCTTCATATTAACTTAAAAAGCAAATACTTTTTAAAAAATATAAGCATAACTTTTTTTGAGTAATAACAAGAATATTATCCACACCATAAAAAAAAGTGTTAGGACCCTTCCTTTATTTTATCCCAGATGACTACTTTAACATGTTTGTGAACACCTACCATGAGCTAACAGCTCACTGTATACGTGCTGGGGCTACAGCAGTGAAACAGGCCCCCCCATTCTTCCCCTGTTGAGGTTACGTTCTGGGTTGGGGAAAGATGATTAAGTGAGTAAACCGTGTGGTACATCAACATGTAAGTACCATGGAGAAAAAACTCAGGGCAGACGCAGGATGGGGAGTGCTTTCCTGTGGGGCTGCACCTCTAAATATGGAAGGAGTCATTTGCTGAGAGCTTTCCAGAGCAGAGGTGAGCCTGGGGCGCTGACCAAGGAGCATCAGGGAGGTCGGGGGCGGGGGGGAAACAGAGGGAGGGGGAGGGCATGGTAAACGTACTTCTCAGTCACCCATTTCTCAGGGCAACTGAACAGCTGATGAGCGAAGGCTGTCTTGAGAAATGTAACAGCGGGGCTTCCCTGGTGGTGCAGCGGTGAAGAATCCACCCGGCAACGCAGGGGACACAGGTTCAAGCCCTGGTCTAGGAAGGTCCCACATGCCGTGGAGCAACTAAGCCCGTGCGCCACAACTACCGGGCCTGTGCTCTGGAGCCTGCGAGCCACAACTACTGAGCCCACGAGCCACAACTACGGAAGCCCGTGCGCCTAGAACCCGTGCTCCGCAACAAGAGAAGCCACCGCAATGAGAAGCCCGCGCACCCCCCCACTCGCCGCAACTAGAGAAAGCCCGTGCGCAGCAACGAAGACCCAATGCAGCCAAAAAAAACAACAAAAAAGAAGTAAAACAGCGAAATAAACGAAGATGACATGAATGCACCCGTGGCCATGTTGTGGCCCCGAATGAAATTCCTGCACAAACATCAGTAGCTGCCAGAGCCATGAGGTGAAACACAGCCTCTCTGAACCTACGGATTGGCTTAACATCACAGAGACAGCAGCCAGATGTTACACAGCACCTATGCGTGGTCTCGTAAAAACAAAATCTTTGAGTCTGAATCCAACCAAACTCCTCTCAATCCTAACGACCAGCCTATAGGTAAGTCAGGAATACAGGGGCTGGAGGGGCACCCGCTCAACACAGCATCATGGAGCGGTACTTGGCCAGACCCAGAGTTTGGGGCACAGCGTAGAGGACACAATTTCCTCAACAGATAAACTGCTATCAAGAAAAAATGAAGGGGGGCGGCAGTGCACAGAGACAGGAGGAGACAGGAGACACAGCCAAGATCACCCAGCCCTGCTTGTCTGACCCCAGACTGGACGACACCAAGTGTGAAAATGCCTAATGCCTTAACCGGGGAATCCGAGCGCTGACCGGACAGCTGGTATTAAGGAATTACCGTGAATGTTCTTACAGTGTAGTAATGTTGTTTTTAAAAAGTCTTTCTCTTTTAGAAATGTTTACAGAGGAATATGCCTTCGAGGTGCTTGAGACCATCTGTGGGGAGTGTGTGTCTGTGTAGCTGGGGACAGAGGTGAGGTGTGGCTGGTATTCAGCTGCTGAACCTGGGTGACGAGCCTGGAGGACCGCTACCCAATCTACTCTCTCTGCTTCTGTGCGTCTGGAGCTTCCCATGACGAAGAGTTAAAAAGCTAAGTATTCAAAACCATGACGATATCTACCCATTCACATGGCCTCTTGCTTGTAAAAATATCAAATGCATTTTTTTTTTTTTTTTTTGTGCCGTGCGAGCCTCTCTCTGTTGTGTCCTCTCCCGTTGCGGAGCACGGGCTCCGGACACGCAGGCTCAGCGGTCACGGCTCACGGGCCCAGCCGCTCCACGGCACGTGGGATCTTCCCGGACCGGGGCATGAACCCGCGTCCCCTGCATCGGCAGCCGGATTCTCAACCACTGCGCCACCAGGGAAGCCCCTGCATTTTATTTTGACTCATGCAGTTTGATTTTAACAAATTCCCCAGTATGATGCAGCCATGACATGCCACTAGAAACCCATGAGGTCAAATTCCAGAATCTATATTTTAAAAGTTTCAAGGCTTCCTTTAAAATTTTTCTCTGTGAAGGGGGGAAAAAAACCCTGGGTCTTCTGATGTTAGCAATATCTGTTTTTATGTTTAACAAGACGGTACTTGGGCTCCTTGTAGTGACACATTTTAAGGAGATTATTAAGGTGTATTTACTAGTGCGCTAATAAGTGGAGCAAGAGGACTGAGACGGCCCATCAGCTAAATACACCCAGGGCCTGGCCGTCGCGAAGCACACTCCCATACAGACAAAAATGCACCCTCACTCAAAGTGCTCTCGTGAGGGAAGCGCCGCACTGTCCCTTGCTATGCGGAGGCTATTAGGAGGGGGTGGCCACACTCTCGTCTAGACGCCGTGTTCATGGGACTAAGAGGACGGATCCGTGTGGCCTGGAAAGTTTCCAGAAGTAAATATCCTCTTCACCTTTCTGTTGTGCTTACGACTGCTCCGATCTCACTCAGGCTCTTTTTCATCTGAAAGTGTCTCAGGCTACTCCCCCCTGGGGGTCCTACAAGTGTCTGCCTGTCTCCAGGCCTGCAGCTGAGAGGTTCAGTCCAATTCCAGGGTGAGGAACAGGAAGCCATCTGGCTCCGGGTCCTTCTTGGGTGTTATTCTACAACACATGACGCAGATGCTTCAGCACCCACGTGACTCCAGAGTATTCTTCTCAACTCCCTTAGAAGCCAGAGAGGTGAGGGGCATCATCAAGGAGCATCCTCAAATCTCGAAAGAGGCAAAGAGAGTTCAGACGCTGTGACGATGGTGCGAGAAGGGGGCTAGGACGAAGGAAGAAGCACGGCGGGCGTGGTGGTGGGGTGGTCGTGATGGTGTATTTTCATGACCACTTCCTTGTTCACGTGCAACACGATCAACTGCCCTGCCCCCACCCGGTCAGAGACGGCTGAACGTCTCTCCTAACACCAGACTGACTACAGAATGCTAGTCGTGGCTGTTGGACTTAAAGGAATTTCCAGTAAGCCAGGTACCATGAACATGTCAAACCCCCAATACGTACGACTCGGTGCACGTAAAAATCACCAGTCGCATTAATTTGATAAATCATTTCATAAGGCATATAATTTACAAAAATTAACTTCACAGGTACTAGGCGACAATACTCTATTAGGGCACTTAAAAAAAAATCCCTAAAAGCTTTCGTTTAAATCAAGCGTTCAGAACAGACAGAGACTACCTTCTAAACCAGTGTTATCGAAAGTGAAACTAGGATGTAAACCAGACAAAAGAAACTCTTTCGAACTTCAATACAGGGCAGACTTTTGGATTCCAACACAACAGTCAGAAGTGAGTCAGGACTATGCTATTCCTGATAAATGGGAGAAAAAGTACCCTGAAATCAGACTCAGACTCTTCCAAAACTACTCCTCCCTTTACACACGAACATCTCAAGCTTTCCAATGACTCGGTGTGGTCTAATGGAAAGGCGATGGGTTTGGAGCCCAGATCTGGGTTTCCATCAGGCTCTCTGCCACTGCTAGCTACGTGAGCCAGGCCTCGTCACCTCAGCCCATCTGTAAAGTGGAAACATGAGGAAGACTGTCCCGAGGTTCAAACAAGACAGCGCTTGTGAACGTGCCTGGCATAATCTCTGAGCCTCATTCACATGTAAATAACTATCAGTACTTATATTTACAAAGCAGTGGCAGAGCAATGAATGAATAACAGACCTAGTGTTTCAGAGACTGTGAGGAGAAAAGGGGGGAAAAATGCAAATAATTATTATGGACTATACATATACCACTTTATATTTTACAGAACTTTACAGTTTACAGACTACTTTTGCATATATAAAGTAACTTCTTGATAATAGAAATGCACAATTTTCCCTAGGAAGAGTCACTTCCCATTTTCACTGTACAAACAGAATGCTTAAATAAATGCAATTAAACCATCCTGACTCTTAGAGTAAAATATTCCAAAATCAGTCTGTTGGACCCATCCTAAATGGGCCGGTAAGCCCTCATGGTGGGGTGGTCAGCCTGTGTTCAGTACAACCCAACTTTACCCAGACATTCAGGGAACCTCCCTCAGTACTTGTGAATGACTTGGTCTTGTCATCTCTTCTTTAAACCCTGCACTCAGAGGCTTGGGAATTGCATTTATGTATGCTGAAGCTGATTAGCTGACATGACCTCTTTCTTTTCAACAAATAAAACATGAAACTTCAATCTCAAAAAAAAAATTAAAGTAACTGCTTTAGAATTTGTAATGAAGCAGCTTAACGCAAAAAACATTTATTTTGCTAAGTTTATTTTCGTTTAGAACAATTTTTAGTCACTAACTTGAGAAAACTAAAGGTAATCTTAAATAACTGGAATGATGTTGCATGATTTACTAAACCAGAAGAATCTGTTGTAAAGTAAAAAAAAAAATTTTTTTTAATTTACAATGAATACTGAAAAAGTATCATTTTTTCAGTATTTATTATACACCAAAGAGTGGTGCATTTGATCATCAACCAAGGGCTCAGCAGACGCAATCAAACCAAACGTTTCTAACAGAAGAAAGAGGTCATTGCACCGGTTGTCACGACAGACACACGAGACAGAAAATCGTCTTCTGATCTCCATCCCATCACTACAACCCAGTGGCCATCGTGCGTTACCTGTATTTCTGTTACACTTAAGGTCCTACTGCTTGATTAAGGGCCTGGTTATTAGAAAACAAAACAGAACCCTGAAACACAAAAACCAACCAAACAAAAACCAAAGTTTATACCTTTGAAATATTTAAAATTCAGCTTTATTCATTGATTTTCCTCGGAAATACCTATATTCCTGGGGAATCTTCACCCACACGAACGTGGCTCAAGCACGCCTCCCCCAACCCCGCCCCGACCCAGGCACCCCTCTCTCTGACCACTTACAGACCCCTTGTCTGTAGTACAAGCAACGGCCTCTCCACTATAGTTCTAACTGAGCTCCAGAACGTGTGCTTACACGTTTCCTAAAAACTTACACTTAGGCTAAAAAAAATTACTCCAGGCCCTCAGAGAAATGTGCCCAAGGAAATGCACTATTCTGCTAGATATTTATGTAAATCTGTTAACCTTATACTTATTTTTATAGAGAAACTTTGTCCAGATTTCAGAGATAAACTCTGCATGTATACAACATCAACTGTAACTATGCCCCTACTGGAGATGATCTGATAACTACATTTCCTCCTACAATGAGACTGGAAGGAGGGCCTGGTACCCCATCATCACAAGCCGAGAACTGTCTGAAGGCATCTAGACCCCCATTCTTCCTGTTTGCTGGCCTCCATGCCCCTTACCCAAAACCACCTAGGAGGGCGTCCAGAACAGTTCACAGTGACCAGCTCACAGCAAGCGTCTGAGAGTCCAGCAACTCTCAAGGTCACTGCTTGCTCTGGCGGGGGGGTCCCTGCCTTTCTTCCTCCTGTTTCCACGCGTGGAGCGCATTCCTCCAAGTCCCAGCACCTCTCCATACCTTGCTCGGGCATCCAATTCATTTAAAGACAATCACTAAGCACTATGTCCCAGACAATAGACGACAAATAAAACACGTCTTTGCCTATGATGGGGTCAGGGTCTAGTGGACAAGAAGCTTTCTAAAATCACTACATCTATTTAAAGACTATCCACAATAGTGAGACATATGGTGGGCTAGAGAACTCAGAGGAAGAAGAGTCCTGGAGTAGCCAGGGAAGGCTTCTAGGAGGTGGCGGCATCTGAAGCCAGCCTTGAAAATCAGGTAAGAACTTTTCAGTTGTGAATGTAAACAGGGGAATCAGACAAGTCCCACTTTCTCCATCTTCCGGAGTGATTCTTCATCTGTACCTGGGGTAATCTTCCTTAAATTGTTATTGAAAGGCAATATAGCCTAGAGGACAATAATGACCTGAGTTCAATCCTAGCTTCATCATTTTCAAGTTGTGTGACACTGAACAAGCGTGTTCACCTCTCTGAATTTCTTTCCTCCTCTCTGTGAAATGGGGAGACGACACAGACCTCGTGCGATCGTCACAGGGATTAACGAGATGATACCCAACGCTGTGCACAGCACGCCGAGCACCTGATAGAGACCCGTCGCCTCGCGGCTGTGTGTGACCTCGCCTGCCCTGCTCTCTGCCCGCCCCGGCTGGTGTTGGGTTTGCCAAGTGCCTGCTTCAGTGCTCGCTGTCGCACAGTGTGTGCGTTCAGTCCCCTGCTCAGAGAGACTCCTCTTGACCCCAACTTTACACAGTCCCACCCCTCGCTCTCCTTTTGCCTGCTTGATTTTAACTCAGCGTCCATCTGTCTCCTCCACAGAACGTCAGCTCCACAAGGGGAGGGCCTGGCTTTGTTCACTATCGTACCCCAGCATCTGGAACAGTGCCTGGCACACAGCAGGCAGTCAGATGTATCTGTTGACAGAATTACCGTAAAACGGGAAATGTAAAACTGGAGTAGTATCCACCTTGTAGGGTTTGCTGGGGTCAAACGAGATGGACCCTGACAGAAAAACAAGTCATCACGGCCGGCACACAGACTGAGCCTCAGCCACCACCCACCAGCCGCGGGGGAGCAGACGCGGCGCTCTGCAGGGTCCGGGGGGGTGGCTGGTCTCCCCTCGGTGTCAGCACTACACCCATGCGATGCTGGGTTTCCAGGCTGCTAGGTAAGGAAGAACCCCGGGGTTTAGCAACAGTACCAGCTTTCCTGGTGCCAACTTAATAACTTATGGGCAACGTGCAAGGCACAGCTCCTGGCTGGCCAGGCTGGTGTGATGTTATTCTCTAGTCTTTGTGGAAGACACAAATAAAGCACAATGTGAGTCCACTTCCACAAAAGGGAGCAAGCCATAGGTGGGTTGACAGAGGGTCAACAGGAATCTAAGAAGTCAGGACCGTCACTGAATATCCACTGAGAGTTCTTCCTGGCCTGTCTCGGTGAACCACCAAAGCCACGGTCACGTGGGAAACAGCATCACTGACTCTAAAGAAAAAAAGACCTTGACAAGTGACAATGAAAAGGACATGCGGGACGGTGGAGCAGCTCAAGCAGAACGACAGAGGGAAGGAGGCGGGACGGAGGGCTGGCAGGGCAGGCTGCGCACAGACCACGGGAGGCCTCTGGGGGCCGAGCTGAGGGGTCGAAACGTCGTCCGATGGACTGTAAGTCGTTCCTGAAAGTTCCTGCCCAGGGAAGTGCCTATTTAAATCCAGTAAAGGGGGTAGCGATCGGGCAGCTACTATAGAGAAGAGCTGAAGCATGAACTTCTAGTCAAGGGATAACCAGGGAGAAACAAGGAAGGCGGACTCAGGAAGGAGGGCTGGCTGGGAGAGGTGGAACCGGCAGGTGCTGTGAGGGGCAGCTGTGGATAAGCTCACTCTGAGGACATCGGGAAATGGAAGGAACCAGACCTGAAGCTTCTGTGAGGCCTGCTGTGTCTCATCACTAGCTGGAGTCACGATGAGCCCAACAGGGCGTGTCGGCCCCGTATCACGCGGAGCGGCTGTGAAGCACGCGTGCGGCAGCCACAGCGGTCACGGCCACCAGTGCCTCCCGGGCCTCACTCCCAAGCCTGCTTCCAGTCCGGCAAGGAGAGGACCGGAGTGCTTACGAATTACGCAAAGCTGGCTCAATCTCACCTCTCCCGTGGAACACACCACAGAACATCCTTTGATGCCCAGTGACTGACAGGGGCCTTTACCATCTCGCCACTCTGGCACGTGGTGGCCCTTCTCACTCCTCCGGAGGGCCTGCTCTCCGTCTGCTGAACCTCCTGCTCCCGCCACAGACTGGAGATGAGCGCGCTTAGCAGCCCTGCGGCCCCACGGTTCAGAGAGCCCAGCGGAGGCGGTGTGCATGCCGGCAACCCTGCAGCCCGCCGGGCGTCGGCACTGCCCAGCAGCCCCAGCCCCAGCCCTTAGCACTCCGCCCCTCGCGTCCGGAAGGGATCAGTTTCCTGAGCCGCGGTGCTCCGGCCCACACGCACTTGCCCCACGCGGTCCATCACCGGAGCATCTTTGCTAAGCATATGGATACGAGCACAGATATTTCTTGAGAAGGGGGCTCTGGGAAGTTTGTGGGCAATAAAAAAAAAAAAAGCAATTCTATTTGTACACTGGAACACTAGAAGATAATTCAGTCATAAACGAGGCAAAAGCACAAAACTAAATTTTAGGTAAACGTTAACTCAAGGTAAATTAAACTAACAAGAATTAGATTTCTTCTAAGTCAAGATTGTCAGATACTAGTTTTAGGAAGCTGTATTTTAGAAATGTGACATACATAAGAACATATTATATGTGTGTGTATGGATATACATGTGTACGCATGCATGTGTAAATATACACGTATAGTATATATATCAATATCTTAAGATACCAAACCTTGGTCCATAGAAGATGCTTTTTGCTTTTCCCCCACCTTTCCTCTATTTTCCACATTTTTAAATCGGGGAAAAAAGGCACATGTATTTTGAAAACAGATCAAGGAAAGCACACCACGTTCATCACACCAGCAAATAGTTAAGATACTGCTTATGTCAACATCTTAACTATATTTTTTAAAAAGCAATATTCAAACACCATTTCATGTTAATTGTGAAAGACAAAAGCTGTTTCAAAATGTTTCACATTTCCTGAACTTCAAAAAATAATAAATATACAAAGTATATTATGTTAATTTCTGCTGCATTACAAAAGATAAGTTATAATGGCAGTTTCAAAAGTAAAAATCTTCACTCTAAATATAATTAACATGGAATTAAAACTGAAAAATAACTTGGAATCCTATACAATCCTGTGAGTAATCTAGTATTATACACGTATGTCTCATATTAAAAAAAATCAGCGAGCTATATTTAAACCTATTTTATGATGGTAAAATTATGCAAATTTAAAAAATTATTAGTAATTTTAATGTTTAATTTTTCTAAGCTATTCTAGAAAGAAGTAATCCTAATAAAAAAGAGCAGACGTCTAACACACGGCAATTTCCTACCACCGCGGTGGGCCCCTCTGCCTGACGCCTGTGTGGCCTCTTACCTGACACGGAGACGGCGTGGGTCCGAACGCCCTGCTTCTCACTGTTGGCCAGCCTGGAACAGAGGTGCAAAGCCGTGAGTGCCATGCTCTTCAGACCACACCGCCAGCATTCATTCAAACCGTGAGCTGCCCAGAATCAGGACGACTGTGCCATTTCCCAGGGACACTGCACAGTCTAGAGGGGTGACTTTGTAAAATACTGGATTCTACCACCTGAGGCCCTTAAAGGCACCAGACTGCTGTAATGTTTTAAAGGCCAGAAATTAAGACAGAGAAGTGAAGGAACGCTGAACTATAACCCCACTGAATGTGGTGTACGTGGCTTAGATTAACTTTAATTTAGATGCTGGCCTGCAAGGGAGTGGCTGAAGTTATACCAGAGAGGGAAGGATGCCTGGGACTGAGATGCAAACGTGAAACACTGTTATACGACTGGCCCTGCTTCAACTTCGAGCACGTCCAAGAGGAGGCAGCACATGGACATATATTGTTATTATTTACAGACTGAAACAAGGTAAGCTTAATGCATCTGGTTATTTGTTTCATGAAACGCTGGACAACGTTAGTGTTTTACATACACACCCACATAAAATAACATTTTGGCCAAAGGTTTCAGTGACGTTTTAAAAAAAAATCCAAGTATAGTTCAGTTTAAAATTTTTGGAAAAGCGTAAAACAGAGAAAAAAGGAAACCTATAGTCTTTATTTATTTTTTAAAATATTTTTGTTGCATTTCTTTTATTTATTTTTAAATCAATTTATTTATTTATTTATTTTTGGCCACTCTGGTTCTTCGTTGCTGTGCACGGCTTTCTCTAGTTGCGGTGAGCAGGGGCTACTCTTTGCTGTGGTGCACAGGCTTCTCATTGTGGTGGCTTCTCTTATTGTGCAGCACGGGCTCTAGGTGTGCGGGCTTCAGTAGTTGTGGCACAGGGGCTCAGTAGTTGTGGCTCGTGGGCTCTAGAGCGCAGGCTCAGTAGTTGTGGCACACGGGCTTAGGTATTCTGCGGCATGTGGGATCTTCCCGGACCAGGGCTCCAACCCGTGTCCCCTGCGTTGGCAGGCGGATCCTTAACCACTGCGCCACCAGGGAAGCCCAGAACCCTATAGTCTTTAGATGTCAAAGTTACCTTGCTCTTTTTATGAAAGAAAACTTTTTCCTGTTACATAAGCCTTTACTCTAGAAGTACTAAATAAGAATTTTTCCTAGTATATAGAATTTATATTAGGTAATATGGGAGCTTAAAATAGTATATTCCCCATTGAGAACTAGAAGTATTCAACATGCAACTGCATAACCTCTATAATTAAGAGTTACAGCACAAAGCCATAGCCCTGAGTTCCTTTTATGGAATTCTCTAAGTATGTGAAATGGTATCTTTATTATAAAAGTTTAACCAAAGTTGTTTTCTAACAAATCACCAGGTCCTCTTCTATTGCAGCTCCACGACTTACTGTCACCATCTCTGAACTACATTTATCAGGAGGTCACAGGTGCCCACATTCATAATAAGCAGGTTACATCCTCTGCCTCTGTATCCTGTTGATAGGACCCCCAGGGTCGGTCTTCCTTTGCTGTGGGTTGGGATGCTATTTCAAAGCAGCTTACAACTGCAGGGATATCTGCACTTCTCTGATCAGTGGCAATAACAGGTCTGCTGCTCTACGATTTGTGGAAATTCTGCTCTTTTAAAGTTTGCTTTTATTTGTTCAGTTTTTCTAGGATTTGTGAGCACTTAACCTAGTCCCTTCTTCCTCACTTTTTTGTCTGTGTTTATGATTCCAGCGTGCTTTAATCCTCAAAGTCATCTCTTAAAGACTTTCCACAATTGAAGATACTATGAGCATTAGTTCCTTGCCTGATGTGGGACATTAATAAATATCTATTAAATATCGTTGAGTTTGTGAAACACACGGCCTAAAAGCTAAGAGGAAGCTGGTCTCGCCCATCCCTCCACTCGCCTGCCCAGCTACTGTGCACCTACTGTGTGCCAGATACCGCCCAGTGTCAGGTCTACCTGTCACATGACCCTGGCCGTCAACGAGGCCACAGGGTGTGAGCAGCAGAGAGGTTAACTGTTTAATGTGAGATAAGTTACAGGAAAACACACAGGGTTGCTCCTGGGCCTGGGGTGGTGGGAGGTTTCCAGAGGCAGGGACGCAGGATAAGACGTGAGCAGGGCCCTGCTGAGGACAAGGCTGGAGGGAAGGAAGGACGGTGGACTCCAGGAACCGGCGGAAGTTCAGTGTGACTGAAGAGTGAGCATGAGGGGTGGGAGGTGAGGCTGGAGGAGCTGGCAGGGACCGTCGTGCCGCCTCCTGCCAGCTGGCAAGGATGTGGGCCTGAATCCAACAGCAGCAGCAGTCACGCGAGGGGTTCAAGAGGAGAGGTCCCTTTGGCTGTTGTAGAGAATGGATGGGCGGTAGGCAAAATGGGACAGGCAAAGATGGGGAGGAGGTGTGCAGAAAAATGGGAACCCAGAAGACCTGAGACTGATATCCTTTGAGGTGGGCCCTTGGTTGGTGTTTAGGAGGGTTCCCACCAACCCCTAACCAGTAAGTGTGGCTCACTGTCCTTAGACTGTCTGTACAAATAATATGGTTCGTGCTGAACTCTTGCCTTCCTTCCGGGAGCCTGGAATTTGGGTACACGCCAAGCAAAGTGTGCATACGTGGCCAGGCCCGCATAAAAGTCGGGGTACCGAGTCTCTAACTAGCTTCCCTGGTAGACACCACTCCACGTCCTCACAACTCATTCCCGAGGATCAGGTGCGCCCTACCTGAGTCGCTGAGAGAGGGCTCTTGGGAGCCTGCCCCTGGCTTCCTCGGGACTTCATGCCATTGCTCTCTGCCTGGCCAATTTTGCTTTGTATTCCCTGGCGGCCATACATCACAGCTGAGCGTATGATTACATGCTGAGTCCTGGGAGTTCTTTCTAGAGAATCACTGAATGGCGTAGTCTTGGGGACCTCGACACAGGAGTCTACTGGAGGAGCCCAGACAGGTGATAACAGCTAAAAACCGGGGAGGGATGGTGGGAATGTGAAGTGGATGGATCTGAGAGTTAGGAAGCAGAAAGGAAGGAATTGGCAGTAGACCGGTGATAGAGGAGAGAGAGTGACCGAACAGAGGTGACGCCCAGGTTCTACTCTCTTTATCCCTATATGCAGTGGCCTCTCAGGTGCTGTATTCTCTGCAGGTGCCTTGGGATTCTCTTCAAATCTCTCTCTGAGTGCTCAGCACACAGCTGTAATTGTTTATTTACCTGTATATCTGAATGTCTAGATTGTAACTTTCATTTGGTCCCCAATTCCTAGCACAATGGCTGAGAACAGAGAAGTTTTGGCATTCTTTTACTTGTACAGATTGAAACATCTACTATGAAATTCATGACATAAACAAATTTTAAAATTAACATAAATTACATATCTTTAATTTTCTCACTTGTAAAATAGCCAAAATGGTATCTATTTTCAGGTTCTTAAAAATATTGTCACTCACTATAAAGTGACTGTTGGACAACAGACCTCCCTCATATGATCACTACTATTCTTGAGCTCCCTAGGAGCTTAAAGGGAAAACTCATTTTACACTTTTGACTAAACCTAAATACATGATTTACAATTGATTTGATTTCTTTCTGGAAACATTTGTTTTCCAGTTCCCTAATCATACACGTAGGAATTTGATTACTCAGGCAAATGGATAAAAAAGCACAGTGGATTCCTCCCAGTTTCTAATGCACAGGAATAACAAGACACACAAAGCAGTACTTACTTTGGTATCGATGGCAACGCCCGTTCACCTTCTGGGGGAAAAAACAGAAAGAGAGAGATGAGATTCCTTCTATTCCTTTTGAAAAGATTATGTATAGAAGTCAGAGAAAGAAAATGAGTCTTCTATCAGGATTTTAGCAATAACCCTTTAAAATGAAGTTGGTATACTGCCTATATATCTTAGGTTTCCATGGCTTTATTTTCAGTATTTATGACAAACATACACTGCCTGCAGGTGCAGACTATATAAACGGTAATGGCAATCAAAACCAAAAGCTAAGGGATAAACTGATGAAAGATATTCTTCCAAGAAGACTCCAGAAGATGAAGAATTTCTCATAATCAAAGCCAACATTCTTTACCAAAGACTGAACGTCCTGTGGCAACACCAAAACCTGTGCAGGGAACACACAGAAATCCAAAGGAAACCAACCCACAGGTTGTGTTCCTGGAGGAACGGGGACAGCCAAGGGGCCCAGCAGCCTCGGAGGCATGGCCTGAAGCGTCCTGTGGACCCGACTTCGGGAGGCGCTGAGGCCCCCACGATGGTGGCAGACCCCCGTCACGGCTGGGCTCCGGCCGGCGCATCACAGGGAAGCTCAGGGCTCTGCTCAGCGGCTGGGGAGCTGTGCTCCCTCCCCGTCATTAGTGAACGAGGAAGCACGGAGCCCCCTGCTTTACTCTCTTTTATCTGGGTGAATCTGGTGGTAAACCCATCCCTCCAGTCCCCTCGCTCCCCAGGCCACGCGTTACCCTTGTCCAGGTCTCCCGTCCCTCCTCCTACCCCGCCCCGGTCCCGCCCCGGTCCCGCCCCGGTCCTGTGCGCGTGCAGGCCGTATGGCCCTGAACACAGCAGGATGCCTTCACACATTCCATCCCTTGAAAGATTCTCTTCCTTCTGGTGGAAGCATCATCCCTCCATCTCTCAAGCTCAGTTCAAGCCCGACCTCCTCCGAGAAGCCCTTCCTGGAGCTCCCCATGTGGCTCTGGATGGCCTTCCTGTGCTTCTGCTGCATTAGCAGAGCGCTTCCCACGTATCAGACAACTTAGAAGGTCTGACTTGGGCCGCCCCCAGGCCACCCCCGCCCCACCGGCAGAGGACCCGGCACTCACAGCCACTGCATAATACCCAATACACTGCAGAAACTTCATCCAAATTTCCTCACTATGACTTC
Source organism: Kogia breviceps (assembly GCF_026419965.1). Classification (NCBI taxonomy): domain Eukaryota; kingdom Metazoa; phylum Chordata; class Mammalia; order Artiodactyla; family Physeteridae; genus Kogia; species Kogia breviceps. Next base: position 75,078,933 of record NC_081326.1, read on the forward strand.
TGACATCCAAATTTCAAGCAAAATAACCACGTTATACCACGAAGACCAAACTCAGAATAACTGGAAAATCCTACCATTCGTTTATTACCCCATGGATGCGACCACCACCACCTTCCCCACACTCAGCGCTGTCCATTAATCATATGGGCTTTCAGATGACGTGTCAGTGTGATTTCTAGCTGTTTTACTCTCTCTGTTGAAAGTTCTACTTCCTTGGAGAGAAAAAGGAACCAGATTATGAAATATCTGGTAAATACAGACTTTGTAAGAAGCTGGGCAGGAGCAGGAAGAAGGCTGGAAATGAGGTGAGAGCAACAACTGAAGGAGCGTAGGAGAGTCAATTTTCAGGAAACAGGAATGTAGCAGAATACTGACAAAAACAGCAACAGACACTAGCAGCAGCAGCCCTGTACGAGCCCCTAAGTGCTCACCAGCTCAAACGCCCAATTCTAGGGGCTCACTTCTGACGCTGCTTTAAATTTATAAGTTGAATGAGTAACATATGCTCTCTCATGGCATTCATGTGGTCTCTTATTTCTCAGAATAAATTCCTTAGAATTAAGGATGCATCTTTGTATTAGCCCACATTTTTATTTTCATTTTTAGAACTGAGGCTTTTAATTTTTGAATTAAAGTTTTTATTCATTGTTTTTTAATTATCAATACAGATTCACTGTAACAAATCTAAATCATAAAGGTCTATAATGTAGACAAAAAAAAGTAGACAAGTTGAAGTCCCCCCCCCACCTTCACATACAATTCCACCTTCCTAGGGGTATTCATTGTCCACACTTAACTTTCCAGACTACCAGACTCCCTGTATGCTTACACACACAGGTTTGGCTATACACACACACGTGCATGTAGGTTTCAGCACGGAAATAGGGCCAGCTTGTCTTTTCAAACAGCTGCAAGGCATCTCACACTCCCTTATTTATTAGCTACTAGCTCCACCCCCGTAGACACCGGGGTCGTTCCACATTTTGTGCCACCAAAGACAGTGCAGCAGGGGCGCCGGCCGCATCAGTGGTTCTGTGGGGCTGTTCCCAGGAGGGGCCGGCAGTGCCAGGAGCAACCGAAAACACTGTCCCAACTCACGCCGACACCGTGGAGTGTGGAGGGCACCTCGCAACAGCCCCACCGAGAATGGGCGTCACGGTCTTTCCACCCATCTAACAACAGGTTAACAGACACAGAATGCTATCTGTCACTGTCTGTGTCCACACGCTTACCAGACAGTGTACGTCCGTTCTTCTATAGGTGCCCATTTTTACCCTCTTATTCAATGAGCTAGAAGAACACTTGAAAAATAAGAGATTTTAATTCATTACTGTATGTATTACAGATGTTTCCCCTTCTGTGTCACGGCTTTAAAAAGCATTTAAAATCTTTTACTAGTAGAAGCGCTTTCATACTTATGTACTGATGAACTCTACGGATTTGCTCTCCATGCCTTCTGGGTTTTGTGTCAGGCTTAGGAGCAGCCCCACTCTCACAATGTACATACCGTATTTACCATCATCCTCCGTACAGAAGCCCTCCTTGAGAACGATGAGATTATGAGCCTGATTCGCACAATTCTTTCCCCTGAGGAGCAGTTTACTAAGACTGAATTTTACTAAGATTGAAAAATTGCTACTGAGCTTTCTTGCAAGTAAAGGAAAGGTCAGATAACGCCCCACGATAAGGGCCAAGGTCACACAGCAACCGCTGGAACGTGGTTCAGGGCATCGGACTTGTGACTTAGTTTTCTGCCCCAATGATACCACCTTTAAAAGCACTTTCTAAATTCAAAGCAATTATGGTGGATCACAGAGCTAACAAAGTGCCATCTGGGCACATGAGACCTCAGGTGTAGAACTTCCGTAACACTTGCAAAAGTGTACGTGCTCCTTACCATTAAGCAGTTTATAGTCTAGAGAGGACATATGGGTACGTACATAATCGTTACTTAAAGTACATACCAGGAAAATGGTATATTAGAGTTGTGGAAACATGTTTCATATTTATTTGAAATTTTTTAAAAAACGCACACGTGCTTTTGTCCACGTATTTCTGACTATAATCCATTAAAACATTTGACTTAAAATATTATTTCAATTAGGCAATATAACCTCATTTTAGGTATCTATTACAAAATAGTCATGTAATAAGTACATATGCTGTGATTTAGAATAAAGTCATTATCAGACTCAATAATTAATTCTATAAAGACAACATAAAATTGGTAACAACCAATGCCCTACTAGGTTTTTATGAGAAGCATTTTCATTTATGCTGTTTTCATATGAATGAAGAATTTAATGCATCTCATTTCATGAGATTTGACATCAAAATGTTTCTCCCTAGAGGGGAAAAATAGCCAATTAAAAACCAACACAGGAAGATGTTAAAGCTTCAAACATTTAATGCCTAATGTCTGAATGTTATTTTTTTGTGTACCAACAAACTGATGAAGAACATTTTGGTAAATCAGGATGAAATTTAAAAATTATTCACTAAAAAGAAGAGAGGGGATATGGCACATTTAACATTTTTCATAGAATACTATCTTTATATGAAGCAACTTTCCCAAAACATTTAAATAATGTTTGCAAGGTACATACCCCCATTTAAAGCACAAAATGAAAACTCAAAAGCCCATGGATGCAGAAATTTTAACTGAGAGTATAGCCTTTAGATATTTCTAAAAGCAACTTCATTACTGTATTTCACATAAAGAAAGCTATGATAAATACACACTATATTTTAGGAAAAAAATAAATGAAGAGGCTTTATTGGTCTGATCATAGCGGGAAAAACATTTTTGCTGGATTAGCCATATCCTGGAATCCATGCACTTCCTGGCCTTTTGGTTCATGGCTTTAGATACCGTTTTTCAGAGCACAACACCCTGACACTAACTTTTAAACAAAGGCTCCAACGATGCCTCTGCTTCACACGCTCCCTCAACGCCCTCCACCTGCTGTCCGAACAGAGAACCCAACCGCTGGGCAAGCAGGGCCCTCTGCTGTGTCTACACTTGGAGCTCAGGGCTTTGTCATCTGCTTCCCTGGTGTGTCTCCACATACACGTCCCCATTCGCTCACCGCTCAGGCGTCCCCGACCCCCTCCAGAGACCGTCCTACCCATAGAGGGGAGTGCTGGCAGGGACCCTGTGTCCACCTGCCACGGAGCTGGCCGCCTGCCTGACGGGGACGGCGGTGAATCCGCCTGCCACGCTATCAAGTAGGTGCCATTCTTCTGTTACAGATGAGGCATCCCCACGCTGAGGCTCATCCGGTGTGTCAAGGTCACACTGAAACTAGCAGCGGCGTTGCAACGACAGCAACACTGAAGTTTCTAACGCTGTACGTGCCAGCACGGCCCCAAGCCACCTACACACGAGGCCGTCCCCCCACGACCACACAAGACAGGGACCACTCTTCGTGTCTTGTGGGACGGAACCGAGGCACAGAAAGTTAAGTACTTTGCAGACGCCGTGCCCTCATGATTTGAACCCATAGGTCAATACAATTCCAAAGTCCAGTTTTTTCCTGCTTTATTTCAGAAATCCAAATCCTCTGAAACACCCCACCTTACTGCCTTGTGAAAGGCTAAAGAGACACAGTCATGTTTCTAAGGTTCATCACACCATGCTTAGAACTACTGTTCTAAGCTTTTGAGATCTATGAGAAAACAAATAGGAAAGAGACTTTATTTATCATGAGTCACAAGACACTTAAAAAAAAAAAAAAGACCCAGAACATAATCCCAAAAGTTTATTTAAAAATGCTAATGGTAACCTAGAAAATACATTAAGTATGTTGCTCAAAACAAAAGGGTCTAAACACAATGTTTCCTTTAAGCTGTGTCCAAACCCAGCTCTGAGGCTGTGAGCTGGATCACTTCGCTAGAAAAGCAAGAATACACACCCACTGGGGGCTGAATTATTCACTCACTCTTCACTTTCACAGAGCGATCTAAAAGGACCACAGGCTGTGGGGTGAGCTCGGCTAACGATTCAGGGGGAACGCTGGAACAGAAGGAGAGCTCACCTTTCTGGGGCCTGATGATGAAAGACTGCGTGGCCCCGTGCACCAGCCGGCAGTACCCATCTATCAGGTCGGCCATGTTCTCGGCAATGGTCAGGGACGGTGCTGTCACCGTCAGAGGCTGGACAGGGGAGAAGACCCAGAGAGAGCCGTTATTGTTCTTTCCAGTAATCAAAGGGACAGCTGCACTATGACATCAGATCTCTAGATACACTTGAACACAGAGAAGAGTGGGAGCGAAACAAGATCTGTCATAAGGTTTGAGTGAAAAAGGAACTTTGATATTTAAGGATGTTATTCCTAGAATATGTGACAGAAGGCAAACCCAGGCAAAAAAAGAAAAATCACTTAAATCAAGACTCCCTTTCTGGAACAAAAAAGAGGTGAAAAAAAAACCACTTCCCTTCAGAATGTCTGGTCCCTTAGGCACGCTCTAATTAAGAAAAGAATTTAGAAAATTAGTAAGCTAAAGTAGAGCTTATTTTAGAAACTAGACAAATGTGGAGTAAATTTTTATAAACATCCATCGTAATTTTTCTGACATTAAAGAAAATTAGTGGAATTTCATTATTTTGAGCATGCATAGCATGTTCTGCCTAAGAGCTTAGAAACCACACTTTTCAAATTAAACATGCAATTATGATAAATTTCCTAAAAACCTATAATTAAATGTTATCCAGGAGATAATCAAAGCTGTATTTTACTTTCAAACACAAGTATGTCCTAACTCATGTAGTCTTCATAACGTCCTTCCAAAGGGACAACTTATCTCACCTGCATTATCCTAAGTATTATTTGGGGGCAGCAAACAGAAAGGAGGACAGCCTGAAAATCATGGTGCAAACAAGAAATTACTGAGATATTTTCAGGAAATTTCAATCTGCAATACGGTTTCAATATTTCATGGCATCATTTGTTTAATTCTGAGAATCAGCTGCCTGGAGCCTAGGAATGCTGTGATCCCAAGGCAGTAGGAGCAAGAAGGCGTGAGGAGCGCTGAAAACACGCCACCCCAGCAGGGGCTGCAGCAGAGCAGAGCCCAGGTGTGCGAGTGGGACCAGGTGAGCTCCCGGCACGGGCTTCACCCACGGAAACCTGCGTGTGCCACCAGGCTGTGCAGACTCTTCAGCAGGTGAGTATTCTGTGTCCGTCTTTCAGAAAGGCCACCTTATGCAGTATTTGCCAAATGTTCATTTCTTGTGCCAGGCCTGCCTTTACTTTCCACACCTCGTGCTGATTAAGAAGAGGCTCTGGGTCCAGACTGTCTGGGATGGACTCCACGTCTACCACCTACTAGGACGGTGGCCACCATCCTGTGCTTGGTTCCCTCATCTACAGACTGGGGGTAACCGAAGTATCTCAAAGTGCCTCTCCCGCTGGGTTCTGAGGATGCCGTGTGTTGCCCTTGGCTTCTGTGTTAAGTGTTGGACAGTGGGGACATATCTGGCAGAAAGTACCGGCTGCTGCTGTGGTTATCTTCCTAATTACTACCCCCCCAGAGAAGGTCACATACTGCACAGTCTGGGAAATAACACTGTAACATAGTTTACAGAATTTATATAATTCTAAGAGGTTGGTTTTCTTGGTAATTCATGATAATCTTCCGGCATCTCCACAATAAGCCTCCATTAACTTTTAAACCTGTTTTCTATTCTTGAGGGCACTTAATCATTATTATTCGTAATGTAACGCTTACTACATTAGAGAAAGCTGTGATTCTGATGACCCATGAATACTTCACCTGCATCCAGAAACAATCATTTCTACGACAGCGCTTTATTTTCATCTTCCCATCATGACGCACGTGAGCCCTCCTTACCTCAGGCGCTCCTGCGATCTTCAGCTGCAGCGTCCCTTTCCTGTCCTTGTCTTCGCTGTTTGAATACTGAATGGTCTGCACTTGATTGAAGTCGGCCAGGTGTGTGGGCTTTGGGAAGAAAAGGCAAACACTCTGGACCACAGGTGCAAGACTCGTGTGACCCTTTCTAAGCAATCCTCACGGTCCCAAGCCCACCTCATCCTCCTGAGGACACCTCCCTAGACGGGACGTCTGAGGAAACCAACTGTCCATGTCGCCGGGGGGCCCTCCTCCCTCTGGGGAGCAGTCACGGACCTGCTAGGGCCACGAGCTCACTTCATGGTCAGGGAGGTGTCTGCTCTCTGTGCTCTGGATGGCCGAGGGGCGCTCCATCCTCAGGAGCTGCACACGTGGCCACCAGTCCCACGGGACACATGACAGAGAAAGGAAGAAGGGACTCCCTGACCTGACTCACCCTCCGGCCTGGGGGGAACCGTGTGAAATTCTTGGCCTAAGGGAACAATCTGCTCCACTTCTCTCGGAGAGGGACCTGTTCCCACTCCCAATGCACCCTGAGCTAGAACAAGTCTCTGAAACGTTCTGAAGTTCCAGAGTGTAACAGTGCTAGGGAGGCGGTGGGGATCCAAAGGACCTTCCCACACAGACAGGCCAAGAGAGACACTGTTCATTTGCCCAAGAGGAGTAAACTCTTCTTTCTTAAGCAGACAAAATATGCCCATCCGTCTTTCATCCGCCACCATTTCATGACAACGACCGGTTTGCATGAGACGATTCCTACAGGTTTATCCAAAATAATCGGCCTAGTTAGGACCTCTTTCTCTTAGAACATCACAGGTATCAGCCCCTCCCTGCCAAGTGCCCCACTCAACCCAGGTTATGCCACTGGGACTGAGCCGGAATTACGGTTCAGAGGGCACTCCTACTCCGCGCCCCTGCACAGGGAAGCGTCTCTCAGGCACAGCTGTGCTCTGTCAGGCCCTCCGCACAGACGCCCACGGGCAGTCCTCCGTCGCCTGGGCAGCACACAGCACGGCCCCCACGCCCGGCCCTCTCTTGGCCTCTGTGGCCTCTGCCCTCATGGGCTTTCCTCCTCCCTCCCTGGCTCTCTTTCCATTTCCTGGCTTCTCCCCTATTCAACCCACAAACGTTCAAGTGCTACAGGGCTCTGTGCTGGGCCCCGTTTTTCTCCCCAGCTGTGCACGGCCTGCCCAGCGAACACCAGCCAGTCCTGTGGCACAAGTACCATCTCCAGTCCTGAGCTCGGACTCAAGTATCCAACTCCCTTACGTGACATCCCCGTGTGGACATCAGAGAGAGAAGGACCGCACACCCAGCACAGTCACGGGGACCCCGCCTCAAAACACCTTCCCCCTCCAGTCTTCCTCACTTCAACAAAAGCACACCATCCAACCCGGCTCCCGAGTGGAAAGATGACGGCATGATTACTGACTCCCCTCCTTCCCTTACCCCACGTCCAGCCCAGCTCCCAGCACCCAAGTCCGTGCGTTTTCCCTCCATCCCCACGGCCACCACTCCAGTACAAGCCACCGTCTTGCACGGTGCTCAGAATCCGTCCTGCAATTGTTTCCCAGCCAGTGTCCCTTTATCCGTGTTCGTCCTCTACACAGACAGCCCCCGGAAGCCAGGGAAGTACTTTAAAATGTAAATCTGGTCCTATTAGGTCCCCTGTAAAAACGGCACAGTGCTAGTCAAAAGGAATCAAACACCAACCTGATCTGACCTCTGCCTGCCTCTCTGACCTAATTCCCCACCAGGACCTCATCTTGATGGGACGTGCTCTGGTCTCACTGGGGCAGGGCCATTCCCTGGGGGTTGTTTTCAGCTAACCAAAGAATGAGGAACATGAATGAGGACCAGGGCTGTGAGAGGCCATATAATGTGCAGGAAATTCCCACATGGTGAAAAACTGTCTTGTGTCCTGAATGGCTTTCAAATGTCCTGGTGAAAAATCTGATTCTAGAACCCACATCTATTTTAAAACACAAAGTATGCTCTGCAGGGAATCTTTCAGGAATGCAACTTAGGTATAATTCAGGGAATACTACACTTTCCTGTCTTTGGAATGTTATTATGAGTTGCTCACCATTTTGGAAAAGGACATCACCGAGGGCGATGCTAGTCTGACGTTTGAGCTGCTGGCACAAGATACATACACTGTCCTAGAGGAGGCCTGAGGCTCCTTCTAACACACTGGGAACCAAATATCATTGTCAGTGGTGACACATGAAATGAGAAATACCTCAATTAGTTTCAGTAAATGGTTATATTAAAATATTCCCATTACTGGCATCTTACAATTTAAAAAAATTTCCAAAGCACAAAAAGAAAGCCGAGTTATGGAAATAATTATATTTAACTTATTTTTTATTCCTTCTTTTAATCCAGTGTTTTTCTGCCTCATTCTGACATTATCCCTCAAGGTCGGCCACATAAAAGGAATAAATTTTAAAGAAGTACTTAAAGGGAACAGCAGAAGAAAAGAATAAAAATAACCAAAAGGTATTAGGAAAAGGAAATCTGTGAAGATAAATACTGAAATTAATGAAGACAAACAGATTAATGCTACAACCCTAACCGCTAAGCCTGTCCTTCAAAAGCAGCTGAAATAAATCCTTTGCAAATCTGAAAGGAAGAGACAAATCCAAATAGACAAGCTTAGGACTGAGAAAGGATACAGAAATAAAGTTGCTGGAAAGATCATAAGAGTATCACGAGACGCAACTCCATGGCAACAATTTAAAAATGTAGAGCAGCAGATGAGATGCTAACAGTATGAATTACCAAAACTGACACAAGAAATGGAAAACCTGAATAGATCTATTACTACTGGAGAGGTTGAAAAAATGGTTAAACACCCACCATCGAAAAAGGCACCATGTGGTTACACAGATTGATTCTATCTGCCTTCACAGAACACACAACTCTACCTTGACTTAAAATACTGCAGGCCACAAAATGATGAAAAGCCCCCTAATTCGCCTGATAAAATTAGTGTAACTTCTAATATCATGTCCTCATAGAGCTAATATAAAAAGACTAGATTGATTTCACTTATAAATAGTTGCAAAAATTCTATATATTAGCAAATGTAATAAATCACTATTTCAAAAGAATAATATAGCATAACCAAGTAAGTAGGAGTTATTAAATGGCTCAATATCAGCACATCTAATCAAGATAATATAAAATAATAACAAATTAAAAGAGAAAAAACCAGGATCATATCATTAAGGCTGAAAAAGCCCTCAGTTAAACTTAGTAGCCACTCCTAATAAAAATTCTAAGCAAAGAAAGGCATAATTTAAAAATCTGAAAGATACTTTACTAAAGGGACTTTCCTGGTGGCTCAGTGGATAACACTCTGCACCCCCAGTGCAGCGGGCCCGGGTTCAATCCCTGGTCAGGGAACTAGATCCCACACGCATGTTGCAACTAAGAGTTCGCATGCTGCAACTAAGGAGCCTATGTGCTGCAACTAAGGAGCCTATGTGCTACAACTAAGGAGCCCATGTGCTGCAACTAAGACCCCACACAACCAAATAAATAAATTTATTTTTTTTTAAAGATACATTACTAAAACCCAACATCAAAAATTATCCTGATGACACACTTTTAACTGATAAATTAACACCTAAAACAAGATAGGGATCTCCTCTGCCACCCGCTACTAAACACGATCCTCAAGGCGCCTGTGATTATGAGAACAGGAAAGAACTGTATAGATTAGAGAAAAAAGTTAAAACTATTCTTTTTTTTGTTGATTACATGATTATATACCTACAAAATCTAAGATTCTAATAAAAAATGACTTATTAAATGAACCAGGTTGCTGAATATATGATAAACAACAATCAAGTATATTCTGCTATGCTCACAGTATGAATTTTAAATTGGAAATGGCCAAAAAAAATTTTCCCAATAAGGCCAAAAACTCTATAATACTTATGAGTTAGCTTAATACAAAAAATCTATACGAGGGGCTTCCCTGGTGGCGCAGTGGTTGAGAGTCCGCCTGCCGATGCGGGAGACACGGGTTCGTGTCCTGGTCCGGGAGGATCCCACATGCCGCGGAGCGACTGGGCCCGTGAGCCATGGACGCTAGGCCTGCACGTCCGGAGCCTGTGCTCCGCAACGGGAGAGGCCACAACAGTGAGAGGCCCGCATACCGCAAAAAAAAAAAAAAAAAAAAAAAAAAAATCTATACGAAAAAGACTATCGCATCTTACTGAAGGATATAAAAGAAGTCCTGAACGGGCTTCCCTGGTGGTGCAGTGGTTAAGAGTCCACCTGCCAATGCAGGGGACATGGGTTCAAGCCCTGGTCCGGGAAGATCCCACACGCCATGGAGCAACTAAGCCCATGCGCCACAACTACTGAGTCTGAGCTCTACAGCCCATGCTCCGCAACAAGACCAGCCACCACAATGAGAAGCCCGCACACTGCAACGAAGAGTAGCCCCCGCTCACTGCAACTAGAGAAAGCCTGCGCGCAGCAAAGAAGACCCAATGCAGCCAAAAATCCAAAAATAAATAAATAATTTTTTTAAAAAGTCCTGAACAAATAGAAAGACATACCAGATAACTAACTAATATCTACTTTCACAAATTAACAAACAAGTTGGAATCCCAACAGAATTTTCTGCTAATTCTATAAATTTGGTTTTGAAAGACTAAATAGCCAGCAACAACCAGGAAAGTGTACAAAAGAAAAAGATATACGAAGGAAGTGTACAAAAAAAAGATGACACAGGGATACAGCACCAACCTAGAGCAATCCCATCCGGATGGAATCAGTACAGAAAGAGAAAACTGTGTCCTTGGACCAGAACAGAGGATCCAGAATTAGATCACAAAGAGGGCAGGAATTCAGTTCAGAGGTAAAAGATACGATTACTGTGCTGACACGGCTGGCTGCTCACTGGGATACCGACAAGAAGAGCAACAAGGGGACAATGACAGCAGCCAGCATCCTCGAAGTGCTTCCCCTGTGCAAGGCCTTCATCCCAACACTGCACACTCAGTACCCACTTAACTCTCCTACCACACCTCTTAGGTAGTTGTAATTATTATTGCCCTTTTGCTGCCGAGGAAACACAAGCCAGCTGTGAAGAAATGGACTCAAAGTCACAAGGCCAGCATGAGAGTGACCCACTGGGAACCCCGGCTGCACACTCCAGAGCCCATCCTCCGGACACACCACAGGCCCACCTGGTACCATACACAAAATACCACGTGGGTGAAATGCGAAAGGACAAAGAAAACCTTGCAGGAGAATACAAGAGACTACAAATCAAAGAGGAGACAGGTAGCATCACAGAGCTTTCTGAAGAGGTCGTGCCACTTTATACCCTCACAGAGTGTATGAAACGTCCAGCTGTTCCACACGCCTGCCAATACCTGGAATCACTCATCTTTTTCACCTCAGCCATTCTGGTAGATGTGTAATAGTATCACACTGTGCATTTATCTGATGACTATGAGGCTGAATGTCGTTTCACTTACGTCTTAACTATTTGGACATCCTCTATTGGGTTGGCTGTCCTTTTCTTAGTGATTTTTTTGATCCTGGAAAGAGCCAGAAGAGGCTGTTTCAAAGGACATGATACAAGTACAAATATACTTAAATTAGATATAGAACCGAATGAAGAAATCAGTATCTAAAACTTCTCCACGGGACTTCCCTGGTGGCGCAGTGGTTAAGAATCCGCCTGCTAGCGCAGGGGACATGGGTTCGAGCCCTGGTCCGGGAAGATCCCACATGCCACAGAGCAACTAAGCCTGTGTGCCACAACTACTGAGCCTGCGCTCTAGAGCCCGCAACCCACAACTACTGAGCCCACGTACTGCAACTACTGAAGGCTGCGCACCTACAGCCCGCGCTCCACAAGAGAAGCCACCGCAGCGAGAACAAAGCCCGTGCACTGCAATGAAGAGCAGCCCCCAACTCACTTCAACTAGAGAAAGCCTGCGCAAACAGCAACGAAGACCCAACGCAGCCAAAAAAAATAAAATAAACTTCTCCAGATAAACTGTAACAACCCCACTCAGATCTCACCAACATATGTGCAATTTGTGTGATTCCTTTCCTTCCCGACTAAAGAACTTCAAAAACTTTTCACCTAGGCTGTCTCTTCCTTTCATTCCCTTGAGCAACGAACGCTTTGAACTGGAAAGCTTTAATGGCAGAATGATGTCTTTTCCAAGAGAATCCTCATTTCCTTATTTTGATTCCCCTTGGTCCACAATCAGGTCCGAAAGGTGTGCTCCACACAGGCCGCTCCCGAGACTTGTCCAAAGCACACTTACGTTGCAGCCCTTGTCTGTGAGGTAACTGATTCCTTCTTCGGGGCCAATCGCCAGCTCCACTGAAATAATCCAGCTTGACTTCAAGGCGAAACAGGTGACGGCAAAGGTACCAGAAGGAAAAAGACATTTTAGATAAAGAACCATGGACACATTAAAGGACCAAAGGGGGGCTGGACTAGCATGCGACTGATCGTTGTAACCAAATAATACAAAATATTTACAACTTCATGGTGCAGCATCTGCGGAGCCTAAGCAGAGACAGACAGACTGCGTTCATTCCAGTGGGTCTCAAGCCAATGGTTTCTTTGGGAAGATTATCTGAATAGGTAAAGCAGCCCTTAGAGAACAGTTAATCAATGAATCACTGGGCTGGGATAAAAAAAAAAATCTTAGGCATGCTATTAAAAAAGGAGGGTTTTAGTCTCACGTTGACACATTTTCTTTTTGTATTTTTCCCACTGTAAAATGATAAAATATTCTCATGTTGTTAAAAATGTGACAAATTAGATTTCAATCAGAAGTTTAGATATACATGGATAAGAAAAAGCAAAAGAAGTCACACCTAGTCCCACCCTATTTCCAAGTCCCCATACTTACACCAAGGGCACACTTGAAGCATTCTTTATCAAATCTGTACACTGGGGAGAGGATCTCAAAGAATTTCAAAATACTTTCTTCTCTATTAAGGTTGGCAAACTGTCTAAATGTTTGTTGGATCAATTTTCTTAGTGTTTTGGCCTGCATGATAAAATTACAAACATCTTTTTAGAGCCAACAGTGAGTAAAGACCACAGCAATAACAGGCAACATCAAGGAACATTTCTTGTCCAGCCACCACTTAATACCACCTATGTTCACCAAATGTTGTATTTATCAGAGCTTTGTTTCTCTTATAAATAAAATTATAGTAAAATACACATAAAATATACCATCGCAACCATTTTAAAGTATACAGTTCAGCAGTACCGAGCTTTATTTCTTAAACAGAAATTGGTAAAGCAATAATTGGCTTACTAGAACATGTGGTAAACAGTTAGGCATTAAAAATATAAGGGCTATATTCGCATGTGACCTGGAGTCGGCAAAGGAGGGGACATAAAGGCACTCACACTTCCCAACCTGGGAGGGGAAGTCGAAACACCCTTTCTGAAGGCAATTTGGCCATAAGAAATGAAAAACTTTAAAACCACAACCTTTGAGCAATTACTCTTTAGGAATGATGAAAGAACTGTGCGAAGACCCAGCAGCGAGGCGGTTCAGCACGGAGTGGGTGGAGTACCGGCCATGCAGACTCTGCAGCGTGTCTGCTACCCAGCTGCCCTCCGACTGCTGCGCGCATCCCAGTTACTGACATGAAAATCCGTATCACGGTGCTACTGAAAAACTAAGACAAGGCAATCTGTGGTAGCGTAGATGCCTTTAAAAGGAGAGCACAGGATACGGGCCTCACACAGGCAGGCACACGCACCAACGCGCAATGCAGACAAACCAGCCGTGCCTCTCTTTGTGTAGTGGGGTCACAGGTGATCTCTGGGTGCCTTTTCACTTATGTGAGTTTTGTGTTTATAAACCATGAGCATCTGGATGGTGGAGGGTGGCGAGGCCACAGCCCATGGTATGTCAGAGAGAGGAGTGTGGCCTGAGGGGGCCAGCGGGCGAAGGATGTGTGATGGATGAGGTCTGGGGAAGGCAGCAAGCGGATGCAGGCCACAGGAAGCAACTGGGTCCACCCCGGTGAGATGCAAAGCCCTGGGGCGGCCTGGAATAGGAATATTGTCATCCGACATAGATTTTGACAGGAATACTCTGGCCGCTATGCTGGGAACAATATGAAGGGAGCAGGAGAGATCCAGTGAGATGCCACCAAAATAACCCAGGTGAGAGGTGATGGGACCCAGGCACTGCTACACAAGTGTAGAAGCAGAAAAGAGTGAGAAGTAGTCAGATTTCAGATTTGTTTTGAAAACAGAATCAACAGGATGTACCGAGAGGTAAGAGTTACCACTGAACTGAAATGGCCAAGACCGGGAGAAGCAAGGTGGAAGAGGGTCTTAGAGAATACCAGGGGCCACCTGAGCCTCGGTGTGAGATGCACACAGACAGGAAGCAAAGCCAAGAGACTGGAGACAGGACCAGGGCGGGGACCTGGAGGGGCAGGGACAGGACCTCATCCCATGGCGGCCTGCTAATCTCAGCAGTCAGGGAAGTGGGGGCAGGTGAATCGGGAGGGGGCGGCAAACTCTGGTGGGTCAGGGCAGTGACAGCCTGCCTGGAGAGGCCTGAAGGTGCCAGAGCGGTCAAAGGATGACTGGGTCCGGGACACCGCAGAGTGAGCTGGTCAGCTAGGAGCAGGGGTCAGCGTGGGATCCAGTGCCAGAGGGGCTGCAGTCACTGGAGATGAAGACCAGGGCGCGAGGCGGCGGGGGGCAGAGAGCAGGCCCTAGATAACCTAGGGCCGGTGACTTTTATTTCAGAAGCTGGCTCTGCTCCTGCAGAGAAGGTGTGGCGGAGAACGGAAGCATAAAGACCAGCGCCGGGCACGCATGGCCGCCTGGATGATGCTCGAGACGGCAGGGAAAGCGGGAAGTCGACGCAACTTGAGTTTTGGGTGGAACAAGCGGGCGGACAGAAGGGGCGGCTCCGGGAAGATAAAGTCACGTTAATTCTGAACGTGCCTGAGATCCGCAAGTCTCCCGATCTGAACCACTGAGCATAAAGCTGGCTACAGACCCGAGCTCAGGAGACAGCAGGGCCGGCTCAGAACGTGACAGTCTCCAGCCGACGTGGTTACGGGCGTGGGGCCTGATGACTCCCACAAACACAGTGGCCGCAGGAAAGAAGTGCGGGCCAAAGCCTGCTGGTAGGCCAACACTGGTTTTAACCAGGGCTGGGCGTCTGACAGGTGAGCCAAGTGTGGAACTACAGGTGACTGGAAGAGAATCAGTTATGGTTTTAGATCACAGGAACTAAACTGAAGAGAAGCAAAATGGTTTCAAGGACAGCAAGGCTTGAGTATCAGATGTTACCTACAACATGAGCGGTTGGCCTTGGACACTCTGCAAAAGAAAAGTCTGGGACGCGTGGTTTGGGGAAGAGCCGTCCAAGCTCTGGCCACAAGCCCAGAGACTGAAAGAGGCCACTCTCACCACAGCTGAGATGGCATGTAACAGCTGTTCTGACTCCAGGCTTTGCAAACACTCTCTGCGTCTCCTCTTGAGCATTAGACCCACACATGTGCAGGTGCCCACCTGACCTTTCCACCTGAAATTCCCAGACACCTGAAACCTGGCGTGCCACCAAGAGAACTTGTGACTTTCTTCCAGGCCTGGCCCTCCTCATCTCAGCAAATCTCCCAGCTGCTTAGAGACAGACACCTAGGCGGCAACCTTGACCTGTTTCGCCCACCTCTCAAAACCCACTGCACTGCCACGTCCTCAAAGTGCTTTTCCAAAAGCCACGTTCTTTTCTCTAGGCTTCCCACGCAGCAGCCCCGCTCTTGCTTTGATTTCTGTGATGGTCTCACGTGGATACAGAACGCTGGTAGGAGAGAGACTTGTGAAAAACAAGGAAATGGAAATATCTGTGATGTGAGCATTACACGTAGTCAGGTGTGTACAAATAACTCACACGCAACGGGTAACTATGCACACGTGTGAAAATGAGATGCGGCACCTCGTGGTCCCTGCTGATGCTCAGCCTCCTGCCGACCCCGCGGCACCGTCGCTCCCCATTCCACCTCTCCTTCCCTCACCGTTGTCCCCTGACCCCCAGCACCCGTAGGATGGGTGCGCATGGGGTCAACTAAACTGTGCACCTGACCGCTCAACCTGCCGGAAAACTTCTGAGTACCTGGGCAAACAGGCTTGAAAACAGTAGCCGCGCAGTGTTAGCAGACAGACGGCCTGAGCTACGGCTTCACGTGTCTGTGTCATCCAGCTGAATCTGTCAGTTTTCCACATGCCGCTCCGCCTGGCCCCTCCCGAGCCCGACACGTCACCCGGCTAAGACAGGAAGTCACGTTCACGAGCAGCAGCCGCAGAGCTGAAGGAGGGAGCGCGCCCATTCAGGGCTAGCTTCCTGGGGACACAGAGCCACAGCCTGGCTCCCCGGCAAGCAAGAGCGGGCGCAGCTGGCTGGGAGTGAGTGCCCGAGCTTTCTCGGGGTCTCTACTTCAATGTGGCCACCCAAGAGGACTGAGATTTCCGGCCTGCAGCAGCCAGTGTTGGGCAGGAACTAGAAAACCCTCGCTATCTGAAAGGAGCCCCAGATTCGTTTCTAAGAAGGATGCCTCAGAAAGCATCAGTTCTTTCCTCCTTGCTCAGTAAGGAAAAAATTCCACAAAATCTGACTTCCTAGAATCTCTTGATGTTAATCAATACACTTCCCTGTTTATAGGGTTTCAACATCTGCTTTGTGTTTGCCCAGACTCAGGAAACAAGGCATCTATCAATGAGTGCCAGTCAATTTTAAACCACTTCACATACAGAGAGAAAACTACTCAAAATGAGGCAGTATTATTAGGATGAGTCATCGGAAACTGCTGCTATGCGGCCTTCTGAACAACAAAAATAATTTCATGTTAATCAGCCTAATAGCCATCAGCTGCTGCGAGCAACAATGGACTCCGAGGGCTTCCTGGATGAAAAAGTTATAATGTAGTGCTAAAGAAAATATGCAACGAAAGAGTAACAAGCTAAGAAACATTAACTGAGGAATGATCTCCCCACCTACCAAATGCTAAACATAGATACATGAACAGTGCATGCGAAGTGTGTGTTTTTTAACTGAGCTGTAACTGACGTATAACGTTGTGTGTTTCAGGTGTACAATATAATGATTCAGTATTTGTATATACTGTGAGATGATCACCACAGTAAGCCTAGTTAACACCCATCACCTCACACAGTGACGCATTTCTTTCTCTTGTGATGAGAACTTTGAAGACGAACCCTCTTAGCAACTTCCAAATGTGCAAAGCAGTGTTCATACCTACAGTCACCATGCTGCACATCACATCCCCGGGACTCACTTATAACCGGGGTCTGTGCCTTTTGAGCCCTGTACCCATTTCACCCACTCCAACCTCCAGCAACCGTAACCTGTTCTCTGTGTCTATGAACTGGCGTTTTTTCTTTTCATGTAAGTGAGGTCACACAGTCTTGGTCTCCCTCTGTCTGACTTATTTCACTGAGCACAATGTCCTCCAGGCCCATCGACATTGCTGCCGATGGCAAGACTGCCTTCTTTTTATGGCTAAGTAACATTCCATTGTGTGTGTGTGTGTGTGTGTGTGTGTGTGTGTGTGTGTGTGTGTGTGTGTGTGTGTGTGTGTACACGTCTGAAGCGTGCTTTTTTTCCACCTTACTTACGGGAGCCCAGACCAGACAGACGCGTCTGTGCTGACACCAGGCTTCACTCTCCCTGGCACACAGCAGATGCCAGGAGTTGACGCCGAATGACTGCTGAGCCAGGCACCTCCGTGCTAACCACAGGGATGGGAGCGATGACTGAACTCAGTGCTCCTGATAGGACCCTAGGAAACCATTCTATTACTTTGAAGTACAGATACTTCAAAAAACTGGTAACTATTGATCCTGCAACATTTCTAGTTCTGAAATTAGACTTCTACTGTGAATTATACTCCAATACGTTGAAATCTGGCTATTTTATGTGCAACATAATTTGAGATTTACAGAAGAGCTGCAAAGACAGTATGGAACTCCTGCCCTTCGCCCAGTGCTCAGCTTCCCCCATCCCCCGCCCCGGAAGTTAACATCTCACACGACACTGGCACATCCATTAAAATTAAGAAACCAACGTTGGTACAAGAGTACATGCTAGCTGCAGACTTTACTCAGACCCCCTAGTTTGCCCACTGATGCCCTCTCAACTGCTCTAGGACCCCACACTGCATTTACTCATGTCTCCCCATAGCCCAGCTGTCAATTTTGTAGACTATCCTCAGGTTGGGATTGAGTTGTTAGTTTTACTGGTACAGTGTTTTTTAAAATGTGCCTCTGGCACTACTAAGATCAAAGAGTCAGAAAATTTAAATATCTTGTAAATTATTCTTAGTAATCGGGCACATATACCCCAATCCTGTTTTGCCATCAATCAATCATCGTTTAAGTTCCATCAAATATAAGGTAACCTTTCAACACTTCAATGTGAGCATTAACTACAAATGATCTTCTAGAAATCTAGATATGAAGGGGAAAAGGCATATAAAACAAAATGGCCTTTGGAAAAGCAAATACTAATTGGTCTAGCCACTCTATAGGGCTAGTCTGGGAGAAACAAGAAGCTGATGTGAATCTCTTGTTAGTTGAAGTTTCACTGGCAATAGTTTTGAGGAGGAGACTATCTGAACACAACCTAATTTGCACTGTAGCTGTTACACACCAATGGGTATACGTTTATGTCAGTCATACCCACAGGAGTCTGATGGCAATCAGTTGAAAGAATTTACATAGAAGGTGAAAAAAATTTGGCATAAGGATATGAATTGCTGTTAAGCTATTTAAGAAGCCAAATATACATTATTTGTTCTACAGAAGTATATTGATTTCCTTTATATTAGAAAGCACGTGAGAAATGAAACACTAGATGAATCTGTACCTAAGAAACAGAAGCTACAAGTCAATTCTGTTCTCCCTGCTTGCACCAAAATCAGCAGCAACTGAACCTTCCAGAAAACACAAGTGCTATCTGTTTGGCTCGTGAAGTTTTCCCAAGCTCCTGAGGGTCGATTCCTTCCCCTCCACTCCCCGTGCGCACACACAAGGCTCAGCTAGCACCGCACCCGGGGCTGGCGCTGCACACCCCGATTACCTTCCTCACCTCCAACCCTTCCTGACTGGAGCGTTTTTGCTTTCGATCTGTCCTCCATGCTGCTGTCAGGTTGATGTTCTAAAGTCCAAAAGGTGACCATGTCCCTCCCCTGCCATGAAACCTGCCACGAACACCCAGGGCCCCTACGTGCTCTCCTCTGAGTACTGACGTCCACACAGGTGACCACAGTGTCTGAGCTCTAGCCACAGGGCTGACCTGACTGCCAGGGGGCGCTCCAACAGCAGCAGAAGCGCGTCAGGGTCGGCGGCAGGGTCAGCATGAGGAAGGCCAGGCAGGCTGGGGCCTGAGGGACAGCCTGAAAGACACCTGGAGGGGACAAGTCCCGTGCAGGAACGGGGACGTTTCTGGAGTGAGAGCAGGGGCAGAGCAGGCTGCCCAGGGAAAGGAGCTTCTCCAGCCTTCCGGTTCTTCCGTCTCGTGAAGGGGTATCACCTGCGCCATTCTCATGCCTCCTTCCACACGGTACCCTCTACCTGGAAAGTGCCTCCTCTAAGTCCAGTCATCTTCCCAGCGGCCCTTAAACTTATTCGTTCATCTTTTCACTTAAATAAGATTTACCAAATGTTACTGTGTGCCCGGGATTATGCCAAACACAGGCTTTAGAGCAGAGAACGCAGCAGATGTTATCTTTGTCCTCACGGATCTTCAAATATCGTGGAAGCAGGCAGACAAAACGCAAACAAGTAAATACCTAGTCATTAAGACCTGAGAAAGTAAAATTAAAGATTAAGATGCTGAGCAGGACCCTAAGGTAGAGGACGTTTCTGCAGCCCCGCTTAGGGAGGTGAGCAGCCTGTACGGGAGAGGACACCGAGGCTGAGCTTTAGAAGAGCTGGCGATGGGGGACCTCCCTGGGGCCTTCTCACCTCGGCTACACTTACACCATGGCACCTGTGACCTGGACCTGGGGTGGCTTGTCTGGAGTACGAGGATCCTTTTTCAATATGGAATAACTTCTTGGACTCCCAAATGCCCGCAGTCATACCTCCTGTGATAACTGCTTATCTACACACAGCTCTAAGGAGACTTCGCAGTAACTCTCAGGCCACCCCGGGGCTAACGTTTGAGCACTGACGGTGCTACTAATGTGATATGACCATTTTCGTAGCCTTCCCTGCTTTTTACTTTTACACTGGGTGGTGCACTTCTCTGCCCAATGATGGGGTAAATGCCCTGAAGAACGGTGTCTTACACTTGTGGGCATCTCCCCCCGGGTCCACCCAGCACAGGGCAGGCGGATGCACAGGGTGGGCTTCTGCGCCCACGCCAGGGTCTCACTCTCCAGGTCAAACTGAGTCCCAAGTGATTCAAGGTGATCGGGTCAGAACTGTCACCAAGGCAGTCCGGCTTCCGAGCCAGTTTTCTGAACCACTGTGTTCTGTCTTATCCCTCTTGGGCCTCAATGAGGGGGATGGTCTTGCACGTGGCTGCTCTAGTGTGGAACATGTGATAAAAAGTCAGAGCAGTAACAGCCCCAGTTTATGAACTGCACTGTGACAGGTACTTGTGGTAGTAATTTATACATATACACACACTGATCTGCTAAATAGCCACAACCACCCTACAAAATATTATTTTCTTCGTTGTGGAAATAAGAAACCAGGTCCAAAACCATGAGGCTAGGAAATGGCAGAGCTCCTCTGAGCTGGACTCTATCTTGATCTGAAGCTGCATCCTCACACCACACTGGACCATGTTCTGGATGGGCTGGGGAACCACACCTCGGGTTCCCGGTGTCCCCTCCCCTGCAGTGGGAGCTACAGGCAGAGACAGGATCCGGTGTCCTGCAAGAGTTGCTAATGGGGAGGAGTGCCCTCGGTCGAGACAACAGAGGACAGACCTTCAGAACACACTTGTACGCGTGCACACACGTTACAGCTGCCACTATGGCTCTCTTATGTACGGCTTCTTTACTTTCGTGCGTCAAAACACCCGAGACCGTAAAGACTCAGGTGGTGCAGACCGCTGTGAATGCAGCTTTCTTGGTGTTGTACTTAGCCGGTGCACTCGCAACCAAGAAGAGAAAGCATGGTTTTCTGGCAGATGCTACACCTTTAAAAGTCTACTTGCCGTCAGTATGACTAGCATAACTGTCAGCTTTTTATATTATTGACTTTTACACGTAAAGGACAAAATCACATACCACAGGGGAGGTGTCTGCCTAACACGGTCACCTAGTACGATAAAGCAGACTCTAATTACCTTGACTGAATCCAGTAAACTCCTAGGAAAAAATCGCTTCAAACCAACATCTTTTCTGAAATATAAAAAGAAGTGTATTAACAAACAACACCACCAAATCAATGAATAACAAGACATTGTCGCAAGAACATAAAAGCAGTTTAAGTTATTTACCCTTCCACACGTTATTCTAGAAGGAAATAAGTATAATAAAGCTCCAATGTACCCGCACAGTCATGGAACAGGTGGGACAAGTAATTTTCTAGATCTGTGCAGGAAACACCAATACAAGTTGGTTTAGGTAGAAAGTCTTTTTTTTTAAGCCGTACTATTGCAAACCCTCTAAAATATTGCCTCTTTGTAAATTACAACATGTAAACAAACTGTTCTTCTTTGAACATTGTTTGAAGGTTAGCCTTATAAAAACCTCGATTCCAACTGGGTAATGCTGTATTTGTATAGAAAGTAGACTGGCCTGATTAGGGAAAGATCTGGGATATAGCAGCAGAGTTTAAATACCTTAGATTAATCCTAAAAGTTGACTGTTTTTAAAAATAAACTTTTTGGTTAACATTAATCAATGTTTATAATCTCAGTTTCACACAGGAAACAAAACAAAAAAAGAGAAGTTAAGTGAGTGGCCTAAGGTCAAAAAGATGAATGTGTGGAAATGCTGAAAATCCCAGTCATTTTCTTTAGATCATGCTACAAAATCAATCATTAGTAACAAGAGCCTCAAAGCATTCCGGCCAAGAAAACCGATGGACAGAAAGGCTCACTCTCATTTTCTACTTAGTTTGGGTACTAAGTGAGCCAGGCTTTTGGCCGCTAGAGGGCAATCGTGCGCTACTAAGGTGAAATAAAGCCTCTAGACATGAAAGATTATCAGGAGACACATGGAAAATATAAAAGGATCAAGGAGAAAAGCGAAATAAAGGTACCTTTTCAGGATTACATAAAAAAATAAAATGAATATAAAGTATATTAAAAAAATAAAGCAGGGATGACTTCTTCACACGTAACTGTAAGTTAGCAGGTATTACCAATGAAACCATAGAAAACATGTTAGAGTTTATATGGTTGGCTCTAGATCCAAACATTTTAATCCCCTACTCCAAACTCTGCTAGTTGGTACCTCAACCGACAAGCTCCTTGCTAAGCCCTGGTCTCGGCTCTCACTCCCTGTACCCTCTACGGTGAGGGTGACAATGCTCTCCGCACCCGCACAGAACCCTCCCTCAGCCCCTATGCCACACTGTGCTCTGGTTTCACTTATCCGTCAATCCGTGTAACTCCTGGCTTTCCCTTTACTTCCCTGACCACTTTGGCCTGTAACTTCCCCTCCTTATCTTTCCAGACATGAACAGGGAGAAGTGTCCACCCAAGTTCTTCCACTTTTTGTTGCCTCCTAAAAAGACAGGAACTTTGCATTTTAAGGATTTGGGTTCTAATCACCGTGGGAAGTAGCAAAATAAGCACATAAAAGATAAACCAACACCCCAGAATCTTAGAGGCATTATTCCTGAGCATTTTCTCCCCTATCCTCCTTGGCAGGCAGCTATTCCATAATAAAAAGAACTTATTTTCATAGAGGGAGCTCTGCACTGGAATCCGGGCTTTGCCGTAGGAAGGATTTGGCTATGCCTTCATGCCTGTCAACCTCAGCGACCCACGTGTAAAACAGGGATGCTAATCCCTGCTGCCAACAGCGGTACTGAGCAGACAGTGAGAATGTGTTAAGTGCCGAGAACTCTACACGGGCAGTTCCCCTTCCCCCGGAAACACCCGGGACGCCCCTCCGGTCTGGCGGGAGTCTGGTCTACAGGCCTGCTAGCCTCTCTTGAGCACAGGGAGGCGTGACCTGATGTTTCCAAGATCGGGAGCGCGGGGGAGGACACCGGCTGAAGGCAGGGGGGAGGGAGGCTCTGCGGGAGCCCCGAGGAGGGCGGTGCGAGGGTGCGTGGGCAGCAGCAGAGACTCAGCGATGCTCTGGACGCAGAGCCAGCAGCGCTGAACGAAAGAAAGGCGACAAGGGAAGGCCGAGGCACCAGGAAGAGGAAGGCCGGGGGCCCGGGGGTGCCTCCTGGGACTTCTGCTCCCGGCGAGGGGTCGGGCAGGGTGCACGAGACCTCCTGGTGCAGATCTCAAGGAGGCAGCTGGCCACAGAAGTCTTTGGATGGGGGGGCAGGGAACACCAGGGCCAGGGACGGCCTCTTCCCCACGGTGAGACCATCAGCCGCCACTACTCAACACCGCTCTGCAGCTATCGGTTGGCCAAAAAGTTCATTCGGGGTTTTCCATAAGATATTACAGAAAACCCAAACGAACTCTTTTGGCCAACCCAATATTCTTCTTAGAGTCCAATGGAAAGTAGAAAATTTATCATACTCATTTTTGGTCACAAATGGGAAAATCAGAGATGGACCAAGGGGGTTGAATTTTTCTGTGTGAAAATAAAGCCTATTACTAGGTGTTACTTTTACTTCCAAGGTGAGGACAACTCCATTTAAGGAAAAAAAAAGCTAAGACCAACTAATGTTTAGCAAGTATGCGGTTTAGTTTTTCCAACTACTTTTGAGTAATAATGACTCTGTAACACCTGCCCATACATTAGAACCCTTTAAAATGGGACACATGGCAAGTGAGAAAATAAAAATGAGGCTAGGGCTTCCCTGGTGGCACAGTGGTTGAGAGTCCGCCTGCCGATGCAGGGGACACGGGTTCGTGCCCCGGTCCGGGAGGATCCCACGTGCCGCGGAGCGGCTGGGCCCGTGAGCCGTGGCCGCTGGGCCTGCGCGTCCGGAGCCTGTGCTCCGCAACGGGAGAGGCCGCAGCAGTGAGAGGCCCGCGTACCGCAAAAAAAAAAAAAAAAAAAAAATGAGGCTAAAGTACACAGAATCGCTGGGAGAATTCCATACCACCACCACCACCCCCCTCCACACATTCTGATTTAACTTTACCAAGAAGCCCATCTATGAGGCTTGGCGGTGGCGGACACTGGGAAACACCTCAGGCGCTGCGCTCACGGTTTTGGGGCAAGCCTCCCGAGGCATCTGCATTCAGCACTCTCCAGGAAGCCTGGCAGGGCCACACAGGCTGTCCCATTTCACACATGGCCACCTCTCTCCAGCCCATGTCGAGCACTGCCTTAGGATGAGCTCTCTGATGGGCAGCAGGCTAGCTCTCAGCTTTATGTGACATAAAACTCACTTGAGCCCAAAGTCTGCACAGCCTTGAGGTAAGGTGAACAAAACAGTAAACACTACTGATGTAGCACAAACAAAATAAAACTACTAGCCCTTATGATGAGGCAATTCTTTACTATGTAAATAATTATCAAAGGGTAGATCCTAAATACAGGTAAACTCATTTGACTAAAACTGGCTTTCATGAAACTTTGAGGATACAGCCATCCCCCAATTTGCAAACCTTAGTATCAGGCCGTCAGATTTCCCACATGAGCTCAAAGGAACCTTCTTACCCCACACGCGCAGTTAACGAGATACTAATATTAGGTGAGAACGCACTGTCCACAAGAGTAGCCCCTTGAAGGATTCACACTTAAATTAGCTAAGATTCAGTTAACAATCTAGTTCCCAGCTGCACCGGCTCCACTTCAGGTGCTCGGGAGCCATGGGGGCTAAGGGCGCCCGCGCTGGCTGGGCGGACAGGACACTTCACAGCCGAGGGCAATTACACTAATGAAATCTCGGCCTCAGCTCCCCGGCCCCCGGGGCTCCTCAGAGAGGGCGGTGGGTCCAGCCGCACAGCGCTGGACGGGAGGGAGTGGGGGGCAGACAGGAGCCTGGGCTGGGGCTGCCTGTGCACGGGAGCAGGATCTCCCAGTAACTCTTCCTCCGACTTTTCTCTAAGATGCAACTCCCTCTGATTTGAAGCTTCAAAGCAAGCCAGCCTGCTGTACTCCCCAGCTTCCCCACACCGGGCATCACTTTAGATATGGGGCAGGGGTGGGGCCCCTGCCCTGCGGCCTCTGCCTCGGGTGAGACACTGACCTGAGCACCTGAGCTATGCAAGCACGTGACAGGCACCATCAGGCAGCTGTCAGAGACCAGAAAGTTACTCGTTGAGATCTGGGGTGTCTGGGGCTTAAAACTGTATCTGTGATCAATTTTAAAGCCGAATTTTCTTAGTTAACGTTTAATTTACCTCTGTCCTTCTGATGAAACGTCCAGACCACTGCTGGCTGATGAGGCCGTCTTGCTCTTTCGCTTCTGTTAAACCTCAGAGCTCTGCCTTCCCCCCCCGACTGTGCCATCTCCTGCTCCCCTGACCACACTCGCCATCGATGGTCCAGGCAGCAGGCGTGGCTCCCCGCCTCGGGGAAGAGGCACCGTCCAGCAGTCTGCACCCGGCACCGGCTCCCGGATGATCTTTCTAGAGCGCACTCGGTACCACCTAGCTACTTCCAGCCTGGGGCCTTGTCCTGCGCACGGGGGTTCACGCCCAAAACCCATGACACCGCAGGCCTTGGGAGGCCTGAGGCTTGAACAGCTTAATTTACATACATTAAGCTTCTTATAAGTTAATTCTCAGGTCAAGTATAAACTTATCTCTCCTTCGGCACTACTGCTGAGACGATTCAGACCTTGTCTGTTGGCTTTAACTAATTAATACTTTGTGGACGTAACTCTCATAAATTTAAAGCCCCAGCAAAAAAGGCAACCAAAAACGACTTTAAAATAAAACTACAATGCACGTTTTCATACAATATCCCTATCTTATCCTCGCCCCAAAACTCTCAAGAATTGAGTATCATTAAGAATATCACTGAGGTCCTTTAACCTCTAAAATGATACCTTAAGCCTCTTAAAAACTGAAAAAACTTACAATTCTCTAACTTCAATGGAAATTGCTGTATGCTTCTTAACGATCCTCTCCTTCAGCCTGAGTGATGAGAAGTCATCTTTTGGCCAGGTACACCAGGTGTATCTGGTGATGCTGCCTTCCTCTCCTGGAGCCAGGTGTGGCCATGTGACACTGTTTCAGCCAATGTCCCTCTCAGGGAAAGCACTACCTGCACATATGTGTCCTTAAAGGGGGCTGGGAGAGAGAGAAAAGGTCCATCTCTTCCTCCTTGTGACAGGTAAGGTCAACCAGCCATCTTAGGCTACCAAGTGGCAGCTATGGATGATGGTGGCAAGATTCAAGGGGCCTAGTGCCCTGGTGATGAGGGGCACTGACTGCCCAGCACTTGTTTTATGTGAAAGAGAAAGTACCTTCTATCTTGGTTAAGCCACTGTCAATCAATTCAGGCCAAATCTGTGAGCATCCCCTTCACTGATAAACTATTACAGGTGGCTAAAAAAAGCACTAGATTATTATTGACAAGAAAGACAATTTTTTTAAATGAATGAAAACAATGCACAATTAGAATTAACCTCAGCTAATTTTATATCACAAATTTATTCACTGAGGAAGTACTGACAGAATACCTAACAAACATCAGACACTTTGCTAAGTGCTAGAAATACCAGGAGGTCCCGACATCAATACAGCTTACTCTAGTAGAGAAGAGACACAGTTACACCAACAACTACAGTAAACTACATTAAATGCAAAGATGATTAAAAATGAATTTCTAGGGCTTCCCGGTGGCGCAGTGGTTGAGAGTCCACCTGCCGATGCAGGGGACACGGGTTCCTGCCCCGGTCCGGGAGGATCCCACGTGCCGCAGAGCGGTGGGTCCCGTGAGTCATGGCCGCTGAGCCTGTGCTCCGCAACGGGAGAGGCCACAACAGTGAGGGGCCTGCGTACCGCCAAAAAAAAAAAAAACAGAAAAAAAAAAAAAAAAAAGAATTTCTAAAAAAAGCAAACCACTTAATAAGGAAATGAGCAGAACTGAAAAGTTACGTGATTCATTTAAAGTAATTTCACAGTATAATTCTGTACGTTGAAGAAGAATCACTGGTATATAAGATTCTTCCTTCTACAATATCACATTAGGAACCATAATTTTAACACTGTATTATTAGCTTATTTTGGTTTCATCTGTCACTGTCAGCAATGTAGGTTTTAAGCTTGATAACAGAACATTTTTCTTAACACATCTAATCTGACTCCCGTCTCTGATTTACAAGAGGCGAAAATAAAAAAGCCACCCGAGTCCACTCCAGAGTGCGCCCTGCAGGGTAAGACCCCGGGAGGCCACATTCTGGGCCTGGGGCTGGAGAGTCAGTACTTCCCCTCTGCCTACAGAAAAGGCACCTTGGTCCTACCAGGGTTGGAAAGACGTAGAAAAAAGAGACTAATTAACTCTTTAGTTGGTTTAAAGAAAAAATGCAAACGTTTTTAGATAGTGCTTCTCCCACTCTCCGAAGTTGGGCCGGATTATTTATTGCATAATTGAAAATAGTTCTTTTGAAATGTGGTAAAGCTGAAGGAGTTTTCTTCAGTACATTATAAATTACAGAGACTGTCCATACATTTTCTGGCAAAACTAAGCAACTATATGGACTATTTCACAGTTTTTCTCCTTACTGGCAAGAAAAACCAGAACCCTAAAATAAACTAACAAGAAACATCCTGCATTCATGTATAATTATTTTCCATACTGAGAAAATATTTACACTTCTAAGTGGCTCTAGGCTACTAGCAAAAACCAGTAGGAAAGGGCAATGCTGACCCCCCCCACCCCCCAGGCCCTGGCCGCCGGTGCCCAGGCAGGACAGCCTCAGTGTGCTTGGAGAACCACTTCCCAGTCACACCTCGTCCACAGCCCTGGGTGGACCTCTTCAACAGCTGCGGTGGAAGACAGAACCCAGGGAACAGTACTGAGAAAATATCACGATTAAACTCGAACTGCTAAGGAGTGAAGAATTTTCACCTTCCAAGAACAAGGTGAAATAAAGAAAACTACAAGACGACAAGAGCAGGATTTTACCACCAAAGAAACATATAAAAGAATTTCTAAACAATATACTTTAAGAAAAAGGGAACTGCTATCAGAAGACAGGCTGAGCTACAACAATGAATGTTTAACCAACACAGTAAGGAACAAGTAGGTCTGCAGGACCCCACCCTATACACCCGAAGTGCTGGAGGCGAAGAGGGCTGACCCCGTGCCGCCCGCGCCTGCCCGCGGGTGGGGATGCTGGACCTGGACTGTGCTGGGACCTGAGGCGGGGGGGGGGGGGGGGGGGGGGTGAGCTGTGCCATTCACTCCCCCGCTCTTGTCAGATGGCCACGCCGGAGGCCCACTCAGCAGTCTTGGGCCACCAGGCTCTGATTCAAGCCACTTGGGAGCTTCAGGAAGTCAGAGACAGCCCAGCAACCCTAGAGTCGCTGTCAGAACAGAGCACAAAACAGCTGGCGTGAAAAGCCTGAAGAAATAAATGGCACAATCACATACGTGAGCAACAAAGATTACGAGGAATGGAGAGTGTATTACACATCTCAGGAAACTGAATTTCTGAAAGTGAGAAATGTAAGTGGTGAAGTGAAAAACCGAAAGGACAGGGTATGTCAAGAAGACACTACTTAAAAGGGAGTTAAGGATTTAGAAGACAAATCTAAAGAAATCACACACACACCGCCACAAGAAATAGAGATAAAAAATATGAAAGACGTTAAGAGATATAAAGGCTGAAAAAACATCCAGTTGACAATTAAAGAGATAATGGCATATATTTTCCAGATGAAAAACATGAATCCACAGAATCAGGAAAACACATCTTGTTCCAAGTTGGGCTTATAAAAAAGAAATCCAAGCCTAAGACATGGTGAAACTAGAAAAGACCAAAATCAGGAGATTCTTCAACTTTTTGTAAGTTTATAGTGTCTTTCTAATAAATGACAAAAAAAAAAAGATCTTACACTAGTCCACAGAGAAAGACTCAACAAAAGCCAAAGAAGCTCTTATCACAGAGATCATACTCTCTGATCAAAATGCAATTAAGCTAGAAGTTAATTTTAAAAAGAAAACAGGGCTTCCCTGGTGGTGCAGCGGTAAAGAATCCGCCTGCCAATGCAGGGGACTTGGGTTCGAGCCCTGGTCCAGGAAAATCCCACATGCCGTGGAGCAGCTAAGCCCGTGAGCCACAACTACTAAGCCTGCACTCTAGAGCCCACGAGCCAAAACTACTGAAGCCTGCACACCTAGAGCCCATGCTCCGCAACAAGAGAAGCCACTGCAATGAGAAGCCCGCGCACCACAACTAAGAGTAGGCCCTGCTCGCCACAACTAGAGAAAGCCTGCACGCAACAACAGAGGCAACTCAGCAATCAATCAATCAATCCAATCGATCAATAAAATAAAATTTATTTTTTTTTAAAGTAAAAAAATATCCACACATTTGGAAATGTAAAAATAGAAATAAATCCACAAAACTTTTAGAACAAATATTAGGTCTTGAAATGCAAAACCAGAATGAAAATAACGGACAGATTTTACCACGTTAAAAAAGAAAAACTTCTGTATGATGAAATGCTATATAATCATAGTTAAAAGACAAACTGGGGACTTCCTTGGAATCCACCTGCCAACGCAAGGGTCACGGGATTGATCCCTGGTCTGAGAAGATCCCACATGCCGCGGAGCAACTAAGCCCATGCACCGCAACTACTAAGCCTGTGCTCTACAGCCCGCAAGCCACAACTACTGAGCCCACGTGCCACAACTACTGAGCCTGCGTGCTGCAACTACTAAAGCCCAGGCACCTAGAGCCCGTGCTCCGCAACAAGAAAAGCCACTGCAGTGCTCGCTTCGGCAGCACATATACTAAAATTGGAAAGATACAGAGAAGATTAGCGTGGCCCTTGTGCAAGGATGACATGCAAATTCGTGAAGCATTCCATATTTTTAAGCAGCCGAATAGCACAGGGAGATCAGTTCAGTGCTTTGTGACCACCTAGAGGGGTGGGATAGGGAGGGTGGGAGGGAGATGCAAGAGGGAGGAGATATGGGGAAATAATGTATATGTACAGCTGATTCACTTTGTTATAAAGCAGAAACTAACACAGCATTGTAAAGCAATTATACTCCAATAAAGATGTTAAAAAAAAAAAAGCCACCTCAATGAGAAGCCTGCTCACTGCAACAGAGAGTAGCCCCCGCTCACCACAACTAGAGAAAGCCCGCACGCAGCAACAAAGACCCAACGCACCCCAAAATAAATAAAAATTTAAAATAAATAAATAAATAAAAGACAAATTGGGAGAGAATATATACAACAAATATGACGAACCATGGGTTAGTATGACAAAGATCTCAATAAGAAAAAAACATAAACAAATGGAAAACAGACGAAAAGTACAATTTACATAATATAAAACAGCCCCCAAATGGGAAGGTGTTTAAACTCTCTCCTCTGGATAATGATCCCAATGATAATTACAGGCAACATTTATTCAGTGCCGGGCACTACATTACGCTCTTGACATGATTCTCTCTCTTAACTCCCCACATCAACCCCGTATGTGGGTAGGTGTCACCATGGTCCCTACTTTACAGATTTGGAAACAGAAACCCAGGGCTTTCCTGATCCAGGACAGCAAGTGGAAGAGCCGGCCAACAGGGCAGCAACCTGCTGCAAGGGCCCCCTCCACCGCCCCACTTCTCACACGGAGGTGGGGGGTAGTGAACTCACACAACTTACGCCATTAGGAAGGCCCCCTATGGCGAGGCCGAAGCAGAGGCATTCAGAAAGTAGGTACAGCACACCAGCACAGTAACAGCCAGGAACTGGAGGCCTCTCTTACCGCCCCTGCTTTTCCTTAACCATCGTGTTTACTTAATTTAAATATCTTACATCTAGAATAACTAATACAAAGCGGCCATTTGGGGAATAACAGAGAATTCTGTTTCTCATCAGTATCCTCTAAGGAGGCCTCTAATTGACAAAATCACGCTGTACTGCTTTGTTCTGTTTGCAGGTGGCCATAGTCACTGGCCCTAATTCACGTCTGGTGATTCCCACACTTTCCTCGCCTCTGACCCCACAGACACCCTGAAGTCCCGGAGGCGCTGGCTAATCTGCTCCAGTGGGCCCTCCTCCACATATCTGCCCTCCTGCTATAGCTCCGTTTCTGTAATTTTTAGAAATAAGCCAAATTCACACCAACTTTAATGCCATTTTTGACTCTCATTTCAAATAAATCTTGAACTTAGCACTCCTCTCTCCAAACAGGCCTCCAAATCCATCTTGATGGACACCTGCTTCTTCATTTTCTTTCTTTTTTACAGACTTTTCTTGTTGCCAAAAACATGCAAATGTATTATCCACAGAGATTTCCCCCAGGCACCTGTTCTCTTCATTCCCATGACACCTCTGGCTCTCGCCCAGCTGCCATGGCTCAGTTACCCTTCCCGTTCCGACGTGGGTCTCTCACAAAGACAGGCTGGGACACAGTCCACATCACAGTGGCCCTGAGGACAACTCTCTGACAGCCGGGCACGCTACAATGCAAAAGCCACTGACCTGGCCCTCCTCCTCCAACTCCGCACAATGATTCACCTTTTTAGATCATCTCTAAGTACCTGCTGGCTTTTTCCTCTTCAATTCTTTCGTTCCTTTTTTTTTCTTTTAAGAAATGGAAAATTTTATTCGAGCCAAATTGGAGGATTATAACCCGGGAAGAGCATCTCAGAAAGCTTTGAGAACTGTTCCCAAGATAAACTTTTTATTTTAGAATAGATTTAGATTTGCAGAAAAGTTGCAAAGATAGTACAGAGAGTTCCTTGAATAGCCCACACCTGGCTTTCCCTTGCATTACTATGGCACCTCTGTCATAACTAATAAATCGGTTCTGATACATCATCACTAACAAACCCTACACTTTCAGATCTCATCAGTGTTTTCCCTAATGTCATTTTTCTGTTTCACAGGATCCAACTTAATCATCACATCTCCTTAGGTTCCTCTTGGCTTGTGTCAGTTTCTCAGACTTTCCTTGTTTTTAAAGATCCTGACAGTTTTGAGTAGTACTGGTTTGGTAATTTGTAAAACGTCCCTCAGCTGAGAAGAACCTGTTTTTCACAAGTCTGGACTGGGTTTTTGGGTTTTGGGCAAGCAGACCACAGAGAGGAAGCGTCATTCTCAACAGATCCCACCAAGGGCCCACATGCCATCAGCATAACTGCTGGTGTTGATGCTGACCTTGACCACCTGGCTGAGGTAGCGCCTGTCAGATGGCTCCACCGTCAGGTTACTTACACATCCTTCCACACTGTATTCTTTAGACACATGTCACTTAGCAGAGCCCGCACTATAGGGTGGGATTTTATGATCTGCCTCCTCAGGCTATATCTATATAAATTACTTAGAATTCTTCTATGTGGGAGATTTATCACTTCTCTCTATATTTATTTATTCAATTATTTACATTCATTTAGGCCCATGGATGTTTATTTCATACTCTGGGCTATAACCCCAAACTAAGTCATTCATTGCTGCCCAAATGCCCTACCTTTGGCCACGGGGACTCCCATGTGACGCTCTAACAGAGCCCCACCATCTGCTTTTCTGAGCACTTGCTCCTCTCCAGCCCTACAAGATGCTCTAGGCTCATCATCATCTCCCCTGGCCCCTCAGATCAGGAGTCCTGCTTCCTTTCATTGAAGAATGATATTAGAAACCAAGATCTAGGCACCGGGTACCATCAGAGATTTTTTTCTAAGCTGTGGTTTTAGAGATTTTGTAACACAGAAAATAAACCAACACTTGTTTCCTTTTTCATTTAAATAACACAAATGTTCCCTCAGAACTGAAAATCAACACGTCCCAACCAACTTATCCTCCTTCGCTTCAAACACGAAATTGTTTCTGTGACTGACATGCCCACTGGCCCAGGACAGGAAGCCGAGAATCCCTAGATGCCTCCTTGGCCTTCTTCACCCCAATCCAACCAGGCAGCCAGTCTGTAGACCCTGACTCTGGTAAACTCCCACCTCCACTGCCCCTGCTATGGAGTCCATGTCAGAGCCTCATTCTTGCTCCAGGAGAAAGGAAGGATGCAACAGCTTCCGGGTTCCCTACTTCCATTTTTAACTTTCTTTAATACCATTCCAATTTGGGAATATGGAATTCTCCATCACAAAGCTCCTCCTGTCACGGACCTGGTTCACTGAGTCATCACGGCTCAGGACGGAAGTCCTCTGGAGGCCAAGTCAGAACGCCTGGAGCTGTTTACAACACACACCCCCGCCCTCCCCCACGGGCAAGGTGTGCTACCCGCAGTAAACTGACGTCCACATTTCTGTGCCTTCGCAAATGCTGCGCTCTCTCCCGGGACTGGCTGGTCCCGGAGCAGCAGCCCCCGCCAGCCCACGCTCCTTCTCCACCACTCAGGCTAGACAGCATCTCCCATCAGACCTCAGACATGGAGTGCCACCACCCCCACACCCTCTACAAGCTTCTACTTCAGTTCCTACTATACTATTTTACAACTCTGCTTACTGTCTGAGAGTCTCCCTTCCAGCTGTAAGCTTCCTGAGGGTGAAAACTTTGGATTATCCACTTCTGCATCTCCAGCACTTAGCTGCCAAGGACTCAGCAGATGCTCAATAATCTTTGTTAAATGAACGAATAAACAAAGAAACAAACGGATATTTTTCAAATATTCCTATTTTTCAAAAACCTCCATTTGAAATGAGAACAAACCTAGTATGTACCTGAGACAAGACCTTCAATGATTCCTCTGATTCTGGTAATTTGTATTTTAAGCAGTAGGAAGAGTCTTTCAGGCTGAGGAATGTGGCAATTTTAAACAAAAACCTAAACCACCTAAACCACAGTGAATGTTAGGTTTTTTTTTTTTTTTTTTTTTAATGTTATTAATGGTATTGTTGCTTCTACGCTGTCAACTGAAGGGCAGGGAAAATTCTACTTGACATCATTCTGCCTACTAAGATATCCTAGTTGATCTCTAAAAGTTTTCATTCAACTCTAACAACTCCACGTTTCATCCTTATTTAATCTGTTAAGAGGCACAACATTATGTGATGGATGTGTCCATAAACACACAACCACAAATATTTAGTGAGTGCCTTATACGCTGCACACTGTCACGAAACTTATATTATGCTAATACAGTAGGTCCAGAAACCAAGGGAGAAATCCGCGCCGCAAGGAGACAGGCTGCCCAGGGCACCACCTCACTTGTCACAATTGGGACAAAGGAGGCTTGTGTGACTGCAAAATAACGATCACGTCTACCACCAGTTATTAGTGCAAGTGGTTGGACCTGCTCCGTAACTAACT
The DNA here is from genome assembly GCF_026419965.1 of Kogia breviceps. NCBI lineage: Eukaryota > Metazoa > Chordata > Mammalia > Artiodactyla > Physeteridae > Kogia > Kogia breviceps. Next base: position 75,113,362 of record NC_081326.1, read on the forward strand.
CCCCGAAGTATTTACTTCCACTTTTACTTTCAAATGACCATCCCTCCCCTGTAAAATCTTGTTTTCAAAATGGTGGGATATACTTTCCCAGTGTGATAGCAGTTGGGCTGACCTGGAAAGTCCAAATAAAATCCAAAGCCATGTCAAGTCTATTATCACAGAGTACTTATGGACAACCTTTTACTTCACTGTCGTAACATCTTCCAAATAGCACAAGAATTTCAGTAATAATATGGCCAGGAAAAGTGTTGGCCAAAAGTTGCACCATTGCTAATGAAAATAAAACTGGAAATAACAAATATCAGTGATTTTTTTTGCTGAATTAATTATCAATAGATAAAGTGCAGAACTTTCAGCCTCCCAAGACATAAGCCCCACTTTGTCTTATATGCATTTTAAATACTCTAACGTAACAGTCTTAACGACTATTAACTTCACTATTGGAAAAATATTCATTTATCCTAAATTTTCTGATACATGAGCAACAAATAACTCCCATCTTTCCACTGTTTTTCAACTAAGGGGAAAAAAAACCCTAATAAACTTATAAAGAGAATATAAATAATAACAATTTCATAGTTCAATATAAATTAGAAGTGAAACTCCATCCCAATATGGTTAAATCTACAGAGACAGAAGAGTTTACTATTTATGTGTTAACATGCCAAAGAATATTAAGCTTAAGACATCAACAAATTTAAATGTTTGCTAACACAATTAACGTCACCAAGAATTCATTTCTTAATAAAACTTTCCTCTTCCGGATATAAAAGTTTTAGAAACAGTAGTGTTTCAGATTTAATATTAAGTTTTAAGTAAAGATAAACCAGTAAAATCTACAGTTTGAAAAGTGACTTAGCTCTGAATGCTTGCAGGCAGCGCCTGGACAGGCCGCACTTACTCTAATACTTCATAGTTAGACTTCTTCTCCAGGGCGTTGCCCCGCATCTCCCAGTACGACCGCCTAAAAGCAGAGAAGATACACGCTCATGGATTGGTATTGGGAATGTCTGCGATGTTAAATGATTAAAAACTGTGAAAGGGGGGTATCTAGCTACTACGCGGCTAAGCCACAAACATTCTGATAAACAACGAATAAAGAACAAATTTGATTCGCAGCATTTTTCCTACATCCTAATGCAGCATAAATCAGTTAACACGGACCGTATCTCTACTGAACAATCTCACATTCCCTTTTTAAGTGAAGCAGGTCTGGCTCTTTGCAAAATGAGAAACCACATTCCAGCTGTAAAAGAGATCAGCTACATTCGCCACTTGTACTTGGCCTTTCCTCAGGAACCCCAGGCTGCCCCTGTGGCCGGTGCGTACCCCACCGGCTCCTGGGAAGACCCACAGTTACTAAAGAAACAGTATGGGGCCTGAAGCAGAATCATAGCAGTGGGCTAGTCCAGGTAACAGGCACCAGGCTCTGCAGAGAAGTGCTGCCTATCTCGCTGAGTGTTCAGTCTGAATTTTACCTCTTATTCCAAGTTACATATTCAAGCAATTTCAGGTCTTACTGGAACCAAGTCCTTTCTCTGCAAAATCTGCCCCAAGTGGGTGGGATTGTCTGCGTGTACACAGTTACCTCACAAAGGGACAAGGTCTAGCTCCAGCTGCTTTGGAACACACAGATATTACAAATCATCTGAAGTGATTTCCCAGGAGAATGTGTAATCAACCAGACTGTTTCAAACTTGTCTGTAATAACGTGAATACTGGTTTTGCTTTTTAAATTTGTTTGACTTTTTCTTTGGCCTACTTAAAATCGAAAGTACTAGATTTCGACAAAAAATTTTAAAGGGCCCAAAAAGGATCACTTAATTTGTTCTCCTGTTTTCTATTCATGTGGCGGAGGAGTTTGGGAGGGGCAGCTGGACGGGTGACTACTTTGTCAAGTTTTTCCTTCAGAGTTCAAAAATCAGTGACCTCAAACAGGGGAGAGGAGGAGAAGGATGAACGTAACATGGAGAGGCCAGAGTGGGAGTGGAACCCAGAGAGGCGCGCACGCCATTCACGTAGGGCCTAACGCTTCTGGACCCCTCTTCCAAGTGATACATCACAGCATTGTCTGTGGGAAGGAAAGAGCGCCAGGTTTGCTTCCCAAGCAAAATCTGTAAAGGCCGGGAACGGGAAGAGACCAGTGAGAGATGGCCTTTTTTTTTTTTTTTTTTTTTACTGGGATATATAATTAAGGTTGAAAACAAATTTTAATGAAGAGTTGAGAGTTACACTTAATGATCTTTGGGTCCTTGTAGGAACTGTTATCTGACAGCCTTATATAATATAAAAAACAGTGATCTCTTGGGAAAATTATCACTAACTGTTTTGAGTACACGTAATCAAATTTCAGCTAATTTAACCAACACATCTTAAACTAGCAGCCCGGGGTAAAAATTTTTTTTTTCCCCGCTGCGTTGGGTCTTCGTTGCTGCGGGCGGGCTTTCTCTAGTTGCAGCGAGCGGGGGCTACTCTTTGTTGCAGTGCATGGGCTTCTCACTGCGGTGGCTTCTCTTGTTGCGGAGCACGGGCTCTAGGCGCGCGGGCTTCAGTAGTTGTGGCTCACGGGCTCTAGAACGCAGGCTCAGTAGTTGTGGCTCACGGGCCTAGTTGCTCCGTGGCATGTGGGATCTTCCCAGACCAGGGCTCGAACCCATGTCCCCTGCATCGGCAGGTGGATTCTTAACGACTGCGCCACCAGGGAAGCCCTGAGCCGGGGTAAATTTTAATTAAAATTATACCTGACAAAGGTAAAATATTTCTTTCACTCAAAGTTTTAAATGGTGGCACAGAATATGTGACAAATGGTGACAAATGTTATCAGAAATAAGAAATACATTCTCAGTTACCCATCCCCCATAATGGCAGCCATTAGACATATATGGCTATTTATGTTCAAATTTAAACCACGCTGCACATCTGAGTACTCACTATCCACCTTGGCTAGTGGCTGGCACATGGGATCTCACAGATACTGAACATTTCCTTCATCACAGAAGGTTCGACTGGGGAGCTCAGCCTTAGACTTGCTTACATACTTGTAGTCTTATAAATCATTCAATTCTAAATATAATATTTTAAAAGATTCTAAAATTAGCAATGTCAACATAATTCAGAATATTTTCATATTTTACTCAAGTTTTATTCAGTATTTTATTGATCATCTTTATCAGGAAAGGAAAATACCTAGAAAAAATAACAGAAAACATTGTTGAATGAAGACCTCAATTTCTAGTTACCCCCTTACCGTATTTCTAGACAACCCAACTTCAAAGCAATGTCCTGGTCCACTTGATCAGCGATCTCCAACATATAATCGCTCTTCACCTACAATAAAAAGGAATGGGTAAAATAATGTTGTTGTAAGAGAATATGTTTTAAACTTAGTCATTAAGTAAATGTTTACTGGGTGCCACTTACATGCTTTATACACACTGTGTCAATAATCACGCTAGATGCTGGATATAAAATGAGTCATACCAAAGAATAGTTAAAGAGTCAAACAGTCTTCCTTTATGAAGAACATATATGATCTATGAGCACTTAAACATCATCTGAATCACAATAACGTCAAGCTGCTTTCTACCCTCCATGCTGTCAAAGGGAAAACAAGAAGGGAGATCTCCATTTCCAGGCAAATCTGCAGTGGCTATATTTTCTGAACTCAAACTACAGTCCCAGCACCATTTTTTGGACCTCAATGCAAAGGCAAAGAAAACTAACATTATTTCAAAATCCATTTAATCCTGCAGCTGATATGCTTCCACCTAACCATCGACTATAAGTGACTAATCTGCAAAGTGACGACATGCTTGAAGCGTGATGTAAAGAGAGAGAGAGAAGAGGAGGGTCTAACACAACAAATTGTACAAAGGCCTCTTCCAGCCAAGGCCGGTGAGGGGCTGATATCAGCATCTGAGAGCACTTGTCAGTGTGAAGATGTTTTCAAAGATGAACTATGTAAAATCTCACAGCTTAGCATCAAGAGATCAAGACCTGCAATTGATTCTGATGACAGGGAGCACTCATTCTGAACCTCGATTGAGCGAAATGGTACTCCTCCCCCAAAAAGGAACTCTGTTCCTCTCATTAGTAGACCTGTATTACAAAAAAACTGCACTCAATTATTATATTATGAATCTCACCAATACAAAACTCTGTGGAAATCTGTCTTGTCTCTTGTTATATAACAAGTATTCCGTAATACCCTCCCCTCCACTTGGCCTCTTGATCCCCAACCCTAAAATACTTACTCTCTGGTCCCTCACAAAAAAAGTATGTTGACCTCTGCCCTAGGAAAAGCTCCACAGATCCTGCTCTTCAACTATGGCTACCTAGCCTGTCAGTTCTCTTGTTCAAAAGATTTCTAGTCCCAAGTTAGCTACTTGGCCAACCTGACAGTGATAGTTCATAACCTTCCCTTGAAAAGACCCCCAAATCTCCCAACCTCCTTCTTCCCGTTACTTTAATTCCCTGGCCAGACCAACACATACTGAAACCAGCCACCCACCTCCTTCTCCACGCTTACTGCTGAGCAACTGGAGAAACTCTGCTCTGTGCTTCGCTTTACGTCCATGACGACAAGCCTCAAACGATCGCCTGAGACTGCTTGGAAATTCAGCAATGCCCGCCTAGGAAGCCTGGCAACACGCCGACTCACACTTTCTCCAGCCGCCCAGCCGCATCTCTTTCTTACAGAGAAAATAAAAGTCTTCAGACGGGGATGCCCTCTTTAACGTACCAGAGCCTATATAACCTGAGAGGCACGTGTGCTCACCTGCTCACTCCTCTCAGGATGGGGGCGACGCCCGCTCAGCCAGCAGTGATCTATTTCTGATCTAAACGCCATTTCCTCTGAAACCTTTGCTCCATTTTCTGCATTAGCACCTCCACCTAGGTGGTCCATAAACACTGACTGACTGAAGACTGAGCAAATGAATGAAAGAATAAAGTCATCAAACTAGGGTTTGGATACCTCTGTGTGTAAATGTTATTTTCCATAAGAGTTACAAGCAATAGTAATTTCTATTCCTTAAATATAGCAGGCATTTAAGACTGATTCCATAGAACTGAATTATTCAACCCACTAAATTAAGTAAAAAGCTTTGATTCTAGAATCACTCTGTTTACACTTCAATTGGCTCCTTCTCCTCTACAGCAAAAAATAAATCCAAATTTTAAAACTAACTTTTTTGCATCATAAGTAGGTTTATTACTAAACACAAAAATGGAGAGATAAATAAAGACTGTATTTATGTGAGTTAGAGAAACACCACAGTTGTTCTGACTGAAGCATTCAGTGGATCTTAGCTTACGGTTTGGTGCAGACTTTGAAGCAACCAGAGCAGAACAGCAATTACATGTTGAGGAAAGTGCATCATTACAAAACTATCTTAAGATTAGTTACTATAATCTTTAAACACTGTTCAAAGGTGGACAAATGTAATCACATGCTTCATTCAGTCATCAAAACCAAATTCATATTAGTTGCAAAAATGAAAAAAAAAGAGAAACCTGACTTAACGATCTTTATGGAAAACCCCTTTACTTGTGAACACGACCTAAGGGCTCCGAGAGGGCTGTTTTTCTTACAGCAACAATCCACTACCCTCGACTCAGAGCCCTATGACTACGGCCTGAGGCCCGTTCACTGTGCGCACTGATCCATGTTTTCTGCCAAGTCTGTTGATCCACGATGGAACTAGCCATCTCAGCAGACCCTCCCCTCCTCCTTACCCCACCCTGTGGCAGCTGCCCTCTGTGGGGACAGAGAGCAAGCCCCTCGCCAAGGCCCCTGTCACCCAGGCTCCAGAGGGGCTGTCCTCTGCACCACTGTGCACATCACGTCCTGATGTTGGGCTCATGCAGTTTTCTTCAAAATGTAGGGTTTTTTAACACTCAGTGTTCACTTCTTTATAAAACATTTCTAACTTTCATGCTTTCATTTGTGAAATAAATGCACTTTATTGAACATTTAAGTGTGCATGTATATATAGCTATATAGTCGCTTACAGTAAATATACTCACATTGCCATGCAGACAGATTTATACATAACTCTCATTTAATATTCACAGCATCACTGTGAGTTGGACCCTACTACAATCCCCAATTAAGAGCCTTGGAAAGAACCTAAAAAGAATGAAGATGATAGCAGAGGAACTACTTATTATTCCAGGGGTTAGGTATTATGCTGTTTTAGATACATTATTTATAGTCTGTACAATAACTCTTCAAGATAGGCCTTAGTCCTATTTTATACATAAAACCCAGAAAGCTTAATTACTCATAATTAATGTACTCAAGGTCACACAGCAAGCGTTAAAGTTAAAACTCAAAAACCCATCCACTGACCCCCCCACAACTCAAGCTTCAGTGTGTTCCTATACCTTCTTGTGAACTCTCAGAAAGTGTAGGCATTCTCCACTAGAAGGAAGATTAATGACCAGTAAGAAACACAGCTCATAACCCTGGTAGCCCCAGGGTCTAACATGATGGCTTCACATGCATGTCTTAGTTTGTTTTACCACTGTCATTTTGTTGTATTCTTTTTTATACCATGGATTACTACTGTTTATTAACTCCAAATCCAGCAAATTTCCAAGTCTTTCAAGCAAAGATCTCTGAATGTTGCTCTTTGTTTTTTTTAAAATTAATTTGTTTCCATATTGATGTCAATTTCCTGCCTAAAAAATAGGATGTATCTGGACTTCCTTCTGTGGGCAAGTATTATATTAACATTCATGAGTTTTTTCACCTTATTCTGCAATAGAACTAAAGCACAGGTTTTAATATAAAAACCACGCACATCTCTAATAAAAGTACTAATCCCAAATTGCTCCATAATTTATTCCATATGACAAGTCAATGTTTTGGCTACCACATGAGATCTTCTGCCTTGTTCTGGTCTCTTCTGAATACTGTCAGCTCCATGAATTTATCAAGTCCTCGACAGTGTGTGTAAAGAAAATGGGGCTGAGGGCAGACAAACGTGTATATAACCATCTCTATCATACACCACCTGAGTGATCCGAGGCAGTTGGCCAAGCTGGCTCAACTGTCAGGCACTCCTCCCTGAGTTCTGTGAGATCACAGAGTGGAGTGTTTGTATGCAGAAGGAACCCAATGGCAGTTCTCAATTAAAAAAAACTCCTTGATTTTCTCTTGTGTACGTAAGCTATAAAAATATATAAATTAAAGAATTATGTTATCTCACTGAGTCAAATGCTTTTTCCACAACTGAGTAAGTTATTTAACATAGCATTTCACAGGTTTTCATTCAACAAATATTTACTGAATGCCTACCATGTTCCAAGATACAGCAGTGAATAAAACTTGTATATGGAATTTACAGGGACATAATGGTGGGTACATTTTGATTGGAAAAGGACTGCTCTGGATGTTACATTGAGAACAGACTATAAGATGAGATGACCAAAGCTAGAAAACCTGTATGACAAGAAGTGTTTCCACTGTTTCTTTTTTCTTGTCCATATATAATGGAAAAGCAACCACAAATATACTAGAGGTACTTGAAGAATCATATCAATTTTTAAAAAGAAGATCCAATGCTGAGAGTGCACGTGCACACACACAAACCAATGTGATTTCTCAAATTCCAAAGGCATATGGTTCCTTTGTTTCCTGGATTTTTTTGACATCTTCTAATAAATCTCATCCAAATTTTTGAACATCAGGGCGTTGGCATTAAAACTCAATCACCACTAATAAGTCATTCGAGAGAATCCATTAGGCACCTAAAACCCACGTCTCACTGTGTTGTGGACACAGTGGTGAAGGTAGACTTTACGCCTGCTCTCACTGAACGGCACACTCTATCAGCAGATGATAACAGGGAGATGCAACGTGCAGACAACAGACCCGTGACTGCCAGGGGTTAGGGGAGGGGCAGGCTGGGACCAAGCAGCATCCGGGAGCTTCTCTGTGCTGGTGAGACAGTTCTGTGTCTTCATTACAGTAGTGGTCACATGCATCTGTACCTACGATAAACTGCAGAGAACCGCACACACACTCTTACACACAAACACACGGGCGCACGTAGAAACTGGTGAAATCTGAACATGATCTGTAGTCTACTTAGTAGTATTGTGTCAATGTCAATTTCCCTATTTTTATATTGTACTATATCATGATTGCAGTGGAAACTGCTCGACTATACACATCTGTCAGACCTCACTGAGCTGTACACTGAAGTTGGTGATTCTTATTGTATGTAAAATTATACATCAGTAAAACTAATTTTAAAATATTTTTTTTAAATTGGATGAGAAATGTACAGGTGTCATGGAAGGCTTTACATAGAAAACACCGCTTAAAATTAAGAGTTAATCACAGACATAGAAAACAATCTTATGGTTACCAAAGGGGAAAGGGAGGGGGGGAGGCATAAATTAGGAGTTTGGGATTAGCAGATACAAACTACTACACACAGAATAAACAACAAAGTTCTACTGTATAGCACAGGGAACTATATTCAATATCTTATAATGAACCACAATGGAAAAGAATATGAAAAAGAGGAATATATATATATGTAACTGAATCACGGTGCTGTACAGCAGAAACTAACCCAACACTGTAAATCAACTGTACTTCAATTTTTTAAAAAAAGAGTTACTGAATGAATAGAAATGATCTAAGTCCAGGAAAGGAGAGAGGAGCCATGCAGAAAAATGTTAACTCAGCAGAGGCCTGGGTTGCTCAAACCCTACACATTCCCAAGATTATGACTGGCTCTTGGCCTCCCGGAACCTGAACTCCCGAAATGTTCTGGTAAGAGTGGCTTTGCCCACCTGAAGCCTCGGGCCACACCGTACCAGTCTGACTGGAGAATGTATACATACTATGTGATTGTGAGGAACACCTGCTTCCTCCCTGGGGCCTGGAGCCTGACTACCAGAGGTCACACAGGTGTTGACCCAGGAGATGGAGCCTGATAAAAACCTTCAACGCCCAAGCTCAGCAGGATCCCAGGCTGGCGAACCTCTGCACCCGCTGTCACACATCACGTGCTGCGCCATGGGACGCCCCTGGGAGGGACCCGGGGAAGCTTCCACTGAATTTCCTCTGGACATCACCCCACAGACCCCTTCCCTTTGCTGCCTTTCCTCTGTATCCTTTTGCTATAATAAACTAAAACGAGAAATATAACAACCTCCGAGTCCCGTAAATCCTTCTGATGAGCGACTGAACTTGAGGGTGGTGGCGCTGGGGATCCTGAGACAGCAGCATTTCTACCAAAGAGCCTGTCCAAGGCCCCGAGGCAGACTAAAGGCAAACTTAAAAGAGCAGCAGGGAAGAGTGACTGTGAGAGATTGACCATTTCTGCCTCCCATTTCTAAAGTCTTTTACAGAGAAGGATGAACAAAAAACTATGGGTTGAACAGTATAAATATGACAGAGTTTACCTAAGTCCTCAATAACCACAGAACTTTTTGAATCACCGAAACCATACAGGAGTGGAAAAGGAGTAAAAATATGTACATTATTAAATCTATTAAAGAAGTACAGAAAATGTGTCTTCTAATGAATCAGACTTAGACCTATATTTAATTTTAACTTCTTTCTGGAAAAGGACAGCTAATAATTCCCACACTGAAAATGTCAGGTTTTAAACTAAACTTTCCCACTTGGAGCTTCCATTTCAAAATGTTTTAACTGACAGAAAGCTTTATGGCCAAGAAACTACAGTTAAAGAAATCACTTCTGATTATACAATTATCTAAATAAAAACATGTAAAAATAAAAAACTGGAGTAAAATAACAGAAAGATTAACCTACAAAATATAAGTGTGCCCAGGCCCCTCACATATCTCTGCAGTTTAGGTTCCAAACCATAAAGTTAGGGTGCTGGACTCAATGTCTTCTTCAGCTTTTCCCACTGGAACTTTTTTTGCCAAATAAGCCACAAACTATGTTACAGTTAACGTTTTTTAAGAGCAAACCGATGGATACACTCATTTTAAACCTTCATATATTTGTAGGAGAAAACAATGACAACCTCATGTCAGACACAGGCATCTCAGAAGCTGAAAATGTCAGTGGTACCAAATGGGTCCTACACAAGTTCAGCATCATTGATGCACATTTAGTTAATACGACAACTTCTTGACTAAACATGGACAGAGCCCTTAAAACTAACGGCCACTACTATTTGCAGAAGGTTGCCAATCAAATACACCTTTAACAAATCAGAGAGATAAAGAAGAATAAAATGTTATATGGCGAAGGCAAAATTCAACTTCAAGGCAAAACATACTTTTCTTGCTTTACAATAAGCCATTAGCTTTGGCATCAAAAATTATTTTTCAGACGCCCGCTCTACAGTGAATAGGGTTATAACAAGATTCTAGTTTATTTTTAGAGTGTGCTGATTAATCTCGTTCAGAATATTCTAAAATGGGTCAGAAGCGTTTAGTGGGTCACGTGTGGCGTGTCACACTGGCAGAGTCACATTTAGGGCATCTTTGGATGAAACTGTGCATCCACAGAATCGTCTCCCACCAGGAGCCCAACGCTCCGAACGCCCACGGACATGTTGTTTTCCTCATGACTCCATCCAGACGAGCGGCATGGTGAGTAGTGGGCGTGGGTGAAATTTCAAAATAAGTAATAATAAAATTAAGGTAGTTTATTACAAGTTTTCTCTCTCTTTCATGGGATGTAACTAGTATAGAGGAAATCTAAACATGATTCTTTTGCTTCTATCCTGATAAAAGAACTAAAGTAATAAAAATACTGATTCTTCTAACACAGAAATAAAAGCTAACACTCAGGAGTATTCACTACTCCCCAGCGTAGACCCTCAAGACTCCCACACGTGACGTTCAACAAAATGCTAGGCTCATGACAAACACGCAAGAAAATAAGCCGCTGTGAATAAGAGTCAGTATAGGTCACCACCAACAGATGTAAAGCCCACAGACTCCAGACGTTACAATTTGGATTCAGAATAGAGACATCAACCCCATCGGAAATGATAAAAAAAAAAAAAAAAAAGGAGGGGGCAGAAAAATTAGTTAATCATAAGGGCCATAAAAGATGGCCTGGCAGACTGAAGAATGGGGGTGGGGGGAGAGATAAAACTTAAAAAATAAATAAAAATCCAACAAATGCACTAGACATCAAATTGGCCACAGCTGAGGAGGGTTGGTGATCTGAAGAGATTTATGTGAATCCAGATCTCAGGGAGACAGGAGTTGAGAACAAAAAAAGAGGCACCAATAGATACAGTCTGAGAAGTTCTGATGGAGATCTCCAATGAAATCTCAGGAGGAATAACTAAGAAGGGAGAAAAGGTGGCATCTGAGCAGACGCCAACGAAGACATCTCCAGGACCAATTAAAATGACAGGAACCCAGAGGTCCTGGCCACACACACAGATCAAGCAGGAAAAATAAGTGGGACTCCCACCTAGTTTGTAATAAAACTGCAAAACGCTGAGGACAAGTAAGGGTCTTAAAGCCACCCAGAGGGAGGAGACAGATGCCCTACAAAATAGGCTGCGACAGCCATTTCGCAACAGCAGCCACAGGGATCACGCACAGCAGAGAGCGCTGCCGCGGTCCGGAGGGAGAACGGCTCCCATGTGGTTCTGAACCAGAGCCGCGGTTCTCCCGGCAACACCACCCTCCGAGCAGGAAGAGAGAGCAGAGACGCCGGAGCTGCGAACAGCACAATGAACGACCTCACACTGACGGTTACCTACCGAGCTCACTGCACAGCCAGAGGAGACACGTTCACTCAAGCAAAGGTGAGCCCCGGGCAAAATCTCAACACGCAAGACGATGAAACAAGTCCAAAAAGTCTGAACAACGAGTTCAAATGAACCGCAGTCTCTAACCACAGTGCAAATTCCTGTGGAAATGAACCAAAAGGGATAAAGTCTGAAAGCCCTATGTGATCACTTCCATTTCCACCAACACAGTGGACCCAATGTCCTGGCCACAGTGCCCACTGAAAACAACTAAAAATGCTGAATAAAATATCTTTTAGCATCTTCTGAAAAGCGTCTTCTATGAGCTGAATAACAAACCAACAAAACCAAACTAAAAAACCTACTCAGACTAATGATGGAATGCAGAGGGCTCAGGGGAGAGCTAGAGTCAGCTTCCAACCTAAGGCCAGAACTGAGATGTGCACACGTATGCTGTAAAACGTGGCAACCAGCAAACCAAAGCAAGAGAATGAGAAATACACAATTCAGGACCATGGCTGTCCGCCTGGAGCGAAGGGGTTGGGATGCGGGCGTGTCACAGGGACATGGGACCCGGAAACATCAGGCATGTTCTCTTCCTCTAGGCAGTGGGGTCAGAGGTATTCATTTTATTATTAAGTATCACACCTTACTAAAGAACACATGTATCAGATGTTACAGAATCTAAACATGTCATCAAAACCTGAACCCCTTAAAAGTGGATCAATTTAGCTTGGAATTCAGTGAAATTATATGTATGCATATGTGTATATGCATCTTAACATATCTGCATCAAATATTAAATAACTTTAAAATTAAATAATGGGTGTCATCAAATTCTGAGGCCCTTATAAAATAATTTCTCTCAGAATTTGGTGAAAATTTCCACACACAAGTTCTTACAGATATTTCAGCTGCATTCTTAGTTCAAAAGACTTTGGCTATAAATAGCTGAAGGGCCAATTTTTTATTTATACTTTTTTTTGGCATGTTTGTTTAAATACGAGGAAGTTCTGAATTCCTAACTGATTTTTCAACACTGAAAGTAAATCTGTTCCCAAGTTGGGTACTGCCTAGGTAGGATAACGGTTGGATCACCTCTAATAGTCCTAGAAATAAATAAATAAATTCTAGTTCTAGAACTTCCATGCACAGACCAGGATAGACTCTGCACTGAAAGATTATCACAAGAAGTCAAATAAATATAAAATTACTTGCCAAAGCAGCAATGCAAAAATCATACTATTTCTAAAACTTTGTCAGATGAGGGTAAAATAAATATACATTTTTCTCACATAAATGGAACTACATTACACGCTTTATTTTTCATATGGCCTGTTTTAAACAATAGCATTTAACATCACAACTTCCATACCCATGAAGAGAGCCGCAGTTCACTAGCTACAGGCCTGGATAAGCAGTAACACCGGCCATCAACACGGGAAAGAGGTGTTACTATGACCACACTTCTATTTCCCTTAAATTACAAGTACTTGGTAGGATATTATAAAAGCATACACAAAATGAAAGTAATTATTAGGACAGAGATCATTTAAGTGACGTTTTAGAATATTTTCTGGACTTTCTAAAACTGTAACGTAAGATTTAACAATTTTAAAAAATTTTAAAAGGGGACAGGCTGAAGGAGAGAAATTCTAGAAATGGATGAAAGCAGAAGGTGGGGTGGAGGGGCTGGAAGGTTTGCATACAGAGCACATGGGAAGGAAGAGGTGTGTCCCATCCCACAGTGTGCAGCTCACATTTGTACTGTGACACCCAAGTGGAAACGCTGAATCCTCAAAAGCCTGGTAGTGTGTACAGACTGAAATTCCAGGCGTTGTTGGGCAGGTATACGGTAGACAATTAGACCTCACTTAATCAACATAAAGACCCTATGCAGGAGGGGTTATATACCTGCGTGTGAAGAAACTGAGGGAGGCACCTGGAGCCACAGAGCTGTGAGATGCACAGCAGGCACAGTATGCGGGCTAGCGACACCTCACACCTCTCGGGCTTTACAGAGGCCACTCACCCGAATCACAGACTGCAGTAAGATGCGTCCTATTAGTCAGAGGAGGTCTGGGATACACCGGTACATGTGCTAGCTTTTAATCATATACACAGAAGCAAGGTCTTCCGAAAGGAAAAAGTAGGACAACCTAGTAACAGGGTGAAAGGAACATAAAAGTTGCCAACTTGTAGGTTAGCCTAGAAAATTATAAAAAGGAGTAACTGAGAGCTATTTAGGCCCATCTCATGCATCCTGGAAATCAATGTCACTGAAGGAGTCACTGATATAGATATGGATACCGTGATATAGATCATCTACAAGAGGGAAGAATACAATATAAATACATCCGTTAACGAAACTCTGTCACCTCCTTCACCAAAATACAAAGCTCCGCAGATGGCTAGAGGGCCAGACGCACGGACGTAGAAGAGAGGCAGCCTGTAAACTGAAACTGCTCCGTAAGAGTAGGCCTCACACATGCTCAGCTGGAGCCCAAACAGGATTTCTCTCTGCTTCGTTGAACGCAACTCCCTCTCCCACTCGACTCTGTATTATTATAAATCTTCAAAAGTTCCCACAAGTACCTCACCTAACACCTTACATTTCCTATACGACTTCTACTTCACGGACAAGAAAACATCTCAAGAGCTGGATGCTGCTCTCACAGGTTGGATCTTAAAAGCAGGAATATCCACTTACCTCAACAGGGAAATGAAACCATCTACCTTGCCCTCCTAGCGAATCCCATCCACCTTTTCTCCTTCCTGACACTGAGTGCCTGGGTTGACGCCATCGGCCTCTTTCTTCTTCGTTTTCATGCTCCAGTTTGTTCAGTCTCTAGTCCTAGCAAATCCATCCACTAAATTTGCTTCTTACCACACCGTTGGACCTGCCAGCTTTCCAGCTTCCTGCCCAAATGGGTGACGAGCCCCCACGAGGTTACAGCCTTTTTAAGACCCAATCCATCCCTGGATTGGGATACGGCCATCACATCAGGGTGGTCTTATTTTTTTAAAAAAATCTGATCATGACATTTGCTAATTAAATTCTATTAAATGCTCCCAATTATCTGCAGGAGAAAACCTAAAACCCTCTCTTTACATGATGTGGTCCCATCTCTCTCACCCATTTCCTTTCAAATCATTTTAGCTCCAATTTAAATGCACCATGTTTTCTCAAGTACCTCTCTTCCTCAGCTACAAAGCTGGAGACTCCTTAAAGCAGGGGTCCCCAAGCCCCAGGCCGCGCACCGGCACCGGAAGCAGGCCGCGCAGCAGGAGGCGAGTGAAGCTTCCTCCGCCGCTCCCCGTCGCGCTCCCCGTCGCGCTCCCCACGCCCCACGTCACCGCCTGAACCACCCTCCCTCGCAGGTCCATGGAGAAACCGTCCTCCAGGAAACGGGCCCCTGGGGCCAAAAACGTTGGGGACCGCTGCGTTCAAGGACAGCTTGCAGGGGAGCCACCAGGACCCCAAACCTCCCCTGTGTTTGGGGAGGCACCTGGGCACCTCCGCCCAGGCACGGCCACACCATCTGTGCTTACAAACAGCACAGGACTGAACACAAAGGTGCTGTTTACAGGAAATCCACTAGACGGAGGAATTTAGAAGTACAGATTATGTCATTAATTTCTGCATTCTTGACCCCGAATAGACATTTAATGAATAATTTTATTAAAATAAAAAATTTCCCAGCA
Source organism: Kogia breviceps (assembly GCF_026419965.1). Taxonomy (NCBI): domain Eukaryota; kingdom Metazoa; phylum Chordata; class Mammalia; order Artiodactyla; family Physeteridae; genus Kogia; species Kogia breviceps. The sequence continues at coordinate 75,128,781 of NC_081326.1, forward strand.
TATTTAATTGCAAAATTGTATGTACAAATGTCTCGCTGACATTCGTTAGACTTTTTCTGAACTCTTCACAAATACTTACAAGTAACATTTATTGGACAGGAAAACTGTTTTGGTTCATGTATGCCACAAGTATTTATTGTCTAACTAATACGGGGTAAAAAGAAAGCTTCTTTCAGTGTAAAAAAGTCAATTCTGCCTTGTTGTGCACAGTGCTATTGAGATTATATGGGTATAGTTGGCTCTGAATAAACATCTGACAAATTTGTTGATATTCAGGCATGATAATTACACTTGAATTAAAGACAGAACAATGGTTGTGTCACTTAGGACTTCCTGTCCCTACTTAAAAGAAGTATCTTTTAAGATTTGCCCAAGCATACAAAAATTCAGTGTCAACCATTCATAATTTCTTACTAATTATAAGAGTCTCACTGCCCTACAGTGACAAATTTATATTCTCCCAAATGTTAGGATTAATCTAATTCTAAAATAAAACCATGAAATAAACAGGATTCAAAAAAACAAAGAAAAAAAGTGTTACTAAAGCATCCTCCTGTACCTGTTGATAGAAGAAATTCAGAGTTGGCTTGTCTTCAGTAAACTGGTTTAGAAATCCTTTTGGCAAATAACGAATTCTCAATTCATATCTAAAAAATAATTAACAAAATAAAGCAATTAGAAAGTCATTTTCTCAATTCACAGTCTACAATATTATTTTGAGTATGGCACTGCCAATTACTCTGAAGTATTATTTTAAAAATCAGTTAAAATATAATCAATTAATTTGTCAACGTAAATGTTTTCTTTTGCGGCACAAAAATGGGCATGTGAGTATGCTACAGCTGGAGGATTCTGCAGGAGACAGAGCCATAGTGAGAAGCCCAGAGGGCGCCCAGAAGTCCCTCCAGCCCCACTGCCCAGGGGCAGCACCACCTTCCACTCCCCAGAGGTCCCGCTCTACATGCCTGGAGGCACACGGGACGTACACGCACTCTCGTGTGTCTGGCTTCTTTCATTCACCAATATGCTCGTTGAGACTCCTCCCTATCGAGTAACTGCAGTTTGCTCATAGCTGACAGTCCTGCACTGTATGACAGACCACAGTCATTCATCCACATTACTGTGATGGCCGTTTGAGTAGTTTCCACCTTGGGGCTGTTTAGAATAATGCTACGAGCACTCTTTATCTTCCTCTAAAAAAGTAATTTTGCTCAGGAAGCCAAACTTCAAGAATGGTCAAAACCAATGAATTTCACCAGCATGCTCTCTCTGTGCCTCATTCTGTGTCTGTGTGTGTCTACCGATAGGAACGCTCACATGCATGCCTTTTGGTGAACCAGGAGCATCATCACTGGATCCTAACGAACACACACATTAGGGAGCGCAGACATGACCGAAGAGTAAGGTAAAGAGCGGTACCAATGTACACTCCCACAAGCAGCACGGGGCGTTCTGGTTCCACTATTCCTCACCTCTACTTGGTACTTCTAACCTTTTCATTTCAGGACCTCTGATATTTACAGCAAGAGTACACAGTGGTTTTAATTAGTACTTACCTGGTGAGTAACACAAATGGGCACTTCTTCATTTGATAATTGACCATTTGGGGTTATCTTCTTTTGTGAAGTGTCTGTTAAAGCTTTTGTTCCTTTTTTACTGAGTCGTCTGTGTTGTCCCCCCACCCCACCCTGCCACCAATTTGTAGGTATTCTTCACATGTTCTGGACGTAAGGCCTTTGTTAGACTTAGTGAATATCCTCTCCCACTCTATGGCTTGACTTTCACTATTTTAATGGTACCTTTAAAAACTTATTTTAAAAATCTTTTTATTTTAACAGTATCTTTTGAGGAAGAAAGTTTGTGATTTTATGCAGTCCTATTTATTCCTTTTCTTTTTAATAAATTATCTTAGCGTTTTGTTTATAAAATATTTGCCTACACAAAGGTTATAAAGATATGAATTTTTTCTAAAAGTTTCATAAACTGATCTTTTAAAAATGTATTAGGCTCACAGGGAAAATAACGCAAAGTAATCAGTACAATTCTTTCGGTTCAATTAAGGGTAGAAAAAATGCAAGATACACATACACAAGTTCTGCTGAGATTTTTAAGTGTCCATCTTATTAAAATACACAATTGCCAAACAATGAGGTTCCATTGTACTTTTGCTCTCTGAAGGAGTTCCAATAACTTACTGCAGATATTTTACATTGGGCAACTACATATAGAAGCACAACAGGTTTCATTTATTTTGAGTTTAGGACTTACCAGGCACCTTATATGAACCATTTCTCTTAATCAACATAACAATCAAAGAACAAAAGTGTACTTATTCACATTCAGCAGACCAGGAGAACGATGCTGGCAAAAGCAAGCAACCAGTTCCCAGGCTGGAAGCTCCAGGATCAAACAGGCTGCAGGAGGCTTTGGTATTAATGTTACTCCATTTTAATGATTAAAAAAAACACACAAAAAAAACTGGTCCAAAAGTCAAACATTTGGCAGCCTGGCTCCACCTCCATGCTCTTAACATCCAGCATCCTGATGATGGTATCAACTAACATTTAGGGACTACTCAGGATATGATAGAAATTGTGATAAGCATTTTAACCAGATGACTTCTTTTCATCAGCAACAAGCCCACAAGAAGCAGCAAGAACGTGGGCTCCGGATAAAGACCGCCTGTGCCTGAATTCTGGCTCCATCACTTGTTCACTGTCTGCCATCGCCTCTCTGTGCCTCAATTTCCTCATCAGGACGCCAGGAGAAGTAAATGAGCTGTCACTGCACACCATCACAACCATCCTGACGGTTTATCTACCTCATCAGTCATTATTCAACAAAGATTTACTTCGGCACCAATCATCTACAGGCACAATTCGAGAGGCTGGGAAGACATCAGTGAATAAAACAGGCACAAAGTACCAGCCTTCAAAAAGTTTCTAGTTTTGTGGTGGAAGCCAGACAGCAAACACATAAGTATCTCTGAGGTGGTAGGTAATGTGATAAAGGCAAATAAGCCAAATAAGGGGAGTAACAAATGATGAAGTACTATTTTGTAAAGGGAATTGTGGAAGGACACTCTGACTCAGTGATACCTGAAGGAAGACCTAAAGGAAGTAAGGAAGGGAGTTATGCAGTTATGTGCAGGGAGGAGAATGTGTAAAGGCCCTGAGGCCAGAGGGTGCTTGGGGGCAAATGCAGCTATAGCCCACTGACCCAGGGCAGTGGGTAAGGGGCTTCCGGGAGGGGTGGGATCAGGAGCCGGCAGATCTCACAGGACCCCGCTCATCACGGTGGTGGGGCTCATCCCAGTGAGGAAGGAAGCACCAGGAGCACCACGGCCAGTGCAGTAACATCACATCACTGAGGCCCGGCCAGGTGATACTAGGTAGAGCAGACAACAGGGACCAAAGGGAGGCCAGGAGGGGACTGGCCAGAAATAGTGACCAGGTTACTATTCACCCAATTTTCACAGATGGGGGAGAAAAGAATTTGGGAATTAGGTAAATTTGCCAAGGTCCCGCAGCTATTAGGAGGCAGACCTGGGATTCCACTTCAACATGCCTGAATGCCCAGAGGCAGAATGAAACTAAGAGAAGGCACCTGTGCTTAGAAACAGAGAGGAATGTAAGTTGATCTCGGTCATGGGGGTGGGCAAGGTCTTTAGATCGTATTAAGGGTTTTGGTCCCTGCTTCAGCCCACTACCGTCTAGCATATCCCGCGCCCCCCCCCCCACAACCTACGGAAACTTTGCTCAAGGCCTCCGACTTTAATTCCAGTCCAAACACCTCACCCCAGTCCTTAAACCGCCGCACCTGAAGCCCACAGCCTACCGGCCCACTCGCGCCAGCATCGCCCCCCCCCCTTCTCCTCCGTGAGACTCAGCGTTTTCTCACACTTCTGCGGCTCTTCGGAGAGCCTGGCTGTGTCCTGACACATTTCCACGTCTCTGCTCTAGGCCACTCCATGGATTTCCGAGCAGTGGCTAACTACAGCATGCCCCAAATAAAACCACCCTTTTGCTTCTACTAAGTGATATGTTAACATGAATGCCACCAACAACTAACTTCCTCAGTCTCACCTCCAACCATGGTAGCCACATGCTAAGGGACTACTGACGGGGAGGAGCAGGAAATGTTTTCGCAAAGCTGAGCTGGATAAAGAGCTGATAACCCTGCGAGCAAGAAGTACCAGCCAGACTGTAAGCAGTGAAATACACAAAGGTACAACTGCACGAAACTGCACAGATGAGGCGTGTGGACAGTGCGGTGTGGACAGCTCTTTCTTACCATAGATTTCCAATTTAAAAACCCTAGAAGGAAGGATAGAAACAGAAACTCACCATTTGGCAAAAATTACAGTAATGAATACTGCAAAAAAGAATCACCAATGATGCTGAGATTAGTGGATGAAAATACAATGAGAAACAGAGTATATGCGCAGTCTCTGCACTTCCCCAGAAGATATTACTTAACTAAAAAGGGGAAAATGATAACCTTAAAACAGAGAAACCTGGCCACTGTCTTACTTCAAAGGATCCAAGTTAAAACCTCCAGTAAAATGAGTCAGAGCGTCACTGAAGACATCCTGCCAAATGCAGTGAGAACGCCAGCTTGACTGTGGTGCTCTTCCCCAAATGCATAAGCTCAATATCATCATGAAAACAGAAAAAAAAAAAAAACCCAGACAAACCCAAATTGAGGAACAGGGTACAACCAGCCAGTGTTCTCCAAAAGGGTCAAGGTCATCAAGGACAAAGACAGCCTGAGGACCTGTCCCAGATTAGAGGAGACCCAAGGCAACAGGACACGGAGACACATGGTGCTCTGATCTGGATCCTGGGCCAGAGGAGGGACAACTGTGAAATCTGATGACGTCTGTAGATTAGTTAATAGTATTGTATCAATGTTAAGTTCCTGGTTTCAATATCTGGACTATGTTTAAGATTTCAACATTTAGCGAAGCTGACTGAAGGGTACACAGGATTTCTGTGTACTGTTTTTGCAACTTTTGATACATATTGAGAATAAAAAGAAATTCTCACATACCTCAGACTGACTATTCTGTAGCTGTGATAACAAATAACCACCAGAACGAGTTTTAAACCAGCCTGGTCAATAAACATTAGTTTTGTGTAGCCACAGACCGGCCAGAAATCTGTTCATCTTTGCGCTGTCAGGGTCTGGTGCAGAAGCATCGAATAAACGTTCAGTTAATAAATCAGCAAGTCTGGAAGTCCATCCTGTTTTTTAAAGGGGTCACTTCCAAACTTGTCAGAATGTTCCTCTATTTACTCTCTTACTGCTTTAAATCTTCTAAAGAATTCTTGTTGAATTCAGTGTTATAATGAAAGACTAGCTTTTCAAATTAAGGTACAGGCACAGGAATGTCGTTTCAAGATACCATAGAAAACTATCAAAATACAATCTAAAACTTCCTAAGCTATCATTAGTCATTTTCTTTCGTCATCTCTGAAAAGGCAAACCTTTCCTCTATATAAAAGACTTTTTTTTTCCTGCAAAGGTCTGGAAGAAAAAAATCATCCCTTTGCAGAGCGAGGAGCTGCCCGACAGCCGTAAGCAGGAGAATGGGAGCCACACCTGACAACGGTGAAAAGGACTCTTTCTCACCTGCTCTGCAGAAACCCCACAGTTCTCTCTCAAATGCCAAGAGAGCCTCCTCTCAGACCCGGCTCTCAAAGCCCTGAATCCGACACCAAAAGGGCTCTGGGCCATTTAATATCTGAGTAACCTGCTCAGAAGTCAGACCAGTCCATGTAGGTGATTCCAGATAACCAAAATTTAACTAGAACTTAATTATCTAGGTGCAAAACTTTAAAGTTTAAATCTGTTTGGTAGAAATCTCTCAAAACTGCATGATACCTTTTGCTACACTATAAACTAGGTATAGCACTGTAATTCAAACTTTTTTGGCTGACTCAAGATCCTAGCAAACACCATCTACCTAACCGAGATCTCCCAGGACCCCAGGGACAGATGAGCAAGTGCCTGCTCCCCGAAAGACTGGGAAGGAAGCACCGCCCGGGGCTGTGCATGCAGCGCAGTGGCCTCGGGCTCTGCCTCGGGGCTCTGCCTCAGGACCCGAGGATTCCACACAAGTCCCCGAGGGCCCTTAAGAGGACGGGAGGGGGCAGGGTGTTCTCCCCACAGAGGCTCTAGACTGAGCATGTTCCCCGACCCTTTATTTACATGTTCAATATTGTCTTACCCATCTGATGTGTTCCCAACAATATTCTTAGGTTTATTTTTCTTTTTATTTTGTAGAAGTATATCATGCTGTATGTCATCTCCTGGGACTTTTTGTTTTTTAACTGAGGTAAAATTCACATAAAAAGTAACCATTTTAGGGAATTCCCTGGCGGTCCAGTGGTCGGGACTCCACGCTCTCACTGCCAGAGCCCTGAAAGCCCGTTTTCAATCCCTGCTTGGGGAACTAAGATCCTGCAAGCCGCAGTGGCGCACCCCCCCACCCCCCAAAAGTAACCACTTTGATGTGTGCACCGCAAGGGTATTGTTATTTAGCGCATTCACACAGTTATCTTGGGACTGCCTTTTGTCACACAATGGTATTTGTCTAAGATTTATCCACACTGTTGCAAGTCCTGATCACTCATTTTGACTAGTGTAACATTCCACTGTGAATATTCTGCAACTGACTTAACCATCCCTGGTTACCCTACGCACGCACGTTCTCGGGTCTATACCCTAGTAGAGAAATGCAAGAGTCTCTCGAGGACAGAACTTGAAGTGGAACAGCAGGATGGTAGGGTATGTCATGAGGATGCTATGCCATTTTCCCAAATGGTTTTAACAATTTTCATTCTCCCCAGCAGGGCAGGCAAGGTCCTATCATATCCATAACCTCTCCTGCTATTAATTCTGTCAGACAACTTACTTTTTGACAACCAGACGGTGTAAGGTGGAATCTAATGGCCTAGATCCGTACTTCCCTGAGCACCGAGAAAGATGACAGTGTCTTCCTGCGATTACTAGTCAAACTTGTCTTCTCTTTTATGAAAATAGCTTCAAGTCTCACGCCAGTTTGAGACTTCATATTGATCAGTAAAATATCTTCTCATATTGATCAGTAGAGTATCTTCTCCTAGCTGCAACTTGTTTCTGCACTTTTTTTTTTCTGGCCATAACCTCACAGCTTGTGGGATTTTAGTTCCCTGACCAGGGACTGAACCTGCGTCCTCAGTAGTGAAAGCACAGAGTCCTAACCACCAGACCGCCAGGGAATTACCATTCCTGCAGTTTTGAAAATACATCTTTTGATAAACAGAACGTTTTCACCTCATTAAAGTCAAATTTATCTTTCTCGTCGTTCAGAGTGAACGTTTTTGGAGTATTAAGAAAATCTTACTACTCTAGGGCCAAAGACACATTCAACTATATTTTCCATTAAGCTTTCTCTCTTTTTTTTTTTTTTAAACTTAATCCATCTCAGGTGGATTTCTGTGTATTTTTTGAGGTAGGATCTAATTTTGTTGTTATTCTTCCTACAAGGATAGCCATTTATCAGATCAGCCCTTCCTTTCCCCAATGACACGTCATGACACCTCTGTAAGGCCATCCTGCCTGAGACAGTTACGACCAAATGTGTGTGCTGCAGCCGCTTACCGAGGTCTTAGAAGAACTGAAGGCTCCATTAAACAAGCTCAGATCTCAGGTTTATTTAACAATATGAAGAGATACTATAGCAGATACTGCAAAAAAGAAAAATCTATGTTCACAAACCCCACGGGAATGGAAACTTAATATACAATTATTCTGATGAGTCTTGGCACTTTCATTTGAATGTTAACATCCTACTTCTCAGAACTAAAGCCAGAGCTGCAGTTACCCTCACATGTCCACCCATGGACTGAGAGAGGAGGTCTCAATGTTCTGTTCCTTTCTTTTTTTTTTTTTTTTCAATTTTTTAAATTTTTAATGGAGTACAGTTGAGTTACAATGTTGTGTTAGTTTCAGGTGTACAGCAAATTGTCAGTGTTCTGCTTCTGGTAGTGACATACCTAACACAGGAATAAAGAAAGAGCTGGTGCACGGACCCAGTTTCTACTCTGCCAGCCATTTAAGCTGTGTGACCACGGGCAGCTTATCAAGCCTCTCAGGCAATGTCTGACACACAGCAAGAAGCGTGTTAATACGAAGACTGTTACTAACATAAACTAGTCCTATTCAGTTCCTATGTGATAATTTCATTATCACTGATTCAACTTCCACTTAAAATATTTTTTACTGGGTGCCTACTACACACCTGGCACACCCAGAACCGAGCAGTGAATAGAGCGGAGTCCCTGAGGGAGAGAGACCGTACCAGGCGGGCAGTGTGGGCTCTGTAGACAGAAAGGCTGGCAAAGGCCCTGGGGAGGAGGTGACAGTGGAGCACCTGCCCTAACGAAGGGAGGTCCAAGCCAGGCCGGAAATGGCAGACGAGTACACACAGCAGTTGAGCATCAAGTTCAAAGGCACCAGGAACAATCCGCTTGGTTTGTTCAAGAGCCAGTAAGAGCGTCAGTGTGGCCAAGGTCAAGCAAGCTAAAAGTTGGAAAAGATAAAGGCAAAAAGAGAAGTGAGGTGAAGGGTTACTGTATTCAACAAGCAAGAAGGCTGGCAACGGAGAGGAGGCCATCAAATGAGACCCTACTCTGAGTATCTACGAAAGCAAAGACTAAAATTTCAAAGGCACCAGAGCCGCTCAAACGGAGGAGGGGGCAGCAGCAGACGGCGACGAGGAACAAGAGGCAAAATCACAAAGTTAGGGGGGGGCTCCAGGGCTGATGCGGCTCCCGGGAGTTTCTGAGCAGGGCCGGCCTACACATTTCCTCAGGTGCTTACAGTTTAAAAGACTGGATAGCAAACTCGGGAGCTCTACCTTCAACATATCTCGGTACAGCCGCTTCTCGTTCCTGCAAGGGCTACTCCCCACAGCCATCGTCCTCTGTGACTTTTCCCTGGGTTATTGCAACAGCCTGTCCATTGGTTTCCTGCATTTATCCAATAAAGAGTGAATTTAATGCCAAAGGCAGGTCTAAGGTGGGCAGAAAGAGGAAAAGAGGTCACTGGAGCAGCCCCAAAGTTCAAGGCTAAGCAGGAGAAGACAGACCATGATGGTCAGTAAAAGAGGAGGAAAACCTTCACCGGAAAAGTGTGGTATACAGGAGGCTAAATGAAGGAAGTACACTCAGTATCCACAGGGGAATTGTTCCAGGATCCCCCGCAGACACCCAAATCCTCGTATGCTCACGTGAACGGGCACAGTCTGCGTACATAAGAAGTACACACCCTCTCAATATACTTGAAAGCATCGCTAGATTACTTATAATAGTACCTTACACAATGTAAGTGCTAGGTAAATAGATGCTGGCACAGCAAATTCAAGTTTTGCTTTTTGGAACTTTCTGGAATTTCCCCCCCAGAATTTTGTATTGGCAGTTGGTTGAATCCATGGCTGCGGAACCAGGGAACCTGCGGATGCTGAGGGCCAGCTGTATTTAGACAGGAGGAAGTGACTGCGGCCGTGAGCTACTGCAGAGAGTGGACTGAACGGCGAAGGGTAAGACCCCATCAAAGCCAGGCCTTCAGCAGGCTGGGCCTTTTCCTTTGAACCATAAATTATTATTACATTTTTAAAATAAATTTATTTATTTTATTTTATTTATTTATTGTTTCTGGCTGCATTGGGTCACGGGCTTTTCTCTGGTTGCGGCGAGCAGGGGCTACTCTTTGTTGAGGCGCACAGGCTTCTCATTGTGGTGGCTTCTCTTGTTGCAGAGTACAGGCTCCATGTGCGCAGGCTCAGCAGTTGTGGCATGTGGGCTCAGTAGTTGTGGTTCGCGGGGCTCTAGAGCACAGGCTCAGTAGTTGTGGCGCACGGGCTTAGCTGCTCCGTGGCAAGTGGGATCTTTCCGGACCAGGGCTTGAACCCGGGTTCCCTGCACCGGCAGGCAGATTCTCAACCACTGCGCCACCAGGGAAGCCCAAACCGTAAATTATGTAGAGATGTGTTTTTAAATTGCTCAATATACTGTTGCGTGCAGGATCCTATATTTCTACATTAGAAAAAAGTTAGATACATATTTTAAAACTAGTGTTTACTTACTATTGTTTGCGCTCTTCCTTTTAATTATTAAGAGAGGTAAGTTTTATTCCTTTAATACTAGTTTTGCTTTATACATTTTGAGTAATGTCTAGGAATTTATAAAAGTTTAAGAGTTATATCTATTTCTATACTTATTAAATTCTTGGTGAAATGAGCCTTTTATTGTTATGTAGTTGCCCTCTACATCCATAATAATTCTTGTCTGCCTGAAAATTTTTTGCACAGAATACTAATAGCATAATACTAACCTTTTTTTTTTCCTGGTTATTATTTGTCTGGTATACCTGTACTCATGTTTTACATGAGAGTTATTCAAACTGAAAATCAGGACTCATTAGTAGGTAGGAAAATTCTTTTTACTATTTATTAATTTATTTTACTTAAGTAGAACAAAACAGAATGACATTGAAGAGAAAACCCTTAGACTTTAGTGAAATAATAAGGCTGAGTATGTTTTGTGAAATATGTAGGTCCGTTATTTACAAATAGCTCTGAGATACACAAACAGGTATACGTGCACTAAATCTCAAGGCAAAATGCATTTCTTCCTGTAAGTCAAAGAAAAATGTTTGAACATCACTGTTTTGAATACAGCCTATAAAGAGCAGAGAGCTAGAATTTATTTTTTAATCACACTCTAATAAACTCTGACCGTTCACCGTTAGTATACCTGCATCTTACTTGTGATTTCTATTTATCCTGTTTCCCATGCCTTTTCTCTATCTCCTTCCTTCTTTTTGATCCCTACGTTTCTCTAATACCTACTTATCCAACTACGGTTTAAGCTATATTTCTAATGTTTGAGCTGTTTTCCTCGTATTTAAGTTATATTTCTAATGTTTGAGCTGTTAACCCTCATATTTAGCCGATATCTGTTCTTGAGGGAATTTAACTGTGCAAACAAATACAGGCTGCCAGTTACATTTTCCCACCACTTTGAACATATAATCCCTCCATTGTCTTGGCATCAATCATGCTGTAAGAAGTCTGAATTTTTCTCTGCTTGCTTTTTTTTTTTTTTTTTTTTGCGGTACGCGGGCCTCTCACTGTTGTGGCCTCTCCCGTTGCGGAGCACAGGCTCCAGACGCGCAGGCTCAGCGGCCACGGCTCACGGGCCCAGCCGCTCCGCGGCATGTGGGATCTTCCCGGACCGGGACACGAACCCGCGTCCCCTGCATCGGCAGGCGGACTCTCGACCACTGCGCCAACAGGGAAGCCCTCTCTGCTTGCTTTTAACATCCTCTCTTTTTCTTTTGTACAACACTATTTTACTATAATTTGCCAAAGTATGCATTTAGTTTTATTCGCCCTGTCTGAGATTTGTTGTTAATCCTGCATTTAAGGACGCACGTCACTCACTGATTCTAGAAAGTTCTCAGCTATTTTCTCTTCAGATTATTTCCTCTTCCTCATCCTTTTTATTCTCTTCTTCAGAGTTCCTGTTAGAAAAGGGTTGACCTTCTCATTCTCCACGTTACATAAACCTGCTTTCATAATTTCCATCTGTTCATCTCTGTGCTACGTTTGGGGCAAATTTTCTCAGATCCACCTTCTTGTTTACTAAGTTTTCAGCTATGTCTAATCTGCTGCTTTATTTTTTTTTTCCAGAACTTCTGTTCTGTTTTTTTTTTCAAATCTGCTTGGTTATTTAACAGCCTCCTGTTCCCCACTGACACTTTAGAACAAGCTGTATTAACCTTCACACTCTGGACGATACCACGCATGTATCAATGGTATCTCTGATCACAGTTTCTTCTCTCATTGCCTCTACCGACGATCCATGCACCTTCACTCATCTTATAAGCCTAGCTAGACTCTCAGAGTTTTGAAGATCACATTATTCCCACTGAGACAGGCATGCGGATTTTAAAAACCCATACTGTGAAGTCAGATAGCTAAATCCAAATCAAAACTGCGTCACAAACTATCTATGTGAATGCAGCTTAAATCAATTGTTGTGCCTCTGTTTTCATCTGCAAAATAAGGATAACAAGTCTTTACCTCCCAGGGTTTGGGTAAATGAAATATACAGTTTACAAATTACAAATATATAAATTATAAATAGCACATAGCTGGCACAGTGCCTGGCTCTTAACAGCCACTCGATGGTGACAATACATCAGCGTCATCATCTCCATCGGTATTAGCAGTAGCATCTCCATCACCCTTCATTTGAAGAGGGTCAGCCAAATCTTCCTCACTTTTGAGGATCCGGGCTCCACTAAAAACAATAGCTTACTCAATTTTACTTGAAATTAGGTAAAAATAAGTTGGCTTAAAAGAACAAAAGCAGGGCTTCCCTGGTGGCGCAGCGGTTGAGAGTCCGCCTGCCGATGCAGGGGACACGGGTTCGTGCCCAGGTTCGGGAAGATCCCACGTGCCGCGGAGCGGCTGGGCCCGTGAGCCACGGCCGCTGGGCCTGCGCGTCTGGAGCCCGTGCTCCGCAACGGGAGAGGCCACAACAGTGAGAGGTCCGTGTACCGGAAAAAAAAAAAAAAAAAAAAGAACAAAAGCAAAGTTTGTATACACAGGGATCTACATTCAACACTTTACTGAGCACTAAAACCATTGCTATAATGAAGGCTGCCTCTGACATGTCTGCATAAATTCAGAAGGTTAAGAAAGTTGTGTTGATTAAAAATACCTAGAGGTATTTTCAAGTAACTTTTAGATATTCTTAGTTTTTAAACACTTATTTAATTAATTGACCAAATAGATGGAAGTCAAATCTTTGCTAGCCAGTGATAAAAAGCAACCAAACCATATTCTCACGGACTATTTTGTTAGCTCGGTTCCAGCTATTTGATAAATTTGAAAATACAACTATATTTCTTTGATAAACCGTATTTGGGTCAAGATTTTATTCAACTAAACATTTACTCACCTAAACATGTTTGTTTTTCTTTTTAATCTTTCTAATCTTCTCAGCTTAGATCCTTGAACTGAAAGTTACTGACATTTGAATGCTCTCTTCACTCTATAACCATCTTTACTTCTGCAGCGTTATCTATAAAAACGGGAACCACTGTGGAAGAACCCCGTTCTCTAAGTTATACTTCTCTCAAACGTGTTTTTAGATGTATAATTTCCTACAAACAAATTGGTTTACTTAAACATGAAAAAAATTATGAGGAGAGAACCAGGAAAAGGACAATTTATAGGGAATTCTTTTAACTGACCTTGAATGGTTTTAGTTCATTATGGTCAGTATGACTCACTAAGAGATTACTTCCTAATTTCCTAATGTTATGTGTGAACATCCAAGAGGCGCTGACTCTCTTCGGCGGGCTGTGGATTACTATATGGGGCACAATAAAGCAGCTCTGCAGCCCATTAATAAAGTAATTGGGTGTGGTCTCCTCCAGGCACAGGGAGTCCTGCTGCACAAAAGGGTGCCAGCAGAACCGGAAGTAAAAGGACTAGGGCTTGAGTCCTCAGAGCAGAGGCTGCACAGAGCAGCACTGACAAGAGAAGTGAGAGGAGCGCAAGGAAGGTCATCACAAAAGCACGAGATCAATCAGACGGCTCAGCAAGCCCAGGTCAGTGGTGCCCCAAGACAGACCACACCGAAGTGTAGAAGACCAGTTAATAATTACCGGCCAACTCTATTTACACAGGAGTCCCAATGACAATCAGTGTGAAAATTAAGCATAGATAATCATCCTCTTGTGCGTGTCTCTAATATGCAAAACAAATCAAGTTCGAGTCACCCCAAAGTAGGTTTGTAATCTTACTTCCACTCCTCTGGTGGGTGTGCAAGTTCATACTTCTCCCTCACATTGGAGACACCCATATCCAAATGGAGCCAGTGAACCTCCTCTGACCGCAGGTGACTGAGGCGAAATCCATAGCAGGCCACGTGCTTTACTTTGTGACTGTCCACTATCTTCTGAATGATGCCCTAAAACATACCCCCCACAAAAACGACTGTTATAAACAAAAAACTGCATGCTAAAAATTAATGCAATGTTCATTTCTTTTAGTTAATCATCACAAATCTTTGGTAAAAGAGTATCAATTTAAATAAATCACTTAATTTTACTTAGAAATCTTTTTCCACAAAAAGTATTTTTATGAACAAAGAAAAGTTTTTTTAAAACCACAAAAAGAAGCACTTCCCCTTTCTTTATTGATTTCTGCAGCTCCACCTCTGCGTCACCCCAACTCATCACAGCACACGGCCACACCTCAGGTGGCTTCCTAAGAATGAGACCTGTGGAAGGTTATACTTTCTAAACCAATGATATTGTTGAGAACAGGCTGCAACCTTAATATTTTTTTAAAACACACATTTAGGAACATATAATTAAGGCCATGTTTCTGATAGTACTGATGACATATGAAAAGCTACTTAAAGTTAGGCCTAGCCACCTGCTCTTTGCTCTCTATAGGTTAACGTGCAGCAATTCACAATAGCCCCCAACCTAACCTTTCTAACACGTGTGCCCCATGAGTTCAGAGGAGATGAAGGTGACCTTTGAAGGAGGGCATCAGGGAAGGCTCCCTAGAGAAGGTGGCGTTTACCCTGGGGCTGTGGAAAAGAAAGTGTTATTAGAACTGATTCTTGCCCTGTGCCCACAGAGATGTGTAAGTCATGCGTCTATGTTTGTAAATGGGTAGCACACGTGGAAGACACCTTGGGAATAAGATGGAGACCATCTGCCACCCTTACGTAAGCGGGTGCTAATCACCATCCATTGCAATCTTCTCAATACTTTAGCATATTAATAAGGGGGTTTTTTAATGATTCTGACATTAACATGAAAATGTCTATCATGGAAAATCAGAACTATCTATTAGAGAAAAACAGCATTGGTCTATAAGGTTAACAATTAACTGAAGCTAACATATAACTTATAAACGTAAGGCACATCTTAAAAGTTCTGCACACAGTCGTATTTATTATGGCACAATGCTGTTGATAATACAATTAAGGATGTCCCCAGCCCTACCCGTAAGAACAGATAAATAATAACATGCACTATATTCAAACACTGTCAAGGACCCAGCGAGTCCACACCACGGGCAGGACGTGTGCCGCACTCCTGTAGCCGCACGTGCCGACCACCCTGCCTGACTCCTCAATCCCCAGGACAGGGCTGTGCATCGAGCTCAAGAGAGCAGCAGAGGAAGGATGGAGGGAGGGAGCAAAGGTGACCCAGAGGGAAAGCATGAAAAAAGAACCCGGCGAGAGAGCTGACAACAGCTTCGGGAGGAAGATGAACTCTTACTGGGACAGGAGGCATGTCTGCAGCCTGCAGAACTCGGGGGCGGGGGACTGGGGTGGTACCCGGGATGAGCATAAAACGTTTTTTCTGGCTTCTGGATTCAAGGCCTGAATTTCTGACAGGGCCACCGTGAATGACAGTGCAGGCTGAACATCACCCAAGCGCATCGATGCTGCCAGGGGATGGTGGGAGCCCAGATCCAGCCCCAAGCTCGCCTGCAAATCTTGTGCTCTGGGGTGCGGGATCTGCCTATAGGAAGGGCCATCTTTTTCTGCTAATTCTCTGAAAGGCGACTTGTGCAGCTTCTCCTTGCCAACATCCAAATCCCTGAGCTGCAAAGGACAGGCGCTGGCGCCTCTTTCAAACTCCCACAAAAGCGCCTTTGTCTCTCGCCCCCGCTCTGCCAGCGCACTCCCGAGAGCACACAGGCTCTAGTTACCCTGCTCATCCCCCCTCGATTCCACATCACCCCCGGATCTCTGCGTCTTGGTCTGCCTACCCCTCCACGCCCAGACGCAGAGTGTACGGCAGGGCACAACCATCCCTTGTACTTGTATTTGTCACCAACACCCCAGGAGAAACCCCATGTTCGCTGGGTGCCTGCCCTGATGACCCCTCGCACAGCACAGGTGACCCCTCATGTCCTCTGACCCACGGGCACACACAGGAGCCCACCTGCAGAGAAGCAGTATCAATTAGAGGGGCTTAGTCCAAAAACATGGTGATGATTAGGGGGAAGGCAGGTTCCTAGTCTTGAAGCCTTGTGGAATAGACAGAATTTTAGTCAGTTCACTTGATCACACTGCCAGAAGACACCGGAATAATTTCAAGTCTGGGTTTGCGTAACCAGAGTCCCCAAACTGTAGGACCTGGTACCTAAACCAGGTTGCGGTTTCACTCTCCAATGAACAATTAAGCAATAAACACAGGCATTCCCTTTTATTTCACTTTTTGCTTGGTGCTTCCATACTGAGTTCCATCCCAGTCTCATTCTCTAATACTCTCATAGATGCCACTTCGGACTTAGTCTGGATAGCACCCAAGGTTATGAGTGGACAAGGTGCTTAAATATTTGATGCTAAATGTACATAAGTACTCAGTAAAAAGTACTGATAATTTTGAGAACCAACTATTTGGTTCTGAATAACTGAACAAATAATTTTGAGAACTAAATTTTTAGTGAGAAATGCAAACTCAACGCTACCATATGGAAACATTACCATTTCCATATAACACACACACATACGTTAGTATATGTGTATATTATTTCCGGAATATGTACATTTAGAAAAGGGACTGTCTCTAGGGAGCTAAGAGGACAAGGGTTCATATTATGCCACTGACGGTATCCAAGTTAAATTTAAATTTCTCATCCTGGCTTTAAAGGCTCATGACAATCTAGTCCTACAATACACAAAGCAACACTTAGCTACTCTGAAAACTCCTTTTATTCATTTATATCACAGCCCAGGCCTTAGAAACATACACTTTTCCTGATTAAATTCTCATGTTAGATATTCACAGTAAAGGATCCTTCTCAAACTTGGAAATAAAAGAAGCCAGTGTCTGCATCGTGCTTGTATTTCATCAGGAACATAGCGATTCAGCCATTTTACTACTGGGAGATAGTTATTTTCTTTTTTGTTTCCTTGTTTTGGGGGAAAGGGGGGTGGAAATGCAAGTAATCCTGCCAGAAGCATCCTTCTAGCTGTCGTCATACATATGAACAGGCACTGCTTAGAAATAGACGTGCTGGGTCAAAAGCTACTTAAAATATGACATTTTGGTAAGTACAGCCAAACTGTGCACCAACAAAACTATACCGATTACACTTGACACATAATGTGACAGACTGTCCCTCATCTCATACCAATAATGGATGAAACCAATCTTAAAACGTTTATCAATGTGATGGACCAAACAGGTGGGGGGGCGGTGGTTGCTGTTATAATCTACGTTTCCCTGACTGCTGACTAGTGAGATGAGGCTGCAGTTGTGTTTGTTTCTGAAAGTTCTCGTTATGACTTTGCTTGCTTCAACCTGGCCACTTATCTTTCAGCCAACGTTTTGAAACGAAGCGACCTTCTCCCCGGTGGAGAGCACTCACACGGCCGCGTCCTTCACATCCGTTCACTCGTGAATGTGCGCCCCTCAACTCTTCATCAACCACCTAAAGGCCCGCTGCATGCCCGCTGCTAGCGACCCGATGATGATGAGAGGCGATCCTGACCCTGAGAAGTCTCAGAGCTGAGCAGGAGGAGGACGTGATAATGAATGCATATGCAGTAGAGTAATTCATCTGTGGGGAAGGTAAGGTGGGGGACAAGACGATAATGGACATTTCGTATTTTTATCTATCTCCTCACAGGCAGTTTGCAACAGTTCTCCACTATCACAAGAGGAGGTATCTGAGGTCACACGTATTGGTCTTAACACTGCTCATGTCTTTACTTCCTCCTAAGAATTGATTTGTCTTTTATCCTGTCCAGGGGTTATTCTTCTCAGTGTGCTCTCTTTCAGATACTCTTTACATTTAGGAATCAGTGGGTTCCTACCATTCTTCTCTGATCGAACCTGTAGAGGTAGGAGCCTAGCATCATTCAGTTACCAAAACAAGATGTGGAAATCCAGTCCTGCTCTCCAACAGCCAGGGCATCACCTCCTGCTCTTGGCTCAGCAGCAGACGAGGGACCCTCCTAACAGCCCTCGAGACAAAGCATGCACTTTTGTCTCGACAATCCACAGTCACTCTTAGTTTCTCATTGCTACTGTAACAAATGACCACAAACTTACGGGCTCAGAATAACACAAATGTGTGACCTTCCAGTTGTGTAGACCACAAGTCTGAAATGGGTATCACTGGGCTAAAACAAAGGCATCAGCAAGGGTGTGCTGCTTGCTGGAAGCTCAGGATGGGTAACAAGGAGCCAGGTCCTGTTGGTCCTTGTGGGCCACTGGGGGAATGTGGCCTTTCTCTGGGAGAAATGGGGAGCTATTGGGGGTTTTGAGCAAATTACTGATTAGAAGACCAGCATGTTAGAGAAACGGTCCAGGAAGCAGAACGTAAAAGTGGGTGACCGGTAGCACGGAAGGTCACAGGGCAAGACGGGGAGAGGAATGGGCTAGGGGCTCCTGAAGGACTTGAATATTGACTCCAAATGGAGAGGAAGGCATTGGAAGGTTCTGAGTGGAGGAGTGATGTGCTCTGCCTCTCATGTTAACAGGACCGTTCTGGCTGCTGGGCTGTGATGTCCGTTAGGAGACCGTGTGGCTCCAAGAAAGGTGTGCAGTTGAGGTCCTAAGAGGCGGGGGACTCCAGGTACACTCTGAGGACAACGTGGACAGGGTTGGCTAATGTATTCAATGCAGGGTATAAGCAAAAGGAGTAAAAGATGATGCCAAGGGCCCTACTTAACTAAAAGAAGGGGAGACCCTTCCTCCGGAGAGCTGATGGTTCTTTTGGAGAAAGAAAGGCAAAGACAGAGAAGAGAGGGACAGATGCAGCTGGGCGGCATTAGGTCTTAAACTGAAAATGAAACAAATCAGAACAGGGTACAGCTGTGGACTAGGCAGAGCATGGGATGAAGCCACGGCCACGGCTTTAAGAGCCTCTGAAGACGTACGAGGCCAGCAAGGGAGCCAGCCTCTCGCCCCCCACTACAGTACTCCCCTCTGGGTCCACACTTCTTCATGCTCTGTGATGTCATCTAGCTGTGTTTTCAAAGAGAGCCTATGGTATGAACTTCCTACCTCCTTATTTCTCTACAGATACCTTCAGTCCATGTTTTTGTGACGGAGAATGTATTTGGTATGGACTCCAGAGGTACAAGCTGTCCCCCAGAGCCTCTGAGGGCACTGCTCCAATGCTACCCTGCGTCCAGCATCACAGACTGAAGTCTGATGTAAACGTTCTTTCTCCTAAGTAGGAGACTTCTCTGGTAGAATCTGGATCTTCTCTATACCCTTATTATTCTGAAGTATCACTACAATGTTTCTAGGGGACAAATCTTATTCAGTCTTGTCCACCATGGGTTAATCTTGGCTCTTCTGCACTGACCCCACACTTATCTCCAGAGCTGCCTGAAGCATGGTACTGACACTCAGCTATGGCCAAGATAAGTGATGTTTGCGACCATGGGCTACTGGTTATTTGGGGCAGGACACAACTAGCCTGCACCACCGTTTAGTAATCATAACTGGATTTCCAACTTGCGCCTGATTTTGGTGGCACTTGGGCAGTTACACAGGGCAAGGCTGGCTACGGAGATGGAACGTGCCTCTGTGCCCATCTCACAGATCCCACCATAAGGAGGCCTCAGCCCTCCTCACACCTGGGTGCTGCACACCTGGCCGGTGGTGGCTGGGAGCACCCAAGGCCACGAGGCCTATGCCTGAGATGTCCAAAGCGCTTCAATGAGTACCGCTTTCCTACTGCTGCTGCACATACCCTATCGATTCCCAGTGGAGTCCTGTGAATCCTTTCAGCGTTCTCTATACAATTAATGTATAATTAGCGCAAATATGTAATAGGAGTGAAATCTATTAAAGCATGAGAAATAAAACCTCTGCAATGAATTATAACAAGAATCCAGATTTTTCCTGGTGAAAATAAACCTTTCAACTCCTCCAAAGGTTTGGTTCTTCTGAGTCAAGCAGTCTCTCAGATAATTACTTTCTACAGAGCACAGCTGTCCAGCAGAAATATAATGCAAGCTACATATGTTGTTTTAAAATTTCTAGCAGTCACTTTAAAAAAGTGTAAAAAGAAACAGGTGAATTCAATTTTAATGATATATTTTCTTTAACCTAGCATGCCAAGAACAAACTTATAACAAATTCCTGATGAGATTTTACATTCTTTTTCGTACGAAATCTCTGAAATCCCGTGGTATTTTTACACTTACAAAACATCAGTTCAGACTAGCTGCGTTCAAGCATTCAGCAGGTGTCGTAGCCGACATAGCTGTCGGCTATGTCGTAGCCGACAGCTATGTCAAGCATTCAGCAGGTGTCGTAGCCAACATAGCTGACAGCTATGTCGTAGCCGACATAGCTGTCGACATAGCCGACCCAGGTGTCATAGCTACAACATCGGGCAGCGCGGCAACAGAGTCTGAGACCCAATCTAATTATTCATCAACTCTGGATAACAATAAGCTACCTCCTTTCAGAAAACGGTTGATTTTTAGATCCATCCATTAATTAATTTACATGAAAATACTGCATTTTCAAATGTTACAGCAGCAGAAGGCAGTGGGTTATGAATAATACCCACCTGCCATCACAGTGACCCAGTACTATGTTGACTTCATGCTATTCCAGGAGAGGGCTGAGGTCAAGCAATGCCAATAGACGTTTCTCTGCCTCATGTTGAAAAATCAATCATCAACTGCTAAGACTTGCTAAATTTCAAACATTTATCAATTACTGTGAAATAAAACAACTTGCTCTTCAGCCACACAGATTTGCTCATATTGATCTTCATAAAAGTTTAACAAATACGTTCTAATAACTTATGTATTTATTTGTATCTGGTTTAAATTTTTCTTCACAATATGAATGTTCTGATGTCTGGTAAGATTTTAACATTGGCTAAATAAAGGTGGACACATGTCAGTGATCACTGGTTCTCTTCGTGGTATGATTCCTCCCATGTGCAGTACCTATGATACTAAAACCATGGCACATCTGTCACGGAGTCCTTCCCAGGTGAAATTTCTGATATAATAAATTATGAAGATTTGCTAATGTCTTGTCAAATTAATAATCTTTGAAAGGCTCCCCTCCTGCACAAGTGCTCTGAAGTTTATTAAGTCTGATGCAATGGTTTAAAGAATTTCCTCTCTCACTGTATCCGAAATTTATAAAAACTAGAACATATCCTAACAGCCTTCCCATAAACGTTACCTTTACAAGGTTTCTCTCCAGCGACTGTGTTTATAAGGTTAAATATAAAACAGAACTATAGAAAAACTAGAAAAAGCCAGCAAGCTTCACAGAAAGCTTGTAAGAAGAGACTACTATATTTTAAGTATAGCACATGGATAGATACTAACACATGTTTCAATCCTGAGTGAATGATTCTCCTTTTAATAATTAGTCCGTTTGAATAGTCAGTATCACAGAGGTAACAGAATATTATATATAATGCATATGTAATATGTAGCCTTAAATCTGAATTCTACCAATCCCTTTATTGTACTTAAGAACAGTTAAGGCATATAAGTCAAACAGTACAAATTACTGTGTTTCTTTATTACTGAAAGCAGGGGAGATACATCTGAGGGTCCTACCCGCTGGACACTTGTCCTCCTTAAAGAGGACGAGGGACTAATAAGTGCTAAAGAGCAGGAAGGAGGAGGGGTTTCTTCAACACTTGATCAAAGTAAACATCCGGAAAACTTACACTTTGAACTCAGTTTTCTGAGATCCTGGGGCTCACTCCTCACTCGCAGCAACCTCTGCCTACACTGTGCTCCCCTCACAACCCTCTACCGCCCACTCTCATCAGCACCCGGAGGAAAGTGTGTCCAGCCCCCTCACACAGTCACACGCAGTGACACCCCTGCCAGCCCTCGTCATCTGCAACACCCCAGGAAGCACTGCCTGCACCGCACTGCAATTAAGGCCATGGGCCTCTCGCCCACAACAGACTGGAAGCTGTATGACCAGGACCTTTAATATCCCCAGAACTTTGCCAAGTGTCTGGTACAGAGAAGATATATATATATATATATATATATATATATATTTTTTTTTAAGAATCTATCCTACCTGGAGTCATGCACATACCTTCAAAATTACACTTTCTAGAAAATCATTTATTTCAACAGTATTAGAGGCTATTTTAATTCCTTTGTTCCCTTGTATACTTCAAAGAATTTTTTTAAAAACAGGAGAGAAAAACAAGTCAATGGCATTATATGAATAATACGATGCAGTTACTATTTTTCTAAGAAATTTTACATAAATTAAAACTCTGGTCCGTCACATACTAACTCAATAAATACTATAGAGAAAAGTTAACATCTCTGAAATATGGGAATAAAAATTATTACTCCACTTTTTTTTGGTATGTGCCATTAACATTTAACCTACATATACAATGAGGATGTGTCCTAGGAAAAAGTACTTACCCTGACGTCAGTAGCATCTCCATGCCTGATAATACTGGCCCAAGTGGTTGGCTCACTGTTGCTTTCAAAATAATGAAAGACCTTCAACACTCGCTCCATGGCCCCAGGGGAACGTTCCACACCGGTACCCAGGTGAGTCTTGGTACTTGAATTCGGTGTGTGATTCAAGTTTGGGTCAAGGTAAGCAGCTGCCATTATTTTGCTAGATGCTAGGTATCTGTCATATTCTGTAAACGGAAAAAAAAATTTTCAGTGTACAATATTTGAAATCTACTGATTAAAATGTGTTTTCTTGATACTGACATAACAACACTGTTCTTTATTCTCTCCCTATTTTGTTATATGCAGAAGTTGAGCCTGAGGAGAACTGGGACCTAATCTACCAAGGTAATCACTGTACTCCATCCCCCACCCCCTGCCACCCACAGACCCAGAGCAGTACCTGATTCACAGTAGAATAATAAATATTGGTTAAACAAATTATTAAAAGGCCAGGAACCCTATCTCAACTCCATCAAAAATCACTATTATCTGTAAACAACATAACAGCACCCTCCTTTTAAATCACAGCCTTTAAGTTTGTGAGAAAATCTCACTGGAGAGTCAAATATGTTAATTTTGCTGCCTACTTTTGAAAACTTTTATGTGAAATACAACTTCTTTCTTCATACACACTGCAAATTCAGTCACATCTGAAAACAAAACAAAACAAAAAAGCACATATGACTAAGTTTTTAAAAGTGTGATAGGGGACTCCCCTGGTGGCTCTGTGGTTAAGAATCCACCTGCCAAAGCAGGGGACACAGGTTCGAGCCTTGGTCCAGGAAGATCCCACATGCTGCGGAGCAACTAAGACCGTGCGCCACAACTACTAAGCCGGCGCTCTAGAGCCCGCGAGCCACAACTGCTGAGCTTGCAAGCCACAACTACTGAAGCCCGTGCACCTGGAGCCCACGCTCCACAACGAGAAGCCACCACAAGGAGAAGCCCGTGCACGGCAATGAAGAGTAGCCCCACTTGCCGCAATCAGAGAAAGCCCATGTGCAGCAACGAAGACCCAACGCAGCCAAAAATAAATAGATGAATAAATAAATTTATTAAAAATAAATAAATAAAGTGTGACAGGAGGACATCCATTTGAATGTGAGGGAATAGCTCAGGCAAGACCACAACTCCCACTGAGAAAACTCAGAGAAGCCAGATTAGAAAACAATCCAGATGTGTGGAGCCCAAGACACTAGGAGGTGACACAGATGGAGAAGGAACAGGTCCTCAACAGCTGCCTTTCCCCAAAGGGCGCTGGCCAATTCTGGGCATTCAAGACCCTGAAGAGCTAAGGAAAAGGCACTAACACACACACCACACACACACACACACACACACACACACACACACACACACACGGTGCTATTTGTCCCTTGACGACAGCCACCAGTCCTGAAACCAAGCCCAGTGGGCACCTCCGAAAGCAGAGGGAAGCTGAAGACACACAGAGGGGACGAGGAGCACAGCTGATTATATGCACCCTCTTACCTTTTGGCAGCATACAGATGATCTGAACAGCATGATGAATAAACGATCTAACGGACATATAACATACTACACCCAACAGCAACTCATCTTTGCAGGTGAAATAGTTACTAAAATTGACCACGTGCTCGGTGAAAGCACAAGATTCAATAAATATCAAAGGACTAAAATTACTGAGTGTATGCTCTGTGTTGTGTCTAGCATTAAGCTGGACACCAACAAAAAGATAACTAGCAAATTCCCAACTGTCTGGAAATTAAGCAATGTATTTCAAGTAACTTATTAGCCAAACAAGGAATTCAAACCCTCAAAGGGTTTCTAGGGCGCTGAAAATACTCCGTATGTCACTATAATGATGGATATGAGTCCTTATAGGTTTGTCCAAACCCACAGAATGTACAACACCAAGAGTGAACCGCCACAGGAATGACGGACTTTGGTCCGTCATTATGTCTCATTACAGGCTCATCAACTGTAACACAGGTACCGCTCTGGTGGGGATGCTGACGAGGGGGAGGCTGTGCATGTACCGGAGCAGGAGGTACGTGGGAAACCTCTGTACCTTCCCCTAAATTTTGCTGTGAACTTAGAACTGCTTTAGGAAAAATAAAGTCTTAATTTTAAAAACGCAATCAATGTAATTCACCATATTTTCAGAAAGGAGAACCAGAGTTATCTTAATATATGCAGAAAAAGCAACTGATAAAGTTTACCAAACACTCATAATAAAAACTCTTAGCAAAACAGAAATAGGAAAATATTTCCTTAATCTAATGAAAGTATCTACATTACACTTAAATTAATACTAGTGGAAAGGAGTCCCCCCCCCACCCCAGCCCCCAAGACGGGGACTAAGTCAAGAATACCCAGCATCACCATCCCTAGTTTCACAGGGTTCCAGAAGTCTTAGCCGGGTTCCACAGGCAGAAAAGGGAGGTAAAACATAGGGTATGAAGGAAAGAATAAAACCATCATTATTCACAGACTACATGACTATGTATGAAGAAAATCTGTAAGAATCTAATAGATAAACTAATGGAATTTATAAATGAATTTAGCAAGGTTGCTGGATCATAACAAAATCAACTGTACTTCTGGATCATCTTAGTTATCTCTTTTGCTCCCCAAATGAGATGGTAAGGATGAATAAATGTATTATCAATTGTTTCCTGAAAAGAAACACCACACCTCCGGAGTGGTCAGAAGAAATGATATACTAGTGATGAAGTGACGGAAAATCACTACAGTTGACCCTTTAACAACACCGGTTTGAACTGCCCAGGTCCACTTATATGCACGTTTTTTTTCAACAGTAAATAAACACTACAGTACCACACAATCCCTGGCTGGCTGAATCCCCAGCAGCGGAACCGCAGGTACAGGGGAACCCTTACATGGGGGCTGACCGCAAGTTATACGCAGATTTTTGACTGCGCGGAGGGGGCTGGCACCCCGGGGCCCACGCTGCTCAAGGTCAGCAGGACACGTAACAGTGAGCGTGTCAAGGCAGTGAGCTCAACCAGGCAGGAGCTCACACACAATCTGGATATACCTCTGTGGCTAAGAATCAGTGGCAAAATCCTTCATAAACCTTCAAAAAGTAGGTCTAAACATTCTTTAAAAGATAACCATTGCTGTAATGTCACCAGAGTGAAGCAGTTTTCCTGAAACAGAATGTGTCAAAATCCGATCTGTGCTATAAATTCTCAAACTGGCAACATCTCCACCAGCGAGCCTTCCCTGACCCTTCTGGACAGTTCCGTGTGTCAGTTAACCACCACCTACTCCCCTGGTGGTGGCGTTCCAGTCTGTCTTTATGATGGGCTTGCAGATTCAGAGAGCCTGGCATCTGGGTCACAAAACCGCGGATTAGTCAGTCTGTGGGATGGTGTCCACTACGGAATGAGAAGTCCCAAGCGTTGCTCTCTGCTACACTGACTATTCTGTTTCCAAACAATTAACAGAATTCTCTGTTGTTCGTGTGGTTCTCCATTTGTTTTTGACCCATGGCTAAAGCTGTACAATTGGGGCTGCCAACTCTCTGTATCTCTAAGTGACAAAAGCCCTTCCCCCTCCTTTACCAGAGAGGTAGGCTTTTATAGAATTTTGTAATTGTAGACCTCTGTAATCTGCGGCCAGTTGTATTTTTTAGAACTTTTCAAGATTAACCAGCCATAGGCATTGGCTACTTATGCATACTACAGAATATCTTTTTCAAAAAACTATCAAAGACGTGGAAATGAAAAGATTTCTAAAGTTGGCTTATTTACGTGGTTTAGACCCCCTACTCTTCCAACTATCTGTGGTAAAGGACCAGTTTTAATTTCCAACCTGTCACAGACCAACACTTTTGTAAAATACAATAAAGAGGAATTTCTAGAAAAATGAAATTTCAAAATAAAAGCATACAAAAGCCAAGCACAAAACTTCTATCATCAGAGTCAATGAACATAAAATTACTGTCAAGTTGCTATAGAGGTTTCTAGATGCTTACACCAAATTCTACCCTTATTTTGTCCTACACTGTTAACAGTTCCAGCACCAACCCCAGTCTGCTGGCCACAGTTGGCCAAGCCCAGGCTCGGGCACCGGGCTGCCTGGCACAGCAAGAGGCCAGTGCACTGGAATGGGAAATGGGAAAGCAGAGGGCCTGTCAGTGGTGGCCACTGACCTTCCAGCTTTCATTCACATACTAACGTCAGTGCCTAACTCCTTCCTTTCGTGGGACAAGCAGGGCAGTCCCAGAGCAGGTGTGAGCCAACAGGTACTGACAAGCCTTGGCGCGGACCCCAAGGCTCAGCCCACAATCCGACATAAATGCTCCATAAAACAGCACATACGGAAGAGGGAGAAAAGTACCAGGACCACAACGAGCATCCTGCTCCAGAGCTGCCGCCTAGTTTAGACTCACTGTACATACTAAGATCCCACCAGGAGAGTAACCTCATTACACTTGAAATAAGCCGGCCCTTTAATAAAACTTGAGATGCTTGCCAGAATACGAGAAGAAACAAAGAATGCAAATTGATACAGCTACATTTTTTTAAAAATTAAGACATCAACAGGTGTGAAGAGTTTTTAAGAATTTGATAATGACCCTAAAGTAAATCCTTAAACAAACTAGACTAGTGTGAAAGTTTTCTTCTTCTTAATTTTGTTCTTTTACACAAGATTTGGGTTTATTTTCTCATAAAATATCTAACCTGAATATCCTAAACGTCCTATAGTGATTTTACTAGACAGAGAAGCTAACATTAAATTACTTAAATGTTTACTATTACAATAGCAATGTGTGGCTGTTTATAGCTTCCAAACTCCCCCTTTCCCAATTCTCTTCTTCCAGTGTGACTCTGATACTCCTTTCAAGAGGCAGAGTCTACCTTCCTTCCCCTTGAATCTGGGTGGGCTTCAGACCAGGCTAAGATACGCCCTAAGCTAAGTCCTAAAAGGCAACACCAAAAAAAGAAAGAAAGGAACCTAGGTTCCCATGGCTCTCTTGGAATGCTCACTCACAAACCTGACCACCATGCTGTACAGAAGTTCAAGCAACCCAAGAAGATCTGAGCTCCAAGAACCACAGCCTGAGCTAAGCTTCCAGCTGACGGGCAGCGTCAACTTCCGAGCCCTGGGGCAGAGCCACCTTGAGCAGACCCCCTGGCTCCCAGCCGTGCTGCCTCGGCCAACACCACACAGAAAGAGGTGAGCTGTCCCTGCTGCGCCCTGCCCAGACTGCACATCTGAGCACAACGAATAACTCGTGTCACCTGAAGCCACTAAGTGTCAGGAAGACTTGTTTTCATCAACAGACAACTGACAGCGCATATGTTCAGCTAACGTGAGCAGAGGTGGTTCCCACTCTTCCAGTGGGAGTGGGAGACATAAAATGACTACCAAGGGCCGTCTGAACAGTGTTCGCCTTCTTCTTCTCATGGTTAAACTAAAGATACAGAGTGAGCATCCTTTCAATGCCTTGACAAAATGTCACATTCCTTCCTAAGTTTGGGTCACCTTCCTTTTACATTTTATCCTCTGTACTTTCAGTGTCATGAAATACCTCTGAGAGTTCCTCTAATGCAAACTTTTTTTGCCATGTCACTTCTTCAGTGACATCTTTTTTGTCACAACTATTTTCTTCATTTATGTCAATGAGACCACCTTTACTAAGTTCTTTTGGCTGCACATCTAGAATGTCTGGCTCAACAGCAAAGTCAACATTCCTAGAGTCGGCTACTTTTTCTGTAACTCCATTTACAAGGTTCAATTAGAGCCTTGCAAAGTTATTTCCACAGTGTAGTAAAAGTTTCTGCCATACTGCACACCTGTCACTCTGTTACTTCCTGCCAGGATGCCTGAATTTTTTCATTTGCTCAAGCTCCAACTGTAGCATTAACAGCCTGTCCAAAGTCTGTCTATAGGCTTTAAAAGTTGAAACAACTCCTTGGTCCGTTGGCTGAATAATGAGATTACAGTTGCTGGTTCACACCACAGCTCTGTGCACACCTATGACTCGGCTCATTTTGTTACACAGTTACCATGTTACTACCAATATTTTCAAATCTTCACTTACACCCAGTTTTACTTCCAGTGTTTTCACTTTTTGTTTCAATTCTGTATTTCATCCTCCTTGGCCAATTTCCTCCTTTGATTAGCTATTTTTGTAAAACGTCACATGGATTAATCACTGGCAAACAAGGAGGCAACACAACTACACACTCTGCTGTCTGTGTATAAACTGAACAACAGAGGTGCACTGACCAGTCACCAACAGACTTGGAGAGAAGTGACATGACTGGTCACGGATAATAATTCACACCTGTTATTTATGTGGTCATTTGAAAAATGGGTTTGTACTTTATGCAATTACTCATATACGTGGTAACCAAACTCTGAATCACTCTATTGAGGAACTGGTACTTTTAACTGAACCACAGAAACTGAAATTTGTGCCTATTGGAACTATACAAAACATGGACCACCTGTATAACGATTCAACTAATATCTTCACAGAAAATATGGTTTTCTTTATTTCAGATAATATGACAATTACATAAACAGACACTTTACTTGAACTATCACTAAAATTTTTAATGTTATATTCCTGATAATATTCAACATTAGCCTTTAACATCAACTTTAATTTCTAACATCTCTAATTAACACTGAGACCGTAAAAGTCATTCGTGAATAATTTTTGGAGACTTAAAAAAAAAATCCTAAGGAAATCAGGAACGGCAAAATATAACATATTTGTTTTACAAAACCCAAATTAATAAAGTGCTGATAAGATACATGTATTTCAGACTGAAAGTTAAGAGCATTCAGAGTATCATAACCTACTTGTGTATATTCAAACTCAGCACATCACGCACACTCACCCACAGGGAAGTGAAGCCGTCTTTCCTGACAGTCATCATGTGCTCTAAGGCAAAGTTTGATAAATCACAGCCAATCAACCAGAGGTCATGTTAAAACACCAATGTAAAGATACTGCTTAATAATTTCCATCTTCTCTATTCCAACAGAACAATACCAACATTTAGTAATAAGAATGGATAAACAAAATGTGGCGCCTCCATAGAACAGAACAGAACAGTATTCAGCCATAAAAAGGAATGAAGTACTGACAGTGCTACCGAGGCAACATGGAGGAACCTTGAACACATCAGGCTCAGTGAAAGAAGCCACACAGAAGGCCACACGTTGTACGGCTCCATTTACGTGAGCGGTAGGAGCAGGTAAACCCAGAGAGACAGGAAGTAGGTTAAGTGGTTGCCAGAGGCTAAGGGGAGAGGAGTACCGGAGTGACTGGTAGCAAGTACAAGGTTTCTTTTCAGGGGGTGGAGCTGAAGAGTGGTGATGGTTGCACAAACTTGCGTACACAGCTGCCCACTGAACAATGCAGGGACTGGAGCACCACCCCCCTGCATACTTGAATATCCATGTGTAACTTCTGACTCCCTTAAAACATAACTGATAATAGCCCACTGTGGACCAGAAGCCTCACCGATAACATAAACAATTAACACATATTTTGTATGTTACATGTACATCTACATATATTTTATGCATTTGTGACATACCTTTTTCTTAATTTTTTCAATATTTCTAGGCTACGGAATTCATCTGTGAAGTTTTTCAAATTGTCACAAATCTCGAAAAAATTTTTCCAATATATTTACTGAAAAAATTTTGCATATAAGTGGACCTGCACAGTTCAAATCAGCGTTGTTCAAGGTCAACTGTAAACTTAAAACCACTGAATGGTATACTCCAAAATGGTAAATTTTCTCAATTTTTAAAATTGATTTTTTCAAAGTACATTTTTCCATGGCTCCAACTTTTTAAAAACCAACAATGCTAACGGTTGCAATGATGTGGAACAACCTAGAACTTTGATACAACTGCTGGCGGGTGTGTGATGTGATACAGGCATTCTGGGAAACTGTTTCTACTACAGGTGAAAAAATATATACAGTATTACCAGCCATTCCACTCTTAAGTATATGCCGAAGAGAAACATACGCACATCTTCACCAAAAGACACATGCAATATTCATTGCAGCGTTATTCATAATAGTTCAAAACCAGAAAAAACCACATAGCCATCAATAAAATAAACTGTGGTGTATTCTTAAATGGAAAGCCATACAGCAATGAAAAACGATGAGCCAGTGCTACGTGCCACAATGCGAATGAATCTCACAGATGTTATGATAGGTAAAACAACACACAAAATTCAAAAACAAGCAAAACCGAGTCATGGTGATAGAAATCAACTCTGGTTTCTTTTTCAGGGATACTGACTACAAGGGGCCAGGAGGGAGGCTGCTGGGAGCTGGTAACATTCTAAATACTGATATGGAAGGTGGCACTCAAAACCGCAGCAGGCTACATATGATTTGTGCACTTTACAGTATGGATGCTATACTTCAGTTATACATCTTTAAGACTCTTATCCAACAACTGATCAACCAAAGGCAACACGCAATGCCAGAGCGCACTGGCTAAAATTAATTGCCTGAGCCACAGTTACAAATCCAGCAAAGCAGCAATTCACTCGAGCACATTTTATAAATGCCAACTGTTCTTGATTTTTGCATTTCTGCCTCTGCCGCTCTTTCAATTGTACATGCACGTGCTATTCTGCAAAACAAGTAAAATGTGTGATGCCTGCAAATATGAAATTACTATTAATTTATCATCTTCTATGAAAGGAGCTCTTTTTATTTATTTTTTATTTTTTTGGCGGTAGGTGGGCCTCTCACTGTTGTGGCCTCTCCCGTTGCGGAGCACAGGCTCCGGACGCGCAGGCTCAGCGGCCATGGCTCACGGACCCAGCCGCTCCGCGGCATGTGGGATCTTCCCGGACTGGAGCATGAACCCGTGTCCCCTGCATCGGCAGGCGGACTCTCAACTGCTGCACCACCAGGGAAGCCCTGAAAGGAGCTCTTAACTGCATTTATGATACATGGACATACACATGCACATAAGCATACTGACGACAGACGTCTTTAAGAATCTATTGAAGGGGGCTTCCCTGGTGGCGCAGCGGTTGAGAGTCCGCCTGCCGATGCAGGGGACACGGTTTCGTGCCCCAGTCCGGGAAGATCCCACATGCTGCGGAGCGGCTGGGTCCGTGAACCATGGCCGCTGAGCCTGAGGTCCGGAGCCTGTGCTCCGCAACGGGAGAGGCCACAACAGTGAGAGGTCCGTGTACCGCCCCCAAAAAAGAATCTATTGAAGGGCTTCCCTGGTGGTGCAGTGGTTGGGAATCTGCCTGCCAATGCAGGGAACACGGGTTTGAGCCCTGGTCCGGGAAGATCCCACATGCCGAAGAGTAGCTGGGCCCGTGTGCCACCGCTGCTGAGCCTGCGCTCTGGACCCCACGAGCCACAACTGCTGAAGCCCATGTGCCGCAATTGCTGAAGCCCGCAAGCCCTAGAGCCTGTGCTCCGCAAGACAGGCCACAGCAATGAGAAGCCCACGCACCACAACGAACAGTCACCCCAGCTCGCCACAACTAGAGAAAGCCCAC
The DNA here is from genome assembly GCF_026419965.1 of Kogia breviceps. Taxonomy (NCBI): domain Eukaryota; kingdom Metazoa; phylum Chordata; class Mammalia; order Artiodactyla; family Physeteridae; genus Kogia; species Kogia breviceps. The sequence continues at coordinate 75,160,842 of NC_081326.1, forward strand.
ACACAGCAATGAAGACCCAACACAGCCAGAAATAAATAAATAAATAAATAAATATTTTTTTAAAAGAAGAAGAATCTATTGAAAAACATGGACATGTCCTCCAGAAAACGCAAAGACACTAATAAGCACAAATTTTTGTATATGATTGCAAAGTTCATTTTCCCCTAAAACTCATACATGGACCCCAGCTTTAAGATCAACAGTCCAGCCGGTACCAACATTCATTACAAATAATCTAAATTGTCACTTACTTATTGGCTCTACATGCAAGGCACAAACATACATTATCTCATTTCATTTCATTTTCACCACAACTGTTAGAGGTGGGTGGTACTACCTCCGTTAGGCAGGTATAAAAATCTAAGATGAAAGACACTCTATATTCCAGGTTGGATTGTGACTGAGTGAGACTGAAGCTCTGAAAAACTCTTTCAGTCCAGGTACACTGTATATCTAAACACCAAGGAGCCCATCAAGTCCAGCCTAACAACATTCTCTGCCCCTAAAATCCTGAAGCTCAGTGAAGCAGCCCATTTCCTCAGCCTGCACGTACACACACAACCGTTCACTGCTGCATTTCCAACAACACTAGCAAGCTCTAAATGCAGACGATGAATAAGAGAATGAAAGGAAGAACGCGGTCGAAAGCACATTCCACTCCTGCCCAGGGAAGCTCAGGGAGAAAGCTTGTGGATATACCACATCTTGTCACGGATACTTCTGCAACTTCTCTGGAGCTAAATGGCCATGGGTGGAGTCCATAATAGGAGGAAGGCTATTTCCCTATCTTTCCTGGTGTCATTCAATAAGCAGCTACTATGATGAAAAAGAAGAGATGGCAGTGAGGCTGGATGGAATGCAAGCCTGGGTGAACCTGGGCCACATGACACAACCCCCCACAGGTCTCCTGGGAAGGGCAACACCAAGGACTACCGCCCGGTAGCCAGGCTGACTCCTCATGACTACTGAGCACCGTAATCAAGATAGACTTTCGCAAACACTTCTTTGTTACTAAGTGTATCAATAAATCCCCCAGATGAAAGAAACATGGTTAAAGTATTTTTCCATAATTTTTTTTTTGCGGTACGCGGGGCTCTCACTGTCACGGCCTCTCCAGTTGCGGAGCACGGGCTCCAGACGCGCAGGCTCAGTGGCCACGGCTCACAGGCCCAGCCGCTCCTCGGCATGTGGGATCCTCCCGGACCGGGGCACGAACCCGTGTCCCCTGCATCGGCAGGCGGACTCCCAACCACTGTGCCACCAGGGAAGCCCTCGTAATATTATTCTGTAATTAAATATTTAAAGATGTAAATTAAAATAGAATTTATCAAAGCAGATGTTCAAAATCAATGTAGAAAACCTACATTAAATAATTTCTTCAGCACTTTAGTGCTTATAAGTTTATATCTAAATGTACCTCATATAGCATCAAAAAGATGTGCTTATTTAGGAAAAGACTAACTCAAGAGGAGCCCTTCAAACAGTAGGAAAGCCATTACACTCTGATGGTTCCACTCACTCATCTGATTCATCTCATCCACACAGCAACCCTACACGGCAGGCTCCGTTAGTCACCTCATTTACACAAGTGGACACCGAGGCACTGAGAGGTTAGGCAATTGGCCCAGGTCACACAGTTGCGTGTCTGTGAGTTCACCTCCACAGCAGATACTTGCCAGTCCAAGGATGAGCCACAGACCTGCAGCACAGCAGCACAGGGAGTGTGCAAGCCCCAGCACAAACCTACCCAACCCCAACCAAGATCCCCACATGAACCCTATGCAAGTTTAGTCTGGTAGGTTACCTGCATCAAAACTACCAAGCTAGATTATAATTTTCTTTAGTATATCATTTACTTTCCACCTATCAATTCAACCTCCTCCAACCCCCGATGTATTAGAGAAGTGTACATATAAGGCATTCTCCCAGGCAATCAGGACACGTTGATAACAGGCACTCATGAGAAAAGCCACCACAGACAAGTACACTAAGAACACAACGCTGGGGACTGCCCTGGTGGTGCAGTGGTTAAGGATCCGCCCACCAGTGCAGGGCACACGGGTTGGAGCCCTGGTCCGGGAAGATCCCACATGCTGCAGAGCAACTAAGCCCGTGCGCCACAACTACTGAGCCCGCGTGCCACAACTACTGAAGCCTGCACGCCTAGAGCCCGTGCTCTGCAACAAGCTACGCCACCATGACGAGAAGCCCGTGCACCACAATGAAGAGTAGCCCCCGCTCGCCGCAACAAGAGAAAGCCCACGCGCAGCAACGAAGACCCAATGCAGCCAAAAATAAATTAATTAATTGGGGGGAAAAATAAAAAAACAGTGCTGGGGGGGGGGCGGGGACGTGGTGAGGAAAGAAAAGGTCCAGCTCAGACTCGCGACGTGGTCAGGGTTCCGATATAAGGTGAGTTACGAGCTGGGATCCTGAGAATGGGCATCAAAACTGATACCCGACAAAAGATAAGGTCGCTGGTGTAGGTGAGAGTGCCCCCAGGAGTCAATGCAAAGCCAACGTGCCTTTAATTCCATCCGCAGGGAAGCAGGCCAAGGCCCAGCTGTAGAGGCAGGTTCAGAGCCTGCCTGGTCTTAGACATGCACCTGGGCAGCAATTCAGCCCATCCAGACCAATCAGAAGGTTTCTGTTATAATCCAGACAGGATAAATGGCCTGAGGAGAAGAAAGATTTGAAAGCTATAAAAATTCCAAGAGGACTGGATTGATCAAGTCGCCTATGCAAGACTACAGGAGAGTCAGCAGCCATTTTTCTGGCTTGGGCAGCTACGTGGGAAAGTGATACCATTCCGCTGAGATAAGGAACACAGGAGAGGCAGATGCTGTTTGTTGGTGGAAGGGGGATGGGCAGGTAGTAAAAGGATCAATTCAGTTTGGTATTTGTTACTGGGAAGAACTCAGGTCTAAATGCCTGAACTCAAGCCAGATGAAGGAGGCACTCCAGTTATGGGGAGGGGAAGCAGGGAGCCCTGACTCCTGGACGTTTACTTTGGAAAGGGGAATAAGCCTCAGGCCACCACAGTTGCTCCCAGGCTGGGGATGGGAGGGGGCAGGGCACGACACACAAGACTGACATTTCGATTTGGGTTCTTCGAAGCCTGTTAAAATACATATATAATTTCTCAGCTACAAATGAATCTTTGTACTCCTAAGGAGGAGAAGTAAATTTACCTTTGGGAAAATACTGCCACTCTTTGGCGGGGAGGGGCGGGTGGGCAGTGGGCAGAATGAAAACAGCAGAATGGCAAGGACTCCCAATGTGGCGTTAAACTGCTATGCATCAAAAAGAGTGATTTTCCTAACAATCAGAGATCAATTTGGGCTGTCTGATTTGGAACTCATTATCGTAAAGGCCGCTCATGAGACAGGAAGGTATGAATTAGACCGGAGGCTCACAGGGGTTTATTTAAGTAATTATTCATGCGGCATTTACCATGCCAGGACTATTCTAAGCACTTAAACGTGAAATCATTTAATCCCCATGACAACCTTATTTTCCCTGCTTTCCGGATGTGGGAAGAGAGAAGCCCAAGGCCCAAGGCCACAGGCCTAGTGCACGGGCCTCAGCAGGCAGGGGAGCTGCAGAGGCCACGCCCTTGCTCAGCAAGCCCTGCTGCCCCGGGTTTGCTGTCACTAGCGGTGGGGGGGCCTGCATGGCAACACGCACCGAGTGGCCACTCTCCGTCCCTGCAGTCGCCACCGTGCCGTCCTGGCCTCGGCCGTGAGCCGGCTGCAAGGCGTTACTGCTGCTGCCCACTCTTTCACAGCCAGCCAGTCTCATCCACTTGTTCACGCCTGTCCCTGTAGGCCACACCTCCCTTAGAGTGATGAATTCTAAAGGCATTTATTGAGCCAACTACTAACGGGTATGGATTAAAAACAGATCTAATCCTAACCCGAAGAGCGTTCAGCCTAGTTAGGAGAGAGCTACACACATGCACATACACTCACATGTGTGGTTATTTAATTACAACTGTAACAAGTACTCTTTAAAAATCACAGTCAGAGTTAAGAGCAGTAAAGAGAGAGCCCCAAATCATCACAGAATTCTTAGGTCACAGCGGCGGCGCGTGTGCCGGGCTGAGGAAGAGCAGTTCAGCGAGGCGGGGGCGGGGTGAGGCGGGGGCCTGAGCGGCGGCCCCCGGGGCGGGCTTCAACATCTGAGAAGCTTCAAGGCAGAAACCCTTCTCTCCTTTGATTGAGAAAATGTTCTTGCATCATTTCTTGGATGATTTTGTCCCTTTTCTCTTGCTGCAACTTTTACTATTTGGATACTGAACCTTCTGAATTCATCCTCCTACTTTCTTTTCTCCCCCATTTGTCTTTCCTTTCCGTGCTCTGAGAGACACCGTCCACATTACTTCCCAATGCTGCTGCTGAGTTTACTTCTGCTTTCTTACTTTTAATTTTCTTGTTCTTGAATGTACTTTTTAAAAGAATTCTGTCTGTCTTTCACGGAGGCGACATCTCCTCTTAGCACTCTGGAAACCTGACACTGGGACTTTTATCGTGTTCTTTCAGCTTCCTTCTCTTGCTGTTTCATCTCTGTAGACTGTTTTCTGCTTGTCTCTCTGTTCTGGTCTCCCATCTTGAAAGCAGAGTCTGTCTTTAAACACCTGGTTGTCTGTCAGGGACCCTGTGCTGAGCAGGGAAGCAGCCACTCGGCCAGAGATGCCCGAAGGTCAGGACCTGCCTGTCCCTTGGACCAGCGTCTCCAGAAGAGAACGTCTCCACCTCCTGACAGGATTCCGGGAAGCAAGGAAAAAGAAAGCATGGCTAATTGCACTTAATCCCCAGTTCTGAGCGCAAGAGCATGTTCAACATACTACGTTTTACCAGAAATTTTCCACAGTACAGTTTTTAAAACAATATATGCAGAAGCCAGCCCACAACGGGGAGGATAAATTATGACAAGAGCACTGCGGCAGCGATGGCTGTGGAGACCTGCCCTGGTCAGGCACAGCCCTCCGAAGCGAGACTGAATTCTCTCTCCCTTAAACGGCTCACCTACTTTCTATGGGCAAGACCCTGGAGGTTACAAACAGCTCAAACTTCACCTAAATCACACACATAACCCTTTAAAAGAAGAAGCCCAGTATGATCTCAGGGCTGTAACTGAAGACAAGTGGAAATCCGACAGGAGAAGCTGGTCTCGGGGAAGGGCTTAGGCGGGACCTCTGGGCAAGATCCTGATGATCTTGAAGGTGTAGCACACGTTGTCTGGTAACAACACAGCCAGAAAAATACTGCAGGGGCTGGTGCCCACTCACAGCTCCGGGGCTCTCAGCCGCGCCAGGCTCTGTGAAGTGGGAGTCACAGGACCTGCCCTGTGGGGGGAGAGGATGAGCATTCATACAGTGCTCAGCAAGCCATACGAACCCGAGTCAGCACGCAGCAGGTGACCGCTGCTGCAGGAGGAGAGCTCTGAGCCGGACTGCTCCCTCAGTGGAAACCTGCAAGACCCTCCTGTTTAACTGTCCCCAGCCAGCATCATCCCTGTTCCTAGTGGTCACGCTGCTGCACGACCGCACACAGCTTCATGAATCCTTGTCCGAAAAGGAAACAGATTCCCATTCTTACCGTGATAATAGCTGGTATATTTGAAATGTATTCTTAAATCCAATAACCAAATTAAGCATAGTGTTCCTTTAGATTTCCCCCCTAAACCTTGTCCTATAAAACAACTGCATTTTTTACACTGAAAACATGCCACCGGTATACCATTCCATCGTGAATCTACACAAAAGCTGCAACAAGAAGAACAGTCAACAGTTCAGGACTATTATCTTCTCAATGAAATTCTGTCAACTTTACAAAGCAGCAAGATTTTCACAGTAAAAAAAAATTAACATTAAGGTATGATATTCTGGCAAAATTTTGTTTCTCTTAAAAAAAAAAAAAAAAAGGTTAACAAAACAGACCTTGGGGGAGATCAACAAGCTGGCCTCACCCTGGTTAACAGATCCTGTGTTTGTCCCTTGGTTTTCTCAGTAAGACAGACTGCACCTATCTTTCAGTAGAGGATTTTTCTGGCTCTGCTGTATATCATACAAACGGATGCATAAGAGAACACTTTCTCACTTGTTTTATGAGAACTTTGATATGAAAAACTAACAAAAAGATTACAAGAAAAAAAAATTACAGACCGATGTCCCTCATGAAAATCGACACAAATACCCTAAACAGAATCCTACATCTTCAATCTCGCAATGTATAAATAGGGTAATGGATAACCCATCACCATCAGGTGGGATTCATCTTAGGAATGCAAAGCTGGTTTAACAATCAAAATGTAATTCAGGGCTTCCCTGGTGGCGCAGCGGTTGAGAGTCCGCCTGCTCATGCAGGGGATGCGGGTTCGTGCCCCGGTCTGGGAAGATCCCACGTGCCGCGGAGCGGCTGGGCCCGTGAGCCATGGCCGCTGAGCCTGCGCGTCCGGAGCCTGTGCCCCGCAACGGGAGAGGCCACAACAGTGAGAGGCCTGCGAATAAAAAAATTAAAAAAAAAAAAAAAAAAAGAGCCTGACAAAATTCAACACTCTCTAATGATTTTTTTTAAAAAAAAAACCTCTCAGAAAACCAGGAATTAAAAGGGAAGTTTTTTGATTTGATAAAGGATATCTTAAAAACAAAAAAGACAAAACTGAGCTAAATCCTATTTAACATTGAGTACTTTCTTCTTAGTTTGGGTCGGAACAAGACAAGGACATCCCTTCTTGCCATTTCTACTGAACCCTGGGATGAAGGTCCAAGTTGAGGTAGGCAAAAAGGTAGGATAAAGAAACAAAAGATATCAAGATTGTAGAGAAAAATAGTTTTTATTTACAGATTACATGATTATAGTTTTTTAGGACTGTCTACTTGTGCAAAGAAACCACCAGAACTAATAAGTGAATTTATAGTAAGGCCACAAGATAAGCTAACAAGATAATCTATTTCTGCATACTAGGCCAACAACTGGAAAATTAAACTTAAAAACCAAATAGCATCAAAAAAAATTCCAGACCACCACACTAAGATGTACTATACACTAGTGTATGATATTGGATAGACAGACCAGAAATCTCAATACTGTTCACAGGGGATTCTCCCAAATTGATCTACAGTTTCAACACAGCCCTATCAAAACAGAACAGAAAAAAAAAAAAAAATTAACTCCAAAAACTGCTGTAACTGGTAAAACTTCCTATCCATAAGTCTGCATGCAAATTCAACTGAACACTGTGATAACAGGCAAAAAACAAAAAAACAAAAAAATTCACCAACATCTGAGAATAAGAACACAAAAAAATGAACCAAACCTACACGAACCACAGAATAAACCAAAGTCTGTCTTTTTATTCAAAGAAAAAATTTACTGCCATTGGTTTCTTTTCAACAAATTCCTACAAAATACTTAAAATATGACTCAATTTATATAACCTTTCAGGAAAAAAGGTATAAAAATACAAATGTACAGAAGTTAAAGACAATAATACATATACACCTAATCATAAACCCAAATTATGTGAGCTATATGTCAATAGTATTATGTAAATTTACACAAATATTACTTAAGTGCAAAACAAAAATATTCGGTGATAATTTTTTTTTAAATATTTATTTATTTAGGCTGCACCAGGTCTTAGTTGCAGCATGTGGACTCTTAGTTGCAGCATGCATGCAGGATCTGGTTCCCTGACCAGGGACTGAAACCAGGCCCCTTGCATGGGGAGCGTGGAGTCTTACCCACTGGACCACCAGGGAAGTCCCAAATTATTTTAACATTAGCTTTTTCTCTTTAACTGAAAACTGATAGTTATGAAATACAGAAAACTGTTGAATTTACAATAAATTCATTACAGTTTAAACAATTACAGACGAATCTGAAATTAAAGATTTGTGAACACTGTTTTTAAAAATCAGTATCACTAACCATTAAAATACTAGAAAGAACCCAACAGGTTTTAAATTTTCCCAAGAAAGTCTCTATCACCCTTCTCATTGGCTTGCAGAGACGCAGCCCTCTACCGCTGCAGGCAGCCCAGATGACTCACCCCGCTAAGGCGCTCACGTGCTCACGACAGCAGTCTGCCACGCACGACGCACCGGACGCAGCAGCGAGCAAGGGCAGACTGGCTCCCTGCCTCCCAGTGTGCACCTCGCTTCAGCAGAGCAAGCGAGCCCAAGAGGTGAACCACAGACAGCGCGTGAGCTGGTGAGGAGGCAAGAGAGAAGGGGAAGCGGAGGAGCGGGGAGGAGGGTGGTGACAGGAGGAGGGTCCCATTTCACCAGGGGGGCCAAGGAGGACACACTCGCATAGCTTATTGTCCAAACAGGGAGACCCGGCGGGGGAGTCGGGCGTGGGCGGCAAGTGTTAAGATGGATGAACTGGGGCACTCAGTTTCCCTACCTGGCTGACAGGGGCACAGCTGAGCAAAAACTCCACGTCCAACGAAAGCTCTAGAACTGCGTGTGGAGAGAACCCTGGGGAGAACTAGCGGCCTCTTCCCCAAATACAATGAGGACGAGCGAAAGGTATCTGCCTCCCCAGGCTACGGCTCTGTGGGCGAGGGAAGGGATGCTAACAAGACTCGAAACGGGAGGGAAAAGGGAGTCCCGGTGACCCCGCACAGCTAGCTGCTCTCCTTCTCTGTTCAAGCGCTGCTAACTGTCCTCTCCCTCCCCTCTGCGGCGACAGAGACACCTGTTACTTTCATATTCTTGATTTGTCATGAACTCATGTGCTCGATATGCCTGCCCCATGCGAGGGGTACAAACACACCGCACTAACACTCACCCACGCTTAACGCACTATAATGTGAGCAAAGGGCCCAGCGCCGTGAGGAGATAATCACGGAATCTGAGCTGGAGTGGCTGCGGTCACAGAGGGAACCGTGACAGGAAGGGGTGTCCCAGGTGGAGGGAAAAGCACCCAGCACCTGAGGAAGAGTTCAGGGAACTGACAGGCCACGGTGAGGGGCAGAGGCAGACAAGGTGCGCCTCCCTTGCGGCGGGTGAGGCTCCCGGGGAGAGGGACGACGGCGCCCAGGCCGTGCACAGGGGCCCGGCCAGGCCTCGCACCCACCTGGGGAGTCCCGGTCTTCGGAGGCAGGGGGGTCTCAGGAAGAAGAGCGCTACCCCTACCCCTCGAAGAAACAGGGTGGAGGGCAAGGAAGGCTTCCCTACTCAGCCCTCGCCATCGGCCTCAATGCGACTCAAACTGCAGTCAGCGGGAAAGCCCACATCCTCTGGGACGCGCCAACACCTTCGGGTCTCAGCGCCTTCACGTGCGCAATCCCTAGAGCACGGAGCACCCTCCCCACCCTCTCGGTCTGGATCGAAATGGCCCAGACTACCAGTTCGGCCTTCTTTTTCACTCAGCAAACAACTGAGTGCTGACACTATGTCCGACCAGAGGGATTTAAAAAGTAATAAGGCCTGTAAGAAGCTGACAACCGGGTAACAGGAGACAAGCAAATAGGCAGAGCTGAGTGAGTCGCCGGCGACGCCGGTGTGTGCAGCGCCCAGCCCTGTGGGCCGGTGAGAGACAGAGGGCCACGCGCGGAGCGGAGTCCTGAAGGCTTCACGTGTGAAGGAGGAGGAAAGTTCCACACAGGAGCAGCGAGCGCGTAAGGGCAGGCGAGGCACAGCCCAGCAGGGTCCTCTCAGAAAGCCAAGTGCACGCAGTGCTGCGGGGCGGGAGCCTGCAGGAGCTGGGGAGGGGGGAGAGGACGGAGGGGAGGGGGCAGTGCCTGAGGACACCACTGCAGCACCAGGGCAGGCGGAGGGTGGACAGGAACTCAGCTCAGCGTTCACTGAGGCTGCTATGCGGAGGCGCCATGACCTGCTCCCGGGGCTGTGTGTGCACTCGTAAAACTCAGTCGCTCCTCTGGAGAGCACTGGATTTCTTTTACTGTACACTTACAGGTATCTAGACAGCCACATAAATATAACTATGAAATGTTTATATGCTTACATAATAATATATGTTTAATCTGTCTCCCTCACAAGTCAATTAGCTCCTCAAGCTGTCAGATCGGATGGCCGTGATCCCACAGGCGTGGCAGAGGGCAGCTATCAGACCCGGGAGCCTGCCCCAGACCCATCTGTTGAGACAACTGAACGTAGCATGTGTGCTGCTGCAAGAGGAAACCCAAAGACCAATTCACTCCTTTTGTTGAGCAATTTTTAAGGATTAGCTAACTCTATACAGAATTTGTTCATTCATTAGGTAATATTTATTTGTGCCAATTACTTGTCAAGCAGGAAAAAACCTGACATAATCCCTGACTTTGTTAAGTTTACCATCTAGCAAAGAAGAGATCAAACAAGCACAATATACCATGATAAATAACAGTAAATGTTGTGCAAAACAGAAGAAAAGGTTCAAGGAGGGAACACCAGAGAGAACCTGGTTTAGCTGAGACCTAAAGGTGCAGGAGTCAGCTGGGCAGAGAAGGGAGACAAGAGGCAACTGCAGGTGCAGAAGGCCTAAGAGGAAAGACTCTGGGTGTCCCAGGCACTGAAAAGTCAAAATGAGCAAGAGGCCAAGGGCCCAAAGCTGAAGATAGTACACAGAAGCCAGATCAGGCGAGGCGCTGCAGGCCATGTTAAGGATTTGCAATTCCATCCGATTCTAACGAGAAGCCACTGGGGAGTTTGAAAAAGAATAACATCAGATTTATGCTTTTACAAAATCACTCCAGCAGGTGTGTGAAGGATGAACATGTGAGGAAACAGGAAGACCAACAGGAAGCAACTCCCATAGGCCAGAGGGGGAGAGAAGGTGAGGAATTCAAGACCTATTTTGGAGACAGAATCATCAGGATAAAAAGATGGATCCCTTATACATGGAAGAAGGCTTCAAAGAGGCATCCTGGGTCTGTGGCATGAACAACTGAGTGGATGGGGGTTTGACGTGTTTATTAAGACACAGGATTTGAGGAGGAACCGATTTCAGGGGTAACAAGTAAGAGGCTCCTCTCTGGCTGGTATCAGATGCTTATGGAAAATACAAATGTAGGTATCAAGAGGCAGCTGACCCCTGGAGTCTGACACACAGAAGAGAAGATGGGCTGTACACAGAGATGGATGGATGGATGGATGGAGTTTAAAATACTGATACAGAAAAAGCATGACTTCAACCACATGATCCAGAATCACACAAATGAACTATTAACAGTTTATTCAATCTCAACCTACCACTGAAAGACACAGAAAAAAATCAACAACACATTTATTCCTAACAACCAAATCTGACACCTCTCAATCCTTCCCCAAAGATGAAACAAACAATGCACACACTGATATAATCAAAGAACTTTCCAAGGAGGGCTTTCTGCACTTAGTAGCTTTGTAGCCAGTTAACAGCACTGTAAACACTTACAGTTACTTCAATATCCTGAATTAAAACTGTCTTTAAGCCTAGGAAATTATGATATAGTTGAACACAATTTATAACACAGTCCTCTTAAATATGTTAAAATACAATCTTCAGCAGGTGGAATCTAAGGTGGGTTCTTCAAACTAAATTCATCAGTACAATAAACTTTATTATAGAAAAGACTCCAGAGTGTTTTAAGGATAAAGTTTTCACTTCAAAGTACACAAATATAGGTCTGTTCTATTATTTTTAGCCTGCTCTAGTAAGTATTTTACATGTCTTCTTAAATTGGGCCATGGCTGTTTTTTGAGGTTAATGTGACTGATAAAATCAACTGTGAGGTTTAGAATGTCTAACTGCAAATAGAGATTTGGATATATATTCTTTGGATTTGAGCTTTTCACTTTGTCTCTATCTAAAAGTAGTAATTTTATACTTTAAAATAACCAATTCAGCCAATTCCTGCACAGCAACATCTTTGTCTTTATCACACAGCAAAAATTAATCAGGATAAACACCTAAGGGCTAGAGAGTAAGCGGAGAAGGCAGAGGGGACCTGTCCTGAGATGGTGCCTGTGTGCTCACGGGGCAGCGGGCTCAGCCCCAGAAGGGGACAGGCTGCAAGCTCCCCAGCGTTGTCAGAATCTGCTCCTGAAGGATCCATCTGAGGAGACAGCCTGTTCCAGCCCTACACACAGAATGACTTTGACCTTGACACCATCCCTACCTTTTCCCTCTTCTACACATGCGAGCTCTGCCCTCATGCCCAAGCCCACCTCTATCAAAATTATATTTCAGTTAAAAACGCCTCTACTCATTTGCTCTGCAGTCAGCAAACATAATGGAAAAATAAGTGGCTTCAAGCAATTGCTTTGGGACGAACAAAAACACTACAATCTCTCTTCCAAAGTTCATAGTTCTAAAGTCACTTTGAATTTTTTAAAAACTTAGTAGCTGATTATTTAATATCACATTGCCACTGGAATCATATATCTTGAATCTAGCCTAGATGCTGTGAGTGAAATCAGAGCCTTATTGTTAAGGATAAGTGCTAACAGAGAGCTATCATTTGCTATCACACAATGCAAGTGGCATTATATAAATGAATCCCAGCAAGTCTGGGAAAAGATCAAAATTTTCAAAAAGTATAGAGCTCTTTGCCACTGAGCACTGGTCATGCTCAATTATACGATACAGTCCTGAGGTGAGAGTCTGCAATTTAAAAAGTTCCCAAACCCAACATCCTTTAAAACTCAAGAGTTTGAATTAACTGCAAAATCTTTACTCTTAATATCTAATTATGTAATAAAATGACAGTCTTTGTTTAGTCATACTAAAGGATTCTAATATCACGTTTTAAAAATGTTTAAAAGCCTAGAAAAGAATTAATAGATAATGACAACAACTCAAATGAAAACCAATTTAATTTTGTGCTAACACATCAATATCCTGGTGGTACTAAAATTTTTAACCTGAACACTAAATTTAATCAGTCTGAAGCTTTACTTGTAATACTGCAGCTCTTTACCCAGTGCAGATTCCTCCTAAGTGGAGTAAGATGATATTTAAATATATATATATTTTTAATAATAAATATTCTTATTAAATTCTTCATTAAGGACTTTATCTCCCAGGTTAAATATTCAATTCACTATTTTAAGCAAAACAGCCTGCCTGTCTTGGTCTTATTCATACTGGAATTATTTAGCATTTTTAACTTCTAAACACGCTCCCCAAATACCATCTTGAGTGCTACAATGAAATGCTATATTTTATATTTTTATTTTTATATAACTAAAACCCCTAACAACATTACAGTGGAAAATTGTTTATTCACAGCATTGCTGACCCTTAGTGATAAGCCCACCTTACAGTAACAAGGAGTTTCCAATTAAATATACAGTCTTTACAGTGAGGAAAGGAAACCAATTTTTGAAAAAAGAAAATCTATGTTACTCTTTTTTCCTGCAGTCCTATTTAAGCTTAGTCTCTTTATTCTTTAAAAACTTCTGCCTCACAGAATGGGTAGGACGTCTTGATTAAAACTCAAAATAAAACATGCAACTTCAAGAGACACACGAAAGAGCATAAAAAGAGTTTACTCATTTAAATGCATTTCCATAAAAATAATTTTATTTACTTTTTGAAACACTCTCTAATTGGTTTTATGAAATAGTTGCAAACCCATACCACGTAATTTCCCTTTTTCCTTAAATTTAATTGTGAATCTCTTTGAATAAGTTCTGACAAACTCTTATCCACCTTCTTAGTGCAAAAGCATGAATCTAAATAAAATTTAAACCGAACAGATTTTTAATCTACTTATACCTTTAGCCCAACACACTGGAAATGGACTACAGCCGCTCTTCTCCATACAGACAGCACCTGCGGGTCCCAGGGCCCCTCGGCCCGTCACTTCCAACAACATAAAGTCAGTCCTAGAAAGACCAAGCCAGGAGTCCGCACACCAAGTCCCCGTTCATCGCTCCTACAGGATTTGCTTCAATCCACAAGCAAGACTAAACTTTCCCTCTGCACTCCCTCTTTCAGAGCTTGAAGCAAAATTTGGGAGGTGTTCCCTCTGTAATGTTTTCCAGCAGCTTGAAGAAAGCCTCTCAGTTACAGAATCTTCTCAAGCTTCCGCAACCTGAAACACAGACCTTCCTGGCCAGATTAAGCAGAAAGAAACCAGCAGGTAACGTGACCCCAAGGGTCTGTGTTCCTAGATTCATTCAGGGAAAGAGCGCGAGAAGGAGGGGAAGGAGGACATAGGGTGGAGAAAAAGGCGGCCAGTAGCCAGAACCTTATTAATATGCTAATCTCACCCTTCTGTTCAATTCATCTGGCAGACTTCTGTTTACGAAACTGACAGACGATTCTAGAACTGGGTAAGCTGCAAATCAAGTCTGACCCAGATCATGTCTGTAGGTGCCTGCTCAAACCATTGTTGTTTTTCAAAGTCGTGCTTTTGGCGTTTTACCAGCCTAATTCTGACCTTACAGTTAAAATAATTACCTTGATGAAATAAGAATAATTCTGAAAATAAAATCCTGATCAACACTAAAAACAAATCTGTAAAAAATGTCCATAGGAACCCAAATATTTTTGAGGTAAAATGTTTCCAGATTGATACTGAAAAGTAAGTTTGTAAATTTATAGACAGTATCTAGAAAACACATAAAAACAAGAATTTGAGGTTGCCAGATACTTTCAAAATTACCTTTAGGGAATATTGAGGGATCCAAGATGCATTTCTTTTTTTAGTTTCAAAATATAAGTAAATAATAAACTCATACTGAAGAAGAAGGACAGAAAAATACCCTAATAATCTGTACTAGCAACTTTTTTAAGATGCAAAGCTACTTACTTTCTCCATTCAAACTGAGAGATAATCAAGGTTGTCTAAAAAATTTAGCTCTTTGAACACATTCCACACTTATTATCTTCGGAGTAAGACAGTCAGTAACTAGGTTCCTGGAGCCTCTGCCTGAGCACAGTTTAGCCCTCCTAATATATGGATGATTTTGTTAGTAGTAAATACCGTAAGCTAATAAAAAATCAAGCACTTTACTTAACTGTGAATTCACTAACTTCTGAAAACAAGAGCTGAACAAAGGCTGTACCCAGTGACGCCTCAGGGCAGCGTGTTCCGTTTCTAACAGCTTCCCTAGATGATGCTTTGTCGCAGGCTTTATCTTCAGGCTCCTAATTGCAGGCAGAGCTCAAGTGACCCCTCTTATGCCCCAGTGAAAACACATCATTCACCACAGAGAACTCTGATCTCAGGCAACACTGGTAAGAAAGGGGGCTCCAGAAAACACACACAAGCAAAAGCCAGAAAAAGAACAGAAGAAACAAGCAGACAGACCCAGCAGAATTCATGAAAACCAACCACCCCAGCTTCCCCCATTACTGAGCAGAGCCCAGGACAGAAAGGAACATCAGTGGGCAAGTCTGGCACCAGGTTCAGCCCCATGACAACGGCTTGGTGCTTAATCTGAAACCATCAGCTAAGAGACTGTATAAACAACCCAAGCAAACTGTGAGTCTCTCTTGGAACCTATGACTCTCAAAAATTAAAAAATCAAGGCTACCTTGTCACCAACCATATTCTACACACCAGATACTGATTACATCTCATTTTCACAACTTCTAAGCAAAATCAGTGCCACCGCATCTTTTAAAGATGAGTAAAAACAAGGCCATTCAACCGGCAGAGGCACAGTGTCACTGAGCCCAGACATGCCCGGGAAGCGGGGGTCTTCATGAACAGCCCAGAAGGCCACAGCAGCAGCTGTGCAGAAAAGCTAGCGGGGGTGGGGGTGGGGGTGGGGGTGGGGGTGGGGGTGGGGGGGTAGCTTATGCAGGGCAGTGGAGGCAGGGATGAGAGGCAAACTGGGAGCTTTCTAGGATGGAAAAAGTGAGTGGGGGCAGGGAGCCCAGTTTCCAAATGAAGTAACCAGTGGATGGCAGCTTTCTCTCCCATCCACCAAGCTAATTTATATTTTATTTCAATATCCAAATGTCACCTCCTGGTGTGCAAGGTCCTGAGGGTCTGAAAGCTGGAAGCATAAACTTCTCCAGGACACAGGGAACAAGGGCTGCCTGACGAAGCAGAGCCCAGATGGAAGCAGCAGCTATAAGAAAGTTAAGAACCACTGCGGCGACTGAAGAGAAAGAGCAGCCGGTGTGAGAGCAGGAGAGGACGCAGGTGCTCTGCGAAGAGCAGAAGGGCATTGGCAGACCAGCACTGTGCCAGGTGCCTTCACACATAAAACAACTGAGTTTAACCCTTAACACAATCCCAACAAAGCCCTTCCTTCCCCTTTTCTACAGAAGAGGATCCTGAGGGTCAGAGGCGGAGCGACCTGCCTCAGGCCTAAGAGCTGAAAAATTTCGAGTACTAGCCAGTTTGGTGATATAACTACTCCTATTTTCTTTTTGCTAAATATTAAAACAACTTATGCTTTTAAATTCCCAATCCAGTGACATCTTGAAAAGAATGGGAAGAGCCTACAGTTAATGGCAACACAAGTGAAAAAAAGTAAGCAATCCCTTTACGCTCTGATTCATGAAATTCTATATATTAATATAAAAAGCTCTTTGGTATTTAAACCACCTCTTTAGAGTATCAGTCTAGCTAAGAGCAACTCTGCTAAGTCCCACCTAACCAGTAAACTCTTAATTAAAATTTACTTTAAATAGAAAGATTACTATTTGCTCGGGCCCCAAGCCTTGGTCACCCAGACTTCTTTCTCTGTTTCTTAGGAAACCTACCATCCCTGCCTTCAGACTACACCTGGGCCGTGACCTCCCCCCGCCCGCTGCCATCTGGCACCCACAGGCCTCCCCACCACCCACCCCTGTTTTCTGTCTTGCTGCTCCACACTCAACTTTCAAGCCAGCAGCTGCAACTGACCCTTCCTTTCAAAACATCAATCACAGCATTTCACTCCTTTGCTAAAACTCACCAAACGTTCCCCAACTCCCCTGAACAGGTGACCTGCACACCAAGTATGGTGTGCAAGTCCCTGTGCCAGGAGGCTCCCCTACTGTCTACACCCTCATCTCTTCACCACCGCCATCCCCACACCCCCAGGCTTCCTCAACTCCAACCACACTGAGCTCCCTGTTGCCCTCTGCCCGCACGAGCCACGCATGACACCTCAGGGCCTTCACACTGCCTGTCCCTCTAGGCTGGACACTCTTGCCCCAGATAACCACAAGGCTCACTCCCTTTCCTCCGAGCTCTTGCTCAAATGTCACTTACTCCACGAGGCCTATCCTGACCGCCTCATCTAAAATTGCACAGCCCATACCCTAACCCAGCTTCACCTCCTCACAGCACGGTCCCCTCTACGACACCACGTGCCTTATCCGGCACCTTGTCCACTGTCTGGCTGCCCCATTACAATGCACCCTCCACGGCGGGAAGGACGTCGTCAGTTCTGCACGCCATCTCCAGGGCCTCACTGCTAAAACGGACAGTAAAATGTACAGGCCGTATTCCACACATTCTTCTAACCCCTGGAGGTTAATGAGGACATGGCAGAGGGAAGTTCTATTTTATTTTAGAGACCACGACCATAGAGAAAGCATCAGATTCTAGGTATCAGGACCCGACACTAAGCTCCGCGACAGCACGGCCTGCCTCAGTCTTGGGCACTGCTTCACCTCCAAGACTCAGCACAGGGGCCTGAAAAATATTTACTGCATGAATACGTGAATTACACATGTTGTAAACCTTGCTTTTCTTCCCCCATAAGAATGGAAAAAGAAAAATCGATATAAATTCTACAAAAACCATGTGGAATGCCCTTCCTCATCCCACATAAAAAGTAAACCATACAACTGTAGTATTCTGATACTCCGATCAGAACTTCCACCGCAGATTTTAGTACAGCAATAATGAAACTAATGTGTGAGATTAGAAGGCTAGCAAACAATGCCATAAGCAAGATCAGTGAGCAGGAAAACCCTTCATACACTGTATAATTTTGTCCAATCTGGCTTCCCTACAGAAACCTGGCCTTAAATAAGAAAGTCATTGGGAAAGAACTATAAAGAAACAAACTGCTTGTAAATGTCACAAAAGCAGCTCACAAAGATACAACTCTGACTTTCACAGTTCTCATACAGTTATCATGGTTTTACTTGTTTGCCTTAAGTTAGTACCAAAACTTTAGGGCAGTATTTCTTAGAAGAGTAAAGCACTGGTAAATGCTTTTATGTCAACCAACAGGAGGAATGTAAAAGAAAACTATAATTCACATTATACACACACAATTCAAAATTTATCTTCATTAATCAAAAGTTAAAGACTGGGGGCTTCCCTGGTGGCGCAGTGGTTGAGAGTCCACCTGCCGATGCAGGGGACACGGGTTCGTGCCCCGGTCTGGGAAGATCCCACGTGCTGCAGAGTGGCTGGGCCTGTGAGCCATAGCCGCTGAGCCTGCACGTCCGGAGCCTGTGCTCCGCAACGGGAGAGGCCACAACAGTGAGAGGCCCACGTACGCAAAAAAAAAAAAAAAAAAAGTTACAGACTGAAATAAAATCAACAGTTTCACATTATGGTACCTCCATTAGCAACTGATAGTTACGACATACCCTAACTTCCGTAGCTGGGTATCCTGTTCTAACTTTACTTCCAGTAAGACTCATAGAATTACCATTTCTGTGTCATTGCGTCTGTTTCCACCACAAACACAATGGCTATAATCACCTTCTGAAGACAAACAGACAATAGGTCGCAAAACACAACATATTCCAAAAGGTGATGGTATTGGTATTACTTGCTTTCCCTGCCAACTTTCATAACAATTACCATACCTCCCTTCCGTTATTCTGGACGAACTCTGGGGAAGCTGAGGAAGGCACTGAATTTGCAACGGGAAGACGCAAAGGAGCCCCAGTTCTATCTGTGAGACAAAGAAAGAATCATTTCACCATCCTGAACCTCAGTCTGTTCACCTGTAAAACAAGGACAATGACAATACCTATCACCTATTGAACAGTGATGACGTCGTGTCAATCACAAAAGAGCAGAACAGCAACACTAATAATAATGAAAATATAATGATAATGATGATGCCAAGTTAATGCTTACTATACACCAAGCCCTGTTCTAAGTACTTTTATCCCACGATGCAGACTCTATTATGCCCACTGCACAGATGAAGAAATTGGAGCACAGAGAGATAACTTGTTCCAGGTCACAGAGCTTCTAAGGTGCAAAGCTGGAAATCAAACTCAGCCAGCCAGGCTCCACAGTCTGTGTTCCTCATCAATTTGCTGAGTGCTTTACACCTATTTTCTCAATTAGTACTTACAACAACCAATGAGATAGATGATATTATAATCCACATGTGACATGAGAACAAACTGAGAAACAGAGAGATTAAGTAACATACCTAACATCAAGCTAACAGGTCAGCAGCAGAGCTGGGATATGCACGGGCACTCGGATACCGGCCAGACCACACATTGCAACCACCACCTACAGTGATGCCACCTGCTGAGAGTGCAAAGCTTTCCAGAGAGAGTCAGGAAGCAGGCCCCACCCAGCCTACAGAGGATGACTGAGTCACAGTGAGGACCAAAGGGACAAAAAAGGAAGAGAAGAAACATGCCCACAGAAAGAACGCGAGACAGACAGGCCACTCTCTCCCCTACACAATATCCTATCATAGTCCCTGCTGTCAGCAATCCTGCCAAAAACAAATTCAGATTAAGATGCTGGACATGCGGCTGGTACCTGAGAGATGCATCAAAACCACCAGGAGATAAACATACCATTGGATTAAGCCACACTGAGATATATGAAACAGAAGGAAAACGCCTTCTAAAAAGGCAGAAGGGCTTCCGTGGTGGCTCAGTGGTTAAGAATCTGCCTGCCAATGCAGGGTACACAGGTTCCAGCCCTGCTCCAGGAAGATCCCACAGGCTGTGGAGCAACTAAGCCCATGCACCACAACTGCTGAGCCTGTGCTCTAGAGCCCACAAGCCACAACTACTGAGCCCATGTGCCGCATCTACTGAAGCCCACGCGCTCTAGAGCCTGTGCTCCACAACAAGAGAAGCCCGCGCACCGTAATGAAGAGTAGCCCCCACTCGCCACAACTAGAGAAAGTGCACGCAGCAACGAAGACCCAACACAGCCAAAAATAATAAATAAAAATAAATAAATTCAAAAAATAAAAAAAATTAAAAGGCAGAAAATTCTGAACTTATTATTAATCTAAACAATACTCAGGACTTCCCTGGTGGTACAGTGGATAAGACTCCACGCTCCCAATGCAGGGGGCCTGGGTTTGATCCCTGGTCAGGGAACTAGATCCCACATGCATGCTGCAACTAAAAGTTCACATGCCACAACTAAGGAGTCTGCATGTTGCAACTAAGGAGCCCTGGAGCTGCAACTAAGGAGGCCGCCTGCCACAACTAAGACCCAGTGCAACCAAATTAATTAAATAATTAATTAATTTTAAAAAACAGTGCTAAACTAGAATATTTCCAGAGACACTAATTCATGGCCATTTCTTGTTTATTTTGCCATATAAAAGAGAAGCGCTAAATTCCAGGTTTAGAAACTGTTGGGAGGTTACTCACCATTAAGTTTAAGAGAGAAAAAACGGGTCCTGAAATGTGTAAGAATGCTTCTTTAGTTTTTCAAATATAGTGAGTGGTAGAGGTATAGTAATAACATAGGATGGGACAAGACACCAAAATTTTCAACCTAACTACATATGTTATAGAGGGGTTTTCTGTTTATATTGACCAAAATGACACAAATATCAAAGGCAATCGAGTACTTATTTTAATGTTGCAACTGTTCAAATCAACTCAAACTTTTACTGTATTGGGCATGCATATACATATCCAACTTACTTCATCATTTCCTCACCATACATTTTTTTTTACCCTATAAATTCAATTTTTCCACAGTTTGACCACTCATCTTATTTAGCAGATACCGACAGTAGGACTGGCTCCCCGAATTAGGTAACTGAAGCAGAGAGAAACTCTGGGGTCTTGCTAGAAATCAGACCATGTGGTTGCAGGTTGCAAGCAGACAGCTATAGCTGGAGGGGCGCTGGTGCCAGGGGACCCCTGGTGGTGAATGAGTCTCTTCTGCAACCTACATTCCTCAGCTATAAAGAGGGAGACGTCAACCATCTACATTTTAAATTATCCCTCGCTGTGGCCTAGAAAAGGAAAGTGTTTCTACAACGTGACTCTATACTCCATTTTCAAGAAACACTAGAAGCACCCAGTATGGATCCAGTCCTTTCTTCAATCATATTCTGAGTAAGAGGCACAAATAAGATGGCTTCTCTTCCCAAACATAGCTGCGTAGTGGTTGGTTTTCTTTGTCAATCGGCCTCCTCTCTGATTTTGGCCTTGTCACACTGGTATCAACAGACATTATTCCAACTTAGCAAAAATTTACGGAGTCACTTTTCCAACTCTACCTAAAAATTTTTATCATTAAAAACCATTATTATTTTTTTTTAAATAATGTTTTTATTCTATCATTTAAAAACGTTATTAGGGGGCTTCCCTGGTGGCGCAGTGGTTGAGAATCTGCCTGCCAATGCAGGGGATATGGGTTCGAGCCCTGATCTGGGAAGATCCCACATGCCGTGGAGCAACTGGGCCCGTGAGCCACAACTACTGAGCCTGCGCGTCTGGAGCCTGTGCTCCGGAACAAGAGAGGCCGTGACAGTGAGGCCTGTGCACCACGATGAAGAGTGGCCCCCGCTCGCCACAACTAGAGAAAGCCCTCGCACAGAAATGAAGACCCAACACAGCCATAAATAAATAAATAAATAAATTTATATATTTAAAAAGAAAACGTTATTAGGGACTTCTCTGGTGGTCCAGTGGTAAAGAATCCACCTTCCAATGCAGGGGACGGGGGTTCGATCCCTAGTCAGGGAACTAAGATCCCACATGCCATGGGGCAACTAAGCCTGCACGCCACAAACTACTGAGCCCACACGCCTCAACTAGAGCCCACGTGCCACAAACTACAGAGCCCACACGCTCTGGAACCCACATGCCACAACTAGAGAAGAGAAAACCCACACACCACAACTAGAGAGAAGGCTGCGCCCTGCAACAAAGAGCCTACGCACCACAACGAAAGATCCCACATGCCGCAACTAAGACCCTGCGTGCCGCAACTAATACCCAATAGAGCCAAAAGTAAATAAGTAATAAATAAATCTTTTTTAAAAAGTTATTAAACTCAGCCATAAAAAAAGAACGAAATAAGGCCACTTGCAGCAACATGGATGTGACTAGAGATTATCATACTAAGTGAAGTAAGTCAGAAAGAGAAAGACAAATACCATATGATATCACTTATATGTGGAATCTAAAATATGGCTCAAATGAACCTATCTGTGAAACAAGACTGACAGATATAGAGAACAGACTTGAGGTTGCCGCCAAGGGGGATGGGGAGAGAGAGAGGATGGACTGGGAGTTTGGGGTTGGTAGACTCAAACTACTAAATTTAGAATGGATAAACAAGGGCTTCCCTGGCGGTGCAGTGGTTAGGAATCCGCCTGCCAATGCAGGGCACACAGGTTCGAGCCCTGGTCCAGGAAGATCCCACATGCTGCGGAGCAACTAAGCCTGTGTACCACAACTACTGAGCCTGCACTCTAGAGCCCACGAGCCACAACTACTGAGCCCACGTGCCACAACTACTGAAGCCCACGCACCAAGAGCCCACGTGCCACAACTACTGAAGCCCACGCACCTAGAGCCCATGCTCTGCAACAAGAGAAGCCCCTGCAATGAGAAGCCCGCGCACCACAAAGAAGAGTAGCACCTGCTCGCCGCAACTAGAGAAAGTCTGCGCACAGCAACAAACACCCAACACAGCCAAAAATAAATGAATAAATAAATAAATAAATAAATAAAATTGATAAAAACCAACACTAAAAAGAATGGATAAACAACAAGGTCCTAATGTATAGCACAGGGAACTACATTCAATATCCTGTGATAAACCATAATGGAAAAGAATATTAAAAAAAGAATGTCTCTATGTGTATAACTGAGTCACGGTGCTGGACAGCAGAGATTGGCACAGCATTGTAAATCAACTTCAATTTTTAAAAGTTATTTAAACCAACCTCACGTCTATTAGGATGATTACTCTTTTTTTTTTAATATGAAAATAACAAGTGCTGGTGAAGATGTGGAGAAACTGGAACCCTTGCATACCATTGGTGGGAAAGTAAAATGGTGCAACTGCTACAGAAAAGAGTATGGAGGTTCCTCAAAAAAATCAAAAATAGAACTACCATATGATCCGGCAATTCCACTTCGGGAATTCCACACCCAAAAGAACTGAAAGCAGGATCTTGAAGAGATTTGCACACCTATGTTCACAGCAATTATTCACAATAGTAGAATGGTTAAAAGGATAAATAAAATGTGGTGTATATTATAGTGGAATATTATTCAGCCTTTGAAAGGAAGGAAAGCCTGTCACATGTGAAATAAGCACAAATACTGTATGATTCCACTTACTTGAGGCATCTAAAGTAGAAAAGCTCGCAGGAACAGAAAGTAGAATGGAGCTGAGGAGAAGGGAAAAGGGGGTACAGAGCTTCTGATTTGCAAGATAAGCCCTAGAGATCTGTTTCACAATGATGTGAATACACTTAACACCACTGACCTACACACTTAAAAATAAGTAAAATGGTAAATTTTATGTTCTGTGTTTTTTGTCTATCCCAATAAAAAACTTTTTAAAATGTTAAAGCCACTTTAAAAGAGTGAATCTCACTTATATTTTACAACAGAAGTGCAAATATGATACAATTTTGTCTACTTTTACAGACAAGGGGGAAAGCCTTGAGACACTAGAACAAGCTCGAAGTGCAAGAGGCAGGAAAAAGAGAGACAACAACCGGTCCTCGACTAGGCTGGATACTGGTCCGGCACGGCTGATGCTGGTCCAGCACTGCACAAGGGGGCTTTATGTGGCTTAAAAAAATTAATCCCCTAATAAACTTTGAGATAATTACTATCACCATTTTCAAGAAAATGGAAACAGGCTTAGAGAGGTAAAGGACTTGGGGTAAGATCAGACTTTGTAAAAGTCAAGGCCACATGTGACTCCAAAGCCCAAATCATTTCATCTTTTCCAGCCCTTAAGCCTGAAAGCCCAATGCTGTCCTCTCTCTGACTTGGTTTTCTCATCAATTAAGTGAAATTTAAAATGGCATCTACTGTTCACAGTTGTTAGGAGAATTAAATCTCACAATACAAAGGGCTTCGAGAGTACAGCATGATCAGTGCATTACTCTGCATCTTCTGTACTGGTGCAATGACTTAAACACCAGGGATCCAAAAATAACTGGGACAGAGCCCAGGCCACCGAGGAGCTCAGAGCTCACAGAGGACAAGCACATAAGTCCCAGCACCCACAGTTCCGGCTGCTGGTAGACTGGTCTAAGAAACCCCCAGTAAATCCCCCGTACAGTTTGAGGCTTAAATGATTCATAGGTTTATCTGCAACACTGAAAAACTGGGAACATGCTCAAAAGAAGGGAAATGAGCAAATAAAGTTTGCAACATCAAAATGAGTCACTATACAAGCATTAAAAAATTGTGTTTGTTGAAAATTTTTCATTCATACTGGAAAATACTCATTAATGAAAAAAGCAACGTGTACTATAAAGAGTTAAGGCAACTCCCAGTCTTAATATGCAAGGATTTTCAAGATAAATATTTTAAGTAATAAAAAAAATGTATGGAAGAGTATGTAGAATACACTTTGATATAAAGCAAAAGAAAGATCCACGCACATGCACCTCCTTGTACACACATAGAGGACCTGTGGGTGGTTACACAAGTGGGAACGGTGAGTCACATAGAGAGAGAGTTAGGATTCATTTCCTACCCATCTGAATTTTGTACCATGTATATTTTAGTTAAAATAGTAAATGAACATAAAAAATAACTATTTTAAAGAACTGATATCTAGTACAGTTCCCAATATTTAGCAAGTAAACAATCCTTTCTAAATAACACACAGTCAAACAACACATCAAAGGAGAAATTGACAAAATGTTCAGAATAGAATGATAATTAAAAACAGAGGCTTCCCTGGTGGCGCAGTGGTTGAGAGTCTGCCTGCCAATGCAGGGGACGCGGGTTCGTGCCCGGGTCCGGGACGATCCCACGTGCCACGGAGCAGCTGGGCCCGTGAGCCAGGGCTGCTGAGCCTGCGCGTCCGGAGCCTGTGCTCTGCAACGGGAGACGCCACAGCAGTGAGAGGCCCACATACCGCAAAAAAAAAAAAAAACAGAACATCGAAATCTTTTAGGATGCAGCTAAAAGAGCGCTGGGTACATAGAGGGAATTAACTTTAAGCACTTATATTTAAAAGCTAAAAACATGAGTTGTCTATGTTTTTACCTTAAGAAATAAGAAAAACATTAGCAAATTAAACCCAAAGTAAGTAGAAGTTAAGATAGAACAAGGAACAGTGCTGGGGCAAAAGGAAAAAGGAGTAATAACGATCCTGTTTTCATTTAAGTTTGGTATCATCCATCAGGGATTTTCTGCATTAAATCCTGACTTTTAAAAATGCTGCATTAAAGTACTACTTATCTTAGGCTTCCCTGGTGGTGCAGTGGTTAAGAATCTGCCTGCCAATGCAGTGGACATGGGTTCGAGCCCTGGCCTGGGAAGATCTCACATGCCGTGGAGCAACTAAGCCCCTGTGCCACAACTACTGAGCCTGAGCTCTAGAGCCCGCGAGCCACAACTACTGGGCCCACATGCCACAACTACTGAAGTCTGCGCGCCTAGAGCCCATGCACCGCAACGAAGAGCAGCCCCCACTCGCCGCAACTAGAGAAAGCCCGCGTTCAGCAAGGAAGACCCAACGCAGCCAAAAAAAAAAGAAGAAAAAAACTATTACTTATCTTGATTACAGAGATGTTGGGGGCCCTGAGACATGCCTCACCAGAGTCCTGCCCACACATACCCATCCCCACTCCACTGGCCCTGTCCACCTCAACCCCAAGGCTCCCCACACCCAGGGCATATCACCTAGGGGGTTTGTGAAACTAGAAACATTTCTGCCCAAGGCATGTCAAATACAATCATGCAATTTTAAAAGTTCCCTTCTGAGAACAATAAAGCTATTTAACACTTCTTTTCAAGGACCAAAAACACAGTAACTAAACTGTCAAAGCATATCTATTTTACTTGAAACAGTTGCAATGCATTTTTTACACGGGACCAGCAAACTCTTGAATTCATAAATGTCGGACCTTAAATGAAGGAGGCAAGCCCTAAAAATGTGTGAGCAAAATCCATGCTTGACTATGGCTATTTGCACCTCCTGTGATACAGCAGAAATCCTTCTTATTCTAGTCCAAAGATCCAGAATAACAGCGGCAACAGCTTAAATCCACAAGCCACGCTGGCAGGGCATGACAGCTAGAAAAGAGGAGAGAGTTTGTAAATAGCTAACTTATTCAAAGATTCCTCCTTCCCCTTTTTTTGAGATTTCTGAATCCAAGGCAGATCCAACAGTGGACAGTAGAACAGCATTTCCTCTAGAAAAACAGGAAAAGTGGATAAAATACAATAATCAGAGAGCTGCTAAGGCAGTGAGAACAAGAGGGGCTAATACTTCACAGTGTGAGGAACCACAAAGCTGAGCTGATCTACTTCAGCTACTGTGAACTTTGGTATTGATTTGCTAATCCTGCAAACGAGGAGGAGGCTGAGACCCCCGGCTCTGCAACCACAGAATACTGCTGCTGGAGGACAGAAAAGCAGGAGAGGTTCTGGCAGGCTAAAAACCTAAACGCAAATGTAGGATATATCTCCTGCCAGCAATAAAAGGAAGGGTACTGACACAGGCTACAACATGGATGAAACCTGAAAACATTATGCTAAGTGAAAGAAGCCCAACACAAAAGTATCTATCTATCTATTAAGCACTATATGAAATTTTCAAATTAAATCCCACAAAAGTTCTCAAAAATTACCTTTACCTGCAGCTCTTCAATCCATTAAGACATGAGATATTCGAGAGAACAAAATTTTTTAAAAACTTCCTAGGAAAAACTTCTTTCAGTTCATTAAAGCCGTGATGTGGACTACTGCTCTTTGGGGATATGACTTCTGCATGTGTATCTTTAGCTGGTAAAGTGTTCATTCAAAAACAGAAAACTAAACATCAAAAACAGATGAAAAGGTAACTAACAAGAACAACTGAAAACGTTCCAATTGTGACTCCAGGAAAACAAACAAGATCTAATTATAAAATGTAGGAACATGGATCCTACATACAGGGGTTACTTAAAATATATACACCTAATTTGCACATTAAAAAAAAATATTTATTTATTTTATTTATTTATTTTTTGGCTGCATCTGGTCTTAGTTGCTGCACGTGGGCTCTTCGTTGCAGCACGTGGGCTTTTCTCTAGTTGCAGCGCGTGGGCTCCAGGGCACGTGAGCTCTGTAGATGTGGAGCACAGGCTCTCTCATTGAGGCACTAGAGCTCAGTAGTTGTGGCATGTGAGCTTAGTTGCCCTGTAGCATGTGGGATGTTAGTTCTCCGACCAGGGATCAAACCCACGTCCCCTGCATTGGAAGGCAGATTCTTTACCACTGGACCAGCAGGGAAGTCCCTGGACATTTTTAAAAATTTATTTTACTTTCCATTATGTGATTGGGAGGAGAAGAGTCAAGAATCTGCAAAAATATTTATTTAAATTTTCTTTTTATAATCATTATTGCGTACTTTTATAGTTATTTCCTGGGAAAATTGTAATTTACTTCAGCTGTGGCTTTAAATATCTCCAAATCTGATTTTGCTGAAAATAAAGTTATGAAATGAATGTGTCTGTATAAAATGCATTTAAATTATTTATGAGAGAACATAAGTTTATTTTTTGCTATAAATACATATACAGTCTGGATATAACTACAGGTAGCTTAAAGCATATTCCTTTTATTGGCATCCTTGAATTACCACCTAAGAACTACCTTTGAGTACAGGAATTTCCTAATATTTATTTTCTAAACTTTTTATGGAAATCAAATATTATCTTTAAGTAAACAAGAGAAATATGAATTAATCTAACAAGAAAAAAAGAGAACACAAAAATAACAGCATTACCACCTGCAGAGTTTCCTGTAAAATGTAACTACACATTCCTAGTCCCAAAATATACCAAGTACATTTACAGTTGTTTCCATGTGACCTCAAAGGTACAATATATACTTACTACAATATGACCTTTCCATATGGTAGTTGACTGAAATTACTTCTTCTTTTGAAAACTATACTCAGGACAATCTCATTCTTAATATCCTGAAACTTAGCTGATCTCCACCTCATTCTAACAGTTATCTAAAAGACAAAATACACTCTCCTCTCTGTGCACATCTATCACAATCTACAGTAAATCCATTTTTTGTCTCCCTTACACAGAGTTAGGCCGACACAAAGAAGGCACGGTCACTAAGTCTGCTACGAAGTCTGCTACTGCAGCTAAGGAAACCCTCTGCTCTGCACTGCCATTTGGGAGAATTCCTGACAGCAGCCACAGTATGTCCTAGAATAAAAACAGTCATCATGATTATTGTGTAAATGCCATGCAAACATTTGACCATGCTTTTTACCCTCCTCTTCCAGATAAAATCCACTTATGAACTGACTCCATTTTCACAATCAGAATATTTTGCATAAAAAGCTACACTCCGCCTTCTTCCCTGTTCACATCTTCTTACCTGAGTAAAAGTAAGGTGGGGGAAAAAGGTGGGGTTTGGGAGCAAAGAGAAAGTAGGATACATTTTCGTTAATCTTCCAGAAGTATGCACCACACAGAAAATTCTCCTCAGTGCCTAATAAATACAAGTCTTTACATCTGAAGATTTACTCTAAAGATTAAAAGTCACACTCAAGAGAGTCAATACATTTTTAATAATTAAAAAAATATTTCATATATTCACGAATTCAAAATTTTTCATTCAAGTAATTTATAACAGAAATTATGACAAAATTAAGCACACAAGTGATCAAAGTTTTCTCAAATACACCCGTTACTGACATACATATGACTCAATAAAGTTGAGCCCTGAAAGGTGAAAGCTCAGCTCCAAGACTAACCAAGTCTCATCTGCCCTCAGTCCACCAAAGGTAAATATAGGATCGACAGTTTCCACATAAACACAACAGGCAGCCAACACTTCACGTCCAGAACAAAACTATCACTTGAGGATGCCCAAATCTTTTCCATTTAGGCCGACTCCCTCTTGCAAGAGCACTGCAATCACAACTAACTGCTGAACAATCATTGACAGGAAGACACTGAAACTCACCAAAGAGAGACTCCACATCCAAAGACAAAGGAGAAACCACAATAAGATGCTGCGAGGGGCGCAATTACAATAAAATCAAATCTCATAACCACTGGGTGGGTGACTTACAAACTGGATAACACTTATACCACAGGAGTCCACCCACTGGAGTGAAGGTTCTGAGGCCCACGTCAGGCTTCCCAACCTGGCAGTCCGGCAACAGGAGGAGGAATTCCTAGAGAATCAGACTTTGAAGGCTAGCAGGATTTGACTGCAGGACTTCAACAGGACTAGGGGAAACAGAGACTCCACTCTTGGAGGGCACACACAAAGTAGTGTGCACATCGGGACCCAGGAGAAGGAGAAGTGACCCCACAGGAGACTGAACCAGACCTACTTGCTAGTGTTGGAAGGTCTCTTGCAGAAGCGGGGGGTGGCTGTGTCTCACCATGAGGACTAGGACACTAGCAGCAGAAGTTCTGGGAAGTACTCCTTGGCGTGAGCCCTCCCAGAGTCCACCATCAGCCCCACCAAAGAGCTGGGTAGGCTTCAGTGTTGGGTCACCTCAGGCCAACCAAACATCCAACAGGGAGGGGACCCAGCCCCACCCATCAGCAGACAAGTGGATTAAAGTTTTACTGAGCTCTGCCCACCAGAGCAACACCCAGCTCTACCCACGACCAGTCCCTCCCATCAGAAAACTTTCACAAGCCTCTTAGACAGTCTCATCCACCAGAGGGCAGACAGCAGAAGCAAGAAGAACTACAATCCTGAGGCCTGTGGAACAAAAACCACATTCACAGAAAGACAGACAAGATGAAAATGCAGAGGGCTATGTACCAGATGAAGGAACAAGATAAAACCCCAGAAAAACAACTAAATGAAGGAGACATAGGCAACCTTCCAGAAAAAGAATTCAGAATAATGATAGTGAAGATGATCCAGGACCTCAGAAAAAGAATGGAGGCAAAGATCGAGGAGATGCAAGAAATGTTTAACAAACACCTAGAAGAATTAAAGAACAAACAAATGAAGATGAACAATACAATAACTGAAATGAAAAATACACTAGAAGGAATCAATAGGAGAATAACCGAGGCAGAAGAACAGATAAGTGACATGGAAGACAGAATGGTGGGATTCACTGCTGCGGAACAGAACAAAGAAAAAAGAATGAAAAGGAACGAAGACAGCCTAAGAGATCTCTGGGACAACATTAAACGCAACAACATTCGCATTATAGGGGTCCCAGAAGGAGAAGAGAGAGAGAAAGACCAGAGAAAATATCTGAAGAGATGATAGTTGAAAACTTCCCTAGCCACCCAAGTCCAGGAAGCTCAGAGAGTCCCAGGCAGGATAAAGCCAAGGCGATACACGCTGAGACACACAGTAATCAAACTGACAAAAATTAAAAACAAAGAAAAATTATTGAAAGCAACAAGGGAAAAATGACAAATAACATACAAGGGAACTCCCGTATGGTTAACAGCTGCTTTCTCAGCAGAAACTCTACAAGCCAGAAGGGACTGGCATGATATATTTAAAGTGATAAAAGGGAAGAACCTACAACCAAGATTACTCTACCCAGCAAGGATCTCATTCATATTTGACAGAGAAATGAAAAGCTTTAGAGACAAGCAAAAGCTAAGAGAATTCCTCACCACCAAACCAGCTCTACAACAAATGCTAAAGGAACCTCTCTAAGTGGGAAACAGAAGAGAAGAAAAGGACCTACAAAAACCAACCCATAACAGTTAAGAAAATGGTAAAAGGAACATACATATCGATAATTACCTTAAACGTGAATGGATTAAATGCTCCAACCAAAAGACACAGGCTCGGTGAATGAATACAAAAACAAGACCCATATATATGCTGTCGACAAGAGACCTACTTCAGACCTAGGAACACATACAGACTGAAAGTGATGGGATGGAAAAAGATATTCCAAGCAAATGGAAATCAAAAGAAAGCTGGAGTAGCAATACTCATATCAGATAAAATAGACTTTAAAATAAAGAATGTTACAAGAGACAAGGAAGGACACTACATAATGATCAAGGGATCAATCCAAGGAGAGGATATAACAATTATAAATATATATGCACCCAACATAGGAGCACCTCAATACATAAGGCAACTGCTAACAGCTATAAAAGAGGAAATCGACAGTAACACAAAAATAGTGGAGGATTTTAACACCTCACTTACACCAATGGACAGATCATCCAAGCAGAAAATTAACAAGGAAACACAAGCTTTAAATGGCACAATAGACCAGATAGATTTCATTGATATTTATAGGACATTCCATCCAAAAACAGCAGATTACACTTTCTTCTCAAGTGCACACGGAACATTCTCCAGGATAGATCACATCTTGGGTCACAAATCAAGCTTCAGTAAATTTAATAAAATTGAAATCATATCAAGCATCTTTTCTGACCACAACACTATGAGATTAGAAATCAACTACAGGGAAAAAAACGTAAAAAACACAAACACATGGAGGCTAAACAATACGTTACTAAATAACCAAGAGATCACTGAAGAAATCAAAGAGGAAATCAAAAAACACCCAGGGACAAATTACAACGAAAACAGGACGATCCAAAACCTATGGGATGCAGCAAAAGCAGTTCTAAGAGGGAAGTTTATAGCAATACAAGCCTACCTCAAGAAATAAGAAAAGTCTCAAATAAACAATCTAACCTTACACCTAAAGGAACTAGAGAAAGAAGAACAAATAAAACCCAAAGTTAGCAGAAGGAAAGAAATCATAAAGATCAGAGCAGAAATAAATGAAATAGAAACAAAGAAAACAATAGTAAAGATCAATAAAACTAAAAGCTGGTTCTTTGAGAAGATAAACAAAATTGATAAACCATTAGCCAGACTCATCAAGAAAAAGAGGGAGAGGACTCAAATCAATAAAATTATAAATGAAAAAGGATGGCGGGGGGGTGATGAATTGGGAGTTTGGGATTGACATATATACACTAGTATGTATAAAATGGAAAACTAATAAGAACCTGCTGTATAAAAAATTAATTAAATTCAAAAAAAAGTCAAAAAAAAAAAAAAAGGAAAAGAAGTTACAACAGACACCACAGAAATACAAAGCATCCTAAGCGACTACTACAAGCACTCTATGCCAATAAAATGGACAACCTGGAAGAAATGGACAAATTCTTAGAAAGGTATAACCTCCCAAGACTAAACCAGGAAAAAACAGAAAATATGAACAGACCAATCACAAGTAATGAAATTGAAATTGTGATTAAAAATCTTCCAACAAACAAAAGTCCAGGACCAGATGGCTTCATAGGTGAATTCTATCAAACATTTAGAGAAGAGCTAACACCCATCCTTCTCAAACTCTTCCAAAAAACTGCAGAAGAAGGAACACTCCCAAACTCATTCTATGAGGCCACCATCACCCTGATACCAAAACCAGACAAAGATGCTACAAAAAAAGAAAATTACAGACCAATATCACTGATGAATATAGATGCAAAAACCCTCAATAAAATACTAGCCAACAGAATTCAACAACACATTAAAACGATCATACACCATGATCAAGTGGGATTTATCCCAGGGATGCAAGGATTCTTCAATATACACAAATTCGTTCCTTTATATGGCTGAGTAATATTCCATTGTATACATGTACCACATCTTCTGTATCCATTCGTCTATCAGTGGGCATTTAGGTTGCTTCCATGTCCTGGCTACTGTAAATAGTGCTGCAATGAATATTGGGGTGCATATGTCTTTTTGAATCATGGTTTTCTCTGGGTATATGCCCAGTAGTGGGATTGCTGGGTCATATGGTAATTGTTTTTAGTTTTCTAAAGAACCTCCATGCTGTTCTCCACAGTGGCTGTATCAATTTACATTCCTACCAATAGTACAAGAGGGTTTCCTTTTCCCCACACCCTCTCCAGTATTTGTTGTTTGTAGATTTTCTGATGATGCCCATTCTGACTGGTGTGAGGTGATACCTCATTGTTGTTTTGATTTGCATTTCTCTAATAATTAGTGATGTTGAGCAGCTTTTCATGTGCTTCTTGGCCATCCATATGTCTTCTTTGGAGAAATGTCTACTTAGGTCTTCTGCCCGTTTTTTCATTGGGTTGTTTGTTTTTTTTAATATTGAGCTGCATGAGATGTTTATATATTTTAGAGATTAATCCTCTGTCCACTGATTCGTTTGCAAACATTTTGTCCCATTCTGAGGGTTGTCTTTTCGTCTTGTTTGTAGTTTCCTTTGCTTTTCAAAAGCTTTTAAGTATCATTAGGTCCCATTTGCTTATTTTTGTTTTTATTTCCATTACTCTAGGAGGTGGATCAAAAAAGATCTTGCTGTGATTTATGTCAAAGAATGTTCTTCCTATGTTTTCCTCTAAGAGTTTTATAGTATCCAGTCTTACATTTAGGTCTCTAATCCATTTTGAGTTTATTTTTGTGTATGGTGTGTATTCTTTTACACGTAGCCGTCCAGTTTTCCCAGCACCACTTATTGAAGAGACTGTCTTTTCTCCATTGTATATCCTTGCCTCCTTTGTCATAGATTAGGTGACCACAGATCCATAGTTTCCTTTCCTTTGCAAAAGCTTTTAAGTTTCATTAGGTCCCGTTTGTTTGTTTGTTTATTTATTTATTGCGGTACACAGGCCTCTCACCGCTGCGGCCTCTCCCGCCACATAACACAGGCTCCGGACGTGCAGGCCCAGTGGCCATGGCCCATGGGCCCAGCTGCTCTGCGGCATGTGGGATCCTCCCGGACCCGGGCACGAATCCGCATCCCCCGCATCGGCAGGCAAACCCTCAACCACTGCGCCACCAGGGAAGCCCAACAAAGATATTTTTTAAAGGGAGAGACTGAGTTACTAAAATGTACAACAAAAACTAGAAGAAGAGCCAAAAAATGATTCCAAATTTCCAACCGATCATCTGCAAGATCAGAGGGAAAAACTGACCTTCAGCAGTGCAGAGCAGAGGGCTGGGTCACAGCGGACACTCAGCAGTGTGCTGACCAACAAATAAGCCCTCGAGTATCTCCCTTCTCCTCCCGCTCACTCACCAGTCCCAGCTTCGCCCACTGCTCACTACACTACCCATTGCTGACGGTGGGCAAGTGACTGGAAGAAAATGACCTCTGCTTGAAGGAGTGGGGATTAACAGTTGTGTTTATGATAAACAACACAGCATTTGGTAAGGCAGCCAAGAAATGCTACTTTGCATTAAACACAATGCAGAATAAACCAAATATCTTATATCAGTATAATAAAATAAAATGAGTTTTGCCAAAAGAAAGAATAGGCTTCTCTCTGTCAAAATGGAAATTACTTGAGATTTTGTAGGTAGTAAAATCAGTAGCTAAGCTAATATTTAAAAAAGTACAATTTTATCATATTATTTTCCAGAAAATTTACAAGTACAGCACATGAGCTGTGTTTCATTTAAAAGCACTGACCTAGGGCCTCCCTTGTGGCGCAGTGGTTGGGAGCCCGCCCGCTGATGCAGGGAACGCGGGTTCATGCCCCGGTCCGGGAGGATCCCACGTGCCGCGGAGCGGCTGGGCCCGTGAGCCGTGGCCGCTGAGCCTGCGCGTCCGGAGCCTGTGCTCCACAGCGGGAGAGGCCACAACAGTGAGAGGCCTGCGTACCACCAAAAAAAAAAAAAAAAAGTTTATCACTTGGATTCAAGTGTCCTGATAACTCCTATGCTCAGGTTTTAGGACAACATTAAAAATTTACATCAGATGTTTAACAACCTGAATCACATTTCCCATGTAAACCTGTTTAAATCTCTTAAGGGTAGAGTCTGTAACTCAGTTAATGTGTACAGTCTCTGTACAATCTAGGTCCATCTCTGTGCTTATTCTTGCGCTTTCTCTACCTGGAATGCCCTTCCCCAGCTACAGCCAGCCCTTCTTCTCTTTCCCTGCAGGCTCCCCCAGGAAGACAGTCTTCCCCTCCCTCTGAACTTCCCACCAGACCTTTCTCCGTCAGCGTTTCTACCTTGTCTCCCTGCTCCTGCCCCACCTGCCCTATGTTCTTCAACCGGGGCACCGTTTCCAGCAGGCAGGAGGAACATCTGTCCTGGGGCTGAGACAGAATTAAAATACTTGATCAGCCTTACTTACAGAGCTAGTAGAGGAGGTGAGAACTCTTAGCCAGATTTAAGAATATTAAGCAAACAGGAAAAAAATGTAGCCATCAGAGGTCCAAGAAAGCAGGAAAACAAAAAGTTGAATAAGGAAACGTAATCACACTGAATTAACTGGCTCAACAGTGAGCAATGTTTACAAAGTCAAGAAAAATTAAAAACTAAAATATGGGTCTAAACAAAAATTGTGATTTAACTGTATAGCGAAGTTGAAAATGTAACTTTTTCTAAAATTGATGCATCAGTGACTCCTGACTAGTACAGAAATAAAGTTAGGAAACATGGATGCAAA
Organism: Kogia breviceps; assembly: GCF_026419965.1. Classification (NCBI taxonomy): domain Eukaryota; kingdom Metazoa; phylum Chordata; class Mammalia; order Artiodactyla; family Physeteridae; genus Kogia; species Kogia breviceps. The sequence continues at coordinate 75,196,551 of NC_081326.1, forward strand.
CGCTAAAAGAAACGGCTAAAGCAGAGGATTCCAGGGGCCTCCAGGAGGGGAGCACGAGAGAGTTACAAGATGTCTTTATTCACAAAATGGGGGTCTTCAGAGGGTCTCAAGGCAGCCTTCCTTCTACCACCTTCCCACAAACCATTAACCCTGAAAATGATCTCCATACATATTTCAGCAACTCCACTCCTCCAAAACTTTGCTTTGTTTTCTTAGGGTTGCGGCTGTAAACTCCTCCATCCCAGTCCTTGCCTTCTAGCCCAACACCCCAAAACACAGCAAGAACCAAGAGCCAGCTCTGGCAAAGCAGCTTCGGGAGAAGAGCCATTCTGCAGGGGCTCAGGCGGGCCACGGGCTTACTACCGGGCACTCAGGTAGATCCAGGGGCCTGGACCTCAGCATCACAGCTCCGGACTCACTCTGGGGGAGGCCAGAATTACTCATGTGGTCTGACCGTTTGTCTGGAGCTGGGGGAAACAATTACAGGAACGCTGGTTAGAAGGTTATTTTCCTAGGCTTATATATTTTCAAATACTGGGGGAGAAAAAAAAAAGCCAACACAGAATCAGCAGATTATGTCCTGGTGCTAAGAAGCCCCACTGAGCTGGGAAGAGGCTCTTGGTTCATCAGGAGCTGGCCTGTCCTCTCACCACTCTCCCGTCAGGCTTTGCTAACACTGCATATTATATCAAGAAGATTTTTGAATAACTTCTACTAAATATTGCCCCCGCATGTAACCATCTTGTGCTGTACCAAGATGAGATATTTTTAAGCGCTAATGCTGCTGAAAAGCTACACTTGATATTCTGCCTCTTGTTTGGATCTACTAAGAGAACTTATTTTGTGTCCAGCATTAAATATTCCTTCATTCAGCATTTAGCAAAAACCACCTATGGGTCAAGCAGAAAAGATGCAGAGGTGAAATAAAATCTTTTTTATTTCGAAGACTCTAGGAAACAGACTTTCACGCAAATAAATGTTACAGTTACAGGAAGAAACATATAATCCGGACTCTGGGAGGAGGGAATGAAACAAGGTTGTCACCGCACGACCTGCGACATAATCACATCTGGCGCAGCCGTGAGGAAGAGGCTCCTCTTGCAGCCAGTAAAGAGCAGGGGGAATTGGAAAAACAGGAGTAAGACTTCCGGGCCTTGCTAGGAAATTGAAACTGCGTGACATAATTTCCCTTCCCTAATACCCAGCCTCTGTAGAAACACAAGTGGCTTGGGAAGAAAGAGAACAAAGGAGGAAAGTGAGCTGACCTTCAGAAGGAAATGGAAAAACAACCAGGGCCCTGCCACTTGGGCATCCAAGACAAGGACACTGGCCAAAGTGAAATTCAACACAGTTATAAATCGTCATGAATACTGAATCCATGAAGTCCAAGTTCATGAGGCTTTTACCAACACAACATATTGGTACAACGAAGTGCTTACCAATGCCAATACCCCAGGAGAGATGTATGAATCGTCTACCAACTGTCTGTCCTTGATTTACCACTAAACTAAGCAGAAAGAGCAGTCTTTGGAAACGAGAAACTGGGACAGAATCTCAAGTTTACAATCTCCCAGTGGTGGAGCATGAAACAAATTCTGAGGTTACAAATTACAAAGAGCCCAGCCTTCCTCTCATGAAAATGGGAAAACTCTCATGGAATGACTGCTAACATGTGTGAGCGCTGAGCACCTTACACACCGCTCACCGCCCTGGACGGGGCTATCAAAACACCACTCGTCGGATGGGAAAGCTAGGTTTAGGTAGCTAGTAAAGAGTAGTAAGTAGCTAAGCTGCCAACTGAATCCAGAGCCCATGAGAATCAGGTACCAGAGTAAAGGGCACAAGCTCTGAACCAGACTGAGTCTGAATCCCAGCTTTGCATTTACTAGCTTAGTAACCTTTAACCTCTCTGTACTTAAGTTATGCAAACATGAAAGAGGGGAGAGGAGCGACCTCACTCACAGGGTTATTGTGAGGACCATCAGCAGCCATAACTTGGTGCTTATACGGCACCAGGCACGATTCTAAAGCATGCAATGTTACTGTTGTTGTTAATCACTATTATTACACTATCTCAGCAAAAATATATACATAGTATCTACACAGAGAAGGTACTAAATAACTTCTGTTTTTCTCTCACTTAGTCTGCAAAATTCACTACCGTTGTTTCTACTGTGGGTCAAAGAAACCCTAAGACAGGGGAAAGAAAAATCAAAGCAAAACAAAAAACCAAGACACAAGTGTAGCAAGAGAATCAGACTCACAGTTCAGAAGGCCACCATAACTCTGTGACGAAGTCAAACGATGATTTACAAATACTCCTAGTTTCTCTTTCCTCTTTCCATAGCGGTCAGAAAGAACCTGACAAGAAAAGACAACGCGCGTTTATAAAACCACCTTCACCGCCACTTTTTCAAGCTCTACTGTGTTCATCCCCTCACAGCCATCCTGAATACCTACCACGCATGCTGTGCCAGACCTGGAATGACGGATACAAACATGTTATCAAGTCCCTGTCTTCAAACCTACATTCCAGTTGAGAAAATACATGTGGAAAACTGAAAACTATTAAAACATATCAACAAGCATATATTCATGAGGCACAAAGTTAGAAAGTAAGTTCAGGGTAAGATCACCAACAATATATACATCTATTTCATCCTCTCCCACCAAAATCATACTAAAGGGATATAAAAAAAATTTTACAAACAAAACATAGCTCAGGCAGAACTGAAAGGAGAAAAAGAAAGAGAATTCTGGAAGCTGTGAGAAAAGTTTCTCACATGGAAGATAAAAGACCAAAACAAAACAAATAAGAAAAAAGAAGAAAAGAAACTTGGAGGAAACGGAAACTATGAAAGATTGTAAGCATAGTAAATGACCCAGCAGGCCAAGAAAGCCAAATCCTAAGCCAGCAGTGGAAAAAACTAAGACCCAATTCCATTTACACATCGGTAGCCCAGAAGGCTCCGAACTGGCAGCACCAGTGCAGACAACTGGGGGCGAGGAAAGTGGAGGCCTAAACACAGAGGAGCAGGTGAAGCTGCTTAAGCCACAGCCAGAACCTCAACACCATCTCTGACACACACTGGACGGTCACTCCCTGGAAAAAGCAGAGCGTCTCTGGACTGAAGTCCCCCTGTCCAGCTGCACTAACACAGGCGGACTTCATCCGCGAACATAACTCAGCAGTGGATGCTTCAGCTTCCCACCACCCACCCCCTCGGCCCTCAGAATTCTACAGATAAGAGTCTGGGGAATCTGATCAGGCCAAGGAGAAAGGCCAAAAGATACACTGGGGGCTCCCCAACAAATGGCCCCCCCAGAGTCCCCTGATGTAAAAGTCAAAAGGCCCAGTCCATGGCAGACAGAAGCACAGGGGTGGGACGGTGGGAGGGAAGGAAGCAAGGAGGGAAATAACTTGAAAGAAACAGAGACTATACAATCAATAACCTAGAGATAAGAAGATGCTGCAATCAATAAACAAACACAGGATGTTCTTTTAAAAGAACAAAATAAGAACTCTTGGATATTAAAGAACCTGAGCACAGAAATAAAAAACTAAGGAAGAAGGTTAAGTCACATTGAAGACATCTCCCTGAAAGCAAAATAAAAAGGAAGGAAGAAAGGAAGGGAGGAAGGGAGGGAGGAAGGAAGGCAAGGAGAAGGGAGGGAGGGAAGGTGGGAAGAAAAGTATACTGGAGTGAAAGTATAAGAACATTACAGAACTTGTCTATAACACCCAAGTTGTGGACAGCAAGACTTCCAGAAAGAACAAGGAAACAGAAGGGAGAAGATCTTCAGCACGATAACTTGAAAAAATTTTCCCATAACTGAGGGATAAAAGTTACCAGAATGAAGGTCCCCACTAAATAAGCAGAACAGTAGTAGATGAAAAGAGACCCACACATCATGACATTTTAAAAGACTTGGACAAATTTTTTAATTCCTACATGCTTCTAAAGCTGGAAAGGAAAAAAGTTACCTACCAAGAATAAAAATTAGAATAAGCTTCTGAACTGAAGACCAGTAACGTGCGCCCAGGAGGCAACGGAGCAGAGCGACGCCAACACGGACCCCACGCCGGCCACATGCCAGCCACCTCCTCCATCGCGCTCACTCGTGAACTTTCTGCCTCGTAAGCATCCCGCCTCAGGAAGCCACTGGAGAAAGTCCCCCACTAAACTGTGAGCATAACAAAGTCGGAGGAAGTCATGGACAAACACGAGCTTCGATGAAGAGATGAGGGCATCTCCAGGATGACAGTGAAAGGAGATTCCAGAACGGGAGCTGTGCGCCAGGAGAGGACAGTCGGGGAGCAACGTGGCTCACGAGAAAGGAACGTGGAAGGCTGCCGCACCTGCCCAAAGACACTGGACCACCTTTCTAAAGTGATTCACCTCTGTATGGTGTGCTCCACCCAAACGAAGAAGTCAGTCAAGAAACACATACACAAGCGATACCACAAACATGAAACTCAACTCTGGAGAAAAGCCAAAGGATGAGAGCAAAGGAACGTCCAGGGGCAACACCACAGGAAAAGGCGTAAGGAACAACCGGCTCAGAAAAGCAGAAAACAGATCTCCAGGAAATCGTATCCCAGAAAGAGAACGTGAAGAGTCTATGTGACTGGCCTTGTGGAAGATTTACTAACAGGCTATTGGAAAGTATGGGGGAAATAAGCAGCAGGCATAAAAAGAACTAAGAACACGGGATTCAGTGGTCAAAGGAAGGTGACCATCCATCACACTACCCACTACCCTGTGCATCTCTCTACAAGCTACTCACCTACTGTCCCACCACCAATGACTTGCTTCTCTCTGCCCCTCACTGGCCTGCAGACCTTGTAGAGGGCCATTTCTCAGCAATCACTTTCCAGAACCCAGTGTAATGCTTGCTACAGCAGTGCACATGAGAGCAAAGGTCTTTTTGCGTTTATTCACGTACTGAGTACCTACTCTACATACCTGGCATTCTTCTAGGGAACTAGAAGTCAAAGACATACAGACTTTTCTTGTCCTTCAAGAGTTTAAAAGATTTTTATTCCTGAGAAAACAAATATTTATTCTATATCCTCATCCTCCCCAAAATATGAAAAGTTCACCAATGGTTTACAGAATTTCAATAGGCAAGTTATCACTAATGGATTAGTACCCCAAGACGTGATGATGCTTTTTGACACGGCATGCATTGTGTAACATGAAAAGTGTCAGACTGGGCATTAGGGAATCTGGCTTCCTGCACGTTATGGCATGAGGCCCTTATTGATCAAGCCCAATCTAACTCTCCAGAGTCCTAACATCTCTCAACACTGGCCTCCTAGGAATCCTACACTCCAGCAAAGGTAAACTACTTCCAGTTTACAGAACACATGTGCCCTCCCTCACACCTCTATGCCATTTGCAGGTCCCTCCACCTGGATATTCCTGCCCTGGCTGAACCAGGATGCACACCTGGAGGGAGCCACGCCCCTCTCTCCTGCACTCCCCCAGCATGCCATCACTGACAGAGGGATCTCTGGAGTGACTGACACATGCCATGCATGGTACCGGGCACTGGAACACACATCAGTCAACAGGAGAGACATGGTCCTGCCCCCAAGGACCCTTGTGGTGTAGCTTCCGGTTTAACATGCTTACCAGAGTGGATATTAAATCCAACCCGATCTGTCAGCCTCTCCCTCCACCCAAACAGCAAGATTCTAGGGACAATGGGCAGCCTCTTGCAGCTCTGCAGCCTCAGGCCCACAGACCATTAAATAAAACCAAAGTTAAGATCAAAAAAACTCCAGTCAGTGGCAGGAGGTAAGTAACATGTGCTCTTTAGAGGCCCCCTACCTTTTCTTTTCTTTCCTTGTTTGTTTTTGACCTCTTTTCTATTAAAGGAGTACAAACCTGAAAACTTCATTCATTGAAATTCAAGTCTCTTACAACTGGCTTTCTTCTTGCTGTGAAAGGCAAAACACTCCCCAGGTCTGGTTTTTGTTCACCACCATATACGCAATGGTATACGCTGTATCAAACACGTAGAGCACTTAATCAATAAACATATACTCGATGCATGAGTGACAATGCCTGAATAAATGAATGGATACACTAGCTTTTGAGTGCCTTATAACTGCTCTTTGCTTCCTATTGTATTTTAAGGAAAATTCAAGTAACAACATTTCATTTTAAGCAACAGGAGGCCTGCTCACTTGCCATGTTAGCAGTGGGAGACTCAGTGCATGCTGAGTTCCAGCACTCCTGTTTATCACATGAGCCAATCTATCTTTATTAAGAATATGAAGCTATGCATTTTAACTACAAAACTGATAAAATATAAGCATAAAAATTTGAACTAGTTCAAATAGAGAAAATGAGATATTTCCCAAACTGTATAATTAAAATACATAAATAAAATCTTTTGCTCCAGATAGATAAACAGAAACTAAGCCTGTCTTACTATACAATAAAATACACTGCCAGGTCCCTGAAGATATTTGTAAGATGGATATTCTCTACATTTTGGGTATGAATGGTGTTTTATGATGGATATAAATAGACACACCTGGGCTGCCCTGAACCCCTTTCCCTTTCTAACACGCAAACTAAAATTTCCCACCAGTTGCACACTCTAAATCTGTTTCATTAACAGGTAAAATATTTCCTTCCATCGCCATGCTTACATTGTTCTCATTTCAATGCACAATCCAACGTGGCCAGCTTTCTAACATCCATCTCTCTCAGTAAGCCTCAATAACAACCCTGATAATCATCATACAGTGACAGCTTTTCTCCTAAGTGCTTTATAAGTACTAGTTCCTCACGCCTCTAGCTGGTTACTATTAGTGTTCCCATTTTACACGTAAGAAAGCTAAGTCTGAAGAAATTTTCAAGGTCACACAGCAAGGAAGGGAGAGATCAAGGATTCAAACACTAGCTTAACAGCACTTTTAAAATCATGATGCTATTCCGGTTTCCCAAATTAACCAGATAATATTACTGTTAAAACAATGAACATGATCTGGGCTTTCCAAAGCAAGCACAGCAGAAAAACTCTTCCTAAAGCTGCGTAACATTCAACATGATACACTGACAAATTATAAGATATCTGGCTCGAATTAAGCATGTAGGCTGAACTCCTGGAGAAGAATTGGTTGTTCGATGCTAAGTGCTAAATAAGGCCGAAACCCACTACTTCTTAACCCACAACATCCTAACAATTTAAGTTAACTGTGATGGTCTCCAATGTCCAAAATATACAACCATTTCACATAGGCTGCCCTTCCTCTAAGCTCAGTCTACCAACAGTTTTGTACGTAGGCAAGCTGCAACCTGTATTCTAAAAAATATTAGGTCAGAAGTAACTTTCTTAAAAACCAAAGATATATAAAGAATGTGAATATGATTATGAAAATCACCTGGGCAAACGAAAGCTTCTTTATGCTTCAAACTAATTTTCTAGCCAAAAATATTCTAATACTAGACTGTGGTGCTGCTCACAGGTTGGGATGCAATGTCTCAGGCATCTCTGAGATGCCTGGTACTAAACTAATGACTAAGTAAATACATTAACAAGAAAGAAGAGGTAAAGTTACTAAATTCAGAAAAAACAATATTAACAACAACACTAATAACAGACTGCCTATTATGCCTGCAGAATAAATGATGAATATAAACCGCCTTCTAGTTCTTGGAGAAACTGATCAAACTGAATCGGAGAATGATTAAGATTAGCCTTCAGGAACTTCCCTGGCGGTCCCGTGGGTAAGACTCTGCGCTCCCAATGCAGGGGGCCCGGGGTTTGATCCCTGGTGGGGGAACCAGATCCGGCATGCATGCTGCAACTAAGGCCCGGTGCAGCCTAAATAAATAAAAATAAATCTTTAAAAAAAAAAAGAAAAACTAGATGAGCCTTCAAACTCCCATGACAGAAATATCTACATTGTTAGGAACTGTATTTGTTGAACATCAGGTTAATTCTTTACTTATTTATTTATATGACTAGCCATGTACAAACTATGTTATACCACATTTGTAAGAGAGTTATGATAATCTCTAACAGATGAGATAACAAAATTAGAATTTAGCAACCTGGTCACCATCCCACAGGGAGCAAGGATCAGATCTGAGACTCAAAGTAAAATCTGTCCAAAGTCCATGCTCTTAACCATTGCTCTATTTTGCACTGTGAATAACATTCCCAAAAAATTCTACTGTGCAAAAGGCTTAAAAATACTAACAGGGCTTCCCTGGTGGCACAGTGGCTGAGAGTCCATCTGCCGATGCAGGGGACGCGGGTTCGTGCCCCGGTCCGGGAGGATCCCACATGCCGCGGAGCAGCTGGGCCCGTGAGCCATGGCCGCTGAGCCTGTGCGTCTGGAGCCTGTGCTCCGCAACGGGAGAGGCCACAACAGTGTGAGAGGCCCGCGTACCGAGGGGAAAAAAAAAAAAAAAAAATTAACAAAACACTATTCTACTCAAATAAATTAATAGGCACAGTTAACATATTCAAGACAAGTCAACCCTTCAATCATACTCGAAAGAACTAATGGTTATTACGGTATATCTAAGGGTCATTTTGTCTACCTGAGAGAGACACCAAAAGAAGGACCTATGAACCAAATTCAAGAAGTAATTAGAAGGAGCATCTCCTGTAGGGACCGAGAGAGGTAACTGATCAAGGGACAGTCATTTGGACATTAATGGCCCAGATGAAACCAGAAACCATCATTACCTGCACAATGGAAGCAGTGTGCCAGTGCAGGGTCCCAGGTCTAGGGAAGGAAGAGTAAAGCACACTCTATCCTGTCTCTCCTGGAGACAGCAAAGTAAACCTGGATGGAGCAACTGCAGAAGCTATTTAATGAACAGTACACAGTAGCAGGTGGATTAGGAAAGGAGACTGGAATTCAGACCACCACCAAATTAGCAGATTTAAATATGACAAAGAGCCCCTAACAAAATACCCTAAATGTGGAGGATGTGCTCAACACATATTTGGCATAGGAAGAGCCAGGCACACTTTGATTCCCATGGGAAAAGAAAATCAAGATAAGTCAATACTGAGATGAAACAGATGTTAGAATGAGCCCACAAAGCCTTTAAAGCAGCTATTATGCAAATAATCCCATAAACAAGCACACACCCAATATACTCAATATCACAAATTCTTTTTAGCTCTTAAACCCACGGGCTTTGGCCCCCACCACTCCATATAAACTTCTCTATCCAAGATCACCAATAATCTCCAAACTGCTCGATTCAGTGGTCAGTACTCTGGCCTCACCTGACAAGAGTCGGTCACTTCCTCTCCCCTCCTCTTGGCTCCCAGGATGCCATCTTCCCCTGCTTTCTTCTCACCTCACAGGTGCCTCCTCCTCTCTCTAACCAGTCAATTCCAGAGCCCCCAGGGCTCTGTCCATTCTCCTTTTAGCTGTGCTTACCTCCCAGGCAAGCTCACTCTGAATGCTGTCTCCTGCTAACTCTAAAATGTGTCTCTAGTTCAGACCCGCTGCCCAGCTGTTGTCCTGGACGGACTGCTGTCAACCCTGCATTGCAGCCACCACCTTCCACCTTCTCCTGCGCATCACAGAGGAGAAGCCAGAACTGGGTTTCCCAAAACCCCCTCCTGCCACGACACAGGGCTGGAGGAAACTAATAAGAGGCACTTGTGCAAGACTGGTAAGATGAACGAGATAAGTACCCTCAGGAGGCAACTGTGGGCAGAAGCATAGCTGCAGGCCGATGCGCAGGGAGAAAAAAGAATTCACCAACTGTGGCAGCTAAGAGCTAGAGTGGCTTCCACAGAGAATTCCCAGTGGCCCCAGAGGGAGACCCCAGGAACCACCTGCTTCAACCACTGAGATCAGCAGCAGCGGCTCCAACTGTCCAGATCACTGTTGATTCCAGATGAGCTCCTGGGACACACTCACTGTCACGGCTGCTTCCTTGACCTTCAACCCTGCCAGCCCTATTCCAACAGAAGTGATGGATTCTAGTTCCTATATTGAAAAATCATCTAGAGTGGCTTCTGTTTTCCTGACCAAACCCTGACAGATGCACTGTATGCTGGGATCAGCTGCTAGCCCGCTCAGAGCAGTGAAACGTCGCCAAAGAGAGTGGCGTAAAATGCCCAGCAGACCCCTCAAAGCTCAGGTGTGGCCTTCCGACACGACCCTTCCGCACGCGGTCAACCCCCCCTCAGCCAACTGCTGAGGGTGTCATCCCTAACCCTTCCTCCCACACTCCCCACCCAATCTTGTCGGCTTTTCCTGCAAAACACGCCCCCAAACTGCCCTTGGAATCACATCCCCCAGCACCAGGCTGACCCGAGCTGAAGGATGACAGCGGCAGCCACGCCCACGCAGCACCGGCCTCCCTGATCCCGCCCTGGCCACCCCAGTGCCTGTTCCCAACGCTGCACGTGACTCGGACTCTCAATCAGACACACCACTTCTCTGCTCAAGATCCTAGACAGTCCCTCAGTTTACACGGATGTTTGCACGGCCAAAGAAATGTGCTGAGAAAAAACAAAACTGCTTAAGACTATCAGCCTTTCAGCAAGAACAGTTGCTGAAAGAGTTGAGGACATGGGAAACAACATCAATAATCAATTAAAGAACGAGGCAAATGATTCCGGGTGGCTCTCCTTGGCTGTTGATTCGTCAACAGATGGTTCCCACACTGCGCAGCTATTTATTCAAGGAGCCAATGGTACTGAGGAACTGGCCTCCAAGAATAGCGTATGTGGAACTACCGGTGAGAATATTTTCAAAGAACTGGAGAACACACTAATTTAGTACAACCTGAAGTAGAATACAAATGATGACAATAAAAATACATGGGGAGGGACTTCCCTGGTGGTCCAGTGGCTAAGGTTCCACACTCCCAATGCAGGGGGCCCGGGTTCGATCCCTGGTCAGGGAACTAGATCCCGCATGCATGCCGCAACCAAGAGTTCTCACGTCGCAACTAAAGATCCCACATGCTGCAACTAAGACCTGGCACAGCCAAATACATAAATAAATATTTTTTTAAAAAAACCACGGGAAGCAGAAGAAGGGTTGGCTGGACAAATTTACAAAGATTATGAAAATGTAAGCTGTACATTTACAGCTTTTAAAACCTGTTAAGCTTTTAAAGTTATTTAAACTATGGTTATTCATTGTATTCCTCATCAGCACGTACTCTGTGCAATGTATTTTAATCTGTTATGTGTTACTGAACCAGTAGCATCAACAGCAAACTTCACTGAAATATCCTGACTTGTCCTCCCATACAGCAGTTTAATGATTGGGGGTAGGTTTTGTTGTGACTTGTTGACCTCAGAGCCATGATTGAAATTTTTCTGAAAAAGACCCTCCTTCAACTATCACTGTTATCGAAAAATTGTATTCAATGAAATTAGCTGTTGCTAAAGACTTGATAATATTTCTTAATGAATCCAACATAAAATTACAAGGCACAACAGTGCTTATATGAGAGACTTCTACTGCAGTAAAGTCATTTCAATGACAGCCAATGTTTGAATCGCAAGTAACACCACGCTTCTTTACACTCTCCCTATGCTCTCAAAAGTTACAAAGACAAGCGAGATTTCCATTCCCACACAAATTCACAGCAGATACATTTCTGAGTTTAAGCTACAGCAGCATTTTTTGAACCTTGATGCAAGTATAATGAAAATTTACATATTTCAAAATCCATTTAACTATGCAGTTGAGGCCCCCCTCTAACCATCAATTGGAAGTGATTAATCTGCAATATAATGACATGCTAAAAGGCAAATATCAAGAAGAACCTAATAGAATTCTATAAATGCCTTCCAAGCAATGAATATGCTCAATTAAAATGACATACTCCTGCACTGATATCAGGATCTGAGAGTACCTATCGGCATAAAGACATTCTCAAAGGTGAAACACATAAAACCTCCTGGGCAGATCAGCATTAAGAGATGAGTATCTGTAATTGACTCCAATGACAGGGAGTACTAACTTCAAAACTCCAATTAAGGAAAGCGTTATCCCCTTCCTCCCCCAAAAGAGAATTCCATTCTTCTCATTAGTGGACCTGTATTATAAAAAAGTTATACTCAGTTATAATTTGAATTCTGTCCATGAAAAATCTGTAGAAATTCGGTGTTCTCTCTTATTATAGAAGTATTTACATAATATCCTTGATTTTGCCTATTAGTCTGAAAAACCTAAGATATTTCCTTTTATGGAAACTGTGTGCCTTTATAGAAATGTCTGACAATCCATTTTAGTCAACTAAATCCCCCTGTCTTCTACACACAGGTACAGTTAAGACATATTTCACCCATCTTCAACTTTCTCAGTTGATCTTCTTTTTGATTTATGTCTGCATTTTACATTTATTCCTGATAAATTTTAATTTTACCTTATTGATTTCAGCACTTCATTACAACCTGTCAAAATATTTTAAAATATTGATTCTAAAAATGAGCTGGCCCCCAGCATGACTCCTGATCTTTATTCAAGTCCCTTATAAAAAATTAGGACAGGTGTCAAGGATGACACACTTCTGGAGACATCTTTACTTTGGTGTAGAAATTCTGATTTTTCAGTTTTGTGGTGAATTATACTGCGTGTGGCTGCAAAATATATCTTCTATCTAAAGGCAATAATTCCTTGAACTCCCTAGTAATGACAGAAATAATAATTAACTTCTCTAGGCTTTGTGCAGTAAAGCATGAACCTTGCCCAGGGAAAGGTCTTGCCCGTGCACAGCTCCTGGGAAGTCACCTCTGAGCCCTCAGAACCTCCTGCCTGATTAGGCCGCCTTAATTTAGCTGGGGGCCTGAGGTCACACATTCCTAGGAAGAAACTACACTCATTTCTGGTGCTAGCAAATCCTACTTAAAGGTGACACCTGTCCATCTCTCACAGCCATGTGACTATTAAGAGATGCCTAACAGTATGTAAACTTCAGCTCTAACGTACAATATAGCATGTTGAAAACATTCCAGGACCGTGGGAGTCCCACACACCTGGCCAGCCTTCTATGTACCAAACACGTGTCTTGTTTTGTCTCTGGAGGGGAGGAAAGGCTAGGGATACAGTTCCACTTCGGAGGGGCTGCATGTGTCTGGGATTTACCTGGCAGTTTGGGATGTATTACATTTAAAGTAAAACCCCTGTGATTTGGATGATTAGCTTAAACCTTTGCAGAGTGCCAGAAGTATACAATCTAACAACAAGGAGCCACTCCCCATGGGGGCTGGGCTCCCTTTTAATAATCCAACAAGAGCCCTAGAGTTCTCTCCCCAGGGAAAAACAACACACATTTACACAATTCTGCTTACAACTTAATTTCTGGGGCTCAGGGACCTAGGAAACAATGTTTCCTTCTCAAAGCAACTGTGATCCCTAGTAAACTCAAGAGCAAAGACAGCTTCGTGAACTTGTCACCGCAGGAGAAATCTGGGAGCTGTCCCAGAGTTACCCTGGACCCCTCTCGCGGCCCCTGCCGCGTCATTTGCCTGGTCTGGGCCTGGAGATTAACTCAGAAACGGGCTTCAAATCAGTCCCCTTCTCTCCCGTTCCTCAGTCACGCCCTTGATCAAGGCTTTCTTCATTTATCTGTACAACGTAACTGTATCATTAAAAGAACACAAGCTGTGGAACTGGACCATCTGAATTCTGCCCGTCTCTTCACTAGCGAGTGACACCGGGCAGGCATTTCCTGAGTGACAGACGCGTGCTTCCTCCCCCTTCTCAACTGCTTTACTGTAACACGGCCCACGCTGATCCAGTCCAAACCTCCTCCAACCATACAAATGTGTTCTATATCAGAACCAAGTACAAACTGCTTTCTTTGATCCTGCCTATAACGCCAACTTCACCTCCTCCTCTACCCAACCTATCCTGTACTCCAGATTTCACAGGGACATTCAGCTCCACAAACCCCGGCCCCTCACGCCTCCACACCGTTGCACAGGGCGGGTCCTGTCTTGAAGGCCCTTCCTGCTTCCCATTTTCCACTCGACTTCTACAGATCCTTTCAGACAGTTAGAACCTGCAGAGGCCACTGCATCTGGTCCACAACCAGTTTTTGTATGGTTCCTTGGCTAAGAATGCTTTTTACTTTTGTAAAGGGTTAAAGAGGGGAAAAAAATACGTGACAGGAGATATGCGGCCTGCAAAGCCTGAAGTGTTCACCATCTGGCCTTTAACAGAGAAAGTCTGCACCAGAGCTTGACTATCAATGGGGACGTGCCCTCCAGGCCTCAGAGACTCCGCTGTGACACAGCCTCTGACCTGAACCAGCCCCACTCCCCTCTTGTCTGTATCACCTGGGCTTAATACTGTATGAGCCACAAGACAGGTGTTTAATAAATGCTGAACAAATGAATGAACTGACTAGACCAGCTCAAAAACAAACCAGGGAAACACATAAGTGGAAAAGACTCAGCCTTTAGTAGTAAAACACTACATAAGTCGAGTAAAGATCCTGATCCTAGCACTTCACATTTGTCCAAACTTTACACAGTAGCTGCACAAATACCCTCAATGGCTGATATTATAAATACCAGACTTTATAGGTAAGGACACCGAGACTCACAGAAACTAAACAACTTGTCAAAAGTCACCTGACAAAAGGCAGAGAGACAATATCTGAACCCAGGTCTTAGCTTCCCAGATGAGATACTCTTTCTTTTAAAAAGACCTGCCTCCCCACACAAACCATGACGCCCAGACCCCTTCAATTACCAATACCTGAGACGTTAGGGGAGGGATAAAATTTAATTTCTGACTCATTATTTAATTTTGTTAATTTTCAAGTCAACGCTACTTTTTGTAAACAAAACAAAAATGAAATGGATACGCAAAATAAGCACTAGGCTAAAAGACCCTGGTATAACCACAAACTAAAATTTTCTTTCTCTCCTTTTTTTCCATCAGTCCTTAAGAAAGTAAAATTAAACAGCTTAATTAACAAATGCCACTGAAAGGAAGCGGCTGCAGGCACAGCATGAACCCCTGCCCATCGGCTAAGCTGAAACAAAGTGGCAGTCGAGGCAGCCACCTGTCCTCCAGCTTCAGCTTGGACAGAACAGAGTCCAAGAGCTGAGAACGAGCATTAAACACCTTGACTTCAGGCAGGAAATAAAACAAGTATTTCCAGAGGCAGAAATGAAATATAAGAAACTCTATTAAATAAAAAAATTTAGTCTAATCTATTAATCTAATCTTTTTGCAAAACCAAGGTATAAATTATGCATAGCTGGAATTTAAGTACCTAGGTGCCCAGAAGTTTCTGAGTCAGGACCAAGATGTAGCCAAACTGAACTAGGATGTGGGTCTATTAAAGATAACATTAATTTCAAATAAGTGGTTCCATACAGAACACATTTTCTTACTACAATCCCCGTTTAGAAATAAGTCACAACAAGGTACATGAAAAATATTAACTCATTTGGAATTTATCACACTAAAATAAATCATAAGTCATCAAAGGAATCTTCATGGAAATTAGAAAATACAGGGAATTCCCTGACGGGCCAGTGGTTAGGACTCCATGCTTTCACTGCCGAGGGCCCGGGTTCAATCCCTGATCAGAGAACTAACATCCTACCAGCCACGCAGAGTGGCCAAAAGAAAAGAAAATATATCTAAATATTGAACATATTTATTGACTAGAACAATTAATGTTTTATGAATAAATAAAAAAATACCTCACATCAAATTGTAGCCCTTGGGCAAAGAAAGATTCCTTAAATGAGACCCAAAAAAAACTAATCATAAAGAAAAAGACTGGGGCTTCCCTGGTGGCACAGTGGTTAAGAACCCACCTGCCAATGCAGAGGACACGGGTTTGAGCCCTGGTCCGGGAAGATCCCACATGCCGTGGAGCAGCTAAGCCCGTGCGCCACAACTACTGAGCCTGCGCGCTAGAGCCTGCGTGCCACAACTACTGAGCCCACACGGAACAACTACTTAAGCCCACGTGCCTAGAGCCCGTGCCCTGCAACAAGAGAAGCCACCGCAGCGAGAAGCCAGCACACCACAATAAAGAGTAGCCCCTGCTCGCTGCACTAGAGAAAGCCTGCGCGTAGCAACGAAGACCCAACACAGCCAAAAATTAATTAATTTTTTTTTTTTTTTTTTTTTTTTTTTTTGCGGTACGCGGGCCTCTCACTGCTGTGGCCTCTCCCGTCGCGGAGCACAGGCTCCGGACGTGCAGGCTCAGCGGCCATGGCTCACGGGCCCAGCCGCTCCGCGGCACGTGGGATCCTCCCGGACCGGGGCACGAACCCATGTCCCCCGCATCGGCAGGCGGATTCTCAACCACTGCGCCACCAGGGAAGCCCAATTAATTTTTTTTAAAAAAAGAAAAAGACTGATAAAGTCAACGACATTAAAATTAAGAACTTTAGTTCCAAGACACCTCAAAAGTAAAAAGACAAACCAGAAACTGGAAGAAAATATTCACAACTTATAATGACAAAGGATAGTAATCCACACGTAGAAAGAACACCTGCAAGTCAATAAGAAAAACATAAGAAGAAATTAGGTCAATGTTTTCACAGGTCCTTCATGGAAGAGAGAAGAGATATGACCAATATATTAAAAGAGTATCAACAAAGTTAGTAATAAGAGAAATTCAATTTAAACCACAAAAAGATATTATTACATAACCACCAGAATGGTAAAACTGAAAAAAAAGACAAAATAAACTACTAGCAAGGATGCAGAACCAGGAGCGGGATGTAAATTGGCAGGGCTACTCTAAAAGCAATCTGGCAGTAAGCACTCAAGCTGAAGGCTGGCCAGCCCAGAACCGGCATCACACTCCCACGTGGGCAGGCTGGACGCATCCACACACATGGGCAGCCAAAGACGTGTCAGCAGCGCTTGCAAGAGCAAGGCTGCAAACCACCCAAATGCCCATCAACTGGAGACCAGGTTACACAACAGTGAAAGTGAACGCACTGATCACGTAGGGCACCTCCTACGGGTCTCAATCACAGTGCTGAGTGGGAAAAGGCAAGTCACATGTACTGTGATTCCCTAATAAAGTTCAACACAGACGAAGCCAACACAAAAATAAGAAATAATAAACGCAACATGCATTCAGTGACCGCTGTTTTAAATGCTGGGGATACAGCAGTGAACAGACATTTTGCCCTGAGATTTTGTCACAACCAAGTGACAAAGAAAATAAAAGTGAGTAAAATACAAATGATATCAGGCCTTGAAGAAGGAGGCTGTAGCTAAGGGGGCTGGGGGGAGGATGGCTATGCAGGCTTCACGATGTGGGAGGCGGGCTGCGGTGGGCAGCAGGCGAGCCTTCAGAGTGGAGATGCCTCCATTGCTGCAGCTGGGCCGTAGGTGCTAGGCTTGCTTTATTCTTCTCTACACCAGGGTGGCCCCATTGCTTGTTTTTGTACAGCCCATGAGCTAAGAAAGGTTTTTACACTGCATATGATTAAAGAAATTATTAAAAGAATAATAACATTTTGTTGCATGTGAAATTACATGAAATTCAAATTTCAGGGTCCAGAAATAAAATTGTACTGGAACACAGACAACTCACTCCTTTACCACAGCTGCTTTTGTGCCAGAATGGCAGGGCTGAGTACTGGGGACAGAAGCTGTAGGTGGCCTGCAGAGCCCAAGTGTGTTCTGTCTGGGCCAGTACGAGGAAGCTCACCTCTGCAGACTCGGGTACCTTCCTTTGGGAGGTCAGAGCACTCTTGATCTACACCTTACACACATCTTACACATGTTCTTCTGTATCTCTTCAATGTTTAATAAAATCATTTTTTGAAAAAGACTAATACACTAAGTATATCTCTCTAATGAACCTTGTTCTATTAAAGCTTCATGCTGCTTCTCCATCCTAATGACTAAGTTTTAAAAAAAAACAAGATATGTACTGCTACGAGGAGCATTAAAGCAAGACAGCAAAGCAAAGCAAGCTACTGTTTATTTTGACTCAAGTACAAGAAAAACAGAAAGGGAGGGAGGGAGGGAGGGAGGGAGGAGAGAAGGAGGGAAGGAGGGAAGGAGGGAAGGAGGGAAAGAGGGAAGGAGAGAAGGAGGGACGGAGGAAGAGAGGGAGGAAGGGAGGGAGGAAGAAAGGGAGAAAGGGAGGGAAAGGAGAGAAGGGAGGGAGGGAGGGAGGGAGGGAGGAAGGGATGACTTTTCCACACCAGTCTCCAAGGCCGTGGAGAGAACCACAGCCTTGCTTAACACCCAGCTCATGAGGACTATTAGATGCTCTGTGCATCACTGACTTAAAAAAGCTGTACAGTTACACCTGATCCCTTCCAGTCTTCTGAAAGAAATGTGTCATGAATTGTTATGTCACATTTTAGCAAGGGCCACAATATCTGGCCAACATTAGCATATATGTTCCCAAAGCAAGTGCCTTCACATCTTTTAAATATAAGCCAGTATCTCTGATTAGAGTTAATATTAATTAATGATGCCCATTAAAGGTGGTGATGAATACAGAGAGAGTTCACTACACCATTCTGTTTTTGCATATGTCTGAAAATTTCCACAAAGTTTTAAAATAAAACTGAAGATTCATATTTTAACTTTAATTATTAAGTATAATATCCATGTAATAGAAACTCACACAATTCCCATTTATGCATGTTTCAAAATCCTTAGTATAAAATGGCTTTCCATCACCCTTACTACTGGCAACTTAAAAAAAAAATGCTTATTTAAAAATCTATGTGAGGGGCTTCCCTGGTGGCACAGTGGTTAAGAATCACGTGCCAATGCAGGGGACACGGGTTCGAGCCCTGGTCCGGGAAGATCCCACATGCTGAAGAGCAAATAAGCCCGTGCGCCACAACTACTAAGCCTGCACTCTAGAGCCCACGAGCAACAACTACTGAGCCCACATGCTACAACTACTGAAGCCCGCGTGCTACAACTACTGAAGCCTGCGCACCTAGTGCCTGTGCTCCACAACAAGAGAAGCCACCGCAATGAGAAGCCTGCGCACCGCAACAAAGAGTAGCCCCCACTCGCCACGACTAGCGAAAGCCCATGCACAGCGACGAAGACCCAACGCAACCAAAAATAAATAAATTAAAAAACAAAATCTATGTGAAGACACAGCACTGCACCTTCTGACCCTAGCAGAAAGGGTCAGAAAGGGTCCCTCCCGCCCTCCCTTCTCTCCTTTCCCTCCCTTTCTTTTTTCAGCAAGCAGCTGAAAAAGTCAAAGGACATTCACCCACAGGAAAACAAGCTGTATCAGCTGTGCCTCTACGTTCTCTGTGTATACAGCAGTAAATGAAAGAAATACCCCCATTCTCTTTGAGCTGCAATATTACAAAATGGGCAATGATGCAGAGAGGACTGAGAACTTTAAAAACTGGCAAACTTTTACTGTAAATGTTTACTTTTAATAGTTATTACCTTCTGTGAAATATCTCAAAAGGTCACACACGCACTAGTGAACACCAGAACCTTACATGCTGCATATCACCTCGTTCTCTCATCAGCCTATGGTTCTATTATTTGGCCAATTTAAAGGACAAGGAAATGGAGTTAGAGAAGTTAACAAGCTAGGCCAAGACCACAGAGTCAGAGTCTGACTCCAAGGCCATGCCCTTCACCACTGCACTGCCAGTGGTTATTCAATGTTCCAACTAAGTGAGGCAACGTCATCTTATGACCCATACCTTGAAAACCAGTACCTTGCTACTCAAAGTGGGGCCCAGGGACCACCAGCACGGCACCACCTGGGAGCCTGCTAGAAATGTAAGATCTGATGCCCCACCCTAGACAGACTGAATTAGAACCTAAAACCTAACGAGATCCCTGGGTGATGTGTGTGCCTGTTCAAGCCTGAGAAGCCTGATACAGGGCACGCACACACTGGACTCTGAGGTAGTTTATCAGTTCAAAGACATACCCTGGTACAGTTAAATTGAGCTTTCACCTCTTCTGCTTGCTCTCTGATCCCGAAATGAAGCAGAGGAGCGCTGCCAGGCAGCCCCACAGGTGGCCACGAAGAGGACTGACATGACCAGCCCACGTCTGTGGCCCCAACCTCTCCCCTCCCCACCCTCAGTCCCACTTACCGCCCTGTCTTTCGGACAGAGCCCCTGCAGCCAGACTGCACTGAGCCAGCTGAACCCTTCCTCCCAGAGCAGCAGGCCACAGACAGCGGCTAAGTCCGCATGCCCCCAGTTCTTTGAATCGCGCCCAGCATCCGGGGCGCCCTGCAGCAGAAAGGGGCAGCGGGGGCTGCTGCAGCACGTGCTCTTATCCTAATGCTCTGTGAGCTACAAAGAGAGCTTCTGACACAGCCCCAGCACTAATAATCCTCTTACCAATTCACAGCGAACACTCAGTGAATGGATGGAATATCCTTTGGTGACATTTTCTTAAATCCGTGGTTTCTGCTACCTCTCTCCATGCTAGAATCCAACATACAGTGCAGTAAACCAATCTCTGCACGTTCCCACCAACATGTAGCTTTGCCTGTGCTTCCCTTCCACCTAGAACACTCTCCCCCTCCTCCTCCCCCTCCCCACCAGGCTCCTTCTGTTGACCCCTGGGGGTGGCCCTGGGGATGGGGTGGCAGCGTACTGCAGTCCCCCACAGCTCTGCCCAGCACCTGCTAAACATGGCACTGCTGCTGCCTGGTCACTGGACTACGACCTGCTCAGGGCAGGGACTCAGCTCAGCACATGCTGAGCGTTCTCCCCAAACGCCAGCTCCAGCTGCAGATCTGTGAGCGCCCCGCGGCCTGCCCTCCCCATCCGCACCCTGACAGCCACAGCCTGCCACCCACACCCACCTCATGGAGAGCCTTCCCCAGAAGCCTTAAGGGGCTCAGCCATGTTTGGCTGCAGGCAGATTCCAGAAAAGGGCCAACCTTAAGCATCAAGGGCAGCTCTGTTAGCGGCTCTCTGGGGCAGACTCGCCGCCTCGAGGCCCCACAGAAGCTCTCCCCGCAGAGGCTCTCGGTCCAGCCAGCGCTGCCCAGCAGGACTTCCTGCAACTGTGAAAACCTTCTCCCCATCTGCACCGTCCGAGGGGGAGCCGCTAGTCACATGTGGGTACTGAGCCCTGGAAATGGGACTAGCTTGGCTGTTGGACAGAACTTTAAATCCGATTCCATTTTAATTTAAACGTGTGGCTAGCGGCTGATACGGGCGAGGGCGGGTCCAGGTTTAGACTAGACACTGGAGTGAAATGAAAAAGAACTTTCCTTGGCTCCTTAACTGCAAGCTATGTTGTTCAGTCCAACCCTCCCCTGAAAAAGTCTTAAAAAGACAGATAAAATACTTTAAAAATCTTAAAAGCAACCAGAAAATGACAGGACAAGAAGGAAATACCAAACTTAAAGTGAACTCAGGAACCCAGAGAGAAACAAGCAGAGAAACCACCTCTGCACAGAAGTCATTTGCCAATTCTGAAATTTTTGACTTTCCTTTTCACAACAATGCAGGGAAAGAAGGACAGGAATCAAAGCCGGGCCCCCCAAAGTGTCTAAACCTACCTCCCTAAGCAGGACCTCAAAAGCTACACAGCTCAGGATGAGAGTAAGCCAGAAGTGAATAAGCTCACCAAGACAATGACAGCTCTGTGTGGTCCAGAAAACCTCAAACCTTGGACTTGGTTTCAGGTGGTCCCAGACTGGCTGAAGCAGAAACAAATGCTCTCTGGAGGGAGCTATCTTCATTCTAGGCCTCGAAAGAGTCCTCCAAGTAATATGGACCCATATCCCACAACACAAACAAAAATTATCTCAAAATCAATCACAGACCTAAATGTAAAACGTAAAACTATAAAAATACTCTAGAGAGGGGAGGAGGAAACAGGAGAAAATCTTTGTGACCTAGGTTAGGCAACGATTTCCTAAATATGATACCAAAAAAGCACAATCCATAAAACAACAAATTGATAAATGGGACATTATCAAAATTTATAACTTCTGCTCTTCAAGACACTGTTAAGAGAATGCAAAAAACAAGCCACGGCATGGGAGGAAATCATTGAGAGTATTTTACAGAGGACCTGCATCCAGAATATGTAAAGAATCCACCCCTAAGAAAATGTTTTTTCATGGGCAAAAGATCTGAACACCAAATAAGATGTACAGATGGCAAGTAGACACCTAAAAAGATACTCAGGTTTTCCCTGGTGGCGCAGTGGTTGAGAGTCCACCTGCCCATGCAGGGGACATGGGTTCGTGCCCCGATCCGGGAAGATCCCACATGCCGCGGAGCGGCTGGGCCCGTGAGCCATGGCCGCTGAGCCTGCGCATCTAGAGCCTGTGCTCCGCAACGGGAGAGGCCACAACAGTGAAAGGCCCGCATACCGCAAAAAAAAAAAAAAAAAAAAAAAAAGATACTCAGTGTTATTAAGGCACTTCGGAAATGTAAGTTAAAACGACAATGAAATACCATGACACACTTATTAGAATGGCAAAAACTTAAAAGACTAACCATCGTGTTGCCCCAATGATACAGAGCAACTGGAACACTCAAACACTGCTGGTAGGAACGTAAAATGGTACAGCCACTTTAGAACAGTTTGGCACTTTCTTAAAAAGCTACACAGGGGCTTCCCTGGTGGCGCAGTGGTTGAGAGTCCGCCTGCCGATGCAGGGGACACGGGTTCGTGCCCCGGTCCGGGAGGATCCCACGTGCCGCGGAGCGGCTGGGCCCGTGAGCCGTGGCCGCTGAGCCTGCGCGTCCGGAGCCTGTGCTCCGCAACGGGAGAGGCCACAACAGTGAGAGGCCCGCGTACCGCAAAAAAAAAAAAAGCTACACAAATTTAAAAAGAGTCATGTACCACACTGTTAAATGCAGCACTATTTACAACATGTAAAGGACATGGAAGCAATCTAAGTGTCCATCGACAGACAAATGGATAAAGAAGATGTGGTACATATATAAAATGGAATATTATCCCGCCATAAAAAGAAATGAAATTGAGTTATTTGTAGTGAGGTGGATGGACCTAGAGTCTGTCATACAGAGTGAAGTAAGTCAGAAAGAGAAAAACAAATACTGTATGCTAACACATATATATATGGAATCTTTAAAAAAAAAATGGTTCTGACGAACCTAGGGGCAGGACAGGAATAAAGATGCAGATGCAGAGAATGGACTTGAGGACAGGGGGAGGGGTAAGGGTAAGCTGGGACAAGTGAGAGAGTAGCACTGACATATACACACTACCAAATGTAAAATAGATAGCTAGTGGGAAGCAACTGCATAGCACAGGGAGACCAGCTCGGTGCTTTGTGTCCACCTAGAGGGGTGGGATGGGGGGGGGAGAAAGACGCAAGAGGGAGGGGATGTGGGGATACATGTATGCATAGAACTGATTCACTCTCTTATACAGCAGAAACTAACACAACACTGTAAAGCAATTATACTCCAATAAAGATGTTAAAAAAAACAAAAAAAGCTATACAGACACCTACCATATGATCCAGCCATTACAATCCTAAACAACCATCCCCAGGAAAAATAGAAGCCTGGGTCCACAAAAAAACTCGTACAAAAATATTCATACACTTTATCCGTAATAACCCAAATCTAGAATCAATTCGCTACACATTGATCTATACATTTAATGTCATCCCAAACAACAACTGGAAGAATTTTTTGGGAAGCTGCCAAGTGATTCTAAAACATATACAGATCTGCAAAGGGTTGAGGATAGCCAAGGCACACTTGAAGGAGAACCAAGTAGGAAGAGGTCCACGAGGAGATAAGACTTATTATAAAGCTACTATACTGTAGGTAGGTTAGTACCAGAGGGATCAAATAGAGTCCAAAGCAGACACACACATATATATGGACCTTTCATTTACAACAAAAGTGTCACCACAGAGCACTGGGGGAAAGGAGCATTTATTCTTTTTAAGAAATGGTGTTGGAACTACTAAGATGTCCACATGTTAACAAAATTGGATCCCTCCTTCACACTACACACCAAAACCAAATCCAAGAGAATTATAAAGTTAAAGGGGAAAGGCAAAATCATAAAGCATTTAGAAAATAACAGGAATTAAGTTCATTACCTCAGGGTAGGGAAAGACACAAAAAGCACCAACTATAAAGGAAAAGACTGATAAACTGCACTACATTAAACTTAAGAACTTCTCTTCATTCAAAAAAGAAAAAAAACAACCCACCAAGCTAGTGAAACTGCATGACAAAGTAGGAAGAGACAGTGGCAAAATATATAACCAACAAAGGACCTGTGTTCTGAATATATAGAAGTCCACAAATAAATTTCTTTAAAACTAATAGAAAAATATGGGCACTTCACAAACCAGTGAATACAAATGGCCAGTAAACGTATAAAAAGATGTGCAACCTCATTATAACCAAGAAAAGGCTATTTAAAACCACAGGGTGGGGGGCATCCCTCGTGGCGCAGTGGTTAAGAATCCGCCTGCCAATGCAGGGGACACAGGTTCGAGCCCTGGTCCGGGAAGATCCCACATGCCACAGAGCAACTAAGCCTGTGTGCCACAACTACTGAGCCTGTGCTCTAGAGCCCGCAAGCCACATGTACTGAGCCCGCGCACCTAGAGCCCGTGGCTCCACCACAAGAGAAGCCACTGCAATGAGATGCCTGTGCACCGCAACGAAGACCCAACGCAGACATAAATAAATAAACAAATAAAATTTTTTAAAAATAAAATAAAACCACAAGGTGGTAATAATACTACAGAAACGACCCCAAGGAGCTGGGAGGGGAGACTGACGGGGGACAGAGACAGACAGGGATGAGCTGAAGCTGTAATCAGAGAGAAGGCTGCTCAGGGGATGCAGCCTGATGGTTAGGGAGCGGGGGGATCCCAGGAGAACCATCCACTGACATCCACTGAGAAGCTGCTCTGGGCCAGGCACACTCAAATGCACTTGCCCTTCGCATCCTCAGGTTCTGCATTCGAGGCTCAAAATATTGGGGAAAAATCACAGAAAGTTCCAAACAGCAAAACTTGAACTTGCCACACTGGCAATTATTTACATAGCATTACACTGTGTTAGGTATTACAAGTAATCTAGAGACAATTTAAAGTATACGGGGGCTTCCCTGGTGGCGCAGTGGTTGAGAATCCGCCTGCCGATGCAGGGGACACGGGTTCGTGCCCCGGTCCGGGAAGATCCCACATGCCGCGGAGCGACTGGGCCCGTGAGCCATGGCCGCTGAGCCTGCGCGTCCGGAGCCTGTGCTCCGCAACGGGAGAGGCCACGACAGTGAGAGGCCCGCGTACCACCAAAAAATAAAAATTAAAAAAAAAAAAAGTATACGGGAGGGTGTGCATTTAAATGTATGTATGTAAATACTACGTCATTTTAGGTCAGGGACTTGAGGATCCAAGGAACTTGGTATCCTAGGAGGGTCCTGGAACCAATCCCCCACGAATAATGGGCAGACAGCTATACATTTAATGGGAGTCTACCAGCTCATTTATATTATTTTTGCCTTCATGCAGCTGCACAGTTAACTGAAAGCTTGACCGTGGTTGGGGGGGCCGGGGGAGGGTGGAGAAAATTCACATGGAAAGAACCTTCTCACTGTTTTGAGATCACATTACACTCAATTCCATCTGCCTTTGATGAGTTCTTCGTCTCTACCTTTGTAACAACTTTCACACACTTAAAAGACCCCTTACCACAAAAGGCCCACAACAGCGGCATGTCATTCACTTTAGTCTCTGTAATTCCAGGACCTCAGCAGGAGAGCCTCTTCTTCAATCGTCAAACAATCACTGACTGACCATCTACTACGGCAGCATGAGAAAAGATAATATAGAATCCTTGTCCCTCAGCTTATAATAGTCTATTTACCAACAGATGCATCTAATTCTGCACAAGGCACATCACCAATCCCATTTGGTACACTAACTTTTACTTAGCCGCCTTCTTAGGAAAAAAAAGGAAAGGACAAAAGGCAAAACGAAATTCATTAAATTTAGATATGAATGTAATGCTAGGCATAGAAATCAATTCACACAATGCTGCTTCATTAGTCACCCCAAGACTTGGCAATCAGCCTGACTCTAGTATAAAGCTAGCCAATTTTTCAGCACCAAAGCAAAACCACCAGGGAACGTGTGCCTTAAGCACTCACATGTACACACTCTCCTGTTATTTGCCAAAAGCCACAAGTCCGGAAGACACACAAACTGCCACTTCAACATAAGAGTTTTCATTTAAAATTCACACCAAGATTCAAAATAATTAAGTGGTCTCAGCAGAAAACATTCAAAATCTCTACTACACAAAAGGAGTTGTGAGGTCTTCTCAAGACTCTAAAAACCCTTAGAAACATATCTAAGAGTCCTGACATGAAAGCAACCTCATTAGCAAATCTAAGTGGTCAAAAAGACCATACACATACCTCTGCCATTTATGACTGATGTCTGCCTGCTACAACTGGCGTTTCTTTTAAAACACTCTAAAGCAGTGGTTCACAAACATTAGCATGCATCAAAAGCTCCTGACAGCAAGCTGAAACTGACCACCGGCCCCGGCCGCAGAGTCAGATTCAGTAGGTCAGAAGCGGGGGCTGGAGCATTTATTTGCACTTCTAACCTGTGGCTACTTTGAGAACCAATTCAACAACCTGAAGCCTCCTGGTCTCTCTGAGAGTGCCTGTTTCCCCACACCGTACAGCAAGACTAAGGGGGAACTCGCTGAGGAAGAACAAACTGCTCTTTTTTACCCAAATCTTGACTTTCCCCCAGGTAAAGGTAAGTGACCTGTCACGGCAAGGGAAAGCTGGCATGTTGTATATGTAATTGGCACTGCAGCAATACGAAAATGGGTTTTTTAAAATGGTTTCAGGGCATAATGGAAAACTCTTGTAAAGCAGCCAATGAATCCAGCTGATTAGTAAAAGACACGTTAGAGCTTCTGGACCAGTAATGAAGGAGCTTCTACAAGTCCCGCTCATTTTGTGTCACCTTGAGCAATTTTCTATGTCTGCAGAACTTAGGATGAGACGAGTCCTAAAGAACACAAGATCAATTAATACAGGATCAGTTTCTAGAAAAAAAGAACAAATCTGTAAAGGGGCAGAGCAGTATTTTTTCCCTGGCCCAAGTCTGATAACAGCGGTAATCTAAAATAAAGCAGACAAAGGTGAAAACACGATAATCCATTTCTTCCCTGGTATCAAGTCCTATGTGGTTTTAAAGTGAGGTCCTTTACCAAGGCAAACAAAACAGCAGACAGCTACTGATGTAATAGCTGTTCTCCAATAATTAATAAGTCTGGGTTCTTCTACTCAATAAATATTGTGTCAGGTACTGAATTTGGAAAAGTGTGTAAAACAAAGTTTCTGCCGTCATGGGTGCTTAAATTCTCATGAGAAGACACACAAGCCACTAAAAATATGTAATGTGTAAAATCATTTAAGCTCTTCCTTTAGGCCAGCAAAGACAAATGCATGGTGTTTTGGTCACCAGTAGACGTGACAAGCACCTTGGACTACCTTCAATACAGAATATGGGGGCAGAAGGGAGAGCCTAGGCACGCACACACAGCCCACAGACACGACGGTTCAGGTTCTTCTAAGCCTTCGTTTTGGTTCACTGGCCCCAAATAAAGGAACAGAGTATATGCCGACTCTTAAAAGCAGAATGGGGCTTCCCTGGTGGCGCAGCGGTTGAGGGTCCGCCTGCCAATGCAGGAGACACAGGTTCAAGCCCTGGTCCAGTAAGATCCCACATGCCGCGGAGCAACTAAGCCTGTGCGCCACAACTACTGAGCCTGAGTGCCACAACTACTGAAGCCCATGTGCCTAGAGCCCGTGCTCCACAACAAGAGAAGCCACAGCAATAAGCCCGCACACCACAGTGAAGAGTAGCCCCCGCTTACCGCAACTAGAGAAAAGCCCACATGCAGAAACAAAGACCCAATGCAGCCAAAAATAAATTAATTAATTCTAAAAATATATTTTTAAAAAAGCAGAATGGAAAATTCTAAGTTGGTGAGAATGAGCACATTCATTTCAGAAACATTTATAGAGCAGCAATGTGTCAGAGGTTGTAAATACTAGGATTACTACAAGGGGCTCATACCTGTGTGAGAAATGTGCAATTTGTTTTTCCCTTACATACTCCTTGCTTCCCAGAAAACTGTCGTCAAACATCAACACCCCAAAAAAGTCACCAATGAAAAAACTGTAAATGTGGAGTTTACTAAAGCACATCTTGACAAATAAGAAGTATCAATCACTGCATCATGCATTATACACTTTACCTAACCCTAAATTAATTTCAAATAATTAAACAATTTTGGTATATTAATTAAAATGTTTACCTATACTATGTTGGCCAGATCAGAACTTCATGACCTGAAAGTGTCAGATTCAAATAGAAAATACAATTATCTAAACTTTCCCAGACATGGTCATTACACTAGCACACTATTTATTCCTACTGCAGAAGACTGGATTAAGATTTTACAGACTGCTGCTTTTCCAGCCAAGGAGGCGGCAGGCAGGCCGTCAGGAGCTGGCACTGCAGAGTCCCTTGGGTCTGTCCCAGCCATCCACCACTGTGGGCTGAGGACCCCGGTGAGCTACTCTAACTCGATGCTTCCAGGGTTTCATCTACAAAAGGAGGATACAGACAGCAGTACAACTCAGTAGTTCTAGCGAGTAATAAAGGAGATAAAGCACTATGGCACCCAGCTCAGGCCTAGCATGGTGTTTAACAAATGCAACTTACAGGATAGAGACTCTCCCACATTTAATTCATCTGTAAAAAGGTAGTAACACCTACCAACAGCACAGGGCACCCACACAGGTACCCAGTAATGTTCTTCCCCTACCACTGGAAAATATTCAAATGTGTAACTTCAGTCATTCTTCTCGATGTGAAAAATGAGTTTATAGTAAATAGCAATGTACATAAATAAGATTTAGGTAGGAGTATTTTAATTAAATACAAAGTTTGTAAGGAAACACCTTCGTGTCCTTAAAAATAGGTAAACTTTGTGGTGATGCTACTAGTATTTTTCTCTGAGGTTTCCAACTGCTAAAGAGTGGGAATACTGCCACTCCGGGAAACATTTATTTCCTACTATGTCTATAAATCATTTCCTTACTATTTATGCAAATCAGACTATAATTAACAGTTTTGCTAAAAATTCCATTTAAACTGAAAGTTTAACTATATATGTGTATCTGAATTTCATTTCCATCACAGAGCCTAGTAAAAAACAATACAACTGTTACAGATAGAAGAGTGGGCTCCTCTTCTCATTTACAATCAGAAACACATTTGTGCAGTTCTGAATGATAAGACTTAGCACAATTCCTAGAAATTAATGCCAGAAACTGGTACATATGAATTTCATTTCTCTTGCACTGGGTTGCCTTTTGGTAGTCATGAAATGAAGAAGAAAAAAGAACCCTGCCAAAATGTCAGTAGAGAGAAAAAGCAATAAAGGGCTCAAATAATCCACTACTAAACACTGTTCTACAGAAAAGAAGGAAAAAAAAACCATAACTTCTGAATGTATCTGGGCGAGCTAGAGAAACACAGGTGCACCCAAGGCAAGCTGGAGCTGCTCTCCATTCTTCTCCATTCCAAGGATCCTTCTAAAGGTTGATAAGCAACTTAACATTTGAATACTTATTTGCATTCATTAACTTCTTGGAGTTTATTACTATTGACTCAAATAAGGTCATTGACTCTGTCCAAATTTTTTAAGTTAACATTTTAAATACAGACATCAGTGAAAATTCTCAAAGATCCCCACAGTAATTTTTTCTAATTATTTAAGGGATTTCAGAGGAAACTAATGAAACTAATGAAAATATGTTCTTAAACTAGAGCTTTACAGCAAAATAAAATACTTCAGAAACTAAACTTTTCTGATTTACTAGCAAAAAAAAAAAAAAAAAACTCATTTAAAAACTCATTTCACAAATATGATAAAAATAACAGAACTTTTTACCAATGGCATTTTTTGCAGATCTAGAACAACAACAACAAAAAAATCTAAAAACGTGTGTAAAAACAAAAGACCCTGAGTAGTCAAAGAGATTCTGAGAAAGAAAAGGGGAGTTGGAGGAATCAGGGTCCCTGACTTTAGACTATACTATAAAGCTACAGTAATCAAAAGTAACAGACCTTTTTTAATGCCACTGAAATTTAAAACCAGACTTACTCTATCTGAAAATGTCTAAACTGAAAATGTTTAATTTAAAAAATTAAAGATTTACATATTGTATTAACATTTTGAATTGCATCTTTTGTTACCTTTAAGACAATTTTAATTATTTTTCTCAAAATTAAGACACATTAAAATATAGGAAAAAAAGGTTTCCATAAAACCTTTAGAGATATGAACTAAGATCCCACCTCACTATAACTCAAAATAACATGCAAAGACAGTAATTTTCAAAATTATCTTTTGCTACACATAACACTTTATAACACAGTAGACTATATATGTACATACAAAATATAACAATAATTTCTTCTGAGGGAGCTCATCAGCATTTTTTCTTAAAGGGAACGCTTTAACGATATGATTTTGTTATTTAGACAATTTCTCCAACTTTCTAGTAAGAAAAGTTATCTAGCTGAAGAACCCAACTTTGAGAATTGGAACATTAATTTCTGTACTTTCCAACAAAGGGCATGGAGTGTTACAGAGAAGAGTTTAGCTAAAAATGTTTTAATGATCCTTACTGCCATTCCTAACTCCCGCTTTCCCCAGACACTTCACGACCGCTGCACTAGTGGATCTAACACTCCTGATCACTCCTGATCTAATACTTAGTACGCACTTTCCGTGACAGACAACCTCACACAATCTCCTGTAGGAGTCCCAGCATTCTTTGCCCCACATCATAAATACTAAGTTTTGGATTCAACGTCTTTATTTAGCCAAGCACTTGCTTCCCAATGCATCACCTCTGAATGATGTACAGTCCTTCTATTCAGTCCTTTCATGAAGTCTTATGGGGCCGCGTTTACAAGGGAACATGTGTTTTAAACAATATTTTCCAGTGCTCGTTATTCAACTGGATTATTTGATAATGACCTGAAAGAAATTCTTCAAAGTAGAATCTATAATATTTGATCTTGCTGTTTCAGCAGCAGTTAGTACACAAGTGTTCAGAAGAGAATAATGGTAAGTTCAACTAGTTTTCCCCCTCCAAGAGTAGCCAAAAATATAAAACAATATACTCATAAAGATACTAAGACATACTATCTTCATGAGTTGAAAGCTGAAACACAAACTTCCTTTAAAAGTTTCATGTGTTTAAATACTACAGGGTTTTAAACATTAACTCAACAGTACAACTGGACCAAAATATTATCTACACTGTACCTCAACAAAGTACGCTAAATGCTAATTTACTGTGAATCTTTAATCACTTCATCCACATACTTTCCTCCCACTTTTCAGAGGTTGTCAAATACAGGACAACTAACCTGAGGGCTTGTGTGTGTCATTTCAACGAAGAGACTATTTTCATTAACCGTTTTACAAATAAAGTATTAAAGGTGAGGCTCTGGTATTGCACTTCGAACAGTAATGGCCTGTTTTTCCAACCACGAAGATGTTTACATCCTAAGTAAGAATTCCAATGATGATCGTCTTAAGTACAGACCCCCAAACTCTTACATCGCCTTCAACTTGACCGTATTTCAACCAGTTCCCATGAATACCACAATATTACTATTCTCTCAGTCTCACTGCCAAAAACCCAGCTGCAGGCTAACTAAGCAAGAATAAGACACTGTTGAAATGGCAAAAACAAAAACCTTTACCCTTAGTGTATTAAGCTAAAAAATCCGGCAATCAAAGAAAACCAAGTAACAGCGTACACACACACACACACACACCCTACACACACACACACACACACCCTACACACACACACACACACACACACTCCTTTGAGAAAGAATGGGATGCCAGGAAAGGACCCAGAGTGCTTCCAGCTTGCTCGGCGGGCGCCGCGGAGTTGGGGGCTGGGGCGAGAAGAGGAGGAAACTTGGGAAGCGCAACGAATCCTGCCAGGTCTTCAGGGCTGCCGCAGAGAAAGCCTCCGGGCTACACAAAACTTGAGCGCGGGCCGCGGGGGACGCAGCCGCCCAGCCGCCCCGCACGCGGGCTCGAGGCCCACCCTTCCCTGCCCCGCGGGCCGGCATATCCCCCGGCGGCCCCGCGGATTCCCTCTTCCCCCTCCTTCCTCTCTCTCCCCTTTTGTTTTGGAGGCACTCGACCCGCCCCAGCAGAGCCCAGCCGGCCTCCCCGAGGCCCCGGGCCTCCAGACCTTCGGACTCTCTGAGCTCCGAATCCTCCGGCCTCCCCATCTTCCCTGAGCTCCCCGGCCTCCCAGCGTCCCCCGAGCCCCCAGCCTCCCTGAGTTCCTGGCCTCCTCGCATCCCCCAAAGCCCCCTGCTTCCCGGAGCCCCCGGCCTCCCCACGTCCCCCGGCCTCGAGACCCTCAGACTCGCCCAGCCCCGAACCCGTCGGCCTCCAAGCGCCCCCCGCCCCCGAGCCCCCGGCCTCCTCGGGCCCACGGCCTCCTGGGGCCGCGGCCGGCGCGGGAGGGGCCGGTCCCCGCCGCATCCGCCGCCGGGACTGGCCGCTCCGGCCCCGGTCGGCCCTCCACCCTCGGGCCGCGGCCCTGCCAACAAGCAGCTCCGGGAGTCGGCCCGCCCGCCTGTCCGCGCCCCGGCCCCGGCTCCGCACTCACTCAGACCGCGCTGGCGCCGGGAGGCGAAGGCAGACGACGACCGGGCGGCGCCGCGGCTGACGGGCCGTGCTCCCTCCCACGCCTCACGCCGCGGGCGCACAGCAGTCCCGGCCCGGCGGCGGCGGCGGGCTCGCGCCCTCGGGGCCTTCCTGCGTCGGCGCGGGCCGCGCGTGCGCGGCGGCCTACTGAGGCGCGCGCCTCCCTCTGCTGCGCGCGCCCGGCCGCGTCCCCGTTCCGAGCTTCCGCCTCCCGGGAGCACTGGGCATGCGCGCCGCGCGTCGCGGCCCGCGCATGCCCACCACCCCGCGAGGCTCTGCTCCTGGGATCGTTCTCGGGATGCCAGGCCCGGGTTGCTGGCTGACGGGGTAAGCGCGCGTGCGTGGCTGCGGCCCCGAGCAGCGGCCTCGGGGAAGCTCTGCCCGGGGGCGGGAGCGGCGCCCCGCCGAGCGGACGTCCCGGGGTTCCCTCCGGCCGCACTCTGGGCGGGCGGGGTTGGACGGACTACGGGGAAGCCCTCGCACCCCTTCGCTGCCCCGAGCCCCAGAACCTGCTCCTTTGGAGGCTCCCCTCACCCCGGTCAGCTGCTCTACAGCCCCGCCCCAGAGTCGGAAGCACGGAAGTCCGGACGCGGTGTGTGCCAGCGCCGGCCCGTGTCCTCTCCAGGCCCACCTAAGGGATGTCCCGGACCCCTCTGCAGATAGGGAAGCAGGCTCAGGAATTTGTTCAGGGGCCTCATAGCTAGCTATTGCTGGGCGGTACCAAGATTTGATCTTCGAAGATGGTCTGGAAAGAGCTTTATAATGGCTTAGAGGTGGACACATTATCTACCTGAGCGCCAGCAGGGCACTGATCTGGGTCCATTAACCACCAAGGCGCCGGTCCGCTAGGTGCTAAGGCTTGAGAAGGGAGAGGAGGATCCCAGGCAGAGAGCGGCTGAGATGAGAGCCGGTTTTGACTGGAGCATGGGGTTGTGTGTGTTGGGGTGGGGGGTGGTCTGGGTAAAAAATGAGATGGCCAGGGCCCTCTGAAGTCGTGCTCAGGTGCCTGGCACTTATTCTTTAGGCAGCAGTGAGCCTTTGAGGGTTTTAAGCGAAAGTGATACCTGATTTGCGTTTAAAAAAAAAAAAAAACTCACGGGCAACCTTGCGGTAGGAAATGAAACCAGAAGCAGAGCAACTTTCATTTTTCATGGTGTCACTTTGATCCTCACCACAAGGCGAGAGGCAGGATAAGCACACAGTTCTCCTTTTGAAAGGTGAACTCCCTGAAGCTCAGAGAGGTGACCCTCCATTCCCTTCTCAGGAGCTATAATCGATTATAACAGAATCCGGTAAAATAAAGTGCTTTCGCTTAGCAAGAGTTTTACCATTTTAAAATATTTTCTTTTATTATTCTTTCATGAAATACATACGGCTGGTGTTTTTAAACTACATTTAAGACTGTAAGGAATTGTGTCTCTCAATGTCAGCCCCAGGGCGTTTGGACTGGCTGTTTGCTCTACCTGGAAATCTTTCCCTCTGCGTGGACCTTCTTCCTCACTTCCTTCAGGCTCAAATGTCACCTCATTAGATGTTAACTGATCGCTTTGCATGTAATAGGAACCACCAACTACCCTCCACCCTTTCACACACACTCCCCACCCCCTCATCTGCTCTGTTGTTGTCCAAAGCACCCATTGTCCACCATAGCCCTACACTGTGTGCTTGTTTATTTCTGCATTGTCTGCTCACTCCACTAGAACATTAGATTCACTAGAGCAGGAACTTTGTTTTGTTCACTTCGGGGTCCCTGGCACATAATAAAATATTTGTTGAGTGAGTGAATGAAGCTTTGGGTGATGTGAAGTAAGGAATTATTATTGAAAGTATAAGGAGGGAATGGGAGTCAGGGGAGAGGAGTGAAGGAACAAAAGGAGTTATATTAAGGATATCTTTGGGGGAGGGAACTGTGCTTAGTGTGGTAAGCTAAAAACGGCACCAAGTCTTTGACACTCCTCCCAACAAGAGATGGAATCTACTTTTTCACCTGACATATTTGGACAGATCTTGTAACTTGCTTTGACCAATAAAATGTGTCTCAAGTGATGTACAACTTCTGAGCTGAAACCTCAAGAGGCCATGCAGTTTCCACCCTCTAAAACAAGCCCAAGCTAGCCTAGCGAGTGACCACTGAGGCGCCCTGGCCAACAGGCTGCCAACCGCCAGGCAGGTGAGTGAGGCTGCGCTGGACCACCCAGCCCCAGTCAAGCTTTCCACTAACTGCAGCCACCTGCGACCCAGAGAGACCAGCAGAACTGTCTAGCTGGATGCAGCCCAAACTGCCAAATCAGAGAGTTATGAGCAAATAAAACAAAAGCTTGCAGTTGTAAGCCTCTCATTTTGGGGTAGTTTGTTACACAGCCATAGATAACTGATACTTTGTTTCCTCAACTTTACCATGTTATGTTTAAACTTGATGCTCCTGAAGGGCAGCTTTGATTATTCTTTAGCTTAATAGAGGAAGAAAGTAGGGAAAGGGTGAGAGGAAGAAGTGATGCAAATGAGAAGGGCAAACAGATACAAAAGGAGAAAGGTAAAAGGTGTTGTCCAACAAACCCTGCTTAGCCCTGGACATACCTGTGGTGCCTTAAGTGCTCAGCCTCAGGAGATGGAAGGACGGTGGAGCTGACCGAGACTCAAGGGCAGCTGTTCACCAGCGTCTGATGATGACGGGCAGGTTGCACAATGTCGCTGAGAGTCATTCCTCATCTGTTAAATGGGACTTACAAAGGATGGGGAGGAAATGGACCATCCTGTAAAACACTCAGCAGGGTGCTTGGCAAAGTATACCCTCGGTACGTTCTTGATTAGCTGCAGCATTACTGTACGGATTACTAGTCACCTTGATCATGGAGGGCATACTCAAAGGACCACCCAGAACATAGTGTTACTGCAGGCTGATTGTACTCGGGCTCCATTGGTCAGATCCTTTAGACACTGTCTCTAAACCTCATAACAGCGCTGCCCCGTATACACTGTGATCATCATCCCCATTTTATTGATGTGAAAACCGTGAGTCAGAAAAAAACGAAATAATGAGACAGGCAGCAAGACTGGAATTTAAAGCCACAATCTGTCCAACCGCAAAGCCTGTGCTCCTCCCTCTCCCGGTGAGCCTCTGCTGCACTCAGGCCCCGTGAAAAAAAAAACACAAAACACAGAACACCACTTGGCTCTCCCTTCCTGTGCTGCACCAGATGGGCCGAGCGCTGATCTCGCGTGGGAAGCTTTCAGGAAGGGCTTCCTGTGCGTTGGCAAAGCAGCTGTACCAACCCTCAGAGCAGGTCCCCCTTGAAGAGCCCCTCGCCTACCTCATCTGGAGAGGGCTTGCCCCCAGGAGGGACTTGCTCCCGTGGGGAAGCAGAAACACACATTTAAGGCGGGGACGGATGGAGGCACGGTAATGAGGGCACAGAAGCTGATGACCGAGGCCCAGGTCACTGACCACATTGTGCCACTGACCAGCCTGCCATCTGCCTAGAGAGGCTGCAGTGAGAGAAAGTGGGACCCAAGAGACAGGTGCCCAGGCCACCTCTAGGTCCAGTAAGATGTGCCCCAGGGAGCTATGGGCCTGACACATCACCGGGGTTGCTGGCCCTCGAGTGTTAAGGATCTGAGACTACACGGGGACCAGTGAGCAGGAGCAGGGGAATGAGAAAGGAGGCCAAGAGACTAGGTTCAAATCCCAGCTCCTACCCATGACAGCCCAGTGGCCCTAAGCAGCCACTCAACCTCTGAGCCTCAACCCCTTCATCTGTAAAATGGGCGGGAGGGGGGGCGACTTCAAGAGCAGAAGGGAAGGGGTCAGGGGATGCCCCGAGGGAAGATGCCCAAAGGGGAAGCAGGCCAAGGGAGGGACAGTACGAGTGATCAGAAGACAGAGTTCCTCTTCATGTTCTGGCCCAACTAAAGACCAGATGGGCCACGACCACAGTGTGCAGTTTTCCTGGGAGGGAACATTCTGGGCTCACAGGATAACTAGACAGTCTCTGCAGGTGCTACTACATGCTTGAAACTTCACTTTCCATGGAGCTTGAGGCAGGGATGCAGGGATGCAGGACTATTAACACCTACAAGGGTGGGTCACGCCCACCAGCAGGGCCTGCAACGGGCACGTCTCTCCAGTGGAGACGTGGGAGCAATTCACCCCAGGTTGGGGAACATCCCCCGCGGAAGCTAAGGGTGCCCCAGCCCCTCCAGCCCACACAGATCATCCCCCCAGACCCCACCAGGGCGTTCCAGGTCCCTCCGATACACAGAGTGCGAGCTGGACCTCTTCCAGGCCCCACCTCCGCTCTGTGCCCCCCAGCCTCCCCCATGAGTGGAAGTGAGTGGACCCTGCCACAAGCAGTGGGCACAGCATTGCACCTGTGGGGCTGTCCGAGGGATTCTGCTCCTGGGTCTGGGCCCCATGGTCTCTTCCCAACCCCCAGCCCCCCCGCACACATGAGCGCGCGCACACACACACACACACACACACACACACACACACACACACACACACACACACACACACACCCTACACACACATACACAGAAGGGACACCCTTCCCCTGTACGGTGCTGAACATGTCCAGGCCAGGGACTCCCCCTGCACTGACCTGAGATACCCCTTTGGTCCGGAACTTGCAGCTAGGGCTCAAATCAGAGTCCATCCAGGGCTCCCATGTACCCTGCACCTGCTGCTGCCCCTGCACCAGCCTCCAGAGAGGAAAAGGGCCACATTTCCTGGGAAATTCTGCCCCCAACTATTTATTATCTCATTTAATTTTCACAACCACCTTGGATAAATCCTATTAAGTGCATTTTACAGATGGGTAAACTGAGGCCAGAAAGTGATGGCTACCCAGCTCAAGTCTACCCAGCAAGTAAGCAGCAAAGGCAGGATTCAAATGAGCTTGTGTGGCTCCTAACGAAGCTGTGTTCTCAGCCACTGAGCTTCTTTGCCTCCTAAGGCTGTGTGTCCTTATGCCCGACACAAGGGCAACCAGGGTGAGTCCAAGTGAGGCCCACAAGCCTTCTCTCTGCAGTCAGTGGTTGGTCAGTACGGCCTCATTTAGAGAAGACCCCACCGCTGAAGGGTCTCCATCAGACCTGTTCTAGTTGTGGAATTGCCGAAAATCACTTTCTTGATCATTTTCGTTGCTTTGATCAGCAGTAAATCCTCATCAAAGCAGCGTCCTCTTTGCAGATTTTGTGGGGGTCATGCTCAGCACAAAGGTCTGCTTGCGTTCCTCATTTGCATTTTCTAAAATCTAAGCAAAGTGCCATTTTGGAGATGTCTCATGTCTTCCATCTTCTCAGCTTTTTTTCTTTTCCTTTTCTGAGCTCCATTCTCATATTTTCCATTTCCATCATGACCTTGACTTGTACTAATTCTCAGTGATATGGAGCAGCGCTTCCGAAACTACCTGTAGGGTGAGACCAGCTCTTTTTACTTCCAGTCCATTGTGGACTGATACGTGCAACAAAAATAAATAACTTATTAGAAATAAGTGAAATTTTTTTTTAAATGACATATAAAATTCAAGGGCTTCCCTGGTGGCACAGTGGTTAAGAATCCACCTGCCAATGCAGGGGACACAGGTTCAAGCCCTGGCCCGGGAAGATCCCACATGCTGCGGAGCAACTAAGCCTGTGCGCCACAACTATTGAGCCTGCGCTCTAGAGCCCGCGAGCCACAACTACTGAAGCCCGCGCGCCTAGAGCCCGTGTTCAGCAACAAGAGAAGCCACTGCAACGAGGAGCCCGCGCAACACAACGAAGAGTAGCCCCCGCTCGCCGCAACTAGAGAAAGCCCGCGCGCAGCAACGAAGACCCAACGTGGCCCAAAATAAATAAATAAATATTTTAAAAATAAATAAATAAATAAAATTCAAGCCCTAATTTTTTATTATTAGATTCAAAGAACATAAAACAGCTCTGTCAAATTGCTTTGAGAGCCTCTAAATATCTTTTTTTTTTTCTTTTTTTTTTTTTTTTGCGGTATGCGGGCCTCTCACTGTTGTGGCCTCTCCCGTTGCGGAGCACAGGCTCCGGACGCGCAGGCCTAGCGGCCACGGCTCACAGGCTTAGTTGCTCCGCGGCACGTGGGATCCTCCCGGACCGGGGCACGAACCCGTGTCTCCTGCATCGGCAGGCGGATTCTCAACCACTGCGCCACCAGGGAAGCCCAGCCTCTAAATATCTTAATTCCTGTACTTATCTCCCCGTGAACTGGTAACAGTGTGCGGGCCAGCTGTGGTTCCACACACCACGCTGTCAGCAGCATTGGTGTAAAAGATTAAAAAGTAAAACGTGATTGCATTCAAAGGCACTCAGTGGAATATGCTTTCACCAAAAAAGTATACCTTAAAGTCAATGTAAACAATAAAAAATGGATAGTTTCATGTATGTTTATAAAAGAATCATTTTGTTTCTGTTGTTTTATTTCTGTTCCAAAGGTTCTATCAAATAAAAAGTTAAATACAAACTGTAATTGGATGGACCTAGAGATGATCATACTAAGTGAAGTAAGTCAGACTGAGAAATATAAATGTATGATATCACTTATATGTGGAATCTAAAAAAAAAAAAGGTACAAAT
The DNA here is from genome assembly GCF_026419965.1 of Kogia breviceps. Classification (NCBI taxonomy): domain Eukaryota; kingdom Metazoa; phylum Chordata; class Mammalia; order Artiodactyla; family Physeteridae; genus Kogia; species Kogia breviceps. Next base: position 75,235,869 of record NC_081326.1, read on the forward strand.
GACCTTATTAACAAAACAGAAATAGACTCACAGGCACAGAAAACACACTTAAGTTTACCAAAGGGGGAAGGGGGAAGGGCTATATTAGGAGTTTGAGATTAACAGATACATACTACTGTATATAAAATAAACAACAAGAACCTACTGTATAGCACTGGGAACTGTATTCAATATCTTGCAATAACCGATAATGGAAAAGAATCTGAAAAAGAATATACATATATTCCCTGTTCTTCTAGTTGCCAATATAAACAGTTGGTGTCTCTCTTCACATGTGTTGCCTCTGTGTCCATATAACACGTATGATTTGTGCATGTATACATATCTACACATTTAGAGTAACAGGAATTGTAGAAAATGGCAAGATATTCTTCAACGTCCATGTGCAACCGCTGTGAATACCATGCTGAGATAGGGGCGATGGCTGCACGGCTCTGTCAGTAGACTGAAAACCACTGAATTATGCTTTTTTACCAAAAAAAGAGGGACTGACTCAGCTTCTGAAACTTCAGATTCAGGCTGATGAGGCCTATCTCCACCTTGCAGCTCCAGGGTCTGGTCTGACATAGTTTTTCCCTTGTGATGACAAAGTGGCCCAGTCCTGCCCCCTCAATAAACTCTGGAGAAGAGTCGGCCGCTTTTCCTTCAGTTTCAACCGAAGTCTCAGTGGCTCTGGCTGGCCAGGCTTTGCCGGGTCCCACGCCCGCCACAGAACCAAGTCAGCCTCACCCAAACCAAACCTACAGGTGGTGGGAAGGGAAGGGATGGTGAACAGCCAAAATAGCAGCTGTCCCCTCCTCTCCCCTTTCCTCTGCTAATAGGACCCCACTTTCCCCTCAGGACATGCCCTGCCCACTTTTCACGTGGTCTGGGGATTACGGTCCCCTCCCTCCTGGGCAGGTGGCTTTCTCCCAGAATGTGACCCTGGTGTCGGACAGAGAGGGAAGCAGCCCCTGCTCAGGAGGAGTACTCACAGCTGACCTACCTGCGTTACTCTTTCAGTTCTGGGGCTGGGCTGCATCCGTCCCTTTCTGGCGCCCCTTACAGAAGCCCAGAGTCGATGTGTAAAATTATGGGCACACAGTAAGCCCTCAATTAATAATAGATACTAATATTATTATTTCTTCCCAAAGTGTCTTGGGACATTATTTCTTCTTTTTAATAGGCCTGAGTTTTAGAAGAGTTTTTGATTTACACTCCAGTTGAGACAATAGTACAGAATTCCCATATACCCTGCACCCAGTTTCCCCTAACATTAGCGTCTTACATTAGCATGATGTATTTGTTGTAATTAATTAACCAACACTGATGCATTGTTATTAACTGAAGTCCATAATTTATTCAGATTTCCTTTATTTTTCACCTAATGTCCTTTTTCTGTGCCAGGGTCCCACATAGGAACCCACATTGCATGTAATTGTCAAGTCTCCTGATGCCACACTGGAAGCTTGAAATCGGCCATGGTGGGAATGTTCACACCGCAGAAATTGGCAAACACTACAAGTCAAGGTTCTCCCCCTTCCTGAGAGCCTGTTCTTGAATATTTCCCAGCACACCACTGTCTGTGTGCATGCTGTCTCATTTGATGAGGTGACATAGTCAGTCTTATTTGGAAACAAATAAGACAGGGACATTTAAAACAAAGGTTCATTTTAGTCCAACAAAACAAAATTCATTCTAAGCACCCATTAATTCTGTACCCACTTTCTGCTCTCTCTGCTATGACTCTTTTTTTTTTGCAGTACGCGGGCCTCTCACTGTTGTGGCCTCTCCCGTTGCAGAGCACAGGCTCAGCGGCCACGGCTCACGGGCTCAGCCGCTCCGCGGCACGAACCCGCGTCCCCTGCATCGGCAGGCGGACTCTCAACCACTGCGCCATCAGGGAAGCCCTGCTATGACTCTTAATGATCATGGCTACAATGTTTGAATATCTGTTAGATACTAGGCATGTGAGTCCATACTCTCTTATTATCGCTTTAAGTTAGATTTTACTATTCTCCCAGTTTATGGATGAGAAAACAGGCACAGAGAAGTTGAGAGACTGCCCAAGGTCAAATCTTTTGCTCCCTACCACGGGGCCTCCTGTCTGGCTTGGTGTGTACCTGCCTCTTTCTAACCTGAAACAACCCAGAAGCCATCCATGAAGTCATGGAACATGTTGCCACTTTAAATTACAATTGGTCTTCGTATCTACCTCTTCTGCTTCTTCTGAAATGTCATTCATTCTTTGGTTTGAGCTTTTTCCCTTTTCATCTTCTCCTGCTTTGTGCTGTTGCATTTAACTGTGATGGTGATAAAGGCATTTTCTTTAAAGTTATCGAGCCAAAGTCAGTGGTATTCTCTAACCTTCCCCAGGTAATTCATGCGTGTGACAACCCACAGGCATCGCACACACTTCAGCATCAGGGTTGGGCGGGGTTCACAAGCACCAGAGCAAAAACTAACCTGTAGGAGTAAGGCCTGCATCCACTCCCGGAAGACACACTTCACAGATGGCATCCCCTCGTCCTTAGGACATCCTTGTCAACAGTATTGGTAGTTAGTGCGATCACCGTGAGTGGAAGCTGAGGCCTGGCAAAGTCAGTGGCTCACTCGGGGCATCAGCAAATTAGCTCCAGAGGCATGTGGGAAACAGGAGGTATGGGCAAAACCCAACCAAGAATGGGGAGCACCTCATGCTGAATCCAGTGTTTGCTGAATGACTGAGTGAAGGTTTCCCTAACTACTCCCTTCTCCCCGTGATGATGGACACAGTGTGTTACCTCTGGTGCTCTGACTTTGTATTTCTCGACTTGCCTAAGCTGTAAACTCCTTTGGAGGAGAAACAAAGTGACTCGAGCTCCCTAAAATCAAATTCCTCTGGTTTTATCATGGAGATCATTGTCATAGCTGCCTCCCGGGTTTTTTTTTTTTTAATTGGAGTATAAATGATTTACCATGTTGTGTTCGTTTCTGCTGTACAGCAAAGTGAATCAGTTATACATATCCACATATCCACTCTTTTTTAGATTCTTTTCCCATATAGGTCATTACAGAGTACTGAGTAGAGTTCCCTGTGCTATGCGGTAGGTCCTTATTAGTTATCTATTTTATATATAGTAGTGTGTATATGTCCATCCCAGTCTCCCCGTTTATCCCTCCCCACCGCCACTTTCCTCCCTGGCAAGCTCAAGTTTGTTTTCTATGTCTGCAACTCTATTTCTGTTTTGTAAATGAGTTCATTCGTACATTTTTTTTAGAGTCCACGTATAAGCGATATCACCCTAGGGTTGTCGTAAAGAGTAGACGATATGTTTGTAGGAAAGAGCTGGCGGTTTCCTCATGGTACTTCCCCCTTGCGCGACACTCCTCTGATTTGAGGCACTTAAAATGCCTGTTGGTAGCACATGCAGGAACGCAGAGTTAACAGCCGTCATTCTTACTGCACTGTGTCCGTGGTTTGTAATTCCTCCACAGCGTCTAGGGCTCTGGCCACATTCTACAAACGGGCTTTGAGGATACATTTCTACACAGAGACTTGTTCCTAAATTGGCAGCCTGGAGCCACCTCCACAAAGGGCTAAGGAACTCTGGGCTCGCCTGGGTTGGTAATTACCGTCTCCACCTGGAAAACACCCTGGTGACGCAGCTAGGTGGAGATGCCACCTGTGCCTCAGGGACAGGAAGAGATCTGGGACCTTGGCCAGCTCCGACGAGGAGGCAGCGCTCCGGTTCCCAGTGGGATGTCAGCGTGGGGTCCCGTGTGCCTCTCAGGAAAGAGCACGCAAGTGGGAGCGTCAGCTGCCTCTTCCACCCGGAGGCCCCTCCGCCCCTCTCCGCCTCGTGCTCCTGGTCTGTCCAGGGACTTCCATGAGCCCCCAGGGGGCTCCTCTAGCTCTGAAATCCTATGAATCCACAAAAGGGTGACACTTCGTCGTGACAGGCATTAGCAGTCCCCCATGGGGAGCTCTCCAAGGGCAGGGACAGCCTTGCTCTCACACAAATCACAAAGCCAGCAATGAGTGCTCCACAAATAAGCCATTTTGCCTGCTTGAGAACAATGCTTGAAGAAAATTCCCACACCTCCAATAGAGCGACTTGTGGCAGTGGGCAGATTTTGAGGACAAACAAATTACAAGGCACTTGGTGTTACCATCCAGCTGAGGTCTTATGCAGATTAGACCAGAGCTCCAAATCAGCCTTCGAGAAGGCAGCCTTGACAAGACCATCTGGAACAAAGGATGCTGAATTAGGACGTGGCGGGCCAAGGAGGCCATGAATGAGGGATTGTGGGAAAGGCTTTGATGTAAACCCAGCCAGAACTGTGTGCACTTGTCACCCAGGGAATCCGCCCCCTTTGATGCAAGTGGGCGGCCTGTATTTAAACATGTGGATTTGTTTGTATTTCTCAAGAGAACATAGAGTTTGAGAGTCGGAGGAATGTGTCACACTGTACGTCCTTTCTATGCACCGATATGGCAGGTCGAGGGGTCTCGTTCAGATAAGCACAGTTGTTTGCCTTGAAGCGTCGGGAAGCAGAAACTGTGACTTAGGAGCACCCCATGCACCACTGTGACACCACCTTCTGTGTCATCCTTGAGGACGCATCAGGCCTGTCAAACCTGGAGCAACTTCTGCATCCACCTGTCTCCTTCCAAAATCGATAAGAGACGGGCTACAGATATTCATTGAGCACCTACTATGCGTGAAATGCTAGGCCAAGTGCCTTGGAAGGACAAGGAAGTCAGGTGCCAGCAGTGCCCAAGGCCTGTGTGGACTGCAGAGGTGCCTGCTGGCGGGAGGGGGGGTAAGGCTGTTCCTGGGGGCATGGTCCTAGGCCCAGCTCCTCCCCCTTCCTTCTGTGGTTCTTGCTGTCCTTGTGGATTCGCACTCACCCTCCACGGTCACCCTGGATGCGTGTACCCCACATCTGGACCTTGGACCAGGCCTTTGCCCAGAATTCCTAACTGGGGGTCCAACAGGCATATCGAACTCCATGCAACCCAAAAGGAAGCCCTCCACTCCCACCAGGCGGTCCTTGCCCCTGGAACATTCTCTCTTCACGGCACTGCCGCCCACCCCCCGTCCCCGGCTCCTCCCTCCACCCCAGCTCCCTCCACCCAACCCGTTACAAGTCCCTGTGGCTTTTACCGCCCAGATCTTTTCTCACCCGTCCTGCTGTTTTCATCCCTAGGTTTTGCCCACCTGGATCCCCAGGACCACCCCGGTTCCTGGCCTGGGTCTTTGCATCTTCCCCTGACACGAGGGCTAATTTATGTCTGTCCAGTACATTCTTTTTGTGCTAAAAGCACCCAGAGTCCGTTTCTGTTGCGTGTGCCCGAATGACCAGGACCGGCCCCCTCTCAGGGCCCCTGTCCGTGCAGTGCTGGTCCCCCTGCATGGCAGGCCCTCCCTAAGCTTGGCCACCTGGCGAGTCACCGCGTCTCCCGGCAGATTCAGGGATCCTTGCTCTTCGCCTTGTCCTTCCTCCTGCTTCCACAGGACAGTGGCAGTCACTCTGCGTCCGGGTCTCCAAGGCAGACGGCTCCTGGGACTCAGCCTGGTGGGCTCAGCGGGGGGACTGTGTCTCTCAGGAGCCCAGCAGGGCCACACAAGGACGCCCCTCCCCAGCCTGTGCCCAGACACGCCTAAGGTAAGGCGGCAGCGGATAAACACCATCACCCCCCATCACACCATCACATCACATCATGCCCCACAGAGCATCAGTGCCAAAGCATATTCTCCCAGAGGAAAGGCCCAGTCCTCACTGCTGGGTGCCAGGTGCCAGGTTCCAAAGCCAGCGGCCTCCTCCCAGAACCACAGCCAAGCAGCCCTTTACAACTGTCCAGGTGGAGCCAGAGTCAGCGTGGCAAAGGGGAAAGCGTGCATCTTGACTCCACTGCTTCCTGACTGGGTGACCTTGGACAGGACACCTAAGGTTTCTGAGTCCCTGTTGCTTTATCTGAAAAATTAGCGACACTTTCTTGTAAGATCACTGTGAGGAGGGAGCAATGAAACACGTATAAGGGGCACAGTAGGTGTTTGATAAATGACAGCGGGAGTGGTCCTTGGTAGAAGGCAAACTCCCCACCGTCCCCCTCCTGCTCCCCACACCCTCCATGGGGCATTTGAAAGAAGGGGCAAGGCCACTCTGGCCTCTGTGCAGCCTTTCTCATTGAATGGGGAGCAAGGAGACTGGGAATAGGCACTGAACAGCCTCGGTTCCCACCCTCCTTCTCTGCCTGGACCACCCTGCCCTCTGGTCACAGCCTTGGTGGAGGAGTGGACTCAGGGTTACAGGACAGGCCCTGGCAAGCCTGGGGCGGGGGCCAAGTGTAATTCGTACTGGGGTATGTGACGGCGGCTGTGAGTCAAGCCTTCTACTCAAGTTCAGCCTTATTTACAATAAAGCTGCTATTTGAAACCCCAGTGTCTTTCTCATTTGGTCTTTTTTTTTTAATTTAAATTTATTCATTTATTCATTTATTTTTGGTTGCGTTGGGTCTTTGTTGCCGTGCGAGGGCTTTTTCTAGTTGCGGCGAGCGGGGGCTACTCTCCGTTGCGGTGCGTGGGCTTCTCAGTGTGGTGGCTTCTCTTGTTGTGGCTTCTCTTGTTGCGGAGCACGGGCTGTAGGCGCGCGGGCTTCAGTAGTTGTGGATCACGGGCTCCGGAGCGCAGGCTCAGTAGTTGCAACACACGGGCTTAGTTGCTCCGCAGCATGTGGGATCTTCCTGGACCAGGGCTTGAACCTGTGTCCCCTGCCTTGGCAGGCGGGTTCTTAACCACCGTGCCACCAGGGAAGTCCTCTCATTTGGTCTTGAACTCAGGAGGGAAAGAGGAAGGTGTCACTGATTTAGCAGATACTTGGATAGCATTGACATGTGCCAGGGCCTATTCTAAACACCTTACCAATCTTAACCTATTTACACCCCGTAACAGCCCTATGAGGTAGTTACTGTTGAATACTATTACCCCCATTTTACCTCCACAAGGACGCTGAGGGCCACAGAGGGCAGCTGGCTGCAAGGCCCGGAGCTAAATAAGTGGCTGAGCCAGGGTTTGAACTCGGGCGGCCCAGCTCCCGAGTCCCCGCTCTTCACCGCTGTTGCCTTATTTGGAGCCTCTGTCAATGGCTTCTGTAACATTCATTCACTCCACCAAGCATTTTGACCTGTAAAATATATTAGTCTTTATCCCTATTTTAAGACAAAGCAGAGGCTGGGAGGAAATAGATAAGGAACACATGCTTCCTGGAGCTGTGGGGCCAGCAGACCCTGCCATCAGCGCCGAGCAGGGTAACTGAGCAGGAGACGGGTGGGGCCTGAAAGGGGTCACAGGAGCGCGTGGAGGCGGTTCCCCCGCCCCACCCCCACCCCCACCCCACCCCACCCCACGCCCGGTCTGCATGCCTGGAGGTGGAAATTACTAACCGGACATCAAAATACATGAGCCACTGCGAACAAATCTAATAAACACATGGAAACACACCAAAAGAGGAAGGGGAAAACGTGTCGCTACAAACCAAAGGCAGGCAGGCAGCGTGAGCCAGCGGCCCCGGGACCTCGGTCGTCCTTGAAGGAAGGCACATCTGAAAACGTGCGCCTCAGATTGGGACATGAACCCGGCCAAAACCCTGACCGGGACTCGAACCCACGGTCTTTTCATTAGCATCACTCAGCTGGTGTCTGGACTTACTGGGGCTCAGGTTTCTTGTGTCTCAGCGCAGAAGGAATTCAGCGAGAGGCAAAGTGATAGGCAAGAAGTAGATTTATTAACACAGGACGCTTGTGAGAGATGCAAGTGGGCAGGCGAGGAGGCTCTGCCCCGGGGATTAAGTGGGCTACAATTTTATAATCAAAGGAAAGTGGGGGCAAGGGGAAAAGAACCGCCTTCTTCGAGTAGACGCGGGGCTTATAACACTAGCTCCTCCTTCGTTTTGGGCAGGGGAGTGTCTGACCCTATGAGGTCAAACTAGGACCCTCAAGGGGCTTATTCAAATCAGTAGAAGAGTGGTAACATTTTTCTTTCACTTAATGACCTGGGGCATATCTCGTGCTTTTATTTATAGCTTTATAGTGAAGCAAGCCTTCTTCATTCGACGATGTTCCGATAGCTCTCTTGAGCGATCATTAACTTAACAGTGGTCTCCCAAAGTTTCCTAGGTTTCCCTCTCGACCTATAATCCCCTACTGGGACTTCCACAACTACCTGTGTAATTATCCTATTCTATCCCAATCACATCAGAAGTCCTAATGCACGTGGACAGATGAGCTATTCAGAAGCACATGCTCCCTTTCCTCTTGAATAATTCACCTAAATTCAGCGAAAGGATGCAGGGGAGGAATATGGCAGCAACCTCTTCAGCAAGAAGGAAGCTGTGCTGTGGCCTCGCCCACCAGGAAGGGGGATGGGCCTGCGGGGCAGAGCTGCGCAGGCTGGCCAGCTCGGCCACGCCCTGGCTTTGTGACCCGGAACCTCCAAATCCCAGTTTCTCCATCTGGGCCCAAGGGCCCGCTGGAGTGGGACCGCAGCTCTCGGTCAACACCGGGCCATCACTGTGGCCTCACGCTGTTCCTTCAGGTCTGGAGGGTGCAGCCCAGAGGGGCTGGTTCGAGAGAGGGGTGGGATGGAATCCGGTCGGACCGGGTGGGGCATAGGAGGAGTTTTTCCAACAGGGCCTCAGACCACGGTTCCCCTGGAGCCAGGGTGGCCCAAGGAAAGGGTGATGTGGCCCAGAGAGTGCTGGATGAGCCCTCGCGGAGGCTGTTGTGGGCGTCTCCGGGGACTGGCCGCTGGCCTGCAGCTGCCACCCTGACGGATGGGCAGGGCCACGGCCACAGGAGGCAGGTAGCCAGGCCCACGCTCGCCCCGTCTGGACAGAAGGCTGGCTGAGGGCTGGCTTCCTGGGCGTGTGGCCGGCAGAGTCCCAGAGGGCCCCGTGCTCAGAGCGGGGACCTAGGGCTGGGGTTTGATGCTGTGCCGTCACCATCTTGAAATCCTTAATAATTTCACCTTTGAATCTGTGTTTTGTAAGTGAAGTCCAGGGTCAATGAAGCACGCCCGAGGGGAGGGGCCTTGGAGCCTCGGCTCACACATGGCCCCACCCCCTGTCACCTCACAGCCCCACTGCCTCTGAGTGCCCTGGGCCCCTTCCAGCCTCATCCTTCCTGCCCCCTCCCTGGGACGGCCACTGCCCTCCACCCCCCCGAGGGTGGGGCCTGGTGGTGGCTGTCCCTGCCCTCAGCTGGCAGTACCACAGCGTGCCCCTCTGATCCAAGTACCAAATGTGTCCCAGTGCTGAGGGTACATCCTGTGGGGTTGGGGTGATGGCCCACGGGCAGGGCAGAGAGGCTTCCCGCCTCGGGCTGGAGCACCACATTTTCATTTAGGCCCAGAGTGGCTGGGGCAACACAGAGGAGCCACGACCTTAAAGGCTGCTCTGCACTGTCCCCAGCGGGAGGGGAGCCTCGCCCGGCCCCTTTGCCGCTCAGCGGGGCAAGAGCCTGGTGTGAAGACCAGGGGGCTTGTCCCACAAAATTCTCAGCCTCTGCTTGGAGCCACCATCCACCGATCTCCATGCACAGAGGGACGTCTCCCGGAGGATATGCCGATTGCCTTAAAGCTCCCAGGCAGAGCAGGGCCACGACGGGCAGAGAAAGGTGCTCTCTCTAGGCTGGAGGAAGTTGTGCTAAGATTCCTACGCTTGGCGCCGTCCTGGGGTTCAGGGGATCGGGTACTGGGCAGGACAAGAAATGGGGCTTCGTGGCAGGGATGAGTGGCCGACAGGGTGGAGGAGAGCCGGGCCAGACTGAACAGCCTCGCGCAGGAGCCACGGAAGTTTGGATTTTATCTTTTTGGCCAGTTCTCAAACTTTATCAGGCAGCCAAGAGCAGAGGCCAAAGTGGCTTTATTGAAGCAAGACATTTCCTTGAAGTTTAATAACGTTTCCTGACACATATGTGAATGGTATTGCACAAGAGAATCATGCTTTGTTTTATTATAAAAATATCTCAAAAGACGTCCGTTGAGGGACGGAGTAATACAGATGCTCCAGGGGAAAAAAACCCTTCCTTTCTTCTAGGAAACATTTCTCCCCGTGGGAGAAGCCCAGAGGAGGGTAGAGGGAGGGTGATGAATGAATGATCAATACAGTTGAGAACTGATAGATCAGTGCAGTCATAAATAGGTGTTTTAAAATATGTACACAGATGTGCAAAGATGTACAAGGCACAGTCCCTCCTTGAGGCGCTGACACTCTATAGTAAAGGAACAATCCCATGTATGTTAACTGTATTCGTTGCCTACAGCTGCTGTTACAAAGAACCACACATTTAGTGGCTTAAAACAACACAAATTTATTCTCTTACAGGTCTGGAAGTCAGATAGGAGTCCCAGGGGCTAAAATCAAGGTGCTGGTTCCTTCTGGAGGCTGCAGGGGAGAATCTGTTTCCTTGGCTTCCCAGCTTCCGGAGGCCACCCGCAGTCCTTGACTCGTGGCCCCGTCCTCCATCTTCCAAGTGCCTCCCTCCACCCTCTGCTTCTATGTCACATCTCCTTGGCTGACTGACCCTCTTACCTCCCTCTTATAAAGACTTGTGACAACATTGGTCCCACCTGGATAATCCAGGGTGATCGTCCTTTCTCATGGTCCTTAACTTAATCTCATCTGCAAAGTCCCTTTTGCCATGAAAGGTCACATCTTCACAGGGCCCAGGGATTAGGACGTGGACATCTTTGGAGGATCATTACCATCTACCACGCTCATGATGGCAACATGTCAAAGTCTCAAAGTGGGACAAAGGGATTTCGTGGTCCAAGAAGGGAGAGGTGACATCTGGCACTGGTGATCTGGGAGGACTCCATGGAGGAGGTGGCCTCTGAGCTGAGATGAAAGAGTGGGGAGCATTCTGGGCAAAAGGCAGCCCGTGAGCGAAGGTGCGGAGGGGGGGAGGGCGAGGGCGCTGTGGGAGAGTGAGGTGTGGACTGGGGCGTCGGGCGAGTAGAGGGGACACACAGACACGTCCATCATGGTGCCTGTACACCCTTCCCTCTCCCCGAGGGCGACTGCCGCAGGTGCCTGGCAAAGCCCCAGCTGGCGGGAACAGGGCAAGGTGGGAGGCTCATGCTCAGGAACAAGCCTGTGGGCCGGCCATGCTGCCAGCCTGGCTGCACCTAGAGCTGCCCAAGCAGGCCAGCTGGCCAGCTGATCGGTCCCAGGAATTTGGGCTGGAGATACGGAGACTGTGTGCTGGCGTTGGTGGTGGGAGCAGAGTTGAAAGGCTCCACGCGAGCAGCCCTGAGGCAGGAGGGCCAGGACGATGAGGGAGACAAGCCGTGAGTGAGAGACACAGGTGTAGGAAACCCGGCGGGAGAAGGTTGAAGCGGAGCCGGATGACGGCGGCAGGAGCCCTGGTGGGAGACAGAGGGACCCTGAGTGCCCCTGAGGGGGCAGGGGGTCAAGGGAATGCCTGCTGCCCGTGGTGGGGAGACAGTTCTGGAGGAGCCAGGCCCAAAGGCCAAAGGTTCTGTCCGTGCCTCCGCCTCCTGGCTTTCCCGTGTCCTATCCTGGTCCCAGTCCTTCGGCAGCCAGAGTAAGGCCCTGGTCCTGGCAACCTGAGGCACCCAATGAGCAGACCAGGCCAGGAGGGAGACCAGGGGGCAGGCCTCGCCCGGACAGGGCCCCCAGCTCCTTCCCGACAGACAAGGCCCTCCCCGCTCCCCCTGGTGACCGCCACCTCCCTCCTCGCTCATGCCTTGGGCTCCAGACCATCCTCCATCCCTGGGAGTGTGAGTGGTATCCCCGGCGTTGAGCAGTGCGGGAGCCCTGCTCCCTCCAAACAAGGTGAGGGGGTGCTGGCTGTGCATGCGCTGAGCAGGGACCTCCATGCGTGCTTTAGAGCTGCCTTCTCCGAATAATTACACTAGCCCCATCTTATAGGCTAGGAAGTCAGGCTAGGCGACTCTCCCAGGGTTGCATGGCAGTAAATAAATCTCTCTCCAATGAACCTGCTCTGAAACCCTCCCATATTCCAGAACATACCAATTCACTACTTTATTTATCCACTATTATTAGTGCCTACGATGACCTAGTTATAGAGACCCCCACACACGTTACGTAGGCACTACTGGAGCTTATGTAGATGGCTTCAGACACTACAAAGTGCTCTAAGAAAACACAACAGGGCCCTGTAATGGCAAAGGACTCTGGCAGAGAGGTAGATAGGGGGTCAGGAAAGGTCTCTCTCAAATGATAACTCTTTTGAGCGAAACCCAGACTACTGAGAATGAGCCAGCCACGTAAAACTTGGGGAAGAGAGCATTGCAGTCAGCTCGTTAAATATTTATTCACTTATTTATTAAAGGCACGTGTTAAATCAGCAGTATTTAACTCCTGGGCTGCATTTACAGTGACTTCCAGACAGTGGTAGGAAGTGGCTGTCAAAGGAGGGGCGGCAGAGAATCGCGGGAGGCGGGAGAAAAGGCGCCGCATCCGATCCCCCGCCCCACCAGCCTGTGTGGCCGAGGTCCCAGCATGCCTTGCAGCCACCCCTGCCCAGTGCGCCCTCTGCCTCCATCCATCTCTTCTGGTTCATCGGCAGCCTAGGCACCGCCTCCCTTCCTCAGCTCTGTTAACACTGGTGCAGTCGCCCAGATCGACTCGCTCCCACACTCCTCGCCTCCTTTTTTCTCTCTGCGCACAGACTTCCCACCACCTGATTCCGAGGCTCCGGGTGAGTGTTCCAGAAGCTGGGGAGATGCACGATTGTCTCCTGCCCACACACAGACGCCATGGCAACGGCAACTTGGTGAAGCCAGGCTGGAATATGCCAACCCGGAGAGCAGACCATCTGTGAGGCCAAACCCTCCAAATGTTGCCCGATCTAAGTGCTCACATCTAGGGAACTTTTGCACGTAGCAGAGGCAACATTTGAGTGACATAAGAATAAACAGTGGGCGCACGTGAAATCCCTTGAAAGCATGCATTGACTGTCCCAATGTGACTGAGAAAAGGAAGCAACGGGGGCGAGATTTGCGCTAAGGGGCAAAGGCAGGTTTCACTGATGGGAAATTTGGATCATCCACAAGGGGAGGGATTCTCCATATAAAAAGTTGGTCCAGTTAGTTTATCTCCCTGATTCCATTTTCAAGCCCATCCATCTTCGACTTTCGTCTACTTTCCATATGGAGGCAAAAATCTGTGTAGTTATGAATCAAAGGCCCCAGTAAATTCAACCTTCTGGGGTTTGGGTTTCCATAGGCCTGCCCTTCGTTCTAGCAACGATAATAGTTTTCCTACAGAATCAGTAACATGTGCCGGGAACTCTGATAAGCGCTTCACGTGTATTATCTCACTTACTCTTTGCAACAAACTTATGAGGAGGTACCACAATTATTTTCCCTTTAAAAATGAGAAAAGATGCTGAGAGATGTTAAATCCCTGGGCTCATCCAGCTGGTAGGAAAGGTAAAAAGGAACTGAGGCAGGTCCACCCTGCTCCAGAGTGTGAGCTCTTGACCTTCACTATGGGGTCAAGGCAGCCTGACTGATGCACTAGTACAAACGCCTGTCAGAAGTTGTCTCGTATGTGTTTCGAGGGCCTCTTCTTATACCACGTGCTGTGGGGGACCCTGTAGTGGCCTGGCGGGGTCTAGCAGTCTTGGAATGTGGAAGTGCAGTCTAGCAGACCCTTAGACTGCGTGCTGTAAGGTTCGGAGAGAGCATTCTGGGGATGGGAGTCGCTGGACTGCGCTAATGGCATAATATTCCCAGCAGCTACTGTTCGCTCTGCATCATGTCGCCTGTCCTTTCACACGTGGCTCTCTGGGAGCCCAAGGCCCAGCGCAGGACCTACTCGGGGGTCTCCCCCTCCGCCTTTCTCCAAGCCTGAGTCCTGCTCCAGCTGCCAGAGCAAAGATGAGACAAAGGTGTGGGGAAGGTGCCGGCTTCTGGGCTCAATCAGCTTCTTGTGCAAAATGGGTGAGAGAACGTCGGAAAGAGAACCCCACTCCTGTGTGTGACCTGTGAGTGAACTGTGACCCCAACCGCTGGGAAACATGGCCCCAGAGCAGAGGCCACCCAGACGTGAGAAGCACCTCGGAGGCCCCATCTGCAGCACCTGGAAACTGATTAGATATCAAGGTTTGGAGCAGGGGATTGAGAATGACCCTGAAGTTGGAGCCCAAGGGCCTGGACGTGTACAGATACCCCACGGGGCCACCACACCCGGGCCAGACACAGACCAGGGCCAAGAGTGGGTGGGGCAGCCAACCAGAGCCCCCTGGGGGAACTGGGACCCAGTAACCATGAGCCCATGGCCAAGCCAAAACCCAGGAGTTAAAGGTCCAGACTAGGAACTCGGAACTTGCTGGAAGCAGGACAGAGGGAGACAACCCAGGAAGGATTGTTTTCTCTCACCTGCTGCCTAAACCCCTAAGCTTTGAGGGGACAGCTTCTGGCTGTTGAAAGATTTGTTGAAGCCCTAACCCCAGGTACCTGTGAATGTGACTGTATTTGGAGACAGTGTAGTGTCTTTGCAGATGTAATCAAGTTACCTGATTAGTAACTTCTCTACAATGACTGGTGTCCTTGTAAGAAGAAGAGGAGGGACACGGAGACACACAGGGAGAAGGTCATGTGACAACAGAGGCAGCAGCTGGAGGGCTGCGGCTGCAAAGCAAGGGACCCGTGGGTCGCATGGCTGCGATAGCCAGAAGCTGGGAGAGGCCTGGAAAACCGTCCCCTAGAGCCTTCAGAGGGAGGAAATCTCTCTCCTTTTAAGCCATGTTTGGGTTACTTTGCTATGGCAGCCACAGGAAACCAACACATTCCCTGGGGCCCTCGTACCTGATTCCTCTCCCTACCCCAGGCCTCCCTGCTCAGCCCTGGCCCTTCCCTCTCTCTTTTCATCCCACAGCACCCGTGGGCCAGGCGGGCTAAGTCACACACACTGGTGCCCAAGGGCCTGGGGCTGTCCCACGCCTTTGCCCATGCAGTTCCCTCTGCCTAAGCTGCCCTCTCCCTTGTCAGCTGGTGAACTCCTACTCATCCTTAAAAACCCAGATTGGAGGTCATCTCCTTGGTGGGGCCGTCATGACTTCCAGGTCGAACAACCGTTCCCTCCACGATTTCTCCTCTTGGCCCATCACTTTCTTTACGCTCATCATGCTGCAGCTGGTTTAATTGCTTCTAATTTTTCTCTGTATCTTCTGCCCCCCGCCCCACCTCTAAGCATGAGCATAGAGAGCAAGGATTATATCCAAGGCAGGGACTCAGTAATCCAGGTTGAAGGCACGGAGGCCTGGCTGGCTGGGTGCTCAGATGACAGAAAACCCAGGGAAGCGTCCTCACTGCTAGCTGTGCATTGTGTGCTGTGCCCAGGTGTCTGCAAGGAGGGAGCCAGGGTGTTTGGGACCCGATGCTTTTACAGTCTGGGCGCGGGGGGGGGGGTCCCTTTGGACAAAAAGAATACAAAAACAGGTACAGGGCTTTAGAGGGCTCTTTGGAAGTGAGGGGCCCTGAAGGGTTAGCTTCACTGGCAATGTGGCAAGTTCTCCTCTGCCAGCAGTTCCCCTGGGAGAAGCATAGCTGTGGGTTTAGGTGCAGGGAGGCACGCCCTGAGGGCTGCAAGGCCCGGGTCATCTCCCCACTTCCTCCTTGCTCTGGCCGCTGACCGCTGACCGCAGACAGCACTTTCACCGCGATTACTTCCCCTCCAGACAGGCAGGTCTAAGGCGGCCAGGGAAGCTCAGGTCCCAGCTGGCAGCTCACTCGGCTGCAGCTGTGTCAGCCTCCACCCAGCTTCTGCCAGCCTCCCCTCCTACTTTCCCAACCCTGTCCCCTGGCCACCAGGCTCCTGGTGATTTTCCCAGAGGTAGGACGTGCAGGGAAGGGAGCTGGAAGCGGGGTCAAGGCCACCTGTGTTCCGTCACTTGCTTGCAGGCTGGTGACCCAGGAGTGGGCTTTGGTGTCCATGGGGTATCCACTTCCAAAGCTGCCGTAACAAACTACTACGAACTGGGGGCTCAGGCGGCAGGAGTGTGTCCCCCCCGCAGACCTGGAATCCGAGACCAACCGTGGGCAGCCGCGCTCGGGCTCTGGGGTGGGGGCTCCTGGCCTGCGTCACTCCCGTCTCTGCCGTCGTCACAGGCCTTCCTCCTTCTGTGTCTTCCCTCTTCTCACAGGGACACCTATCGCTGGATCGAAGTCTCACCCCAAATCCAGCACGATCCCATCTCACGATCCTTAACTTACATCTGCAAAGGCTTTTTCCAAATAAAGTCACGTTCACAGGGACCGGGGGTCGGGACTTGAGCATATCTTTTGGGTAGGACACAGTTCAGCCCGCTACACGTAGGGACGGTGATCTGACCCAACCTCGTGGAGGCGGAGGGGGCAGGGGCAGGAGAAGAGAGACAGAAAAGCAGAAGGGCTGCCCTGCACCTGCAGGGGCAGAGTGAGGGGTGCAATCTCCCCCTCCCCCAGAAGCAGACCTCCTCCCCAGCGCCCACCAAGCGCTCGGCTGCCCACCCCGCAGGGCTGCCCATCTCTCGCCACGCCTGCCTCTCCGCACAGCGAGGACGTGAGCTCCTGGTGGCGGGCAGCAGTGCAGTGGCATCTGTGCGGAGCTCCTGGCCCCTCTCCCACACCGTCCCCCCTTCCTTTGTAACTTCCTGGGCTCACCTCCCGTGTCCCCCCTCTCCTCCTTGCTCCCCTGCCCTCTCCGGGTGGGTGGGCTCCTCTTCCTGGCCCCTCCCCCTCTCCGTGCTCCAGGCCGAGGGTGGTGGCCGCCTGCTGGGCACCCTCTCCGGAGGACCCCCCCCCAAATGGCAGTGAAGGGTGGCCAGAGCCGCAGGATCGATCACTAGGGTCTCGTGAGCCGGGGCCTGTCTCCGCTCTGCTGCCTCGACCTCGGCGAGGCACCTCGGCCGCCCCCTGTGCACCTGTCCCCAGCCCCAGCGGGCCCTGCTGCCTAGCCGCCAGCTGAGTGGCCACCGCCTCCCGCCCCGGCCCCTGTCCGGATCTCACCCCCATCCCCTTGGCTCCTTCCTCACACCTGTTACCTAGGCAGCCTCTGCTCCTCCTCAGGGTTCCATGGAGGCCAAGCGACTCCGCCCCCCTCCCCCGGGCAGGCAGCGGGGGCCCCGAGTCCACAGCCGCCCTCCCCTCTGGCCCAGCCTGCCCGTGGCCCTGGGGCGGGGGTCTCCTCCCGGGCTGGGGGCTGGCAGCTGGCAGCTGGGAGAGGGGCCCGCCCTTGCCCACAGCTGCCTGGCTCCTTCCTGGGTGGTTACCTTGAACGCAGGGGACGGAGCAAGGGCCCATCTGGTCCCGAGTCAGAACTCCTCCAACAGCTTCTCATTTCCACTCTCCAGTCCTCATCTATCTCCTGACGCAGGCTCTTAATTGATTCAGAGCCTGGACGGGAGGTGGGGGCGTAGTCACCACCGTCTCAACCAGCCCTCTAGGGATTCACGGCCATTTCTTTTTATGTCTCTGCTTACTTTTGTCTGTTTTCCCCGGGAGAGCGATGAGGTACCTGAGGGCAGGCCTGGGTCTGGGTGCTTTGGGATCTCGAGGGCACAGCGATCGCCGTGTGATGGGAGGCAGCGTGCGGCCAGGGCTCCGGCCACACAGCCCCTGAATGGAGGGCTGGGATGCCAGAGCGCGTCCCCCCACCCTCATGTCCCGACCCTGACCTCCAGGCTGGAGAGTCGGTGCTTCACACAGGACGCGCGGGTCCTTAGAGGCCAGGGGAGCGCCCCGCCCACGGTGGCCTTTGGTGCCCAGGCCCAGGGGTGGTGGTATCCAGGACTCCCCCCTCCTGCCTGTCCTTCCCAGCCCCTTCTCCAGCTGGCTCCATCGGAAGCCCGGAAGCCCTCCCTCCCCGCCCTCGTGTATCACTTCCTACAGAGGAAGCCTGCTTGTGTCCCTAGAGGTGCAAATCCGGCTGGCTGCCGGGAGGCCTCTTGGGGGCTATTGTTTGGCGCTTCCTTCTTGGCAGGGGGCCTGGGTTCCAGAGCTGCACCCAGGCTCCTAGCCTCCTCCGCTGCCCAGCCGCCCAGGGTCTGGGCTATCCCACAGGCCCCCAGGTCAGGATTGCACTGCGGAAGCAGCCAGTCAGCTAGTCAGTCAACAAATACTGGCTGGGGACCCTGAGATAACCGGGGTTCCTGCCCTCGCGGAGATAAAGGTGTGAGGGAAAACGGCGGGGCTATACCACTCGGAACCATCCAGAACTACCCAGGTGGCCCTTCCCAAGCCCATGCCCACAGAGACTCCACACCCGCAGACACCACTGTTGCTGTTGTTGTTTTAACTGTGGAAAAATACAAATAACAGAAAAGTCACCTTCTTACCCCTTTTTAAGTGCACAGCTCAGTGGCGTTAAGTACATTCACATTATCGTGCTACCGTCCCCACTCTCCATCTCCGGAACATTCCATCTTCCCAAACTGAAACTCTGTCCCCACTAAGCGCTCACTCCCCACCCCCTCCCCCAGCCCCCACCATCCTACTTCCTGTCTCCATGGATTTGTTTGCTATAAGCACCTCATATAAGAGGGATCATACAGTACTTGTCCTTCTGTGACTGGTTTATCTCACTGAGCATAATGTCCTCAGGGTTCATTCGTGTTGCAGCAGGTGTCAGAATTTCCCTCCTTTTACTTATTTATTTTTTGTTGTTTGTTTGTTTTTTTTAAACATCTTTATTGGAGTATAACTGTTTTACAATAGTGTGTTAGTTTTTCCTTTACAACAAAGTGAATCAGTTATACATATACATATGTTCCCATATCTCTTCCCTCTTGCGTCACCCTCTCTCCCACCCTCCCTTTCCCACCCCTCTAGGTGGTCACAAAGCACGGAGGTGAACTCCCTGTGCTATGTGGCAGCTTCCCACTAGCTATCTAATTTACATTTGGTAGTGTATATGTGTCCCTGCCCCTCTCTCACTTCATCACAGCCCACCCTTCCCCCTCCCCATATCCTCAAGTCCATGCTCTAGTAAGTCTGTGTTTTATTCCTGTCCTACCACTAATCTCTTCATGACATTTTTTTCCCTTAGAGTCCATATATATGTGTTAGCATACGGTATTTGTTTTTCTCCTTCTGACTTACTTCACTCTGTATGACAGACTCCAGGTCCATCCACGTCATTACAAATAACTCAGTTTCATTTCTTTTTATGGCTGAGTAATATTCCATTGTATATATGTGCCACATCTTCCTTATCCATTCATCTGTTGATTTGCCTCCTTTTAAAGGCTGAATAGTCCTCTATGTGGATGGACCTCATTTGTTGTTCCATTTATTGGCCCATATGGGCACTTGCGTTGTTTCCACCATTTGGCTATTGTGGATAATGCTGCTATGAACACAGGGGTGCAAATAACTTTGAGATTCTGCTTTCACTTCTTTTGAGTATGTTCCCAGAAGTGGGATTGCTGGAGTGGAGGGAGAGATGACAACAGAAACAAAGATGGAGAGAGACAGACAGACAGATATGTGATGGCCTTCCTGCTGGTCTGGGAGGTGCTGGTGAGAGAATAAGCTGAATATTAAAAATAGGCCTTGTCTGAACCTTAAGCTGGTAGAGTTGCTGGAACCTATTTAAGTAAGTAAATACCTCACAGGCTGGTGCAGCAATTAAACCAAATGTGCACAGCATCACCACGGTGCCTGACCCGAGAGGGCACCCAGTGCGCGTTTGTTTCTTCTCCATTCCTTCCTCAGGCTTCCACCACCTTGGGCACCCAGTCTGTGCTCCCAGGGCCAAGCCGGGGCCTGACACACAGCAGGTGCTCAAGCAGTGCCTGTTGAATGAACAGGCAGCCTGGACCCTGACCAGCTCCAAATCATGATGGAGAGTGGCCGGGTCCTGGTTACCCACCTGGAGCAGCCCCGAGCCAGGCCTGGCTGTCCAGCTCTTGGTGGGTGCTGGGTGCAGAGAGAGAGAGGGAAGAGACAGAGATGGATGGAGAGAGACAGCGACTGAGAGAGAAAGAGAGGGAGAGAGAGACGGAGGGAGTCCGTCTGCTTTGCTCTGGGCTGCGGGCAGTGGGCCAGCACATCTTCCTCCAAATCCCCCGCGAGGCAGCCTTGGTGGGAAGGCTCTTTGGTTTCCACTCCCTCACTTGTGCCTCGGGGCGGGAAACAATGTGCCAAATGCTAAGGTGATGACACCATCTAAGGTGATGACACCGTGTTTGGCTCAAAGAAAACAACCTAGAGAAGCCTGGCGGGTTCTCAAATCAGCACCAAGTCACCGTGTGGACTAGCTTGTGCCTAAGGTTGGTTTGGGCAGCTTCCAAGGGCAGTTCAAGTTGCTTTGGCTTAAGAGACATGCTCATGGGACTTCCCTGGTGGCCCAGTGGTGAAGAATCCGCCTGACAATGCAGGGGACGTGGGTTCGAGCCCCCGTCCGGGAAGATCCCACATGCCGCGGAGCAACTAAGCCTGTGCGCCACAACTACTGAGCCTGTGCTCTAGAGCGTGCAAGCCACAGGTACTGAGCCCACGAGCTGCAGCTACTGAAGCCTGCGTGCCTAGAGCCCGTGCTCCGCAACGAGAAGCCACCGCAGTGAGAAGCCCGCGCACTGCAACGAAGAGTAGCCCCCGCTCGCCGCAACTAGAGAAAGCCCGTGTGCAGCAACAAAGACCCAACGCAGCCAAAAATAAATAAATAAATAGATTAATTTCTTTAAAAAAGAGACGTGCTCATGCCTCTGTGTGTGTGCATGTGTGTGAGAGTGTGAGCATGTGTGTATGTGTATATGTGATGTGTGTGTGTTGCTGTTTGTGCTTCAGAGTGAATGACAAGGCTCTGATCCCACAACCCTTACATGGACGTTGACAATTTCCATTTGTACAGCAGTGTTTTTCTGTCTCCAAGTCTTTCCATATTGATTACCTCATCTGAGCCTCACAACCCCCTCACAATCCACAGGAGGTGGATATTTTTATAGTTTTGTAGATGAAGAAACAGCTGCTTAAAGAGGGAACTCAAGGTCACTGCGCTGGGACATGGTGGCCGGGACAAGAACACAAGTTCCACGAGTCCAAGTCCTCCACTCCTTCTTCCACACCCACGGAAACATCCTGCCAGGCTCTCGGCTAAGAAATAAGGGGGATACCCGTGCCTGCAAGATGGGTCCTGCCCCTGGAAGTTTGTCTTTCCTTGTGGGTAGTGGATGGGTGCACCCAATTCTCCGGAGAGACAATGAGGTAAGAGCCAACCCCGCGTGAGAAGGACACAGAGCACCGGATGGAATCTGCCAGGGGAATCCAGGAAGTCTTGCTGGAGGAGGTGTCCCATGAACTGTCTTTGTGCCAATTAAATTTTTCATCAGCTTCCTGTACCCCCAACTGACCTCTGGCTTAACCAGCAGAGGTTTATCTTTCTCACAAAACAAGAAGGAGGCAGGCCTGGGCTGGAGGGTGGTCTTGGACGAGGAGCCCCTTGCTTCCTACTCTACCATCTTTAAAGCGTGGCATTTGTCCTCACATTTGCAGGACAGTGGCTCTGTCTCTAGGCTTTGGGTTTGCAGGCCAGGAAGGAAGAAGGGGAACGGTAAAGGTCAAAAAGCAAAAGGTCAGCCAAGCCAGCGCTTCCTGTCAGGAAGAAACGGCATATGCTCAGGAGCCCATGCAGTTGCCTTCCCGAGCAGGGTGATGGCCACCCCCTGCTGCAAAGGAGTTTTCACCCGGCACGTGGTCCCCAGGAAGATGCCAGGGCTCTCAGTAAGGCGGGGGGGGGGGGGCGGGTAGGAGAGGGCACAGAGCGGGGTCTGCGTCCGTCCTGCGAGCTGGGGAGGAGCTCAGCAGTCAGTACGTGGGTGAAGGTGGAGCGCGTGCAGGTGACTCCCTGGAAACTGGAGGTGGTCCACTGAGGTCAGGGTAATGGACATTGCTGTGTAGGCCTGCGCACGTGCATGTGTGTCTGTGCACGTGGTCACGCTCAACTGTGTGAGTGACGCGGTCGTGTGCTTGTGAGGACAAGGTGCCCATGACAGGGGGCGAGGGTGAAAAATGAGCTCAGTCGTGGGGTCCTTGAGAAGTTCAGATCAATGCCATTTGGAGGGCCTCTGACCATCGTGGGGAGTGACTGGTCAGGACCCCAGCAGCAGACTGGTTAGGAGAGAGGAGCCTGGCGGCCAGGAGACTGGTGAGGGGGCCGTTAGGATGGGGCAGGTGAGAGCCGCAAAATAAGTGCCAATAATATTCTCAGCAATGTGGCCTCAGGCAGAAGGACCCGGGAGTGTTTCTGCAGGTGGGGCAGGAGGGAGAGGCCGGCTAACTTGTCGGCCAATCACTTCCTCCTCAGAGCCTTGTTCTCCTTCTAAGTAAAGCAAACACAGAGAGAAAAAAGACAGAAGGGAGGAAGGAAGGAAGGGAGGGAGGGAAGGTAGTTAAAATAGTAACAGACAAAAGTTGAGCAGACTTGATTATGTCATCAACATTGGCCTTAAGAGATAAAGAGGAGGGACTTCCCTGGTGGTGCAGTGGTTAAGAATCCACCTGCCAAAGTAGGGGACACGGGTTCGAGCCCTGGTCTGGGAAGATCCCACATACCACGGAGCAGCTAAGCCCATGCGCCAAAATTGCTGAGCCTGCGCTCTAGAGCCCATGAGCCACAACAACTGAAGCCTATGCTCCTAGAGCCTGTGCTCTGCAACAACAGAAGCCACTGCAGTGAGAAGTCCACACGCCACAACGAAGAGTAGCCCCCACTCTCTGCGACTAGAGAAAGCCCGTGTGCAGCAACAAAGACCCAGGGCAGCCAAAAATAAATAAATAAATAAGTTTTTAAAATAAAAAGAGAGAGATAAAGAGGGACATTTCAAAATAATACTAGGGTCATTCCAAGAGTAAGATGTAAAATCCTAAATTTGCACTCACCTGATAATGTAGACTCAGAAGATATAAAGCAAAAAACTGACAACATACTGGGTTAAGGACTGGGGTATGTGAAAGAGGAACGGGTAACTAATTGCTGCTAGGAAGTTAACAGAGGCTTCATTGAGAAGGAGGTATTTGAGCTGGGTCCTCAAGGATGAGTAGGAGTTTTCTAGGTGGACATGGCAGCAGGAATAATAAGAACTGCTATTTCCTGATACATTTACCTACACCACTTGGCTCAACTCCTACAACAATCCTGTGATGTGAGCTCGTTAAATCCCCAGCATTTAAATGAGGATTCTAAGGCTGAAAGAGGTGACGTAATTTGACTAAGATGATGAAGTAAGTGAGTAGTGAATCCAAAATTTCGACTCAGATCTGTCTGCTTCCAGAGCTGGGTGCTTTACCTCTAGGCAACTGTCTATGTCTGTCTACGTCTCACGTGTAGAGGCGTCCTGTTTGTTTGTTTTAGTCACTTGTTTGACTCGTGTCTGAAGTATTTATTTGAGGAAGACAAGAAGTTGAGCAGCCTTGATTGGGTTATCAATTGTAACGTTCCCAATATATATATTTTTAAAGCTCTCAAAAAATGTGAACTTATAAATCTGTAATAGGTGGCTTCTTACCTGAGACATGGGCAAAACACACACCTTCCAGAATACTGATATGCCTACTGTTACCTAGTGGCAGCATATATAATTGCAGGGAAAGTGTATGAGAAAATTTTACCAAGTGTAGTAACCAAAAACCTAAATAAAACGACTAAACATTGGAACCTGGCATCAAGTTGTTCAATAAGTATGAATAGATCATTGCCATGTTGTCTGTTACTGCTTTTGTTTCACAATCTCCATGATTTCTTTTTTCCTTATTTTAAAAGTAAAATTGTTTTCTTTTACTTTTAGAAATTAAAGGAGAAAATAAATAAATAGCAATCATCCACAGTCTCAGTCCTCAGTTTCCACAAGTAATTCTGGTTAACTATCTTGATAAGTTTCCTTCCCACCTCTCTTTATAAGAAAAAATCACATTAAAAAATAAGCGACAGGGCTTCCCTGGTGGCACAGTGGTTGAGAATCCGCCTGCCAATGCGGGGGACACGGGTTCGAGCCCTGGTCCGGGAAGATCCCACATGCCGCGGAGCAACTGAGCCCATGCGCCACAACTACGGAGCCTGCGTTCTAGAGCCCTCGAGCCGCAACTGCTGAAGCCTGTGTGCCTGGAGCCCGTGCACCGCAACAGGAGAAGCCACCACAATGAGAAGCCCGCGCACTGCAACAAAGAGTAACCCCCGCTCGCCACAACTAGAGAAAGTCAGCATGCAGCAACGAAGACCCAACACAGCCAAAAAAAAAAAAAAAGAAGAAGTGACACCTGTTCATTATGAAGAATTCAAAACACGCTGTAAATCCCAAAGATGGAAGTAAAAAACCAACCCAAAACCCATCAGCCAAAAATAACCATTAAAAAGGACTTCCCTAGAGAAATGCAAATCAAAACTACAGTGAGGTATCACCTCACACCTGCCAGAATGGCCATCATCAAAAAATCGACAAACAATAAATGCTGGAGAGGGTGTGGAGGAAAGGGAACCCTCTTGCCCTGTTGGTGGGAGTGTAAATTGATACAGCCACTATGGTGAACTGTATGGAGGTTCCTTACAAAACTAAAAATAGAACTACTATATGACCCAGCAAACCCACTACTGGGCATATACCCTGAGAAAACCATAATTTAAAAAGAGTCATGTACCACCATGTTCATTACAGCACTATTTACAATAGCCAGGACACGGCAGCAACCTAAGTGTCCATCAACAGATGAATGGATAAAGAAGATGTGGCACATGTATACAATGGAATATTACTCAGCCATAAAAAGAAACGAAATTGAGTTATTTGTAGTGAGGCGGATGGACCTAGAGTCTGTCATACAGAGTGAAGTAAGTCAGAAAGAGAAAACCAAATACCGTATGCTAACATGTATAGATGGAATCTAAAGGGAGGGATGGTTCTGATGAACCTAGTGACAGGACAGGAATAAAGACGCAGATGTAGAGAATGGACTTGAGGACACGGGGAGGGGGAAGGGTGGGCTGGGACAAGTGAGAGAGTGGCAGGGACATATACACACTATCAAGTGTGAAATAGATAGCTAGTGGGAAGCAGCCATATAGCACAGGGAGATCAGCTCGGTGCTTTGTGACCACCGAGAGGGGTGGGATAGGGAGGGTGGGAGGCAGACGTAAGAGGGAGGGGATATGGGGATATACATATATGTATAGCTGATTCACTTTTTTGTGCAGCAGAAACTAACACAACATTGTAAAGCAATTATACTCCAATAAAGATGTTTTTAAAAAAATAAATTAAAAATCAGGGGATTCTTCTCTTAAAAAGAAAGGGGGGGGGACTTCCCTGGAGGTTCAGTGGTTGAGACTCTGTGCTTCCACCGCAGGGGGCACAGGTTCGATCCCTTGTTGGGGAACTAGGATCCTGTGTGTTGTGCGGCCATAAAAAAGAAGAAACCATTAACATGAGGTGAATATCATTTTGGACGTCTCTGCAAATACACAGAAAACCAGGAAGATGAGTAAGGGACAGATTTGGTAGAAATGATTTTATAAAACCAGAAGAATCACATCTTGGATACTATTTTTAATCTAATTTTACTTGACTTCAACAGAAGAAAAAGAAAAGGGAATTAATAGAATTGCTGAATTCATATTCATATTTCTTCTATAGGGAAGATATTTTCCCTATAATATCCCTCTAAATTTAAGAAAGGAAACTGTGGTGTTATGAAAAGGTTGACGTCATTATGACTTTTTTCAAGGACATATTTTTATTTTTGTTTACAGACTCACTTCTCGATATGAAAGATGAGTTAATTGGTCTAACCACAAGGGCAGGAGCACTCACTTCTGAAGATATAGAAGTCCTTCCGTGCCAGCTGCTAAATATGGGTGGTGGACTCTGCTCTCCCTCTGTCCTGGGGCTACCCTGATTCCACCCCCAGAACCAACCCCAAACTCCATCTCTCCAGGATCCAGAGCTGCAGGGCAAATGGGACTCTGGACCCTTCTCCCGGCCCCACTTCAACACCCCGACCTCAACCCAACTAGTTTAGTATTCATTGTTTTCATCTGTTTCAAGGCGGCTGCAAACAGGTGGAAAACGACTCCTTCAGGTTAGCCCTGCAGCTTTGTAAGGTCCTTGAGTTTCAGAGAATAGAGACCTTTCTGCCTAAGTCCATGTAGCTCACTAAGAAGTGGAAGCGCACGTCTGTAATCACGATGTAATTACCTTGCCTCCCAATTGGCAGCAGACACAGGCCTGCGGGCGTGGAAACTCCCCTGCGAGCTGGCTCCAAATAGGATAAACAGAAGGTGCTGGTGGCCAGGAGCACATGGAGGCGGCAGGAGGGGAGCGAGCTTTGCTGGGCTTTGCTCGGCCTCCGCTCGCCCTGGGCCTGGAGCCCAGGTCTTCAGGCTCAGGATCTCCGATTCTGCGGGAGGTGTCATCCCGCTTACAGACCAGGAAACTGAGGCTCAGAGAAGCTCGTGCTTGCCTGAGACCCTCACGCAAGTCAGTGGGGCAGCCTGGATGCAAACCCAGGTCTGTCTTATGCCAAAGTCCTTGCTTTTCCGGCCCCAGGCCCCGCAGAGGGCACCTGGGGCTGCACAGAGGGGGAAGGGAAGAGGTCAGGAGCAGCCCCAGGTGGGACGAGGAGCTGGGAGCTCGGACACACCTTCCTGCCACCTTTGAAAGACAGACACTGGGAGGTGGTGAGTGTATGAATTAGGGGCTTTGGCGAGACTGAGCCCCCGCCGGGTGCTAGCAGAGAGCGTGTGGCCCGAGAGCTGCGGGTCACCTTGCAGTCGGAGCGACCCGGGTTCAAGTCCCAGCTCTCCCCCTCGTCCCCGGGGCCTCCGGCAGGTCACTGTCCTCTGGGAGCCTTGGTTTCCCCTCCACAATTCGGCAGCAGTTAAAGGGTGTGCCCAGGACCCCAGCAGGGACCCAATCAGCAGCAAAGGTCATCTTCTGTGTTTGGAAACATGCTAAGTTGGCCTTCTATTTACCTTTTGTTCCCAAAGCTGTGTGTGCTTGTGTGCGAGTGTTGGGGTGGGTGGGTGTGTCCACCCCCCAGCCCAGGTCAGCCATAATCGAGGGCGCAGCCAGAGAAGCAGCTTCCACTGGGATGGATAGGTAGAAACATGTAACATGCACACGGCACACACATGCCCATGCGCACGGGACGGGTCACAGGTTGACCCATCAGCAGCAGGGGAGGCTCATGTCCTGAGGCTGATGCTGGAGCCCTAAGACCGCAGGACAGGGAGTCAGGGAGGGTTGATGGCTGAGATACAGACAAGAAAAGAACAAACCAGCCCCATAAGGCTGAGCTGGAGCTCTCAGGGTCAGGGGGCGGGGGACCTCGGCTGTGTGGGCTGCCCCGCAGAACCTGGAGCCCGGGAGTCAGACATGAGAATGGAGGGCCGGTGGCAGCCTGGCTGTGCCTCACACCAAGGGGGTGGCCAGCAGCTCAGCAGCCACGTGGGTGAACTCTGAAACCACTCCATCCTCCGCCCGCCCGGGAAAGGCCTTTGGGGCCCATTCTGCAGAAGTATTCAGGGACAAGGGTTCTGGGAGACATAGGGCAGCCCAGCCTGGCTGACACATTTCAGAGCCACCCAGAGCTGCATAGGTGGGCCTGGGTCGGGGGGAGCTCCGGGCGGACACCTGGCACACACGGAGATGGAGGAAAGATGGTCTGGAGGGGATGAAGGATGCTCAGTGCTGGGGACACAGCTGATGGGCACAGTGGCGTGCGCTGCAGCCACCTATCCCTGCCCTGCTCCCACCCCAGACGCTGCGGGCAGGAGGATCCCAGCAGTGGGACGCCCGTCTTGGGGGTCCATCAGGACCAGCCAGGAACTTTTCAACCCTGGCCTGTGCATCAGAACCCAAAGCAAAAAGTCATGCCCTTGGTGAGCCAGCCCAAAGTCATAGCCCAAAGGAACACCTGTAAGCCCTTGCTCGTCATCCAGGCATTTTGTGATTCTGGTTTCACCTCCAACCAGCCTGATCTCCTGACCCCCTCAGCCCCACACCCATATTTCATTCACCCCAAACTCCCCCTGGCATCCGGGTCACATATCACATTGGTGCTCAACACTTTTCTTGCTGCCGGCAACCCCACCCCCCAACATGCTCCCCATCTAACGAACTCCTACTCACTCTCCAGGGCCCCACTCAAAGGTCACCTCCTCTGTGAAGCCCTCCCTGACTGCTCCCACAGCCACACTCCTATACCACATTCTTCCTCAGTACCAATCGCTCTGTTTGGTGGTGTCCTTGTGCCTGTCTCCCCATTACACCAGTGGCTTTCGGGGGGCAGGGGTCTAACACAGAGTAGTGAAAGAACAAATGACCAAAGGAATGAATGCGCGGCCAACTTTGGGTCTGGGGCCTAGCTTGTGGGATGTGCTTCCAAGGTAGGTTGAGGGCTGGCTGCAGGCAAAGTCTGAGATTTGTCAGGAGATTTGTCATGACTGTCTCAAGGTGCAGACGTTTCCAGGGAAGACAGACACTTCAAATCATCGGATGTTCATTTTCTTCTCGTTAAAAAAAAAAATCATATAATACACACTTTCGGTAAAAATTCAGATAATCGTAGAACTGGGCAAAGTGAGTGTTGTGCACAGCATCCTCTCCTCCCCCCCCCACCCCCGTTCCCGTTCTATCTTCAGAGGTGACCCCTGTTGGACATATTTGTCTCCAGTGGAAAGTTTTGGGAGCCTAACTGGTCTGACTGGTTTTTCTCCCCATTGAGCTGGGGCCCAGCTTGCAAGCGGGGGGCCTCCGAGGGCAACACATGATGCCCATTTAGCATGATTTTGCCTCCCAGACCCTCAGTCTCTTCATCTGTACTCCTCAAACTGACTTCCAGGGTGGTCGTGTGGGCTGACTGAGGCACTGGGTATAAACACCCAGCTCAGACCTTGATAAATACTCATCTTTTACTCCCTTTCCCCACCTCAAGCCCATCTGTGACCTGTGACAGGCTTGGAAGCAGCAGGCCTGCGTGTGCTCCAAGTCCTGAGAGGTGTTGATGAATGAGTGCCTTTTTAGAAGCCTCCAGAACCTGGTGAGAGCCTATCACCTGTTTATTGCACCCTCCCTCCCTCCTTTCTTCCTTCCTTCCTTCCTTCCTTCCTTCCTGAGCACCCACTCTGGACCCTCAGAGAACAGAGCCGAGTGAGCTGGGACCAGGCAGGAACCTGTCGTAGGCCAGGAAACTGAGAGGCCGCAAAGGGAAGAGATCCGTGCTGGGAAGTGTGAGGGGCGAAGGCAAAAGCAGGAGAAGCGTGCCTGGGTGCAGCGCGGCTGTAGGAGGACAACCCAGTGGACTTACATCCCGTCACTTCCCCCCTCCCCCTCCTCTCTCCCTCCCTCCCTTCTTTCCTCCCTTCCGTCTGTGTATTCACTGAGCATCTGCCTGACACAGGGATAAAAAGGCGAAGTTTGAAGTTTGTATCCCCAAGACCTCCCAGCCCCACGGGAGCGTCAGGCCCACAGACAACCCCAAGGACAACAAGAAAATAGCTGTGATGGAGGCGGGTGTGGAATGCAGGGGGAGCCCCCAAGACTTAGGGAAGGTTTCCCAGTGGACTGAAGCCGGGGCTGGGCCCCGAAGGATGAGGAAAGAACCCGTAAGGTCTGGAAACTGCCCACTGCTCTCCCCTGTGGGCAGGTGATGGGGAGACTTGGTCCAGGAAGTGGGCCCAGGCTGGGCTGGGGTCCCGTGACTCACTTCCTGGACCCTCTGCCTCCTTGATCCCCTTTACTCCTTGGCTGCTTTGGGAGGAAGTAGCCCAGGCCTCAGCTGACAAAAGGAGGCTTTGATGTTGGAGAAAGGGGGTGAGGAAGGAGGGGCGCTGGTGTGTATTTTTGGCTGCGTGGCAGGAATCTGCGCCTCCTCCGTGGCAACCAGGCGGCAGCTGGAGGAGCTGCCTTCAAGGGTGGGAGCCTCTGCAGCTGCCTAGCTGAGGGTGGGCTGGGCTGGGGCACAGACCTCTTGCTCTCACTCCCGGCCCGCCCAGCCCAGGCAGAGGAAGAGGGCAGCTCTGTGGGCTGGGCGGGCCGCTCCTGCTCTCTGAGCCTCAGTTTGGGGGGTCTGAAATACGGGGGTAACAATACAGTGTCCAGCCCAGGTCCCCTGGGAAGCAGACGCCCCGGCAAGGGAGCATCCTGGGTGGCCATCTTTGCAATCTGAACGTTTGGGGGGGCCATGGTCCCTGCGGAGTCCTTGAGCCACGTGGTCCCTCAGAGGTGGTTGGAGCTGCCCTGGCCTCCACGCCGCCTGTGCTCAGTCGCCTCCCGGGAGCCCAGGGGAGACGGGGCCACGGTGTGAATGCAGGGTTGGGTTTCAGGGTGGGCAGCAGGGTCCCAGTCCGCCACCCATAGCTGGAGGTCTCAGTGGGGGTCTCGAGGCTGCCCCATGCACAAACCCATCCCCCCAGCCGAAATACCAGGGCTTGCTGTTTCCAGAACTCAGGCAAAGCAGCTGAGGAGATGGGAAAGGAGAGGGGGTGAGCCCTGTGTCTGTGTCCCAGGGCTACTGTACGAATGACCAAAACTGGCCTGTAAAAACGGAAATACATTCTCCCATAGATCCGGAGGCCGGAATCTGAGATCAAGGTGCCGGCGGGGCCGTGCTCCCTCCAGAGGCTCCGGGGGAGGGTCCTTCCCGCCTCTCCCAGCTCTGGTGGCTCCTCGTGTTCCCTGGCTGTGGCCTCATCTCTAGGGTCTCTGCCTCCGTCTCCACGTGGCCTCCTCCCGTGTCTCTGTCCCTCCCCTTCTGACAAGGACACCTGTCATTGGATTAGGCGCCCAGCCTACTCCAGTCTGACCTCATCTTAACAAATGACATCTGCAAAGACTGTTTCCAAATACCGTTACGTTCTGGGGTTCTGGGCGATCATGAATTTGGGGGGACACTCCAACCCATTACAAGCCCCATTTGGGAAGCCTGGGTGGGGGACCCAGGCCGGTGTTAAGCGAGGGTCCTGGGGAGGGGTCCAGGGGGTGCTGGGGTCTGTTTTTTCAGGTGGCAGTGGGTCAGAGTCGGGTCAGAACTGACAGAAGGAAGGTGGGACTGAGCCAGGAGGGTCTCTATCCCCACCTTCCCCCCTGCCACACATACACACACACACACACACACACACACACACACACACACACACACACGGCAGTGTCGTTACCGCTTTTGCCCACCATGGCCCAGGACCTCCCTCCCGCTGTCCCTGCCTCAGAAATGTGGGTGTCTCTCCTGGGCAGAAGGTGGGTGACATGGGGTGAGACTCCATCTCAGCTGTGCCCTCACCGGACTGCGTTCCTGGAGCCTCGGCTACGTCCTCAGTGCCATGGGGTAACACAGGCCGTGAAGGGGTTGGGGGCTCTGTGGGGAGCTGGGGGGGCCCGGGGGGGCCGACCCCAGCCCAGGAGCAGCTACGGCGGGAGCGCGCTCTGCCCAGTAAGAACGAAGGGTGCGCGAAGAGCGTGGTGCCGCCCAGCTCCCGGGGCTGAGCAGGCAGCGCCCCGGGTGCGGCCCGTCGCCCTGGGGGTTCCCGGGGAAGGCGGCCCCCTGGTCCCCGCCAGCTCGGCGCCCTGCACACGCTCTTGCCCTCACTCACACACTGACCCGCACGTGTAGACGGCCTCTCGCACGCTCCCGCACACATGCTTACACACACAGCCATACACACTCACACTGACGGGTCCCTGGAGTCCTTCAGCCAGACCCCCAGGCAGCAAGTGCAGAAACAGCCCCTTCCGGGGTGTCAGGTCTCCCCTCGCCTGGTCCCCTCCCCTGCCCTCCCCTTCCTCTCCATCTGGGCCTCCCTCCCTGCCCCTGCCCCAGTTTCTGGGTCGCCCCTGCGGAACTCCGAGAACAGGCAGCTCGGGGCCCACCCCGTGGCCTCCTTCCCTCCCTCCCGACCTCACGCCGGCTCCCTCCTGCCCTCTCCCGGGAGGTCTGGGAACTAGGCGGAGGGAGGCCAGGGGAGCTGGGGAGCTGGGTGTGGGGCCAGGCAGAGACGTGGCCCGCACACAGTAGGGTGGCATGGGTCCGGCTCCCAGACGCCAGGCCGCTTCTGGGCCAAGTTCATTTGGGGAGGACCGGGGGCGCCCCGGGTTCTAACCTGGCTTCCCATGACCCCCCCACACCCAGGCCCTCCTGCACGGATGCCCCTCCCCTGGGCCAAGGTCCCCCTCGCCCCTCAGCGGAGACGTGACCGCAGCCCCACCAGCGGCCACCGTTCAGCCCTGGGCCCACTGCTGCCCCCGTGTTGGTGGCCCGCCTTCTGGGTCCTGAAAAAGTCTCTCCTTTGTTCGTGTGCAGGAAGAGGGTGGCCTAGGCGAGGGTGGCCTGTGAAATCCAGAGCTGGGTCCCACTCCTGCACCCACCTCTGGGTTCCACTCTCCCGGCAGGTGCAGGCTGTGTCTGGACCACACGGAGCCCGCGCCCGGCACGAGATGCTCGGCCTCCCGGGGCACTTCTCCTCGGTGCAGGCGAGGACAGCTCAGCCTCAGGACCCAAACTCGGCCTCCTCCTTCGGGGCGGCACCACGCCCGCCATCTTCACTGCCTGTCTCCGCTGTCCGTCTCCACCGCCGTTAATAATAGGGCTCGTCACTGAGCCCATGGGGCTGCTGAGTCCTTACAGAGGGCACCTGCAGTCCTGAGAAGAGGGTTTATTGTCCCCAGTTTACTGGAGGGATTGGGGTCAGAGACGGGAGGTCGGGACCCAGGTGCCAACCCCGTGGGCCTCTCCCAGTCCCTCCACTGTGCCGAGGCCTTTCGGCCTCAGGGCCTTTGTACCTGCTGTCCCTTCTGCTGGCACTCTGCGCCCCTTGCTCTGTGCCTCACCAACGCCTAGGTTTCCCTCCGGTCCCAGCGGGCATGACACTCCCTTGGAAAGCCCTTGCCCTGTCCCCCCCCGCCCACAGCCCCTCTCCCAGAATCCAGGGGCCTGCCGGGAGGCCCTGATGGCAATGTGCCCAAGATATCTGAGCCTTTCCTTGTTTCCTGCGGGCCCCTCTGCTGCCCATAAGTTCACCAAGACAGGGACGAGGCATCCCCTCTCTCAGGGCCTGGCACAGCGTCCAGCATGCGGAGGCACTCAGCAGCTCAGTACAGAGCAGGGCTGCAGCCCTAGAGATGGAACATCTGTGGCGGGGCCCAGGGTCAGAACTCTCTGCAGAGTGCCCCTCTCCTGGGCAGCTGTGGTCCGGGGAGCATGTGGGCAAGTCAAGGGCTTGGGCTCGGGCTCGCCTGGTCTGAATTCCCACTCCACCGCCTACTGGCTGCATGCCTGAGTCTAAGTGACCATGACACCCGCTGTGCCTTTCTGAAGAGACATGCATGGGCTCTAGAACGTACTTCCTTATCTGGCCACTCTCCATAAACTGGATCTCTTAGATATGACGGTTCACACGTCCAACACTTAGTTTTTAAAAATAGAATGAGGGACTTCCCTGGCGGTCCGGTGCTTAAGACTCCATGCTTCCAATGCAGGGGGTGTGGGTTCGATCCCTGGTCACAGAACTAAGATCCCACATGCCGTGCGGCATGGCCAAAAAGAAAAAAAAGAATGAATCACAAGCGTTTAACAAATAGTGGTATTTAGTCTTTATTCATGAAGGTTCAAAATAGATAAGCAATTTTGAAGTGATTTCTAAGCATCACGTATATATTTTCTTATAGAACCAAACAGGACAGTGTTCCTCAAGAGAAACCCCCAGAAGCACAAAGAGAGAGGGGGGCAGTGGAGCTACCACTTCCTGGGCCATCAGAGGCACTCTCCCTGCCCGGGTCTGGAGGTATCTAGACCCCCGGGGGCTGGGGCACCCTTTAACTACCAGCGCAGGAGCCCGTGAACAAGTCCAGTTCTGGACACTGTCCCTCCTCACCCCAGGTGTCTCCCCAGAGGTGTTGGCTGAGAAACAGCAGACCCGAGAGATAGAGGAAGGAACTCACAGGGACGGAGAAAAAGGATCTGATGAAATCCAGTTCTGGTGGAAATATGGGAAAGTGTTGCACTGCATTGAAATCAACTTGTTATTTGATTCAAACATCCGGGTCCCATGAATGTCCTTATTACGTTGGTGGCCAGCCTCCAAGATCCCCTCCAAAGATCCCCGCTTCCTCCAGCAGGGAGACTGCTTTGTCGTGGTCACCAACGGCAGGGCCTGAGGCACCGACCTGGGGCAGGGGCTCACAGGGAGGCTGATCTCAGGGGGCCGGGATGGAGGAAGGACCAGTCCTCTGGCATCCGGGAGGCTGTGGTTGCAGGCACGTGGGGCTCCGTCCGGCAGCAGCTCCGGAGGGGCCTGCAGGGCGCATCTCACGCCCGGCTGCCTGGGGACCGCCGGGGGCAGCATTTACCCATCAGCTTCTCCCCCAGCCCAGTGGTCACGGGTGGCCACACAGGCATGGCTGTCCTGAGCTTCTGCACTGGCATGCTTGGGTGTGGAGCGGGTCCCCCTGGGCTTCCCACCCGGAGGAAGGGGCAAGAGGTGCGTGGCCCAGGCCTGCCCAGAGCTGGTCACCCCAACAGCTGTGTGAGAGAGGTGGGCTGAGCAGGTGTGACGAGGTGTCAGTCCAGTCTCCCAGGGGCCCCCACCCCCATGCTGCTGTGAAGCACGTCCGGTTGGACGAGCTCTAAGACACCCAGGCTTGAGCACCCTCCCCAAGAAGGTGAATGGATATGAGTTCTACTTTTACACAACTCTTGGCTGAAAGGATGTATTAAATTATTTTTATGGTAAAGAAAACTCTTTACCAATGGAAAAAATAGCCCAGTGAAGTTTTTTTGTTTTTTCTTTTTGCGGTACGCGGGCCTCTCACTGTTGTGGCCTCTCCCGTTGCGGAGCACGGGCTCCGGACGCGCAGGCTCAGCGGCCATGGCTCACGGGCCCAGTCGCTCCGCGGCATGTGGGATCTTCCCGGACCGGGGCACGAACCCGTGTCCCCTGCATCGGCAGGCGGATTCTCAACCACTGTGCCACCAGGGAAGCCCAGTGAAGTTTTTAACAGTTCAGATTAGTTAAGTGATTTCAAATGTCTACTGTGGGGAAGGCACCTAAATGTCAACTTTTTTTTTTTTTTGGCCGCACTGCGCAGCTTGTGGGATCTTAGTTCCCCGACCAGGGATCGATCGAACCCAGGCCCTTAGCAGTGAAAGTGCAGAGTCCTAACCGCTGGACCACTGGAGAGTTCCCCTAAATTTCATCTTGTGTACCCACTCTGACCTGTTGGTAATGGCCGCCTGGAGGGGTGGGTTAAGAAGGCTTCTGAGGCTGCGTCCAGGCTCAGTGGTCAAAGTGCTGCAGCCCACTGTAAATGACAGCCATGGACAAGGGCATGGGGGCCCCACGGCCATTCACACACTGGTAGGCTGGATAAAGGTCCCCAAGGATATCCAGGTCCTAATCCCTGAAACCTGTGACATAAGGGTGCACATGCCAGGTGGCCACCCAGCTCCCCAGAAGAGCCTTCAGTGTGCACTGAGTCTGAGCTGACCTTCAGGTCCCTCATTGCACACGGGGGCTGTGAATGGAGATGCCCAAGCAGCCTATACATTTTCTAAAAACATGTGTTTGGTGAAACATCCGTTGACGGACTTTATACACAGAGTGAGGGCAGCTCCAGCCCCCGCTGAGCCTGGGCCACCCTGGATGTTCCGTTTCTGGGGTGCTACCACCCCTGTTGGTGCCCTGGCCCTGCTCTCACACCTGTCAACAGTCCCTCTGCCAAAGTCCTTCCAGGAAATCGGTAGCACGTGCCATCTGGTTCCTGCTGGGCCCATGACGGATACGGTTTGGAAAGGAGACGAGGGAAGCAGAGGAAGCGGTCTGGAGGGCACGCTGTGCACTCCCTGGTGGGCTGGCGTGGGCTGCAGGGGGTGATGGTGAGGCAGGAGAGCCCCCGGGGCGGGTGGGGCATGCACGCCGTCACCCCACACCCTGCAAGAAGCAGCTGCGGCCCGTTTACAGGTGAGGTCGCTATGCGGTACAGAGAAGGCACGTGAGGGGGCGGGGCTAGAATTGGAACCGTGACCTGCCCAGGCCGTGTCTCCGTTCCCTGTGACCGCTGAGTAAGTGCCCCCTCCCCTGTGGCCCTTGCTCCGATGGCCTTCACCCTCCCGGCCCCCAGCACAGAATGTGACCCTGCCTCCGCCACGGGAAAGAGCACAGCTAGATTAAAATGAACCGTGTGTGCCTGGCCCAACGATTAAACGTTCAGAAATATTGGGGTCCAGGGTCAGAGCAGGCCTCACCTTGGGCCCAGCAAGGGGACCCCCCTACCCTGGCATCCGGGCGTCTGCTCTCTGTCCCGTCTTGTCCCTCCCAGCCGGTGACCTTGGCGGGGCCATGCTGTAGTGGGGTGTGGGCCTCGAGTGGAGAACCCCCTGCTTCCCGCTCTATCTGTGGCTTAGATGACAAAACCATTATTTATTCTTCGGCTTCTGCCTGCCTGCTTCTCTGGCAGATTTTTTTTTGTTTTTTTTGGTTTTTTTTACCTTGAAAAGAAAATTGATTCAGGATTCTGCAAACCAGCCAGCTGACTTCCTGCATTAACCTGATGAGAGATGGTGCCATGGCCGGGCTGACTGGTCCCGGCTCCCTGATGGAGCCACAGTTCCGGGCACAAGGAGAAAGACCACCTGTGGGGAAAGAGAGGGAGGAAGCCAGCAGGCAGAGAGACACAGGCCGGGCAGACGGGAGGGTCCCCACGGCCTTCTACACCCTGATCTCGGTTTCCGGGCCAGCTGCCTGGCTGCCCTGGGAGGCACCCCTGCGGCCTCTCACTAAATTGCCCTTTGCCGACTTTTGTCGCTGGTCACCAAGAGAGGCCTGACCGAGGAGCCTGGTTAGCAGCTGGAGGGTCCCGAACCTTCTGTGGCTTCCTCCTGGA
The DNA here is from genome assembly GCF_026419965.1 of Kogia breviceps. Taxonomy (NCBI): domain Eukaryota; kingdom Metazoa; phylum Chordata; class Mammalia; order Artiodactyla; family Physeteridae; genus Kogia; species Kogia breviceps. The sequence goes on from NC_081326.1 coordinate 75,272,725, forward strand.
GATGCCGCTGGCCTTCTCACTGGCCTTCCTGTCTCCCCACCGGCTCCCTCCAGTCCCTCTCCACCCTGAGGCCACAGGGAAGGTCCCCACCCCAAACCTGACCTCTTCACTCCGCTGTGTTCAGCCCTCCAGCTGTTCCCCTTGACAGGCTACTGCCAGCCTCTGCACCCTCCTTCCTGCACCTCTCCCCCTGGGATGGCAATTCAGAACGACTTGCCCCTCTTCCCATACTCTCCTGCCTCTGGGCCTCCATTCATGCAGTTCCCTCTGATGGAACTCCTTTCCTTTCCTTTTCACCCCCTTGTCCATTATCACTACCTGGCCAAGAAGCCAGGGCAGCTCCTACCAAGTATAAGACAGGGTGGTAAGAGTGTGCTATTGCCACATTACCTGGGTTCACTTCCCAGCTCTGCCACTTCCTGTGGGATCTCAGGCAAGCTCCTAAACCTCTCTGTGCCTCGGTTTCCTCACGTGAGACGTGGGAGTGTGGCTGCTCCCACGGCCTGCTGGGAGGATGAAGTGCGCTAAGTGTGTGCTTGGACGTGGGCAGTTCTGCAAAGCACCAGGTGTTGTTACCATCAGAGCCCATGGCCTGTGGCCCTGGGAGACGCCTCCTGGATGGTGACCCCTGGGGGAGACACTGGCCTCATCCAGGTCTGTCCCCAGGGCCTGGCCCCGAGGCCAGCTGTGTCCTGGGGCTCCGCTGGGGGACCTGTCCGCAAGTGGCAAGGCAGAACGGGCCTCCCAGGGCAGCTCAGTGACCGCCTGACTCCAAAGCTGCCTTTCAGCCTCCCATCCCCTCCCCACCCCCAAAGGGTAACCAGGTGTGATTTCCACCCAGTGCGGCCCACCTGCCTCCAGTCTCTCCGGATGCAGCGGGGGCTGATGCCCCCTGCTGGCCAGTGCCCATTACTGCGGAAGGTAGAGTCCTCACCAATGAACCAGGAACCCAGCCAGGCACTGCCTTAGAGCCTCCAGGTCACTCAGCTGAAAAGTAGCAGAGCCTGGATTTGGAATCAGGACTGTCTCCCCAGCCGATATGCGTGGTCCCCATTTTCGCTACCCCAGGAGGCTCTGAGTCCCTCTATCCTCCCTTCTTTCTGCCAAACGCGCCCACCCCTAAGGCCCCACCCGCCTTGGAAAATGCCCTTGAGTCACACCCCTCGGCTGGGCATGGACTCAGGCTGATCCAGGGCTGCTGGGAGCTCCCGGAGAGTGAGGGCCCGGCTAGAGATAAGTGAGGTGCTCTCCTGCCTCTGGGGCCACATTCTGGTGAACAAGTCAGTGAAAAGTCACTCAATAAATGCTTGTTGAATGACTATATGACTAAGTAAGTGAACTCAGCGACTGGCACAAGACTGTCACTTTTCCAATTGGCGAACTCTTACTCATCTTTCAAAACCCTGTTCAGGGTCACCTCTTCCAGGAGGGAAGCCTCTTCCGAAACACTTCAAGGAGGCCACCTAGCACATTTCACTCTAGGGCAAGACACTGGATACAAAGTGCTATGGGATGTTGGGTGTGGGGCAGACACTTGCAGAAACAGCTGTGGGAGGGAGGAGGAGGGAAGATGCTCAGGGAAGCCTTCTTGGAGGAAGAGGAGGCTTTTGAAACTACCTGGAAAGAACGTATAGTATTGGGACAGGGGAAATATTGGAGGGAAATGATGCTGTGGAGGGACAGGATAAGGGTACTAGTAACCTAGGGCTGCCCAAGAAAGTACCACAAACCAGGTGGCTTAGGACAAGAGAAAATTTCCTAGTCCAGAATCAAGGTGTTAGCATGGCTGTGCTCTCTCTGAAGGCTCTAGGAGAGGATCCTTCCTGCCCTCTTCCCAGCTTCTGGACGTTGCCAGGGATCCTTGGTGTTCCTTGCCGTGGAGCCATCACTCCAGTCTCTGCTTCCATCTTCTCTCTCCCTCTCCTGTGCGTGTGTGTATGCATGTGTGTGCGCGCGCGTGTGTGTGCGTATGTGTGTGCGTGTGTGTCCAAATCCCCCCTTAGAAGGAAAGCAGTCATTGAATTAGGGTCCACCCTATTCCAGTCTGACCTCATCTTAACTTGACTACATCTGCAAAGACCTTATTTCCAAATGAGGTCACATTCACAAGTATCAGGGGTTAGGATGAATGTATCTTTTGAAGGGACACAATTCAACCCACAACAGTAAGTAAAGGTATGGAGGTTGGGGAGACTGGTTCACATTTAGGAAGTAGAGAGTGGGGGTCTGTTTGGGGAGAGGAGAGGGAGCAGGTGAGTGAAGATGCTGGAGACGTAAGGGGGTCATCACAGAGGGGCCTGATGCCCTGGGTTGGGGCATGGGGGGAGGGGGGTCAGCTAGGAGCCTGGAGAAGGTCAGACGGGGTCATACCAGCCCCAGGGCTTGAGCCCTGACTCAAGGGCAGGCTTCACAGCTCATCGGTTACTTGCTTCATCTCATCTACCCCTCATGACAGCCTCCTAGGTGGCTGCTCCAGGTTACAGATGAGGAAAAGCTCAAGGGCCCATGGCCGGGAAGGGCTGAGCTGAGGTCTGAACCCGCTGAACCTCCAGGCCGGTGTGCTGTGTCACACATCTTCCTGGACAAGGTAAGGTTTTCACGTTTGATTTGTGGACCTGTGTCCTTTCACAACCCTTGCTTCTTCTTGGTTCACAGACCTGGAGATGTGGCTGGAGACGGTGGCCTCTTTCAGTTCATATCTCATGACTTGGTTTCCGCTCCTTTGGCGGTGTCCCACATGGGCGGATTATTCGTAAACCTTCTGCTCTGGGGGCGTTGGTTTGTCTCAAGGGGACTCAAGAAACCGAGCCATGGCTCTGCTGCTTGGCAGTGAGGGAGCTGGCCTGGCTGGGCCCCCTACACACACTGGCTCGTTTAAGTCTCCCAGAGCCACACAAGGTCAGAGAAACAGCCCCACGGAGCTCCTGGTACCAAGTGGCAAAGCAGGCTATGCACCAGGGTCTGCTTGATGCCCAAGTTCGTGCTCATGGGTCCTCATCCCTACAGACGGTTTGTGACCAGCTGAGACCAGTCGGCCAGAGGACTGTCCTCCTCCCCTCCTGTGAATATCCAGGGAGAGCTGCTCCGTCTGTGAAGCCTTCCAGATGCCTGGGCTTCGCTATGGAAAACAGTATGCGAATTCCTCAAAAAATTAAGCATAGAACTACCAATTCCCCTTCTGAGAACACATCCAAAATAATTAAAAGCAGGAACTCAAACAGATAGTTATACACCTGTTCATAGCATCATTAGTCACCGTAGCCCAAAGGTGGAAACAACCCAATTGTCCACGGACCAATGAATGGATAAACAGAGTTGGTCCGTCCATACAAGGGGATATTAGTCAGCCTTAAAAAGGAGAGAAGTTCTGGCGTGATGAACCTTGAGGACATTACGCGCAGTGAGCTAAGCCAGTCACGAGAGGACAAATGCCGTGTGATTCCACTTACATGAGCGACCTGGAGTAAAGTTCACAGAGACAGAAGGTAGGAGGGTGAGGCCAGGGGCTGGGGGAGGGGAGGGGGGTTAGTGTTTCATGCGGACAGTTTCACCTTGGGAAACTGACAAAGTTCTGGAGGTGGATGGTGGTGGTGGCCGCAGAACAATGTGAATATACTTTTTCAAAACTAACAGTGTGAATATACTTAATGCCACTGAACTGGATACTTTAAAATGGTTAAAATAGTAGATTTCATGTTACGGTATTTTACCCCAATGATAATGAAAAAAGATACTTGGGTTTCAAAAAACTTATCTTTTTTTTTTTTTTTTTGTGGTACGCGGGCTTCTCACTGTTGTGGCCTCTCCCGTTGCGGAGCACAGGCTCCGGACGCGCAGGCTCAGCGGCCACGGCTCACGGGCCCAGCCGCTCCACGGCACGTGGGATCCTCCCGGACCGGGGCACGAACCCACGTCCCCCGTATTGGCAGGCAGACTCTCAACCGCTGCGCCCCCAGGGAAGCCTTTGGGAAGCCCCTCAAAGGCTCATCTTATGTTGACTTTTCCTGAGACCATCCACTGTGAAACCAGCCGTCTCCACCAGCAGTGAGAGAGGCTCCCAAGGGCCGACACCTGCAGCTGTTATTTGGAGCGCTGACATGGGGCCAGTGACCGAGAGGTGGAGGAGAACAGATGCCCTGCTCCCTTGCCTTGTGGGTGGGGAGGATGTAACTTACCCCCAGGATTAGGAGGTATCACTCACCCTCCAGAGGCCCCTGCAGGGTCAGGCTCGGGCCCTCCTGTGACCTCACCTGAGAGCACTCTGCCCCCCAGGGAGCCCTGGTGGGGACACGAGCTAAGACCAGTCGGCACAGCTGGCTCCATTTACACGACTGCATGGCGTTCCGTTGTTTCCACTGTGCTGACCTGACTCTGCTTATTTATTCAATGATAACCTCGTACGTATCACCTAGCCCATGTGCCTATGGACACATTTACGAGAAATTCCTAGAAGTGGGATGGCAGGGTCAAAGGGTGCGCGCATTTGTGACTGTGAAAGCTGCTGCTGTCTTACCCTCCATAGAGGCTCGGAGGTTAACGCCCCAGAGACGTTTAAGACAAACCAGAGCTCAGGCGGGGACCCAGCCCGGCCCCTTCTCCCCACTGCCGCCAGGGGGCGCACACTTCCCCCTGTAGGAAAGGCAGGGTTGGGAAGGGGTGGCCGGAGCCTGGCTTCTCAGAGCTGGAGGGAGGCACTTGGTTTTCACTTCGGGGAACTGGGGTACAGGGAGGAGAAGGGACTTCCTGCTGGTCCTGTTCACCTGCTCTGTCCTCCCTCGGGATGTGAGGTCTCAGGACACGGTGCCCCGTCCAAGTGCTGTCCCTATCAGAAGAGTGAGCCCCCTCCAGAGCCCTGGGAGGTGGGCCCTGCTGTGCTCACTTTCGGAGGGTGCAGTGCTCACTGCTGAGTGACAGAGCTGAGACTCGGCCCCGGGCTGCGGGATCAAGACCTGTTCTTGGCCAAGGACCCTTGCTCTCCGGGATACTCCTCTCCTCCTGCTCTTAGGGCCAGCTTCAGTGATGGCCCTTTTCAGGTGCCAGCTGTTGCAGGGGCTGATCTTGCAGCCAGTAAACAAGCACCAGGAAAGTCTTGCTTAACTCTGTGAGCAGCGGGGCAGGAAAAAGGGAAGAAAACGAGGCCACCCACAGGGTGAGTGCCAAGTACGGGGAGGACAGCCATTATTTTTCATAATAGCTGGAGGTCTGTGCCTTCACCCCATTTTACAGATGAGCAAACCGAGGCTCCTGGAGGTGAAAAGAGCTGCCCTGGATCCCTGCATCCCTCGCACCCCACAGCCCAGCACCACAGTGACCAGCTGCATTATTACCACCCCGTCTTCCTTCCTGAGTTGAACTGATTGTCCAGCAATGTGATAACCAGAGTGGAAATCAGAGAGAGAGAGAGAGAGAGAGAGAAGAAAAGCCCCACCCCAGCCCCACTTCTGCTTGGTTCTTTCCGGGCCCTGTCCACATCTTGGCCACGTGTAGAGGTTACATTAGTCATTGTGACCTTAGGGGAGAGGTAGGGCTGCCTTAAGCCAAAAGTCCCTTCATTTCCCTGTGGCCACACCAGCTGTGCAGGTTTTGCAATAACTGCATTCTTTTCTCACATTAGAAATTCTATATAATTATTGCAAACAGTTTTTAATATTAAGCAAAAATAAAATCACCTGTAATCCCACTCTGCCGCTTAGTGATATAAACCCTCTGCTCATTTATTTATTCACTCAGCGCGCATTTAGTGAGGGCCTACTGTGTGCCGGGCATTGTCGGGTCTGGAGGGTGAAGACAAGGGACAGAACAAATGTGCGTATTCACGGTGGGGGCGGGGGGCTCCGGCATGAATTCAGCCCACCTGACAGTATGTTACAGTGTGGTTGCCTGAACTGGGGTATCTCAAAGTGGCACATCCCCAGGCACCTCCCTCGTGGGTGTCATTTAGACAAGGGTAGGGAGGGGGTCCCACATGGCAGATTTCTCTGCCAAGGCCATTTAGGTGCAACCCCACATGTGACCCGGAGCCGAGGCCCAGCTGCCAGGGTGAGTCTGCGGTGTGTAGGCCCCGCTCCCCCACCCTGGGGACCTCCCAACTTTGCCCGTCCGAGGACACCTTCTTCTGCGGCCGGGCACCTCATCTTTGCACACGGCGGGCTGCTGGGCACACAGCAGTGCAACCCCCTGCCCGGGCCTGCAGGGAGGGTGAGGGGCGGCCCAAGGCTCCTCTGCAGATATCAGAGGGCAGGAGGGAGGGGTCAAAGGCCTTCGCCCAGGCTGCTGGAAAGGCGGCCAGGAAGGGGACGTGCGGTTATGATTATGCCGGGGGAGGGGGAGGGACAGACGCAGCCCCAATCCCATGCAACTTTCCAACGGAGGCGTTCTGGTCCTCTGCTTCACAGAGGCAGACGCGGAGCTGGGATCCCACCGTGTCCCGGCGACACGGTCTCCTCCCTCTGGGCTCGGGGCGCACCACTCAGGAGAATGAATGAATGCGTGAATGAACGAGCGGGCCCTCGGGGGGCTCAGCTCCTGTACCACAGCGGGAAGACGACCGGCTGCCAGGTCCACGCGCCCCGGCCTGGGAGGGGTGGCCGCTGGGCCGGAAGCCTGTTCTCTGCAACCTTGGTCACGTTACTCCACTTCCTCATCTGCCATGGCTGCCGGCTGATGTTTCCTGGGTTCTCAGGATGACTGGGTGAGGCGGCCCTAAGGCCCCGAGCACAGTGCCTGGCGAGCGGCAGGTGTCCCACAAATGCTTGTCCGCACCCGTCCCCACTGTCGGGGACTGTCCGCGCAGCCCCTCCAGCCCGAGGCTGGTGGAGAGCTTGCGAGATGCCTTCACCAGGCGTGGCGGAGCTCGGAAAGATGAAGGAGGTGCAGAGCCTGCCACAAGGGCCCGGGAGAGATGCCACGCACGAGCAGGGGCATGGAGTAGTGTCCCCTGGAGGGCCAATGCCAGCCCCCAGACCAAGTTCCCGAAACTGGCAGCCTTCCCAACACTCCCGCGGACACACATGCACACACACACACGCGCACAGGTGTACACACACAGACATATACATGCACACACACAGGCAGCCACACATACGCACATACACATGACATACCTGCATACACATGCACACACGCACAGATGTACCTGCATGTATACACAGCTGCACATACAAGCAGGCATATGTGTACACACAGAGACATATACACACAGATACAATTATATACACACGTACTTGTGCGCACATAGAAACACTCCTCTCTCCCGCTTTACTTTTCTGCTCTGCATGTATCACAGTCTAACACGCTGTTTATTTCCGGGTTCATAGGGTGGCTTGGCCACCATCTCGGGCAGCTCGGGCTGCTGTCACAGAATGCCACAGACCGGGCAGCTTCAACAACAACATTGACTTCGCCTGGTCCTGGAGAATGGCGGTCCGAGGTCAGTGCCCGCGTGGCCGGGTTTGGTGAGGCCCTCGTCCTAGTTTGCAGAGTTCTTGTTCTGTTCTCACAGGACAGGCCGGCTCCTCTTCCTCTTCCACGGTGGAGGCTCTGCCTTCCTGACTTGCGACCTCCCCAAAGTCCCGTGTCCTAACACCATTCCATGGGGGCTAGGGTTTCGGCATGGACTTTAGGGGGACACAGCAGGCAGGCCATAAGAGCCACGCACCAGCTGCGTGACCCCGGGCAGCTACCACACTTCCGCCTCTCATCTCCCCAGCTGTCACGTGGAGAAGGTAATGCATCCACAGTACGGTTCCGGGACAATGACAAGATCATCCCACCTGTTAGTGTTAATACCGACTCTCCCCCTCTCCCGTTGTCTGTCTCCCCCATTAGGGCAGAGGCCCTCCTCAGCCCGCTCTCCGCTGCCCCCTCACCCAGGCAGTGTCCCCAAATAGCTGATGCACTAGCAGAATTTGCTGAATGAATGAGGCACCCCTGGCAGCCTGCCTGGGCTTGAATTTAGAGTGTGAGGGGCCCAGGTAGCCCCAGGTCCCCTCCCATCCAGCAGGAAATCAAACCTGGCTCAGACTGGGAGTGTAAACAGCGGGGATCCAGGGCCATGCCAACCGGTTTGAGAGGTTCTTCCTCTTCTGGGTCCATGGGGAGGACGTCTCTGGAAAACCCTGGAAAGCTGAGCCCTGCAGCCCGCAGCCTCAATGCCACACCTGCCCCAGCTCCCTCCCTGGTAGCAGCAGGCACCTTGTCTTGGCCTCAGAGCCCCTGTGGCCTGTCCAGACCATACTGCCACATCTGGACCAGCCAGGAGGCGGGGCTGTGTGAGGGGCACTCAGTGGACACGTGGCGGAAGCTGGGCTCCTGGATCAGAGAATCGCCGGGTCGCACCCTGGTGCCTCCACGTTCTTGCCGGGTGATCCAGGCGAGTCACTGGGCTTCTTGATCCGTCGGACAGAGTCAGCCCATCCTTCCGTTTACATTAGTGGGTTATCCAGTTTTGCCAACATTTCTTGGAGGCGGCTCCGCACTGCGTTCCGCATGTGGCTCTAAGGCTGAACTCTGCCGGGTGGTTCCTGACTGTCGGGCTTTTCTCAGTCCCTCTGGGGCCACTGCTCCGTCCTAGGCTCTGTCCCAGGTCCAGGCTGTGGGTCTCACCTGTCTGGGCTGACATCTGAGGAGATGTCCCCGTTCTGGTCACGCCTGGGCATCGATCCACGTGGGGAGCGGCCGTGTGCTCTGTGTCTGACATCAAGGCCCTTGCGGGCCGGCCCCTTGCTGTGACACTTCTGGGCCCACAGGGACCGCTGCTCTGTCATACCCAGATCCTGAGCTGCCTCAGGCCTGGAGTTCAGGCTCGGTGCCCTCATCTGCCCTAGTTTCCTCCGGCGTTTCTGGGGCGCTGTCACTGGGGACTCAGCTGGGGGCAGGGCAGGGCAGGGCCGGCCTTGCCTGCCCTGGACACCGCGGTGGAGCGGGCGTGGGGGTGGGGGCAGACGCGTCACCCACGTGTCCCTGCCGAGCCTGGAGGTGAGGAGCAGCCCTGATTCCGCTCTTCCTCTCCCTGTGAGTCGCTCTGTCATCTCTGTCCCTGGCCAGGAGCTTTGAGCACTCACGCCAGCTGTGGCCAGATCCGGGAAGGACTGTGGGTGGCAGGAAGTCTGGGGAAACCCACAGTGGTTAGTATCTCAAGAATATCAGCCCGGGCTTCCCTGGTGGCGCAGTGGTTGAGAGTCCGCCTGCCGATGCAGGAGACACGGGTTCGTGCCCTGGTCTGGGAAGATCCCACATGCCGCGGAGCAACTAAGCCCGTGAGCCGTGGCCGCTAGGCCTGTGTGTCCGGAGCCTGTGCTCCTCAACGGGAGAGGCCACAACAGTGAGAGGCCCGCATACCGCAAAAAAAAAAAAAAAAAAAGAATATCAGCCCATTTACAACACTGACTCTGACGTGGCCAGAGAGGCGAAGCCGACAGGAGACTGCTAGCACCCTGCTCCCGAGGGCCCGAACGCCCCGCCAAAGGGCCAGTCCCGTTCCTTTTGGGGGAAGGGAGCCCCTGGAGCGCTGTGGCCACCGCCTGGATGTTGGATGAGGGTGGGGTGATGTGGTGGTCCAGGGAGAAAAGGTGCAGACCCTAACTTGGGCAGTGGCTGGCTGATGAGGTGTCTGGGTGCAGATTCAGCAGGTGAGCGGGGGCCGAGGCCTGGGCTATGGAGAGAATCAGGTGCCTCCCCTACCCCTCATCCTGGCACAGTTCCTGGCATGTAGGATGCACTTAGTAAGCTAGGGATGCCTGATGGCTCACTAGGTGTCGGGTGTGGTGCCAGGTGCTTTCACAGCCCGTGATGTCATCTCAGGAGGCGCATGCCAGCTGAGGGCGCTTGGCAAGGGGCTCCACCTCGGAGCCTGCCACGTGGTATGATCACCCCTGCCTCGAAGGGTTACCAGGAGGAGTAAATGGAAGGGGCATCTGAACATGGCGAATAACTAGCTAGCAAAACCCCAAAACGAATAGCGTTTATGACAAGACTTGGCTAAAGATTGCCCCGTGAACACCAAAGTACAAGTAGGTAGGGATAATTCTAGGGTTTTCAGGTTCTACCCAGGAACGGGTAAAGGGTTTACCTAAATCAATCTGGAGTTTCATCACCCACCCCGCTTTCAGGGTGGGACTCAGCCTGGGGCATGAGTAGGCCAGGCCTTTCCAAAGGACCCCAGACTTGCAGGTCAGGCATCTACGTCTATACGGGAGGAAAAAGAAGGACACAGCTGGGCAGCTGATGGACCTGAGAGCAGGTGAGCCCCAAAGGGCCGCACGAATTCACCGGCAGCACGTGCAGCCATCTGAGGACACCAGCTGGAACTGCAAGGGGTCTCACCTCCCGAAAGCAGGTGAGTGCAAAGGGCTGCAGGGAGGTGTGAGGGCTCGGCCGCCTCGAACCTTCACAGTTACCGGGGCACCCTCCAGGTCAGGGTCCACACTGGTGAGAAGCTGCTGGCACAAAGTCAAAGTCGAGCAGGATGGGACAGCAGAGACACGAAAGAGAAGGTCCAAAGAGATGCGAGGGAGGGGAGTAAAGCTCAGAAATCTCAGAAAGTGAGGGGCCACAGTTCCGGATACCACATGACGTGTCTGGAGGAGCCAGGCTGAAGAGGGAGCGCCGTGAATTAGAAAAGCTGTCCTGGGCCACAAAGCTTAAAAACTTGGAAACTAACTAATATCACACAAATACGAGCAAGATAAAAGCACTGAGATAAATCCCATACAGACTGTTTTTTTAAACTTTTAAAAATTTATTTTATTATTATTTTTGGCGGTGTTGGGTCTTCGTTGCTGTGCGTGGGCTTTCTCTAGTTGCGGCAAGCAGGGGCTGCTCTTCGTTGCGGTGCGCAGGCTTCTCATTGCGGTGGCTTCCCTTGTTGCGGAGCACAGGCTCTAGGCGCGCGGGCTCGGTAGTTGTGGCGCACGGGCTTAGTTGCTCCGCGGCATGTGGGGTCTTCCCGGACCAGGGCTCGAACCCATGTCCCCTGCATTGGCGGGCGGATTTTTAACCACTGTGCCACCAGGGAAGCCCCGGAGTTATTTTTTAAAAAGAGAATTAAGAGCAGAATAATATCCCTAGTAAACAATGAAGGCATTCCAGAAAGACATAACAGATCAAAGTTGTAACGTACTAGGTTTGCAGAATCTGAAAATGATACCATACGCTAACGCATATATATGGAATTAAGAAAAGAGGTACTGATGAACCTAGGGGCAGGGCAGGAATAAAGATGTAGATGTAGAGACGGACTTGAGGGCACAGTGGGGGAAGGGGAAGCTGGGATGAAGTGAGAGAGTAGCACTGACGTATACACACTACCCAATGTAAAATGGATGGCTAGTGGGAAGCAGCCGCATAGCACAAGGAGATCAACTCAAAGTTTTGTAATGACCTAGAGGGGTGGGATAGGGAGGGTGGGAGGGAGGCTCAAGAGGGAGGGCATATGGGGATATAGGTATACACATAGTTGAGTCTCTTTTTTGTACAGCAGAAACTAACACGACATTGTAAAGAATTTATACTCCAATAAAGATGTGAAAAAAAGAAAAAGAAAAAAAGTAACCTCCTATCCAAAATGAACTAAAAGATGTTAAGGAAATAATAAGAGGCAGGAAAGAACAATGGAAATCAGAAATGGGAAAAACCAGGAAACGAGAAGATAGAATGACAGAATTCAGGGAAGATTTCAAACAAAGGAAAAAATAATTTCAGAAATAAAGACCACACTAGAAAGAACACAGTAGATAAGGCCTTAAGAGAAATTTTAAAAGTTTACTAGAGGAACATTTTTAAAATCAAAGAGATACAAAGGCACAGATAAAAAGTGTTCGAGGGCTTCCCTGGTGGTGCAGTGGTTGAGGGTCCGCCTGCCGATGCAGGGGATACGGGTTCGTGCCCCGGTCCGGGAGGATCCCACGTGCCACGGAGCGGCTGGGCCCGTGAGCCACGGCCGCTGAGCCTGCGCGTCCGGAGCCTGTGCTCCGCAGCGGGAGAGGCCACAACAGTGAGAGGTCCGTGTGCCGGGAAAAAAAAAAAAAAAAAGTTCGAGAGAAAGCTAACCCCTTGTCTATTGAAGGTTGGCAAAGAAGGTCAGACACTTGAATAACATGAGTCCCTGGAGAATATGGCCATGGCAGAGGAATAGACAAACATTTACCACTGTAATCCAGAAAGCCTTCCTGAACCAGGAAGGTGTGGAACTACAGGTTTAAAGAGCATACCACGTATTTGAGAATTTCCACCCAGAATAACCAACACCAAGATATACTCCGGTAAAATTACCAAGCTTTAAAGAAAAAGAAAGAATCCTTCTGTAATCTATGTAAAGAGAGCAAGAGACTTATGAGAAAATAAAAATTTGATTGTCTTCAGACTTTGCAATAGCAGTGCTTTCTGCTGGAAGAAAATGGAGAAACCTATGTAATACTCAAGAAAGAAAACGTGAGCTGAATACTGTACAAAACATGAGCTGAATACTGTACATCCAGCAAAACAGACTTTCAAATATAAAAGGCATAGGCAGTTGTCAACCTGTAAGAAATCAAGGAATATCAGTCCCATGATCTGTGGGTCCTGAGGATTCTATTAGAGAATGAATTTCAGGCATTGGACGTAGAACTGAGGCTGGGTGAATAGAGTACGGCACCTAACAGCATTGACTCAGGTGAGATATAAAAAGTGGAGGGAGGGGGCTTCCCTGGTGGCGCAGTGGTTGAGAATCCGCCTGCCGATGCAGGAGACACGGGTTCGTGCCCTGGTCCGGGAAGATCCCACATGCCGCGGAGCAACTAAGCCCGTGAGCCATGGCCGCTAGGCCTGTGCGTCCGGAGCCTGTGCTCCGCAACGGGAGAGGCCACAACAGTGAGAGGCCCGCATACCGCAAAAAAAAAAAAAAAAAAAAAAAAAAAAAAAGTGGAGGGAGGATGCGGAGAGGGGAGAACATGTGGAAAAAATGTCATTGCTTTTAGCAATCGTATTTGTCTTGGTGATATTAGTAAGGCTGCCCAAGACTGTAGAGAGTGTGTGTGGGGGGAATAGAGCAAATGAGTAATTGAGAGATATTGTGATTTGATTGATTGATTAATTGATTGTGTCCTTACAGCCAGAATTCTAAATGTGGAAGAAAAGAGATAATGGGTGTATATAGAAGAATTTAGTAGTAGTCCTGAATTTTTCACTGGAAATATCAGTTTGAACTCATGAGGCATTTTATATTTAAAAGAAATATTGGTATATTGGTATAAAAAGCCAAAAAAAAAAAAAAAAAAAACTAACCCAGTAGAAATGAGAATCCCTGGAATCCACATTGTGGTCTTGAAATACAGTTTCCTACAAAAATAAACCAGGGCTGCGCTTCCCTGGTGGCACAGTGGTTAAGAATCCGCCTGCCAATGCAGGGGACACAGGTTCGAGCCCTGGTCCAGGAAGATCCCATATGCCGCGGAGCAGCTAAGCCCGTGCTCCACAACTACTGAGTCTAGGGCTCTAGAGCCACGAGCCACAATTACTGAGCCCGTGCTCCGCAACAAGAGAAGCCACCACAATGAGAGGCCCGTGCACCGCACGAAGAGTAGCCCCCGCTCGCCGCAACCAGAGAAAGCCCAAGCGCAGCAACAAAGACCCAACGCGGCCAAAGATAAATAAATAAATAAATTTATTTAAAAATAAAAAACAAGTTATTAAACCACAAATCTAGAACATCTACGATTAAGCCAAAATGAGCGCTGGCGAAGACACTGCCATGGGTGCTCACGTGAGGGCGATGTAGGCCAGGGGGCCCCGGAGATGGGGGTGGGCTGATGTAACCATAGTAACCAGTGACTGGCAGTTCTGATGACCTATGGCCACTTGTGTAGCAAACCACCCCCAACCCGCTGCCATGCTCTGGTGCTCTTGGACCCTCTGGCGTGTTGAGAGTTTGGACACAGCTCAGGGCGATGGCTGGCCTCTGCTTCACGAAGCCCAGGGCCTCAGCTGGGGCCTCGCCTGGGACGACTCCAGTGACTGGGGGTGATCCAGGTAACTGCAGGCTGGGGCCATCTGGAGGTTTCTTCACTCACCAGCCCCGTGCCCAGCTCGGATGGCTTGGAGACTGGGCTCAGCTGGGACTGTCCCCTCCTGTGGCTCCCCCTGGAGCCTGGGCTTCCTCCCAACGTGGGTGTCTGCATTCCAAGAGGGAGCCTCCCGTGGGGAAGCACGTGGAGGGCTACCGTAGTCAAGAACCAGACAGAAGCTGTGCGGCCTCTCGTGACCCCGCCTCGGGGGTCATGCAGTGTGACCTCCGTTGCATCGGTCAGAGTACCCACCAAGCAGCTAGATTCAGGAGGGGACACAGACCCCTGCCCTCAATGGGAGGAGTGTCAGAGATTTTTCAGTCACTCAAATAAACAGACATTTACTGAGCCCGTATTCTATGGGGGGCTCCATGTAAACGCATGACCCACCTCCTCCTAGATAACGACCACTGAAACCTTTTGTCTTTTTTTTTTTCGGTACGTGGGCCTCTCACTGCCGTGGCCTCTCCCGTTGCAGAGCGCAGGCTCCGGACGCGCAGGCTCAGCGGCCATGGCTCACGGGCCCAGCCGCTCCGCGGCATGTGGGATCCTCCCGGACCAGGGCACGAACCCGCGTCCCCTGCATCGGCAGGCACTGGGCCACCAGGGAAGCCCTTAATGTATTTTTTTTTTTTTTTTTTTTTTTTTTGTGGTACGCGGGCCTCTCACTGCTGTGGCCTCTCCCGCCGCGGGGCACAGGCTCCGGACGCGCAGGCCCAGCGGCCATGGCCCACGGGCCCAGCCGCTCCGCGGCACGCGGGATCCTCCCGGACCTGGGCACGAACCCGTATCCCCCGCATCGGCAGGCGGACTCCCAACCACTGCGCCACCAGGGAAGCCCCCTTAATGTATTTTTTATATTGGAGTATAGACGGTGAACAATGTCGTGACAGTTTCAGGTGCACAGCAAAGCAGCTCAGCCACCCGTACACACGTATCCACTCTCCCCCAGACTCCCCTCCCATCCAGGCTGCCACATAACATCGAGCAGAGTTCCCTGTGCTCTACAGTAGGTCCTTGTTGGTTATCTATTTTTAATATAGCAGAGTGTAAGAACATATACACTTTTAGAGCTAGTGGGGCCTTCAAGTTCATTGTGTCCAGCTTTCACTCTGGTCCAAGCTGCTTCAACCTGCTCATTAGACAGATGGAGAAACTGAGGTGTGACCCGCCTGAGGCTATGTAGCTGCTGAATGTTGGCTCCAGGACCACCGGATTCACACCTTTCTGCTGTTCCCATATCCTGATGGGAAATGCAGTTCCTGAGAAGCCAGTGACCTTCCCAGGGTCACTCAGCTTGTAAGTGCAAAGCTGGAGCCAGAACCTGTCCCTTCTGGGTTCCTCTGAGGCCCCCAGGGCCTCCTGGACCCATCAGCAGCACCCCCAGCCTTGCCCCCTTGACTGCACTAAGGACGGCCCCACGGGAGGCATGGGTTAATGGGGCCTGAGCTCCAGGAACCGTCCCCAGGGGCAGCCAGATCTGCCTTAAAGAGAAAAGAACACCCCATGAGAGGACCTTGGGCCCCACACCAGCGTTTCCTGTTTCTGGGGCGGAGGCCAGGGGTGTGTGTGTGTGCCTTTCGGAGCAGCAGCTGAGCGAGATGCTCCCAGGGGATGCGCGGGACCCGGGCCTAAAGGTTCTGCACAAAGCAAGGAAGCGTGACGTCACCAGAAGGAGGTAAACAGAAGGACGCTTCCTCTTTTGCTTCCATGGGGCTCTTGCCTGATCCAGAAGGCTCTCAAACTACAGGAAAATTCCCCTCCCAGCCTGGACTGGGGTTCAGTTAGTTCTTCTGGAGGTGCCCCTTTGTGGAGAGGAGAGAGTTAAAACCAAACCAAACTGGTGAGAAGTCCTAGAATGAATTGTGCTACAGTCCCAGAGGTGGGAACTGGGAGGGGTCTGATGCCAGTCTCACCCCCAACCCCACTTTACAGTTGGGGAAGCTGAGTCCCAAAGAGTTCAAATGACTACTGAACAGATGATTCGTTACCACTGTGAACAGACAGACCCTCAACACTGTGGCTTTCTGTGGGGGAGTCAGAAAATGCTACTCACCCTCAAGTTGCATCTGGGCTGGAGCAGGAAGGACACCAGGATTGGGAGAGCTGCAGTTCTGCCTTGGCTCTCTACTGGCAAGTCATCTTATCTCTCTGAGCTCAGCTCCTTCCCTATACACCGGGATAATGACACCTGCCTCAGAGAGTCACTGTGAGAATTGAGACAATATATGTCAAGATCCCAGCTTGGAGACTGGCTCATACTAGGTGCTCAATACTGCTTTCTATAAAATGCGGACAAGGACATAGCCTCTGCAACCATCAGGATTATGTTAGGCAACACATACCAGAAAACCTCAAACAGCGGGACTTCCCTGCTGGTCCAGTGGTTAAGAATCTGCCTTCCAACCAACGCAGGGGACGTGGGTTCGAGCCCCAGTTGGGGAACTAAGATCCCGTAGGCCGCTGGGCAACTAAGCCCATACGCCACAATTAGAGAGCCCGCATGCTAGAGAGAAGCCTGCGCGCCGCAACGAAGAACCCGCGTGCCATAACTAAGACCCGATGCAGCCAAATACATATATAAATAAATACCTATTTAAGAAAAAAAAAAACCACAAAACCTCAAATAACAGTGCCTTAAGCAAGATAAAATTGGTTTCTCTCTCTCACGTTAGAAAAATCTGGAACTACATAGTCCAGGGTTGGTGTAGAACTCCACAGTTATCAGAGACCCAGGTGCCTTCTATCTTTCTGCGCTGCCATTCTTATTACCTAGAGATCCAGCCATCACATCCCAGCTCTGGGGGAGCAGGAGCAAAGAGGGTGGTGCATAAGAACCCTCCTAGAAGCCTCACCCGATGGCTCCTCACTCACTCCTCTTTTCAAAGAAGGCTGGGAAGTGTCCTCCTTTCTGGCTGGACACACTGCCGTCCCCAGTAATTGTGACTCACTCTATTGTACACTTGTAAAGATTCTGCTAATAAGAAGGGAAAATGAATATCAGATAGGAGACCAACAGTGTCTTATGTACCCTCCTCACTGAGTGCTTTTGAAAAATAGACGTCATCGTCAAAATGGTGCTCTATTAACTGTAATCATTAATCAAATATAAGGAACAGTTATCTGAATATCAGAAAAAAATTAAATCGATTTTTTAAAATGACTGCCTTTTCATGGAGATGGTTCTGAAAGCGAAGAAGGAAGCTCCTCACCACCGCCCCAAAGCCAAAGCAAAGGCTTGCAAGGCCAGGGAGGCAGTGCCGAAGGGCTGAACGGCCACAAAGAAAAGGAAGGTCCGCAGGGCACCCACCTTCACAGCCCAAGCGTCCTTGCGAGAGCGCCTCCAGGAGCCACAGCCTTGAGCACTCACCCCCTCGAGTTTCCCAGAGGAGACAGAACACTCCATGTTCATCGTGGGTGCCAAGGCCTCTGACTCCAGCTCACAAGGCTGCGGAGGTGCTTGGTGTGGCCAAGGCCAGCCCCCAATGGAGAGAGAAGCAAGCATTTGGCTGGCTCTAGGTTGTGATGCTTCAGATGTTGCCCAAATTGGGATCATCTAATCTGAGTCCAGCTGGCTCATTCGAAATATTTAGATTTTCACCATTTAGAAAAAAGACCCTAGAAGATAGCCAATATTTTATAATAACTACTGATATAAGTGAAGTATAACCTTTAAAAATTGCGACTCACTATTATGTACACTTGTAACTTATATCATATTGTACTGCAACTATACTTCAATTTAAAAAAAATACAAACAAAAACTAGAGTTTGAGATCCTTAAAAAAAAAAAAGAGAGACCCTAACCAAATAGTTTGCAGGTGACCCAGAGCGGTGGCAAGGCCAGGATTTTACGAAAAGACTCTTTTTGGTACGCGGGCCTCTCACTGTTGTGGCCTCTCCCGTTGCGAGCACAGGCTCCGGACACACAGGCTCAGCGGCCACGGCTCTAGCCACTCTGCAGCATGTGGGATCTTCCCCAATCGGGGTACGAACCCATGTCCCCTGCATCGGCAGGTGGACTCTTAACCACTGCACCACCAGGGAAGCCCCCAAGGCCAGGATTTTAAAGTCTGCCCTCGGCTCTGAGACTGTGACCGCTCCCTGTCTGTTCAGCGGAAGCACGTGTGAAGCCCCGCAGCCCCCCCCCCCGCCACCCCGATGGTTATTGTCCTCCCAGGCTCTCCCTCGCGGCTCCCGACTGGGGGTCTCTCTGGCTGAAGGGGTGCTCTGGAATGCAGTGGGTCACCAAACCAGTACCCGGTGGGTCGGGTTCCATTCAGTGCCAAGAGGCAAAGACGGCAGCATCTTGTCAAGAGGGGACCCTGGAGGCGTCATTTTGAGGATTCAAGGAGATTCCTTCAGGCTTTATCCTGAAAATTCTCATTGAGGGTCTGTCATGCTGGGGATACAGCCATGAAAAAGAAACCCCAATTCCTGCCCTTAGGATCTTCTGGACGTGAAGACAGGTGACCAACAAGATATGGGAGTGATGGATGGAGAGTGAGAGGGACACACGCCAGAGAAGGAAACCACAGCAGGGAAATGGGGTGTGGAGTGCGTGTCGCTGCGGAGGTTCGGATCGGCTGGGGCTCCCGCAGGAACTGCATTCCGGGCAGAGAGAACCGCCTGTGCAAACTCTCAAGGCAGGAGCATGCCTGGGGGCTGGAGGAAGAGCCAGGAGGCCAGGGTGGTTGGAGCGAGGGAGTGAGGGGACAGACAGGGACTGGGGGCCGGGCCACTGGGGCCTGGGGGCTCCGCTTCTGCTCTGGATGGGACAGGAGCGTCGCACAGTTCTGGGCCAGGAGGGCCCGCCTTGGCTTTCTCCAGAAGCTCTCTGGCCGCTGTGCTGAATAGAAGGAGGGCAAGTTTTGCTTCTGTGGGGGGAGGGGAGTGTGCCGCAAGAATGACCCACCAGCTTTGCTCCATCCTTTATGTGCAAAGCAGCTTTAAAGAGAAAGGAGGAGCCATGTATTCATTCATGAACTTATTCGTTCACTCACTCAGGCATTCATGCAAGACCCCCACCCCCAGCCCGGGCAAGCCCCCAAACCTGGCGTCTCAGGTGGGTCACACCTAAACCCACCGTATGGGGCACTCACAGTTCCTCGGGCCTGTCTGTGTGTGGTCAGGAAGGATGGGCCTGTGGGTGTGTGTGCAGAATGGGGCGGCGGACACACAGCTCTGAGCTCACCGGGGGCGTTTCCGGTGAATTGGCCGATACCAACTGCCCACGGCAAGGTCCCCGGGCTGTTCCCCCATGGTCCTGCCTCTGAGCCAGGAAGGGCTCAGGAGCCTCACGGGCCTTTGGGATGGAGGGGTTCCTGGGGAGGAGGACTCTGGGTGCTAGATGTGGGTAAACCAGGACAGGCGGTCTCCCAGCCTCTGCTCACACAGCCTTACCCCGAGGAAGGCCTCCTTGAACCTCCCCTCTGCTTGGCGAGGCCCCTGTCTGTCCGGCAACACCCCGGAGTGATCACTTAGCACATTATTTTTGTAAAATTTTTATTTATTTATTTATTTTTTTGCGGTACGCGGGCCTCTCACTGTTGTGGCCTCTCCCTTTGCAGAGCACAGGCTCCGGACGCGCAGGCTCAGCGGCCACGGCTCACGGGCCCAGCCGCTCCGCGGCACGTGGGATCTTCCCGGACCGGGGCACGAACCCGCGTCCCCTGCGTCGGCAGGCGGACTCTCAACCACTGCGCCACCAGGGAAGCCCAGCACATTATTTTTGGAACGAAGTGTTTCTGTGTCTGTCGGCTGAGCCAGCAGCTGAGCCCCCCAGTGGCAGAGACCCCGCCTCGCTCATCTTTGTGCCTCCAGGGTTTGGCCCCATGTCTGACTGCCTACCATCCCTGGACCCTGGACTTAGCATCCTGCCGTCAGCGTCGCACACCAAAGCAGGCGTGCGAGGGATGCAGGGCACAGGTGAGCCGGGGAGGCTTCAGGAAGGAGGTGTGGGTGGGGCAGGCGGGGATGGAACGATGGCATGGCAGGGCCTGGAGAAGCAGGCGCTGCTGAAGTCGTTCGAGTTCAGTGGGCGTCGGGGGCGAGTGGAGGGCGTGGGTTGGAGTTGAGGCTGAGCAAGACAGCCTGTGGGGGCCTGGAAGGCCGGGCTAAGGGGACTGTGCCAGCGAAGCCCCTTAAGCTGGGAAGTGAATGACGACCCAGCTGTGCGCTGCCCGGGGAGAGTGGCCAGGGGCGGGATGTCCAGAGCAGAGGAGGGACAGGGAGAGACCGGGGGGTGGGGTGGGCAACGGTGTCCCCAGCCATGCCTCCTGCTCAGCTGGGTCCGCCCTGAGGACCATTCGCACGGGAGGGGGCCGCGGTGGGACCAGACCCTCTGCCAGCGCAAGGCCGTCCAGTGGAGAAACTGCTGCTAGGGGCCTGGCTGGCTCCCTGGGGCCTCAGCATCGGCTCAGGAGGGTCAGGCCAAGGCCCCCCCCCCCCCAGCTGGGTGCCTAGGGGCTCCACAAGGCCAGGCTTGTCAAGGAGGCACCTGGTGGTGGTCACCAGTAACGTGGACAGGAGGCGGGTGGAGGACCTGCCCGAGGCCAGGGTAACCAAGATGCTCCGAGCTGAGGTGGTGGCAAGTGGGAGGACCAGGCTCTGGCTGCGGAAGCTCAGCCCTTCATTCTGTGACACCCCAAGGTCTAACTGGGCCTCCCACAGACTCCCAGCGCCGCCCCACCAGTCCCAGCCTGCATTTTATGAGGGAGGCCTGACTGAGGGGGGCAGGTGGGTCCCAGCCCAGAGAGGATGTGGTGTCGACAGGAGGAGGTGACCAGAAAACCTTCTCCTCTCTCGTCACCAGCTGTCAGACGCCGACCAGCGCTGGCCCCAGGTTTCTCTTGTGTAAAATGGGATATTCGAGGGACTTCCCTGGCGGTCCAGTGGTTAAGACTCCACGCTTTCAATGCAGGGGGTGCAGGTTCGACCCCTGGTGGGGGAGCTAAGATCCCGCATGCCGTGCGTGGTGAGGTCAAAAAAAAAAAAAAAGCAATAGGGATATTCGCTCTTATCTAAAACAACAAGTGGTGCTCTTATCGATCTTCAGATATAGCTTCAAACACCAGCATTTTAAAAAGGGCTCTGCAAACAGACTGTGGTCGCCAAGGGGGAGGTGGGGTGGGAGAGGGATGGACTGGGAGTTTGGGGTTAGTAGGTGCAAACTATTACATGTAGAATGGATGGGTAACAAGGTCCTACAGTAGAGTACAGGGAACTATGTTCAATATCCTATGACAAACCATAATGGAAAAGAATATGAAAAAGAATGCATATATGTGTATAACTGAGTCAGTCTGCTGTACAGCAGAAATTAACACAGCACTGTAAATCCACTACACTTCGACTGAAAAATGAATAAATAAATAAGAGCTCTGCTAAATTTTGCAAGTTGTGAAGAAGCCAAGCGTTTCCCCCAGCCTAGATCGTTTATATGTTTCTCTGGGTGGTTTTTCTTTTTTCCCAATTAGAATCATCAGTTGAGCATTTGTTAAATACATCAGGTCTGAACAAGCCAGGATGCCCAGCTTTCGTGGTAAGGTGGCAAAAATCAGCGTGAGAATGAAATGCTTTTGGAAAAACTATAGCCGGTACAAAACTATACTTGGTATCTATCACCAAATGGCTCCCAGTGGGGTGACACGACAAGATGGCCTTTCTGACCAGTTTGGGGATTAAACAGACTTGAGGAGACATCACAGCATGAGACGCACTTGGTCTATTCAAGGAAACTTAGTTTTCATAAACGAATTTTAGTCTAAAGAAAGATTTCACCTTAAGGGAAAGAGCAGAATTACAGGTTGACTCGGCACCTTCATTTACATGTGTTTACACAGAGTTTAATAAAAATAGGTTCAAAATGATTGTAAGAAAACCCTCACGGCACATACTAAACCGTAGGCATCCTCTTT
Source organism: Kogia breviceps (assembly GCF_026419965.1). NCBI lineage: Eukaryota > Metazoa > Chordata > Mammalia > Artiodactyla > Physeteridae > Kogia > Kogia breviceps. The sequence continues at coordinate 75,294,686 of NC_081326.1, forward strand.
ACAAATCCTCCTCCTGTTTCTATGTCTGGTGGGATGTGATTGGGGTCCATGACCCGAGAGGCCACCGGGTGCTGGCCCTGTGTGGGTGTGTCACCCACCCCAGCTCAGGGTCCCCTCGGTCACCCTGTTCGACTTAGAGAAACGCAGTGGCATGAGACAGCTACTCAGGCAGGGAGAGGCGCAGAGGGAACTTGCCCTGTGCTGGCCCGTCTACGAGAAGGAAAAACTGACACGCTGAGCAGGCAACCAGCACGCTCGGGGGCCAGCGTGTGGAGCAGCCCCCCCGGAAGTGGGTCTGAGTCCTGTGCCCGCACGACCTCGGAGCGTGGCCCGGGGCAGGTACCTGGCCCTCTAGGGAGGTTCCGGGGGGCAGGGACATGGCTGGCTTGTCTCTGCATTCCTGACACATAGTAGTTGCTCAATTAATATCAGTGTAAGTGCAGGCGTGAATTTGTCCTCCAGACTTCCTTTTCAAAGCTCATTAAATACAGACTAGGGCTGTGCAAGAGACATAGAATGCGGGCCACAGAGGTAACCTTAGCAGCCACGTTAAACAAAGTGAAAAGAAACAGGTGACATTCAGTTTAATAATACGTTTATTTAACCTGGCATATCTAAGATAGTGTCATTTCAACAGGGATCAATGTACAAATTAGTAAGGAGGTACTTTACATTCTTCTCTCGTGGTGTCTTTGAAATCTAGAGCAGGCTCCCTTCACACCCGCCCGTGGCAGTACTAGCCCTCGTGTGGCTGGTTTCCGAGTTGGGCAGCACAGGACTAGAATGACCCAGTGCCAAGTACCCAGTGGAGGAGGGACGAGGGCAGGGCCGCGTGTGGGTTCAGCATCAGAACGGAGAGCTCACCACCTCGCAGGCTGGAGAGACAGGTGAGTGAGGGGCATGCGGTGACAGATGCCCCAGGGCTGTGGGGGCAGGATGAGGCACACCTGGCCGAGTGGGGCCTCACCTGGCCTGCCCGGTGCTCCAAGCCCGGTGGCACCCCTGTCACTGGGGCCTCCCCGCTCCTCTCTGCTTCCAGAGCTCCACCTGGGGCCTGGCCTGAGGGGTCCCAGCGGCTGCTGAGTGATTTCTGCAGCAGGAACAACAAGCTGGCTTGTTCATTCACTGAAGCAGCGGGACCCCTCCCAGGCCGGAGGCAGGTGAGGGACTGCGTCAGGGCCCATCCCTCCCTCTCCAGGTCTCCCTGGCGCCAGAGTGGGAAAGAGCTCCCGGAACAGAGCCCACCGCCGGGCGCGGGTCGTGTTTCAGGCAGTGACGCTGCGTTTTAAAAAAAGCCACCCTTGCCCTCGCTTGTCCACGCAGGAGCCGGGTGACGGGGGGGGGGGGGAGTTGCTGGACGTGGGAGCGGCTGCTTCCTTCCGTGAAGAATTGTGTGGAGTTCTTGGAAGGGCTCCATGTGCTTGAAAAGGAGGTCTCAGCGGGTCCCGGGTGGGAGGGGGCCCGGGAACGGGGGCGGGGGAGACTCAGGTCCAGGGCCCTCCCTCGCCCCGCCCCCCTCGGCCATCTGGCTCCAGGAAATGGGTGTTGGTGGTTCGGTGGGTGGCCAGCGGAGAGAGAAGTAAGGGGACTGGGCAGCAGCTGGGCCGCGGGCCTCTGCCCCTCCTTGACCCTGGGCTCAGCCTGGCCCAGCTGCTGCTCTGACCTGAGCTGCTCTGGGGCCCAGGGGACATTCGCGACGCGGCTTGCGTCGCCCGCGCCCCCCAGCCCCGCTTCCGGGTGGGGCGGGGCGAGCGGGCACCGCCGGGCGGGGCCGGCGCACTCTTCGCCGTGGGTGGGCTCAGGACCACGCCGCGGGGCTGCCGGGACGGAGTGGCCCTGCTCGGGACTGGCCTCCACGGGCTCCTTTAAGCGCCTCCCTCCCCGGACTAACCTCTCTCGGGAATGTGTTCTTGTGACGGGAAGGGGGTGTTTCCAGCTCTGAACTTTCACTGCCCCGGGGGGTTAGAGTTGACTGGGTTTCGCCAAATGGTCTGAAAATCCCTTCTAATGATAACATTCCATCGTGGGAGGCCCTGTTAACCGCCAAGCGAGAACCACCTGCAGAGCCGGCGGCCTGAGGTGGGCAGGTCCGCCTCAGGTGGGGCCTGGGCGCTGGCGGCCCACCCCACCCGGGGAATGCATCTGCGTCCCCCCACTGACCGCTGTGTGCACTTGGGTAAGGGGCTCCCCGTGCTGGGCCACGGGTCCTGACCTGCCAAATGGGGTGACATCTGGCCATGGGCTGGAGGGGTGATGGATAAGCAAACACACCTGTGCACACGCAAAGCGTCCATGAGGTGCGCAATCGGCCGCCGGTGCACCGTTGCTACGAGCGGCCCCTCGCCTCCGTCTTCCCTGGCCGGGCTCTGCGGCACGCAGAGGCTCCCGAGGAGGGGAATGTCGGAAGCAAAGTGGGGCGGGGTGTCGGCATTTACCGAGGATCGCCCTTGCCCTCACACCAGCCTCTTGGGGTCTGCATTGCCATCGCCCTGCAGTTAGTGGAGGATCGAGCTGGGGCTGGTCTTGGGTCTTTCTGCCTCCAGTGCTGGTGCCCCTTTCACTGGATGGGGTACAGGGCGGGACCCTTTCTCAGGAGAAGTGCCCGCGTGAGAGGGGCTGAGCTGAGGCTCTGCAGCCAGGATCAGCTGAGAGGTCACAAGGTTGGAGCCCAAGAGCAGGCACAGGAGATGGGAGCCTCAAGGTCAGAGGGACACGATGAGGGCTCAAGAGGTGTGATGGGGTGGGGAGGGCTGCAGCCCAGCCTGGTTGCAGGAAGCAGGGAGGGAGGGCTTCCTGGAGGAGGAGGTACCTGAGCCAGCGAAAGGTAAGTCAGAGTTATCCGGGGAGAAAAAGGGAGGGCGCATTCCAGGGCAGGAAACAGAAGGTGCAGTGGGAAATAACCTTGAATAGCCTTGGGCTTCCCTCTTGGGCCCTCCAGCGGACTGGTACCTGACTTCCCCTTTCCCACCCACTTACTGTTAGCTCTCTATTTTTATTTGTCTTGATTCCCAGTCCGGATGAGTTAAGACAGTTCTCACATCCGTCCCCTTCCTCTCGCCCCCACCTCCTCCCCGCCCGAACACACAGCGGCAGCTAGACCGCAGCTTCCTGTCTGCCTTCACCCAGAGGAGAAGCGTGGCCACCCAGCCATTTGGACCCTGACCTGGCACCTCCCTGTCTGCACAGTGGCTCTGCAGACACAGGTGCCTACACAGGAGTGTACACAGGTTCCTGGCGCCTAGGCCAAAGTGTCCCAGGTCTCCCTTCTACCATCCTTGTCTTCCAGGAATTTTCTTTAAGGGAGACCCTTCTTGGGGGGTGGTTGAGTTTCAGAATGGGCATCCGCTTGGCCACCAGCCTATCAGGACCCCTGAGACAGCCCACGAGGCGGTGGGCTACCTTCCCTTTTTCCTTTTGAAGTCACGCATCTCATCCTCATTCTCTCAGCCTTTTTCTAGCTCCAGGCCACCTACTCAGGGATTAGGGTCTGGGATTGTTGGTTGGTATTTGAATTTGGAGAAGTATCTTCACTGCAATCGCATTATCTTAAACACAATAGTGTTCCAGAAATAGATGAAACCATTGACTTTCTCTTTTTTTCTGATAAAGTGTTTACAAAGAACACGTCCAACTATTCTACCACAGACACTCCCTGCCCCACCTGCTGAAGGATCATAGAAGCTAGCCTGTTCCCGCCCAGAATTTGGTATCACTACCCCTTGTTCTTCAGGGTTTTCTTACATACATGTGTTTTCTGCACGCTCCTTAAATGACATCACAGTGTATGTTTTCCTGTGACTTTATTCTTTTATTCAATATTGCGTCAGAGAATCACTGCTAAACGTCACCCCACTGCGCAGATGGACCCTAATCAACGGTCAGTGGGACTTTGTTTTATTCATCAGATATTCCTGTGCACCTGTTACTTTGTGCCAGACATAGGGCTGGGCACTGGGAACTGATGTGCACAGGGTGAGAACAGCCTACCCGGGGTCACCAGGCCGTCGGCGCTGGGCCGGGTTCACGTCAGGGCAGATTCTAATTCAGCCCCACTACTTGCCAGAACCGTCAGGCACGGCAGTGGTCAGCACACAGTCGGCAATAAACCTTTGTTGAGCAGAGCTAAAGGTTTTTATTTGTGGGAGGGAAGTATTATTACTTCTGTCTTGCAACTGACAAAATGTAGCAACAGCCCAGTGATTTATTTTTCAATTTATTTTTTATTTTTTGGCAGTGTTGGGCCTTCATTGCTGCGCGCGGGCTTTCTCTAGTTGTGGCGAGCGGGGGCTACTCTTCATTGCGGCACGCGGCCTTCTCCTTGTGGTGGCTTCCCTTGTTGCGGAGCACGGGCTCTAGGAGCACGGCCTTCAGTAGCTGTGGCACGTAGGCCCAGTAGTTGTGGCTCGTGGGCTCTAGAGCACAGGCTCGGTAGTTGTGGCTCACGGGCTTAGTTGCTCCGCGGCATGTGGGATCTTCCCGGACCAGGGCTCGAACCCGTGTCTCCTGCACTGGCAGGCGGATTCTTAACCACCGTGCCACCAGGGAAGCCCAGCCCAGTGGTTCTGCAGCCTGGATGTGGCTCATGTGGCCCAGCGGGCCTGTAGGACCACAGCTGCCTGGGATCGGCCAACACCCAGTCCTCCACAGCTTGGGGAAGGGTCTAGCAGAGAGGTTTGTTGAAACATTCCATGGGAGTCTCTCCTGTGGCCAGTGTGAAGAGGCCGTTTGCACCCTTCAGACTCCCGTGAGGTGTTGAGCTCAGATTGCACAGTCTCCACGTGGGCCTGGGGGGTTAGCATTCCTGATGCACGGCTTCCTCTAATTCATTACTTTTGTAGAGGAAGCGACATCTAACGATGGGGTTATGGCTGGTTGGGGCAGGAGCACACTGTCTGGGCAGACACTGGGCACTGGGCGAGGGGACCCCGCCCGTGGCATGGTTACCCTGACGACGAGCAGCACCTGTGCCATTTGCTGTGACACCATCACGTCTCTCTGGGTGATGGCTCAGGCTCACCGCCTGATGCCCACTGCCCAGAGCCTACGTGCCGTCTATTGTAGCTGCCCTCTGGTGCTCTTACATTCCTCCCATCCTTTCCCACCACAGGAGAGGGAAGAAAAGGCCCAGACCTAAACATGACAGTACACACACACACACACACACACACACAGAGCCCACAGCATGTCCCATGTATACATCCACAGGCCTGCCAAGGTCGTCTGTCCCCCGGAGGCTCCTCTGGCCCCCTCCTGCCTGGTCCTCGTGGGATCTTTCTGCACGAGTGAGGGCCTGCTCTGTGCTGGGCTCTGACTGGCTCCGGGGACAGAGCAGAGCCACCTCGACTGCATCCCTGCCCCCAGCATCTGGAAGACAGACCAACAAGCCTCTAAAACGTGGTGTCGTCTGCACTGGGGAGGTGGCACGGGGGCCAGTCTCATCTGTGCGGCCGGGGGGAGAAACCTGGGGTCGGGTGGCCCCCTCCCCATTGCCTCCTGAGCCTTTCTCACTCTGTGCCCTCCCCCCTGCACCCACTGCCCATTCAGACCCCTCCCTCCCCTGCCTGATGACTGCAGAATTCTCGTTGGATTTCCTGCCTCTGCCCTACAGCCTGAGTCAGCCCTCTCCCATACCTGTCTTTTTGGCCCCATTTCTTTACTGGTCAAAGTCCTCCGCCACTTGGCAGGATCCCCGGGGTAGATGCCAGCTTTCCCGATCTGTCCCTGCCCCCCAACCCCAGGCATGCGTGGAGCGCACACCACGCGCTGTTCCAGGGGTGCGGGCAGAGCAGGGAGAACCAGACACACATCTCTCACCAGCTCCCATGGCTGCAGGACCCAAGTGCTGGTTCGTGGGCCTCTGCACACACCATACTGTTCCCTTTGCGTAGCCTGCCGTGCCATGCCCTCTGTGCCTCTTCTCCCCGGAAAATGCCTCTTCACCCTTCGAGGTTAGTTTCAGGGGTTCTCCTCTTGCCTGAGTCTCCCTGGATCACTTCCCCGATTCCACACACCCTCTGCTTCCTTCCCTCCACTGAACACACGTTTGCTGGGCTGGGAGCTCGGGGCGGGGGTGGGGGTGGGGGGGTCGGGTGGGGAGGTGGAGTCTATATTTTGTATTTTATTCTTTGTGTTCCCAGTTCTGAGCACACAGTAGGTGCTCAATAAACAGAAATGAGGAAACTGAGGCTTGGGAGGTAAAGGGAGGTCCTAGGTCAGACAGGTAGTTAGAGGGGCTTGGATGTGGAATAGTTTACCTCTGATTTCTATGTGGTAAACATACTTCTCTCCACATGCTGGTCCCCTCATTTCCAGGAGAAAACTTCTTATTCATACTCATGCTTTTCTTTGCTAACAGGTATGTGATTGTACTTTCCCAAGAAATGTTGAAGCTTGGCTTACATTTTTGTGTGGAGAACCAGCTGACCTCTACCTCAGAATCTTTGTGAGGCAAAAGAATTTAAACGTTTTTTAAAAAGTTGTAACCTGATAAAGTGCATCTGAAGGCTGCAGACTGCATCAGAGAGCAGGTATTGTGTGCCCGCTGCGTGTGGATGTTTGTGTTATGTATGTGTGTCAACATGACCCGGTCCCTACGTGCCATCTAGTCGGGGGACAGACCCTGTAGACAATTCCTGTAAACGATGATGGTAGAAGATAACAGTGATTGCACCTGACCGGCGATGGTGGTCCATGTGACCCTGGACCCTCAGAGCAACCTCGAGAAGCGGTACTATTATTATCCCCACTTTATAGAGGAGAAACCGAGGCCCGGAGAGATGAAGTAACGTGTCCAAGGTCAAATACTTAGCAAATATTGGAATCAGGATTTGCAGCAGGCAACTGAGGATGAAGACACTGAAATCCAGAGTAGAGGGTTCTGCCCTGCTTTCCCCCCGGGGTAGGAGACAGGGTAGGGCAGGTGCAGGCCAGAGCAGGGAAATGCATCCCAGGCAGCCTGCAGGGAAGCCTGAAAGAGCCGCGCACCTGGGGGTGCTGATGAGTCTGAGGAGTGCAGGAGGGGCCCAGGGAGAGGTGGCGCTGGAGCACTCAGTTGGGACCCCAGGGTTTTTTGTGTGTGTGTGTGTGATATGCGGGCCTCTCACTGTTGTGGCCTCTCCCGTTGCGGAGCACAGGCTCCGGATGCGCAGGCTCAGCGGCCAAGGCTCACGGACCCAGCCACTCGGCAGCATGTGGGATCTTCCCGGACCGGGGCATGAACCCGCGTCCCCTGCATCGGCAGGCGGACTCTCAACCACTGCGCCACCAGGGAAGCCCGGGACCCCCAGGGTTTGACTTTTAATGCAGGGATGAGAAAAGGCTGGTCTGTCCAAACAGTTATAATGCCCACATGCTGTCATCTGGACACAAACCCTGCTACTGACCACCAGAACCCTTCTTCAAGGGACAAAGCAGAACGCTGAGTATCCCACACATTTGTCCCCTACTTTTGTTGTTGTTACTGTGAGGTTTTTAATTTGGAGACCATTTCACTTTCACATCAACCACCACGTCCTCAATAAACTGGTTGCATTTGTGTATTTATATCTACATATAAAGGTATGACATCACATCACATATGGTTCTGAAGCAGCATAGGAAAAAGTCGAGAAAGCTGTGCACCTGTGCGCTAAACCAGCGGGGGAGATGTGTGAAATAGAGCAGGGTCACAGTTTTTATTGAAAACTTTTTGGCCATTTGTGTATCTTCTTTGGAGTAACGTCTGTTCAATCCTTTATCCATTTTTAAATTTTATTTTATTATTATTATTTTTTGCGGTACGCGGACCTCTCACTGTTGCGGCCTCTCCCGTTGCGGAGCGCAGGCTCCGGACGCGCAGGCTCAGCGGCCATGGCTCACGGGCCCAGCCTCTCCGCGGCACGTGGGATCCTCCCGGACCGGGACACAAAGCCGCGTCCCCTGCATCGGCAGGCGGACTCCCAACCACTGCGCCACCAGGGAAGCCCTGTCCATTTTTTAATTGGGTTGTTTTGTTATTGTTGAGCTGTGGAATATTTATCCCTTATCAGATATATGATTTGCAAACATTTTCTCATATTCTGTAGGTTGCCTTTTCACTTTCTTCAGAATGCCCTTTGTAGCACCAAAAGTTTTTAGTTTTGATGAATTCATCTACTTTTCTTTCATGGCCCGTGCTTTTGATGTCAGATGCAAGAAATCATTGCCAAATCCAATGTTATGAAGCTCCCTATATTTTTTTCAAAAGAATTCTGGTTAACACCTAAAAACCCTGCTAAAATGCCCAAAGAAGTGTTGATAGACTGCAGTCCTCATAAATGCCATTAAAAAATAATTCATTGAGGCGAAATTCCATTCCAGAAAGTGAACCGTTTCAAAGTAGTTTAGTGTCATTTAATAAACTCACAACGCTGTGCTCGTCCCCTATTTTTGCATCAGTACTTTATGGTTTACAAACCATTTTCACACCTATTTTCCCACTTGATCTGCACAGTAATCCTGAGAGCTGGACAGAACAACAAACAAATTACACAGGCGGGGGCGGAAGAAGGGGAGGGGTAACCTACCCATGAAAGTCTGTTGCAAGGCGGGCACCGTGCCAGCATTCCTTAACTGATCTGAGCTCTGCTTCCCCTGGCTCTAATGTGCAGCAGTGACACCCACCTGGGCGGTGGGCTTGTCAGCTAGGCTCTGCTCCTCCCTTCCTCCCTCAAGTGCATCATCAGCCTCTACGTGACCCCTACACCACCTGGGATTTTGATTGCTGGTTATGTCCACTTCTATCTCCAATCCATTAGCACTCTCATGGGTGGGGCAAACCTTACTGCAGGCACTTTGGAAGTCCCTGCAGAATGAGTAACAGGGACTTATTAAAAAGCAAGAGCGCGGAGCTAGGAGCCCCTCTGAGGTCATCTGGCCCCTTCTCCAACGCTAAGGATGAGGAAAGGGTGGCCTAGGAAAGGGGAATTCCATAGCCCTGCCCACAGCAGGCCCCAGACTTTCCACCCCAATCCTGGAGCTCCCTTCCTTAAACCCTTGCACCTCTCGGAGGAATAGGGACACCTGCTCCTGCTTGAACCTCACTGGGTCCTCACCGAGACAGCTGCCTAGCGTTTACCTCCCGAGTCCTGGCCACGCCTGGCAGTGTTTGAACAAACAGGAAGCCGAAGCTCGGGGCGTTGAGGAGCTTGGCTGTCACACAGGGGGCCAGACGCCAGCCCAGGTCCCTGCAAGCTCAAGGCCTTGCTGCTCAAGCCTCCAGTGGCATCTGTGAGTCTCTCTCCTGGGCACTGCAGATTCTCAGGTGACAGACTCCACCCTGCCCTCCGCCAAGGCTGCCAACAACCAGGACAGCGTGGAGAGAGCTAGACCATTACGAGCAAAATCTGTCCTTTCGAAGTCCGCGGTTGCAACTACTGGTCATGGCTCACCGATGAGAGCCAGGGATGCTGGGCAGCCTCCAGACTTGAGTGAGAACCAGCTGTGATTCATGATCGTTAGATGACTTAACAGTGAAACACAAATCCCGTGTGAGTCAGGCTGCAGTCAGTGGGGGGCCTCACCAGGCTGGAAAGGATGAAGGAATCCTTTGGCCTCCAGATCCACACCCCCAACCCTGTTTTCATTTTGACCTTGCTTTGTAGTTATTGTTCGACATTGTTATTAAGCATTTCAGATTTTTTTTAAAAAAGAATCATAGATTATTAGAACTAGGAAAGTTCCTCTGTATCATTTCCTACACGGTTGTATAGATACTGCCCAAGGTCGGCTGGGAGGCAGAGCTAGGACTGGGGCCGGCGTCCCCTCCAAGTTCTGTGCCACTGACCAGGCACCGAAATCAGCCTCTTGGGACCCTCCTCAGTCCTGCGCTCCCCGCGTTCTAGTCTAGCGGCGCCCACCCCGCCCCGTTTCCTGCTGAATTTTACTCAACCTCTTAGCAGACTTGGCCAGCCTTAGGTTAACCGGGCATAGTTATTATGCCCACCGGCCTTTCCTGCCGTCCACGACCGGCCAACGCCACGGCCCTGCTCGCTGGAGGGCTTCCTGGAGTCGGCGGTGGCAGGGGTCGCCTCCGGCCTTAGTCCCTCCAAGGTTGGGCCCGGAGGCTTGCGGGAGCAGGTGATTCCCACACCCTCGGCCCTGGAGGCTGGGCGCCCTCCTGGGCCACCTGAGGACCCCGCCCACCTCTTCCCCGATTCCCCGAGGAGGGGGCTGCCGTCAAGGAGCGGCTGAGCCGCCGGAGGGGGCTGGGGCGCTCAGACGCCGCGCACGCGCCGGAGCCCGCCGGCCCGGTTCGGAAATGACGACCTCGCGCCGGGCCCAGAGCCCGGCCCCGCCAGGCCCCGCCCCTCCCCGTTCAGCCTTTTCAGGCCCCGCTGCCGCTCAGGCCCCGCCCCGCCAGGCCCCGCCCCTCCCCGTTCAGCCTTTTCAGGCGCCGCAGCCGCTCAGGCGCCGCAGCCGCTCAGGCCCCGCCCCGCCGGACCCCGCCACTCACGTCCCGCCCAGCTGACGGCGCTCTCCGTGCACCCTCCGGCTGCAGCTATCGCGGGCGCTGGGCCAGGCGGCGGTTGAAGTTGCGGCCGGGGCGTGGGGTCGGGGCCGGGTGGCCCGAGGCGCCCGGGCGGGGTACGCCCAGCCGGCCGCGGCCGCGGAGCAGCCATGGCGGAGGCCGCCCCGCAGTACCTGGCGCTGCCCTCGGGGTTGCTGGAGCTGTGCGCTCTGCTGGGGGCCCCCCGGGACATCCTCCGTGGCCCCGAGCAGGTAAGGCCCGGCGGGGACACCGAAGCGGGCGGGGCGGCCGGGGAACGGGGTCGGGCCCAGGGCACCCCGCCGGGTGCGCACGGAGCCCCCAGCGTCCGCGGGGTGGGGAAGCTGCGCCGAGGTCCGGCCGGGCCGGCCACCTCCAGCCTCCCGGGGCGAGAGCAGCAGCTGTTCTCGCAGCCGCGGTGGAGTCGCTAGTGGCAGCCGGCTGGGGGCTCCCGCCCCTTCACCTGCCCTCCCCTCCCTTACGGGAGCACCTCTCGGGTGGGACCCGCTGGAGTCGCAACGCGATGAAGTGTGATGGAGAAGCTCGCGTCCGTCGGGCCGCTTCCTAAACGCTTCGCCCCGCTCGGCTTCTCTGTCTCAGGACGCCCACCTGGGTCAGGTGAAGACGCGGCTGGGCCGCCTGGAGTTCCGCGGCCTCCAGCACCGAATCCTTGCCCGCTATTAAATGATTTCACTCATTCCACAGATTCACGGTCTCCTAGGGGCCGGTGCTGTTCTAGGCACAGCATAAGCATATTTTCGGTAGATTTAAGGACCGCCTTTATATATTCTCCATTGAGTTGGTATGCGATGAAATGAGCTGTTTTTCACTGTAAAACACTTGCAGCCCGCCTCCCCCTGTTCTCCGCTCTGCACCCTGGAAGCCAAAGTGGCAAGCTCGCGTCCCTTCCTCCGGGACCGCAGCTTGGGACATTCTCCTTCTTTTTTCTTCCCTGTGTTCTCACTTCTTCTTAGTTCCGGAACCCTGGCTTTTTTTTGGAGTGGGTCTGTGGCCCTCTCTTTCCCTTGGCCTAGATGTCTGGGACTCTGTCATTTTTCTCTGGTTAGTGGTGGTGCTCGGTGTGTTCAGAGAGTTCCCGACTCTACTGCCTAGTTATCTGGACAGGTCCTTTCATCTGGTTCCAGACGACAGCAAGGAAAGGCAGAGAAAGCCATTTTGAGTATTTAAGGCTGCAGGGTTGAATGGGCATCTCCAAGAGGAGCTAAATGTTGCAAAAGTTAACCCGGATACATGTCTGATAATGTCTTGGTGGTCTCTATGCCGTGGCTTTAGTATAAGGCCAATTTCGATGATTTCTGCATTTCCCTCCCCCGCTCACTCTGCGAACCCCCATCATGTATGGGTCCCCCTTTGGTCTCTGCTTCCTCTGATCCTCTGGATCGAGTTGAGTTGTCTCCCTGCCTCTCAGTGCCAAATGGCATTACCTCCTTTTTCTTCTGATAGGAAATGACCTGGTTTCAGTTTTGGTCTTCTCCACAGTTGGACATCTTGCTTCTTGGGTGATCACAGCACGTCTGTTCGTTGCTGTGATGAGAAGAGGATGAATCATCCAGAATATTTACAGTGCTATTTTCCTGAACTAAACAGACTGCGACATTTCCCAAGTCGAGTGGGCAGTCGGCCACTCTGCATTTTAGCCATCATCCTCTTTATTCTATACTCTGCTTCTGTTAGGCGTTCGGCAAAGGGTGGAGGGAACAATAATTGAAGGAGCAGGAGAAGGGAGTGTAGTGAAATGGAGTAACATCCTCCTTGTAAGACCTATGTTAATGTTACAATTAATGAAGCATAGGATATCATTTATTCAGTTTTATTTTTATAGCAGTTCTACTTTGAATGTCCAAGGCTTTTAAATTACTTTTTAATTACTTTTAATTTACTTTTAAGAGTCACTGTTTCTGTCTGATTCAGGGATTCCTATTTGGTGACACATGAAAACAGAAGCCCAGAGGTATGAGAAATATCCAGCTTGACGTTAGGATAGTGTAGTGTCCTAACTTTATGTTTTATTTATTCCTTAGATGGGGTGGTGTTTGTTTTATTGAGGTTAGTGACAAAGAATTTGAAAATACAGTTCAATCCTCAGTGAATTACTGTGGTCAGTTACATTTCCTTCTACTCCTTGGTTGCTATGGAGACTAAACACATAGATGGGAAGGGATGCATCACAAATCCATCACAGGGTGGTGGAAAAGTGCTCAGAGCACCTTTCATAGTGTAGGTCACTGGCATAAATCTTGTGGGTGAAGGCATTGTTATGTTTTTTAGTGGAGAGAGCATCCTGGCTTTCCTTTTTTTTTTTTTTTTTTCGGGCCTCTCACTGTTGTGGCCTCTCCCGTTGCGGAGCACAGGCTCCGGACGCCCAGGCCCAGCAGCCATGGCTCACGGGCCCAGCCACTCCGCGGCTTGTGGGATCCTCCCGGACCGGGGCACGAACCCGCGTCCCCTGCGTCGGCAGGCGGACTCCCAACCACTGCGCCACCAGGGAAGCCCCTGGCTTTCCATTTCTAGAGCAGCACTGGCCAACAGAAACTTTCCAGATGATGACACCAGTGTTCTTCACTGGCACCATCCAGTATGGTAGCAGCTGTGGCCACATGAGGCCACTGGGTGTTTGAAGTGTGCCTAGTGCCCCTGAGGAACTGGATTTTATATTTCATTTAATATTAATTTAAATAGTCACACACAACACTGGCAGCTGTGTTGGACTCTTCTAGGGCATTTAAAAAAATCTACTTATGTTTTATTTCACAAATGACAGCCAATCCTATAGTGAAGATCAATGCCATTATGTCATCTAACAATGCCTCACATGAATTAGAGTGTTGTGGCTTTTTACTTTTTAGTAAGTCAGTGTCTGGGAGGGAAGAGCAGGAAACTGCCCTGGGCAGAGTCTGTGGAAATAGACATCATCTTTGCCGGGTCGGGGGTTGGTGGGGGGTCACGGTGAGGGGCAGTTGCAACATGTATCAGAAAGTAACATATGAACCCTCTGGGGCCAGCATTGCACTTTCAGGAGTTTATTCTTTTTATTTTATTTTATTTTACTTTTATTGGAGTATCATTGCTTTACAATGTTGTGTTAGTTTCTGCTGTACAATGAAGTGAATCAACTCTATGCATCCTATATCCCCTCCCTCCATCCCCCCCATTCCCCCCATCTAGGTCACCACAGAGCACAGAGCTGAGCTCCCTGTGCTCTACAGCAGCTTCCCACTAGCTCTCTGTTTTACACATGGTCGTGTATTTACGTCAATCCTAATCTCCCAATTCATCCCACCCCCACTTCCCCCCGTGTCCACTTGTCTGTTCTCTACATCTGAGTCTCTATTCCTGCCCTGGAAATAGGTTCATCCATCTGTGCCATTTTTCTAGATTGTGTAGATATGCATTAATATATGATATTTGTTTTCCTCTTTCTGACTTACTTCACTCTGTATGACAGACTCTAGGTCCATCCACTTCTCTACAAGTGACCCAATTTCATTCCTTTTTATGGCTGAGTAATATTCCATTGTGTGTGTGTGTGTGTGTGTGTGTGTGTGTGTGTGTGTGTGTGTGTGTGTATATATATATATATATATATATATATATATATATATATGTATACCACATCTTCGTTATCCATTCATCCGTCATTGGATGTTTAGCTTGTTTCCATGTCCTGGCAATTGTATTTTTTTTTAAATTTTTAAAATTATTATTATTATTTTTTTGCGGTACGCGGGCCTCTCACTGCTGTGGCCTCTCCCATTGTGGAGCACAGGCTCCGGACGCACAGGCTCAGCGGCCATGGCTCACAGGCCCAGTCACTCCACAGCATGTGGGATCCTCCCGGACCGGGGCACGAACCCGTGTCCCCTGCATCGGCAGGCAGACTCTCAACCACTGCACCACTAGGGAAGCCCCTGGCAATTGTAAATAGCGCTGCAGTGAACATTGGGGTACATGTGTCCTTTTGAATTATGGTTTTCTCAGGGTATCTGCCCCATAGTGGGATTGCTGGGTCATATGGTGGTTTTATTTTTTTAAGGAACCTCCATACTGTTCTCCACAGTGGCTGTATCAATTTACATTCCCACCAACAGTGCAAGAGGGTTCCCTTTTCTCCATACCCTCTCCAGCATTTATTGTTTGTAGATTTTTTGATGATGGCCATTCTGGCAGGTGTGAGGTGATGGCCTCATTGTAGTTTTGATTTGCATTTATCCAATAATTAGTGATCTTGAGCATCTTTTCATATGCTTCTTGGCCGTTTGTCTTCTTTGGCGAGATTTCTATTTAGGTCTTCTGCCCCTTTTTTGATTGGGTTGTTTGTTTTTTGGATACTGAGCTCCATGGGCTGTTTGTATATTTTGGAGATTAATCTTTTGTCGGTTGCTTCATTTGCAAATATTTTCTCCCATTCTGAGGGTTGTCTTTTTGTCCTGTTTATGATTTCCTTTGCTGTGCAAAAGCTTTGAAGTTTCATTAGGCCCCATTTGTTTATTTTTGTTTTTATTTTCATTACTCTAGGAGGTGGGTCAAAAAAGATCTTGCTGTGGTTTATATCAAAGAGTGTTTTTCCTATGTTTTCCTCTAAGAGTTGTATAGTGTCTGGTCTTACCTTTAGGTCTTTAATCCATTTCAAGTTTATTTTTGTGTATGGTGTTAGGTAGTGTTCTAATTTCATTCTTTTACATGTAACTGTCCAGCTTTTCTGGCACTACTTATTGAAGAGGCTGTCTTTTCTCCATTGTATATTCTTGCCTCCTTTGTCATAGATTAGGTGACCATAGGTCCGTGAGTTTATCTCGGGGCTTTCTATCCTGTACCATTGATCTATTTATGTTTTTGTGCTAGTACCATACTGTCTTGATTACTGTAGCTTTGTAGTATTGTTTGAAGATGGGGATCCTGATTCATCCAGCTCTGTTTTTCTTTCTCAAGATTGCTTTGGCTATTCGGGGTTTTTGTGTTTCCATACAAATTGTAACATTTTTTGTTCTAATTCTATGAAGAATGCGATTGGTAATTTGATAGGTATTGCATTGAATCTGTAGATTGCTTTGGGTAGTATAGTCATTTTCACAAGATTAATTCTTCTAATCCAAGAATATGGTATATATTTCTTCATCTGTGTCATCTTTGATTTCTTTCATCAGTGTTTTATAGTTTTCTGAGTACAGGTCTTTTGCCTCCTTAGGTAGGTTTATTCCTAAAGTTGCCACCAGAAAACTACTAGAGCTAATCAATGAATTTGGTAAAATCACAGGATACAAAACTAATGCCCAGAAATCTCTTGCATTCTTATACACTAACAATGAAAGACCAGAAGGAGAAATTAAGGAAACAATCCCATTTACCATCACAATGAAAAGAATAAAATACCTAGGAGTTTATTCTAATTACAGAGTCAGATGTGTGCAAGTATATTTGGGTGAGACCTCATTGCTGCCTGTTGTTTAGTATGATGAAGACTTGGGAGCAACCCAGCTGTCCATCAGAAGGGGATTGGGCAGGGGTGGTACTGAATTGTACACAGTGGGACATGCTAAAGTGTCAACAGGAGAGGCAGCACACTGTGTAGTTAAATGGGGAAAAAAGCTAATGAAATCATTTAAGTATAACTGTGTTTATGAAAAAGTTATATTTATGTATACATTTTTTAAATGGGAAGCATGTATCCCATGCTGTTTAGAACATTACCTTTGAGTCATAGGATTATGGGGAAGGCATTCCCTTTCTATCATTATTTCCTTTATTTTTTTCTATATTGTTGTTATAATTTTTTAAAATGAGACTGTATTGCTTATCCAATCAGAAAAGACAGCAGGGATTTCCATTTCGGAGAAAAAAAAAAAAAAGACATGTGTAACAAACTGCTAAAGGCCAAGTTGGCTGGATTGTGGCCACATCACTTTCAGTGACTAAAGGTAACTAGTGGGAATTACGGAGTTCATTGGCTTTACCGTAATGACCGATTTTCCATGCAGACTGAGCATACCTCCAAGAGATCACGAGTGCCGGGGTGGGAGTGGAGGAACAGCACCCACTCAGAGCCATCCTCTGTGCTGACTGTGGGGCCGCACAATCCCTGCCTCACCCCGGCCCACCCCGCCATTCCGAAGGTGATGTAGGACCACCGTGCCCGGCAGCGATGCTCTGGGAGGTGATGGGGAGGTAGACTCCGGATGGTGAAGTTCTAGATGATGAGCCAGGCGTGATGGCTGGAGGAGGTGTGTGTCCCTGGCTGCAGGGTGAGGAAACGCCCCCTCCAATGAGTGTTGGGGGGGGGGTTGGTGGTGAGGAGGGGGCAGGGCATGTGTCAGGCATAGTGAAGGCCAGGGAGAAGCACAGCATCGTGACAAAGGCGCATGTGTTGAGGTGACTGAGGGCTTCAGTCGTGAGTGGCTTGGGCGCCCTTGGGCTTTGGAAGCAGGCTGGCCTGCTGCCAGGTGCACAAGCAGGGCAGGTGGTCAGCCTGTCACGTGACACATGCACTGTGTGACAGATACCTGCACGGGAATATGTGTGAGGATGGTAATGTGTAGAAACAAACGCACTTTTTAGGTCTGGCTGAGGGACAGAGATGGGTCTGCAGGGCTGGTTTGCTGGGGTCAGAGGCTGGCTCCGGGCAGCTGGACCCACCGCTGTTGGGGCAGGTGAGGGGCGAGTCATGTGTGCTCTTCAGACCTCCCCCCGCCCTTTGGGAGAGTGGATGCAGGGCCAGGTGGGAGGAGGCGCGGCTGTTCTTCTCTCGGCAGCAACCGTGAAGATTAGTTCATGGTGAATCTGTACCTACTCTGAGCCAAGGGTTTGCAAACGTGGTGCAGATGGGGCAGCAGCTGGGCTTTCTTCAGAGGCCTTTCTGCGGCCCACCGTCGAGATGTGGGTTTCCCGATGGGGAGTGAGGGGCCATAGCGCCGGTCCAGCTCTCAATACCCGAGTGGTGTCATCCTGTCCACAGAGGAGCAGAGAGGTGGACGATCAAGTTTTTGGAAATGAGTGTGGGCTTAATTTTTGAAACTTAAGTTTAAGGGACTCACCGGGTATATGGGGAGGCAGTTGGGTACAGCTGGGGTGGCACAGAGGCCCCGTCCCTGGGGGCAGAGCCCTGGGAGCCGTCCCGGTGTGCATGCCTGGAACCACAGGAGTGCAGAGGCTGCCCCGCAGGCAGGCTGTTGCGTGAGGCGGGACTGGGGCCAGGGATTGGCCCTGGGGGTCTGTCTGCAGGGGGCTGCCAAGGAGCAGGATGGAGAAGCGAAATTGCAGAAAGGAGGCGGCCTTGGGAAGTTTCAGGAAAAGGGGTCGATCAGTGAGGGCTCCTCTGACTGTAATTTATACCAAGAGTTGTCCCGCAGTGAGGTGAGGTATCGCCCAGTCTCTGTGGATATAACATCTCACTGTGGAGGAAACAGATGAGCATGTTTTCATAGAGAATTAGGTCCGAACTGCTGGATTCTGATAGAAAAGTTTTAGAAGAGGTTTCATACAAGTAAAGAAAGGGATTCCTTTCGTGCATGATACACAAAAGGTTTTTAAATTATACAGCAGTAGGGATTTCCCATGTTTGGTGTTGGTTCCTATTGGCATTAAGTTTTTTCCCCAAATATAAAGAAACTGTTTTCTGAATTCACATTACATCACATAAAAATAGCATGTTGAGTTTAGAGTGTGTTTACTGACTGAAAATGCTGTCATTGTAGATACATCCTTTGAGGTGTAATAGTCCCTTGTTGGTACCACTGATTCTTACCAAAATGTTGGTGCTGGCTGTTCCTTTTCTGCCAGTCAAGACCACGTTTCTCTGGTGACAGTGGTGTTCTTCCTGATGCCATTTCTAGGGTCCTCAGAGACCCTAGGTTACCCACTCCCCACCGTGACGGCCACCTCTTACCTTCTGTATCTTTTACACCCAGAGAATCCTGCTTTACTCTTTTCCGCCTTTACCTGGCTTGGCAGCCCTTCCTTCTCGTGGACAGACTGCAGTTCATAATATCAATACCTTCCTTGGAAGATCTGAAATCAACCTGGCACCGGTGTTTGTTTAGTCCTAACTCACTAGAAAGAAAAAGAGAGAGAAGGTGACCTATGTTATTTGGGGAAGAAGGAAAAGATAAAAGGTTAAAAAAAAAATCTTGGCCCAAGTCGAAGTTTAAAAGAACTGAGGCTAAGAAGCCCCTTTTACGGATCCTGGGACGGTCTGGCAGGAGGACGCGGCTCTCCTCTATGTCCGTCAGGGCCCTCCTCACTCCTCCTTGTGTTCTCCCAGGCCCGAGGTGACAGAACTGACGTGCGTGGTGGCCCAGTTGGCGCGGTGGGCACGTGGTGGCAAACACGCCCGTGTGGGTTTGACAGGATGCAGAGCCGTTCCTGGGGCTCGCCGTCCGCACCAGCCTCTGAGGGGACGGGGCGGGGGGCCCCCGGGGGCTGGTCGCTGCACTCGCCTCTCGAAAGGGAAGCTCAGAGGGACCAAGTAACTGGCTGCCGTGGCTCCCACAGCACTGGGATCCGAACCCAGGTCTGCACCGCGGTGCCGGCCCTGAACCAGGCCTTGGAGCCAAGGGGCCAGTCGTGGCATCCCCGTTAGCAGCTGAAGGACCAGGCTCTGAGGGGGTCCGTCACTCGCTGAGTGTAGGGCCTGAGATTTCCTAAAAGCAATTCCTTACCATCTCGAGCTACTGGTGGGAAAAGCCAGGCACGTGATGCAGAACCCACTGGGGGTTTGGGGGTGGGGAGGCCAGAAGACGGACGGCAGATGCTACGACGGGAGGGTCGGACAGAGCCGGCCTGGCACCGCTGCGGTGACTCTTATTTCCACCTGCTTTAGGCCGCCCAGAAGAAGGGAGTCAAGAGCCCGTCTTCTCTGGATCCGGAGGTCCTGTCGGTCTTCGTGCCTCCGTTTGTCACCAAGGAGGACAGTCAGCCCGACGGCGTGAACTGTGTGACGCCGGGTAAGACCAGGAGGCGCTCCTTCCGGAAGAAGAGAGAGAGGCCCAAGGTGGAGCCCTCGAAGGGCCAGCCCGGCGGCCCCAGGGGTCAGGACCCCGAGGACGTGAGCGTCCCCAACGGCGTGGACCTGCTCGCCCTGCCGCAGCTCTGCTTCCCAGGTGCGCATGGGCCGGCCTTTCCCCAGACTGGCCAGTTCCTGCTGACGAGCGGGCTTATGTTCTGGCTGCATTTCTCTCGTTGAGAGACGTTCAAGTGCCTGGTGTAGAAAACTCAGGCCAAGGGCTTGACGGAAGGACCTGTCTGGAGGCTCCACAGAGAAACTGATGCGGTTTCCTGCTCTCCTGGATAGGCTGGGACACCCCCTTCCCCACTGGGCTGAGGAAATAGCTACCACCCCGGGTGTGCCCCGAAGGGTCTCTCTGGGGGCCTGTTCCCATGATCCTTCTCAAAGTCTTCGGAGCACAGGGTGCCAGCAGAGAAATTGCTGCTGAGGGGGAGGGATCGAGGCAGGGGTGCACGGCCTGAAGAATTAGCACATCTGGCCTGAAGAATTGGCACATCTGGCCGTCAAAGTGCCACAGCAGACAGAGGGGGGCGTATCCTGTCGCCTTACGGTGGATGCCACGTGGCCAGAATGAGGTTCCTTCTTTCTTTTTTCTGCCTACAGGGGGCGTGTGTGTGGCCTCTGAGCCCAAGGAGGACTGTGTCCACTTTCTGGTGCTGACTGACGTCTGCGGCAATAGAACCTACGGCGTGGTTGCCCAGTACTACCGGCCCCTGCACGTACGTGACTCCCCCAACTTCTCTCTGAAACTGGGCCTAGGCTGTGGGGTTTCTCCTTTTGCAGTGAAATACACATAATATGACAATCACCATTTTAGCCATCAAAAAATGGACGCTTCACCCACGTGGTGCCGCCATCACCACCGTCTAGTTCCAGAACCTGTCCGTCACCCCAAAGGCGGAGTCGTCTCACCGGCAGTGCCTCCCCGGTCGCTGCTGCCCCTGGGCCCCTGGCCGCCCTTCCCCTGCTCTCTGCTTCTGTGGGTTTGCCTATTCTGGACGTGGCGCATGCGCGGGATCATACTGCGCGTGTCCTCCTGTGTCTGGTTCCTGCCCCTCAGGGTGGCGCTTGCAGAGCTCGTCCACGTGGGGGCGCGCGTCAGCGCTTCACTCCTCTTTCAGCAGCTGAGTGACAGCCCACGGTCCGCCGCTCTGCTCCTCGGCTGGGGGACCTTTGGGTGGTTTTCACCTTTCACGCGTGACAGGTGCCTGGGCTGCGGTTTTGAGAGGATGACTCCGTCATCGCGCACTTGGGGAGTGTTTTCTGGGCGGGGCCCACTGTGTGAGCCGCCTGGCCTTGGGGAGTTTGTAGGGGACGTGATGGACCGGAAGGTACAGGGTGACTGGCTGCCTGCTTCAGCCCCAGAGGACCTGGGCGCCCAACGTATTTTTTTAATGTAGTTTTAAAATTTTTATTGAAATATCGTTGATTTACAGTGTTGTGTTGGTTTCAGTGTACAGTAGAGTGATTCAGTTATACATATATATATATATACATGTATATTCCTTTTTCAGATTCTTTTATAGGTTTTTACGAGGTGTTGAATATCTGTGCTGTACGGTAGGTCCTTGCTGGTTATCAGTTTTATATATAGTAGTGTGTATATTTTAATCCCAAACTCCTAATTTATCCCTTGCCCGCTTTCCTATTTGGTAACCATAAGTTTGTTTTCTATGTCTGTGAGGCTGTTTCTGTTTTGTAAATAAGCTCATTTGTCTCATCTTTTTAGATTCCACATACAAGGGATATCATATGGTATTTGTCTTTGTGTCTGACTTACTTTACTTAGTATGATCATCTCTAGGTCCATCCATGTTGCTGCAAATGGCATTATTTTATTCTTTTTATGGCTAATATTCCATTGTGTATATGTACCACCACATCCTTATCCATTCACCTGTCAGTGGACTCTTAGGTTGCTTCCGTGTCCCGACCACTGTAAACAGTGCGGCTAAGAACATTGGGGTGCGTGTATCTTTTCGAATTGTGTTTTTTCCCGCATATACGGTGGGGCCCCCATATTGTGCCCCTTGTAAGCTGTGCAGAGAGCTGTGCCTTCTGGAACCCCACTGCTGTATTCTTTTCCGCCTGAAATGCCCCCATCACGGGCCGAGGCCCCTCCTGCCCCCTCCTCTGGCCCGTGACGCCCACCCGGCTCCCAGGCCCCCTTGAGAATTGCCTTTTCGCTCTTTAAGCAGAGCCCCGTCTGTGTCTCACTGTGTTCTAACCATGGTTCCTTCTCACCGAAGGCGGCCAGCTTCTCCAGGGCAGGGACCAGTCTTCCCGCCTCTGGAACCCCAGCACCTCACTCAGACAGAGCGAGCTCCCCACGGGGCCCCGTCGGTGTCGGTGCGGAGGCCGGTGCTCGCTCGCACGTGGCAGTGAAACGGGCGGGAGTGGCCAGGCGCGCTGAGGACAGCTGTCCAGCCCCTGTCCAGTGTCCCTTCTGTCTGGAGAGGCCGGCGCCATCGACAGCGGAGACTGGGGTTTGCCGGGGTCGGCAGGTGACGCGCCGTTGCTTTCTCTCCAGGACGAGTACTGCTTCTACAACGGCAAGATGCACTGGGAGGCGTCAGGTCTGGGCCGGAGCATGGCTGGCTGCTTTGTGCCCTTTGCCGTGTGTGTGGTTTCCAGATTCCCCTATTACAACGCCCTCAAAGACTGCCTCTCCTGGTGAGCTGCACACACTCCCTGGAAAGCTTGCCTCTGCCCCTTCCAGACGCCCCCCGCCCTGGGCAGCCAGGCTTCTGCGGTCTCACACCCACGTCCTCCTCCTGTTGCTGTAAACTCCCGGAACTCCTGACACAGAGATTTCAGCCTTGATTAGCAATGCAGAAGGTGACCACTGGATTCTCAGATT
Organism: Kogia breviceps; assembly: GCF_026419965.1. Taxonomy (NCBI): domain Eukaryota; kingdom Metazoa; phylum Chordata; class Mammalia; order Artiodactyla; family Physeteridae; genus Kogia; species Kogia breviceps. The sequence continues at coordinate 75,317,069 of NC_081326.1, forward strand.
TATTTTGTGATTTGATTTTTCTTTCAATTTCAGTTTATTGACTCATCTGAAGATCTGTAAAGATTTCGAAGTTGACAATCATATAAAAGAATTTGCTGCAAAACTGTCTTTAATACCTAGCCCGCCTCCTGGACCACTCCATTTGGTAATTAAATCCAGAATTGTCTTGTTTTTTCTTTGCAAATTTATTCGTTTGTTTTAAATTGATGTATGGTTGATTTACAATGTTGTGTTAATTACTGCTATACAGCAAAGTGATTCAGTTATACATATATATACATTTTTTAAAATATTTTTTTCCATTATGGTTTATCATAGGATATTGAATATAGTTCTCTGTGCTATACAGTAGGACCTCGTTGTTTATCCATTCTGTATATAACAGTTTGTATCTGCTGACCCCAAACTCCCAACGCATCCCTCCCCCAACCCCCTCCCCCTTGGCAACCACCAGTCTGTTCTCTGTCTGTCTGTCTGTGATTCTGTTTCAGTTTCATAGATAGATATGGCATTTGTGCCATAGTTTAGGTTCCATATGTAAGCGATCTCATATGCTGTTTGTCTTTCTCTTTCTGACTTACTTCACTTAGTATGATAATCTCTAGGTCCATCCATGTTGCTGCAGATGGCATTATTGTGTTCTTTTTTATGGCTGAGTAGTCCATTGTATATATGTACCACGTCAATGAAGATGGTTGAAACGTTTTAAATGATTTTAAGTTTTAGCTTTTTTAAAATTATGCTTCTCAAGTTCCTTACAGAAGCTTATTTTATACAGTTTCCAAAGGTCAGAAAACTAGAAATAAATTAGAAAATTTATTTTCTAAAAATTTAAAAATAAAATTTCGGTCTAAAGTCAAATATTTAGGCCTGAGTTTTGCAGAGTGGCTCATGATAAATAGATGTTGAGCTAGTAATAGGCCCCTTTAGTGGTTAACATGTTAATTACTTGCTATTCAGAAAACACATAAAATTTACTTAAATTACAAATTTCCCTTTTTTTTTTTTTGTCTGGAATATCGGGTATTATATTTAACTTGTTAACGTTTTCTCCTGTCCAGTGTGGTTAATAAAAAGTAACTGTTTTTTTTGTTGTTGTTGTTATTCACAGTGCCATTCTGTTCTTTAATTGATAAAGAAGCGTTCCCTAAACTGAGTTCTGTGAAACTCTGTTCTCAAATGTTATTGGCTATTTTTGATGGGAGGTTTCAGGGTTAAGGAAAGTTTGAGAAAGACCTCATTCCCCTTTTGTCAAGTAACATGTCAGACAGCTAAGCTGTGTGATAAAACCTGTTTGACTCAGCGATTTCCAAACTCATTTAACTGTGGGATGCTTCCTTTTTAAAAAACAGACATCTTGGGCTTCCCTGGTGGCGCAGTGGTTGAGAGTCCGCCTGCCGATGCAGGGGACACGGGTTCGTGCCCCGGTCCGGGAAGATCCCACATGCCGTGGAGCGGCTGGGCTTGTGAGCCGTGGCCGTTGAGCCTGCGCGTCCGGAGCCTGTGCTCCGCAACGGGAGAGGCCGCAGCGGTGAGAGGCCCACATACCGCAAAAAAAAACAAAAAAAACAAAAAAAAAACCAAAAAAACCCCCAGACATCTATTAAATAAACGTCTTGAAATGTACAGTAAATGTCAAGTCAGTTTCACTGTATTCATCCCCTCTGGAAGATTATACATATAAATCTTGTTTTCCTATATTTTGATTATTATGGACAGTTGAAAAAATAATTTATTAGGATATTTGTGATTATGAACTTAAAGTGTATATATTTGCTATTACCCTAAACCCCAGCGGTCTGCTCGGGGGCGGTGGGGGGACACCCTGCCAAGTGCATTCCCGGCCCGAGGCAGGGCAGGATGTCTGTCTACCTTGGTCCCGCTCCCAGAAACCTTTGTGGGGAACATTTGTTGGATTTCTGTGCCAGGCACTCATCTTTATTTTGTAGATAACTGGTATTTTTGTGTAGCGAAATCATCAAAGTTTACATTCTTATTCTAGAAACTCAACACGTGCTCATTGAGGACCTGCTGCAGCAGTGAACCAAATTCCCTGAGTTAGGAACAGGTTTACAGTTTACTGTGATTCCTTGTATTCTACCTTTGAACAGAAGCAATGTATAAATAGTACTTACACGACTTTTCTGTAACCCATGAGTTTTGGAATCTTGGATTAATTAACATTTGGTTCCTCCATTTCTACCACCCCCAGTGGGAAAGTTTACTGGGGACGTTCTCGATGCCTTTTTGTCCCACATCCACCCTATCAGTCTGTCTCCAGTAGCTGTTTCCAGTTTACACGCTTCCACTGCCACCCCTGTTCTGGGCCACCAGCTTCTCCCACCTACACGACTTAGGGAACCACCACTGGTCTGTCCATTTCCATTCTTGACCTTATATTCCGTTCATGCTTTTGCACTGTGGCTGGAGAGGTCATTAAGATCTATAAACTGGACTTTCCTTTTGTGCATAAAACCCCTCACTTGTTTCTCACTCGTCGCCTTCACCCAGACCTGCATCCCTGGCCCCTGTGTCACCATTCAGCCCTGTCCAGCTCCACTCACCCCCTTGCTCAGTGTTCTCCAGCTACACTGGACTTCTGTGGGTCCCTTGCAGACGCTGCCACAGGGCCCTTGCATGTGCTGTTCCCGGGAGTGCCACTCTCTCCATATTCTCCCTCCAGCTCCTGCTCCTTTCTCAGGCCTGGCTCAGACATCAGTTCTCCGGGGCAGCATCTCCCACGCCATCTCTCTCACAGCAGCCTGCTCTCCTGCAGAGTTCAGCACGCCTGCAGTTAGGGCTTGAGTGTGTGTGTTTTTTGTTTAATGTCCATTTTCTCCATCAGACTCTGAGCTGCATGAGGACAGAGGCCACATTCAGAACTGCATTTCCAGGACTTACTACTGTGTCCAGCGCTTAGCTGCTGTCCCATGGAGCGCTGTTCAGTGAATGAATGAGAGGGTGTTTCAGCATCGGCCAGCAGTGCTCATTCAATCACGGTCTGCATGTTGGAGCTCATGGTTTGTCCCAGCGGGCTGAGTTTGGATCAGACTTGTCATTGGGATCCTCCACTAACAAGTCTAATTAGCTCTCGGGTCCAAGTTGGTATAAATGGTCATCATTTGTTTTAGGGAGTGTTGTGGCTGTTTATTGTTGTGAAGAAATCCAGGAGGTCAGTTTAGGCCAGTTTCATCTGATGCAGGAGCTGATTCAGCAGTGTTTTCCAGAACCCACCGCAAACCAACATCAGGTTAGAGGTTGTCATAGGTAATGGTCGTGAGCTGTGCAGCTTGTGTCTTGAATAGTGCGCATGGGCCCTGAGTTGCTGTTTCCTGTTAATTCTGGGTGGGGTCAGCTCTCACCTGTACTGACAGCGGAGATGGGAGGCCCCACAGTGTGGGGAGTGAGGAGGGGAGGACCCCGCCCTTTCTCTGACCACCTGGACCTCTGGCCTGAGGGGAGCAAAGGCTCTAGGTGCGCCCCGCCTCCCCGGGCCTGCTTTGCTTTTATCTCTGCCCTCTGGAGGCTCAGATGTTACTTGCTTTTCAAATGATACGCATAATTGGGTGTGTCCAGTGAAACACACATGTTTTTCTTCTTACTATTCCCAAGTCACTTTCTATGTTGCTTTGTGTGCCAAGCTTATTGTTTTTTTCTGGGGCTCCAATCAAGTAGAAATTTGCAAAGTATTTACCTAAAATCTCTCTCCCTCCTCAGTTTCTTCATCTGTAAAGTGGGTAGAATAACAGAACCTACCTCAGAGAGCGTGAGTATTGAGTGCTGTGAAGTTGCTAGCACAGCACCTGAAACGTCCCAGTACCAATGTTGCCGGTAGAGTGACTCACGTATGTGGTTGGTTCTTATCTTTTTTTTTTTTTTTGGCTGCGTTGGGTCTTCGTTGCTGCGTGTGGGCTTTCTCTAGTTGCAGCAAGCAGGGGCTACTCTTCACTGTGGTGCGGTGGCCTCTCCTGTTGCGGAGCATGGGCTCTAGGTGCGTGGGCTTCAGTAGTTGCAACACGCGGGCTCAGTAGTTGTGGCATGTGGGCTCTAGAGCGCAGGCTCAGTAGTTGTGGCGCCTGGGCTTAGTTGCTCTGTGCCATGTGGGATCTTCCCGGACCAGGGCTCGAACCCGTGTCCCCTGCATTGGCAGGAGGATTCTTTTTTTTATTTCTTTTTTTTTGCGGTACGCGGACCTCTCACTGTTGTGGCCTCTCCCGTTGCAGAGCACAGGCTCCGGATGCACAGGCTCAGTGGCCATAGCTCATGGGCCTAGCCGCTCTGCGGCATGTGGGATCTTCCCAGAACGGGGCACGAACCCATGTCCCCTGCATCGGCAGGTATACTCCCAACCACTGCAACACCAGGGAAGCCCAAGGCAGGCAGATTCTTAACCACTGCACCACCAGGGAAGTCCTGGTTCTTATCTTTAATGGGGTGTCTGGCTGATACATTTCCTTTTTTTTGATTTGGTCATTTTTAATTTTTATTTTTAAAAAATTTTTATTATAGTTGATTCACAATGTCGTATTAGTTTCAGGTGTACAGCAAAGTGAATCAGTTATACATACACATATACCACTCTTTTAGTTCCTTTTCCCACATAGGTCATTACAGAGTATTGAGTAGAGTTCCCTGTGCTATGCGATAGGTCCTTATTAGTCATGTGTGTCATATATAGTAGTGTGTATATGTCCATCCCAATCTCCCAGATTATCCCTCCCCACCCCCGCTTTCCCCTGGTAACCATAAGTTTGCTTCCTAAATCTGTGACTCTGTTTCTGTTTTCACAAAGTTCATTCGCACCATTTTTTTTGGATTCCACATATAAGTGATATCATATGATATTTGTCTTTCTCTGTCTGACCTACTTCACTCAGTACGACAATCTCTAGGTCCACCCATGTTGCTGCAAATGGCATTATTTCGTTCTTTTTTTATGGCTGAGTAATATTCCATTGTGTATATGTACTACGTCTTCTTTATCCATTCATATGTCTTTTTGAAATACTGAGGAGAGTTTTTCATTATAAAATTTATAATTGTTAATAATTCATCAGAACTTGGAATACTTAACTCTGCTTTATTTTGTTTTGTTTTGCTTTAAAACAAACATGTCAGTCACATAAGTGAATCCACCTTTTTTTTTTTTTTTTTCGCGGTACGCGGGCCTCTCACTGTTGTGGCCTCTCCCGTTGCGGAGCACAGGCTCTGGACGCGCAGGCGCAGCAGCCACGGCTCACGGGCCCAGCCGCTCCGCGGCATGTGGGATCTTCCCGGACCGGGGCACGAACCGGCGTTCCCCGCATCGGCAGGCGGACTCTCAACCACTGCGCCACCAGGGAAGCCCTGAAGTGTCATTTAAAAATACCCTCATTTAGAAAAATAAAGTGTCGTTAAAATTTTTTTGTGAATTCCATGTCTTTAAGGAGCTTTGACTGTTAAATTGAAAATATAAGCGAATACGTAATAAGTAGTAACCGAGAATAATGCATCCTGGTTAAGATTAGTTTGAACGTGCTTGATTTAGAGTTTGTGCTCATTGGGATGGATATCTGGAGGCCGTTTATCTTTGTTTTGTCAAGGAACTGTTTCCTAATTAATTAAAGAGTTTAAGGGAGTTTGGCTGAAAAAGGCATTAAGTCCTCAATTCATTATGAAACATTCCTGGCAGTTCTGTTTATCGTCTCTCGACTGTTTTGTATCTCTGTGACATTGAAGGTGACAGCATGAGTCTCCAGAAGTGTTTTCTAATTCAGATGCTTTCCGAGCCAAAGTGGTGAATTTCAGTGCCTTCAGCCTCCTCTGGGAGCAGCTCCCCCGAGCTAACGATGGAAATCGGTCGTTGCAGATACTGAACATGAAGCCTCTACAGATCGTATTTCCCTCGAGAGCCGACCCCGAAAGCCCCCTCATCGACCTGGACCTTCACCTGCCCTTGCTGTGCTTCAGACCTGAGAAGGTGCTACAGGTACGCGTCCTTCCACACCTGTGAGCATCTCATGCTAACTGGCTTAATGGGGCATCAAAAGTACTCAGAACACTTACCTTTTTGCTAAAAGCCGAGCTTCACCACAGAGCACGCTGTTTGCAGGCAGCACTTTTCTGGGGTCAGGTGGCTTTGGTCCTGGCAAGTGGCGCGGGGACGGCAGGGTGGAAGCTGCCCCGCGCCCGGCCTCGCTGGGCGGCGCCCTCACAGTGTTTCAGGCTTGCTCGCGTGTTGTTTCTTCCCCAGATCCTAACCTGCCTTCTGACGGAGCAGCACGTCGTGTTCTTCTCGTCCAGCTGGGCTCTGCTGACGCTCGTGGCTGAGTGCTTCATGGCCTACCTGCACCCCCTGCAGTGGCAGCACACCTTCGTCCCCATCCTGTCGCGACAGATGCTGGACTTCGTCATGGCCCCCACGTCCTTTCTCATGGGCTGCCACCTGGACCACTTTGAAGAAGTCAGCAAGGTTAGGCACCCGCCGCTGGATTCAGAGCATTAACTCCCGTGGGCGCTTTGTGGGGATGCGTGGGAAGTGGCTGGGAGGTGCCCTGCGGTGTGGGCGGGCGCAGAGGCCCGCGGTCACTCCCTCACGGGGTGCTAGTGCTACCTCCTTGTCCTCAAGGCCACACCCGGATGCCACTTCTCAGGCCACTTAAATTCATGGCTTCCAGCGTTTTCAGGGAGGCGAGGGCAGGCGTTGGAGTCGAGGGAACTGATTCCAAGTCTCACCTCTGCTGCTTACTAGTTCTGTGACCCTGAGTGACTTACTGGCCTTTGCCGAGCCTCAGTCTCCTCATCTGTGAAGTGGGCATGGCCTCGGCCTCCCAGGCAGGGCTCTGGCTGAGGAACGTCCCCTGTCCTGCCTGGCAGGTGACTGCGCTTCGTGGTTGGGAGCCACCATTGTTATCACTCCATATTTTCCATGTTCACTTTTTTGATTAAGCCTCTGTTGTTCATTAAAACCGTGGACCTACTTCCTAGAAGAATGCAGGTGCATATGCAGTGTACTGCTCCGTGTGCAAGGGGTCCGTGGGCCTTGCTGCATCCGGTGGCCGTTTACTGCATTCAGCTTGGGGGCTGGCCTGTGTCAGGGCGTTAGGCCTTCAGTGTGTCCTGGTCGTGAAAGGACAGGGAGCGTGCTGGCCGCGTCTTTACGGCAGCGTCAAGGGGCCGGTAGAGCAGGCTGGCACACAGTGCGTGCGTAAAACGCAGCAGCTGTTTTTACTGCTGTGCTGATGGGGTGCGTTTCGAAGGGGAGCTCACGCCACAGGTTTGTCATAAACTGTGGCATGGCCAGCGGGAAGAGCAGGTTGGCTTTTCCTAAAACGGCTTTTTTCCAGATACCATTTGCACACCTCAGAGTTCCCCGGGCTTCGCTGTACAACTCAGTGGTTTTAGGAACTTGGTAGAGCTGTGACAACTAATTTTAGACTCTTTGGTCAGCCCACAAAGAAACCCTGCATGCGTTAGCAGTCACCCCCCAACCCCCTCAGACCCTGGCGACCACCGTCTACTTTCTCCCCCTGTGGAGTTGCCTGTTGTGTATACGTGGACTTTACGTACATTGAATCATTCAGCGCGTGGTCTTTTATGACTGGCTTCTTTCACTGAGCGGCACGCGTTTTGAGGTTCATCCGTGTAGCGGCGCGTTATTTTTATTGCCGAGTAGGATTCCCTTGAATGAACAGGCCACAGTTGCTTATCCGTTCAGGAGCTGAGAACGTTTGGGGTTGTTTCGACGTTTTGACCACAGCTGTGCATAACGCAGCTGTGAACGCTCATGTGCAAGTTTTTGTGTGGACATGCGTTCATTTTCCTTGGTGCGTACCTGGGAGAGGAATTTCCGGGTCCGGTGCGAGCACTGTGTTTAACCATTTGAGAAAGGTCCAGACCGTTGTTCCCCGCGGCTGCCCCAGACACCCTCCCTCCAGCAGAGGGCGCTCCGATTTCCGCACCTCCTCCTAATGCCTGTCTTTTGTCTTTTCGATTCTAATCCCCCTGCTGGGTAGTTTTTTTTTGGTTTTTTTTTTTTTGGTTTTTTTTTTTTTTTTTGGTTTTTGTGGTACACGGACCTCTCACTGTTGTGGCCTCTCCCGTTGCGGAGCACAGGCTCCGGACGCTCAGGCTCAGCGGCCATGGCTCACGGGCCCAGCCGCTCCGCGGCATGTGGGATCTTCCTGGACCGGGGCACGAACCCACGTCCCCTGCATCGGCAGGCGGATCCTCAACCACTGCGCCACTAGGGAAGCCCTGCTGGGTAGTTTTGATGTGCGTTTCCCCAATGACCAGCGATGTGCAGCACTTTTCCTTGTGCTTCTCGGTAGTTGGTACAGGGTAGCTTCTCATTTAACTTATTTTATTATTTTTAAATTTTTATTAGAGTACAGTTGATTTACAATGTTGTGTTTAACGTTTTATTTTGAGAATTTCTAAGTGTATGCAAAAGCTGAGAGAAGAGTGGAAAGGATGCCGTGCACCCCTCTCTGTCCTCAGCCATCATCCAGTTTTTTCCTGGCGTCTTAGAGCAGATCCTGGCCAAGCCCAGCGCCCCTCCTGGATGTCTGTGTTGTCGGCAGAACCTGTGACTCACCAGGGGACAAACACACTTTGGGAAAAGGCCATTCAGACCTCATGGAAGGAATGGAAAAACGTCACCCTCGCAAATGAGGAAAAAATAGGCAGACTTTGTAGTTCAAGATTGTGGGTTTTTTTCAGTCATTAGGGGAAAAACCGTCTTGTTTCAGCCCCTTCAGGAGGGAAACTTGCAGACATATTTACTTGATTCCAGTCCGCAGTCAGAAAGGAAGTCGTTTTAGCGCTTTACCTGTTCTGGGAGGTTTTTAGGGCAAAGCAGCAGGTCTTGACTGAAAGTGTTTTGGGGTCTGGATGTCTTCTCGATGTGCTGGGAGCTCGGAAGGGGTCCTTGTAAAAGCTCAGTGTCGGTGCTTACGAGCGCGGCCTGTCCCCCGCTGGTTTAGGGCTCTGCCCTGGGAGGCGTGTTTGTGCGTATTTCACGTGCCATGAAACGCGTGTGGAGAGGCTGGCCCAGCATGAAAGCTGGGGAGGATTCTGGCGTCATGTTCATGGGACACTTGAAGTGTAGAACTCAGGAGTGTGACTCATTATTTGTGTGTTTTGTCACGGGTAAGACTTAACAAGTAAGCCATCCACACATCTCAAGAACTCTTAAGTGTGTGGGATCCCTGAGCCCAGGACCGCCTGTGCTCTGGTCCTCGGGGGTGGGGGGGGCGGAGCTGGCTGGGCAGCTCAGCGGGTACCCTGAGTGTTGAATGTCGGAGGGCTCCCACTGGGGCTCTGGAATGTTCTCTCCAGGCTCCCTGAAGTGGTACATGGAGTGTTTGCACAAGGGTGGGTGAAGGCCTGACCTCGTGTGTTGGAACGTTGACTCAGAGGCATTTTTAATCAAATTAGCTTGTTAACCTAACTCATGATACACACTGCATTTTTCTGGTAGATAATATAAGGCTTTGTGTGCATATTAGATACGATAATTTAATTATCGATGACACGATCTTGGTGAATGCAAAGTGTATCTTCGTGTTTTCAAAGACGTATACAAATTCAGATTCCTACTCCGATCTTTACAAACTTATTTTATAGGAAGCCGATGGATTAATTCTGATAAACATTGACACCGGGAGCATCACCTACTGTAACGATGAGGACATTGACGTCCCTGACGTCCCTCTCCTGGCAGCGCAGACTTTTATTCAGAGGTAAGGGGGGAAAGAGTAGGTGTTTGGAAAAATCTTGTTCAGGTTCATACTTGCCAATTTCAAGCATCTCTTCCAATCTTACATTAACAGGTGGTTTATGTAATAGTAGTTTGGAAATTGCTTGTGAATATTTAAAAATAAAAGTCATCTGTCTTCATTCCAGTCTTGTCTAAATACTAACGATGGCCCCAGGCCAGGGGAGGGTCACACCCCCCGGGACACCTCTCGATCCTCTTCTGCGCCTGTGATCTCCGAAGTTCTTTCTCTGTCCTTCCTTCATTCCTTCCGGCATCCGTTCATTTATCCACCCACCAGATATGTGTCCAATGCATGGGGCAGAGTATGTATATAATGAGCAAACAGCTGTGGCCTCTGCCCCACATGGCCCTGTCAGTCGGGGGCCCCTGACGGCCAGGACCCACCGTGCTTCGCTGGGCAGGAAGCTGTCTTCCCCTTTCATCCCCCCCAGCCCCCTGCCCAGCGCTCTCTTACTGCTCTCATTGTTTCATGCCTGTTTTGTGGCTCTTTGTGGTTTTCCGGCTCTACGACTACACTTCATTGGCTGAGATGAGGCAAGACAAACTTTTTCCAGAAAGGGCAGATAATAATTGTCGTAGGCTCTGCAGGCCCTGCGGCCTGTGTGGTGATGGGAGAGGCCTGGCGGGGACCGCCCCGTGTACTTCTTTCGGGGGGGGTCCGAGGAGCTGTGATTACTGTTTACGCTGGGACGCAGGTGCACCTGGGGCAGGCGGGCCCGTGCAGGACGTTTCCCGCTTTGGAATCTAGTCAGATGGTGGTGGGAGAGGTCCTGCTTTTGGTCCTCCGGCTCGCGTGTGGACTACAGGCAGGCCTGGCACGAAGCTCGTGGTGGGGCCCGCGGGGGGCGGGGGGCTCGTGCAGCAGCTACTCCCGGCTGTCGTCAAGCAGCTGGGCTCTGCTGCTCCGGGGGAGCTGGTGACGCAGCCCGTCTTTTGTCAGTGCCGACTGCTCCCCTTTACTTTGCCTGCTGGAGGTCGGACGTGGGAAGAGCTGGGGCCTGAGAGGAGGGGAAGGGACGGGTGGTTCTGTGTTGGCTCCCTGACTCGGCTTTTCTCATTTCTGCCTCTTACCTGTGTATTAGTCAGCGAGTGCTGCTGTAACAAACACCACCTAAGCAACAGACGTTTATTGTCTCCCAGTCCTGGAGGCTGGAAGTCCGAGATCAAGGTGTTGGCAGAGTTGGTTCCTCCTGAGGCCTCTCTTTTCGGTGTGTAGATGACCGTCTTCTCCCTGTGTCCTCACGTGGTCGTCCCTCTGTGTGTGTGTTGCTGTGTCTTAATCCCCTTTCCTTATAAGGACACCAGTCATATTGGATTAGGTCCACCCTTGTGACCTCATTTTAACTTAATTACCTCCTTAAAGGCCCCGTCTCCAGACACAGTCACACTCTGAGGTGCTGGGGGTTAGGACTCCAACCTAGGAGTTTGGGGGGACACAATTCAGCCTATAACACCTTGGTATCAGTGATTTCTTCTATCTGGATGGTTTGTACCAAGTACGTGGGAGTGCCATCTTCATTATTGTTCCTTCCCTCTTCAAAAAATTTATAAAACTCCCCAAGCAGAGTCTGGGCTCGGGGTGTGGAGCCCTGTGTGGCTGGCGGGCGGTGCTCAGGGGACCCAGCCAGGGGTCCGGGTGGGAGCGTCTCCCTGGGTGAACTCCGAAGGCGAAGCGCACGTTCCTCATCATCCGGTCACTTTCTGATAAGCGAAGTCCACGGTCCCCAGGCTTGCGGAGCGTGACTTGCCGGGACTGCTGTTTGCCAGCGTTGGGGGCAGCTTCTCAAGAGTGTGCTTGGGTGGCGCGTCCCCAGTAAGATGGGGTCTTACCTCTGCCCTCGTGTTGTTGTTAGAATATTCTAGAACATACCCGGGGGTTGGACTCTCGCTTGGCCAGGCCCCCGGACGGTGGGACGTGGGGTCTCGGGCTCACCGTGGGGGGCTGTTGAAAATGTGAACTGACCCGTGCGTGCGTGGTCGGTGGCTCGTCTGTGAGGGGCTCTGGGACCGTGATCGGGGCTGTGGCAGTGGGTCTCCCCACGGGGTCTGGGGTGACGAGCGCCCACGCTCGGTACCTGCCGGGAGGGACGAGGGGCAGCAGCGCCCTTCTTCCCTGAGGCGCCCCTGTGCCTGGCCGCCCACTGCCCAGCTGTCTTCCTCATAACGATCAGAGTTGTGTCCGCCGGGTCCCCTCTGCCCCACCTGGCCTTTGGATACTGTTGGGTGGGTTTACTTTGCATATTTAAAGCCTCAGCCTTGCTCCTTGGTGTCCGAAGTCTCATGTAGAAGTGCAGCCCTGGGCAGTGTTGGGGAGGCCAGGATCCTGTGTGATGAAAGCGCTGTGAGCCCCCGTCCCCGAGAACCTCCAGACGAGTGGGTGGCCGTGCCCCGTGCACCCGAGCCTGCCCGAGCAGGGAAGCTGCGCCGTCCCTCCCAGACCCACTGGAAGCCCTTTGGCCGTCATGGAAGGGCAGGTGTCTGCAAAGGAGGACGGGACCCTCAGCTTGTGTAAAGACGTGCGTGGTCCAAGGACGAGGCCTTTGCGAGTTCTGCAGTAATGAGCCGTTTGTGCTGGGAGGTGAATAAACTCCCAACAGGGATGTATTTGTAATGACACCACCGCCCGCGCCCCCCGCAGTTACTGATAGGGAGTCTGAGCGTCCTGAGAGGTCAACTTAGCTCTCTTCCTGGAGGGCTCTCGCTGGCCGGTAAGCAGCAGTCAGTCACGTGATGCGGCCTGGGCTGCGGTCAGTGTCCCTCCGTTCCTTTCCAGGGTCCAGAGCCTTCAGATGCACCACGAGCTGGACCTCGCCCACCTCTGCGCCAGCACAGACCTGAACGAGGGGCGAGCCTGCAGGCGGGCCTGGCAGCAGCGGCTCAACTGCCAGATCCAGCAGATCACCCTGCAGCTGCTCGTCTGCATCTTCAGGTATTTAAAACATCTCCAGTGTCTGTAACCTGGTCCCCAGCCAGCTCCCGGTTCCACAACGGCCACGGCCCCAAAGCTCAGGGACTGAAATCCAGGACTGCTGAGAGAGAGGCCCCTGCCTCCAGGAGGATCCTGGGAGTGTGTTTACCCTTGCCTGGGGCCTTGCCACCCCCCTCGTCTCTCTTGCGAATGACCACCTTGGATGGCCAGACCCGGGTCGGGAGACAGACGGATCATTTCGGGAAGGAAGCCCGCCCACAGGAGAGCCCAGGCTGGAGCACCCAGGACTGGCCCCCGTTAGAAACTTTCCTCCTTCCTTCCTGTCGCTGTCACCATGAGCATCTATTGCGTGCTGTCGGGAACTAGCCCTTGAGCTGAATCGGTTAAATAGACAGTACAGCGTGTTTACTTCAGTGTGATACAGTGCAGGCGTCGAGTGGCTATTTCTGGCCCAAATGTGCCGTCATTTAAGGAACATAATGATAAATATATGCCTACATTTATATTACACCTTTGTGAAGAAGTTACTGGTGGCAAAGCCTTCAGGCCTTTCCTTTCTTCCAGCTCTCTCTTCTCTGCTTTGTCTTGCAGCCTCTCCTCTTTCTCTCCCTCCCTCCCACCCTCTCCCCCGGGGTCGCGTAGCAGGGAAGGTTGGCGACACCAGGTCCCCTTCTGATCTGGACAGACCCTGCCTGGGAGGGGTCTTTAGACCAGAGCCGGCCGACTTGATGACACTCAGTGTGATTCTTTCAAAATCAACATGTTAATGGCTGTATTCTTTTGCTGTCTATATTTATGTAAGCAAATGATTTATTGGGAAAAAATGGGATGTCATGTGATAGATGGGTTGTATTAGCTCTTTGCTCAGAGCAGTATAATTTGTGTGCTTGTAGAAATGTAGTTTTCCTTTTGTTCTTTTAATATGAAATCTTCATTAAGGGTTTTTTTTTTTAATACCCTGCAAACTTGACGAGTTTAGTTCATTAAAAAGAAAATATGATATCAGATGAAGTAATTTTTCCCCTCACAAGAGAAGGAAAACGTCGAACGTGCTACGTCCTGAATACGCCCTGTAGGATTACCGATTCTGTTGGTGGGCTGTCACGGTAGATCGGGGTCACGTGCCCAGGTCCCCGCGGTGCAGGATGGGGAAGCGGCCGGCGAGGGTCAGACGCGCTCAGAGTCCGGGTGCCTTCCTGTGCCACCACCCTGAACTCAGTTTTATTTGTATGAACAATTATGGGTGATTGTGTCTTCATTTGCATACGGAGCTAGGGGGCTCGAAGAAGACAGACACCCCCCAGCCCTGAGCTTCATTCTAGTTGGAGGAAAGCTGTGCTCGAAGTGGCGAGAAAGCCCGACCACAAGATACATCCAAACCGTGTCCCTCAGCGCTCAGAATACTGTTCTTACAGACAGGGCTTTTCAAAGTGTGTATTTCTTGTTACTGTTTTTCTGCTAACAGCAATGTGTTTTTCATGTATTTAAAAATATTATAGAAATAAATAGACTATCTTTCTTCATCAGGGAAGTGAAGAATCACTTAAATTATGAACATAGGGTGTTCAATAGTGAAGAGTTTCTCAAAACAAGAGCTCCAGGGGACCAGCAGTTTTATAAACAGGTAGGAGGTGTGTGGGGTTTGTGTGCATGTGTATAGTTGATCCGGGAGATGCCAGAATCCATGACGAAACACAGGGACTGTGGCTGCTGCTGTCCCGGGGGGGTGGGGGGGCGGGGTGGTTTGGGCTTTTGAACTTTCTGTGGATTTTCAAATGCAAAGAGTGGCTGATTCTTTGAGATTGGCTGGCGAGGAGGGATTGAGGGGAAATCTTAGATTATGATACATTAAGCAAGCTACCTGGGTCTGGGCGCTTTTGTCCACAGGTGCTGGCGAGAGGCCTTGGTGGGTCAGGAAGGGTCACTCGTGCAGTGGCTGCAGGTGCCCCGGCCGCTCAGGGAGGAAAGGACCGTGGAGCAAGTGCAGTAACCCGCCCCTCGGCGTCTGTTCCAGGTCTTGGATACCTACATGTTTCACGCTTTCCTCAAGGCTCGGCTCAGCAGAAGGGTGGACGCCTTTGCCCAGATGGACCTCCACACGCAGTCCGAAGAGGACAGGTTTGCATGTCACGTTCTAAAGGGCGCACGACTCCTTGGGTGTCGATGTGCTCAAGGAGCACAGTTTTGTTTGGAAGGATAAATGATAAATTCGATCGGAGAAGTCTCACGTTTAGAAATCCGTAACGAGTCGGGTGACACGTCAGGCTCCTCGCCGTGCATTTCTGTTTCCCCGCGGGGGGCGCTGAACGTACCTGCGCTGGCAGCTCTGGGTCTTTGTGCCGCTTTCTCCCCATCTTCCTTCCCGTTCTCTCCCCACATCGTCACCACTTCCCGCCTCTTCCATGACGCTTTTCCTGAACCCCTCAAACGTGCACCGGCTGTCAGTGGCGCCCTCGTTTGTCCTGTGTGTCGTGGCTTCTCCTGGGGTGTGGACTGTACACCACCTTCACCGCACGTGGGGGAGCCTGGAGTGTGCCCGCCGTTTCCCGCTCGGTGTGGGAATGCGGGATTCTGGTCACCACGTTGGGGAAGGTGCCCAGTTGAGCCTGTGCCTCAACCGTTGCTGTGTCTGCAAGGTGTTGGGCTTTTCCACGCAGGACCGACGGGATGCTTCTGAGCCCAAGAAGACCCACAGTTGAGAAGATGGCCGGCCGGAAGCCCTCGGCCCCGCACGGGGCCCAGCGGCGCATGGTGGTCAGCATGCCCAACCTGCAGGACATCACGGTGCCCGAGCCGCCGCCCCGGAACTCGTCGCTGCGGAAGATGCGTGCCGAGGACTGTGGGAGCAGCCGCACAGGTGGGCCGGCCACGCCCGCGCTGTGGCTTTCCTCACTCACTTGATTCTAATGCCGCCTGTCACTGAAAGAAACCAAAGCTCGTTTCAGTAGAAGGGAATGGGGGGGGGGTTCCTGTTGTTTTTCTGGCAGTTTAGTCATTTGAAATATGTTTAGAATATTCGTTTTGCGGACTACGTTCGTTACAGAGAGCGATTTCTCGTCTGTATTTTCCGTCGCCCCATCCCGCTGTTTTCACGCTTGTGTGTGTATATGCACGTACGTGTATGTGTACATAGGAGATACATGTTTACATGTATGACTGTCTAAGGGGGTGCAACAAACTCTTAGGGCCCCCAGTGATTGCCAGGCCCTTCCTAGGGGCTGGGGGTACAGAGGAAGCCAGCGCCCGTGGGAGAAAGTGCGGTGAGGCCAGCGCTGTGAGCTGCACGGGCCCCCAGTGGCTGCTGCCTCAAGCTGAGGCAGCAGTGCCAGCTGGTACCTCCTGGCGCATCCGCAGGAGAGCTCGAGGCTGAGTGGGGATCGTGCCGGCGATGCCAGGAGGGGCCGTGTGTTCAAATGAAGAGACCTCACTGGCCTTCTGGAGGCTCCTGGTGGGTCTGAGTCCCCTGCACAGCTGCATCCTGGCTGTGTGATCCTGGGGTACACAGTAGCTGTGTACCGGGGACCCGGGGAGGCCTCAGCCCCCACCCTGGGAGATGGGCGTGGTGACAGAACCCGTGGCGCAGAGCTGCTGTTAAGGTGAACGCAACAGCTGTTGGGGAGGGCTTACCCTGCCTGGCAGGTACGTCTCGGCCTAGGTTATTAGCTCAGCCCTTCGGCAAAGGCTCACCGCCACGTGCTTCACCTCGGCGTCAGCAGTTGTAACGAAGAACATGATTTGTGCCATGGGAGCAGTGAGGGGCCCCGTTCAGCGTGGGGCACGTGGAGCTTTCTGGAAGAGGCACGGGGCGTCCTGCTCCACGCTGCACCCCAGGCACAGAAACGGCCCCGGGCAGAGTGATGGGGTGGGAACGCGTGTCTGTTGCTAAGGTCTCTGCTAACCGTTCATCTCCCCTTCACTCCTCAGTTTGGGACGTGCCCCCCAAGTTGACATACACCTTCAAGATCCCGGAAATCCACTTTCCGCTGGTGGGCCAGTGTGTGCAGGCCTTCCACGCGGACTGCGTGGCCCAGCTGAGCAAGGCCATGGACTCGCTGGCCCCCGAGAACTCGGTGCTGCTGGCGAGGTACTTCTACCTGCGAGGGCTTGTCCAGCTGATGCAGGGCCAGCTGCTGGGCGCCCTCCTGGACTTCCAGAGCCTGTACAAGACGGACGTGCGCATCTTTCCCGCCGACCTCGTCCAGAGGACGGTGGAGTCCCTGCCGGCGCCCGAGCGCGCGCGGGCCGAGCGGACGCCCGAGCTGCGCCGGCTCATCAGCGAGGTCATGGACAGGCCCGAGGACGCCCCCAAGGCTGACGACCGCGTCAAGAACTTCGAGCTGCCCAAGAAGCACATGCAGCTGGACGACTTCGTGAGGAGGGTGCAGGAGTCGGGCATCGTGAAGGACGCGGGCATCATACACCGGCTCTTTGAGGCGTTAACCGTAGGTAGGAGGATGCCCACGGGGTGGGCAGCGCAGACCCTCGAGGGCAGGTCGGCCCAGCCGGGAAGAGCCTTGCGCGGCGGGCGAGGGCTTTACCTGCTTCCTGGGCGTGTCGGACGCGGGGGCTGGCCGAGGCTCTGGGAAGGGGGTGGGGATGGCGGGTCTGGCGGCCCTTGATGGCACCTCTCCCGTCCTGGGGTTGCTCGCTGCGTGCTGACCCCTTCCTCCCACGTGGGGACGCATGGCTCCAGCCGGAATGCTTCAGGCACCTCCACTCCCCCTGCTTTTTTTTTTTTTTTTGTGGTTCGCGAGCCTCTCACCGCTGTGGCCTCTCCCGTTGCGGAGCACAGGCTCCGGACGCGCAGGCTCAGCTGCCACGGCTCACGGGCCCAGCCGCTCCGCGGCACGTGGGATCCTCCCGGACCGGGGCACGAACCCGCGTCCCCCGCATCGGCAGGCGGACTCTCAGCCACTGCGCCGCCAGGGAAGCCCCCCTGCTGCTTTTGTTGTCCACGTTTACTGCAGTCGTCTGGTTGGTCCAGAACCCTTTCCGCCCCTCCCTCCTCAGAGGAACACTGTCCCAAACTTGACCTTTCCCTTCTGAGCAAGTTCTTAACGCATCTGCGGCACGTGGATGCACCCACAAGCGGAGCGTAGGATCTGTGTGTTTGTGAACCGTGCCCGACTCACGCGGTACGTGTGTGTCGATGTGCATTTTCAAAGCGCGTCCGTGGCGCTCGCAGGTGTCTCGCCGTGCCTTTGCGGCCGACGGTGTTGCGCACGTTGAGGGCAGCGCAGCGTGTTGGCCTGCACCCTTGGTCACGTCCGCCTGTCCCGATGCTGACTGACGAGTGAGGCTCGCAGTCTGCCCCCAGGGCGTGGATGGCTTTCTCTAGGATGGTGCGAGCAGCCCCGTCGGGTGGGAGCTGCCTTCCTCCCAGCAGGTCCCCCAAGGCGGGGCTGCAGCACGGGGAGCTGCCCAGCCCCACGTCCTGGGCAGCGCGGGGTGCGGTCGTCTGAAGCGTCCTGCGGTTCGGTGAGCAAGGTGGCCTCGCGCTGAGCGTCGGTACCTGGGCCCGGGGCGTCCCGGCCTCTCTCCCTGGAGCTGCGCCGCACAGCCTGGCCCGTTTTTCCATCGGGTCGGATCTCCTTCCGTGTCCTGTGCTGGAGCCCCCGTGTCCTCTGGAAAGGCCGTGCTTTGCTGGTAACAGGCGCGGGACGTCCTTCCTCGTCACACGGCTCCCGTCGAGTTGCCCGGCCTCTCTGTACCCACGCGCGCCGCCTTCCCCCCAGTGGAGGGAGGGGGCCGCTTGTTCACGGTCCCTCCGTCGGTGTGATGGGGGTGCGGCCGGCCCGGCGCCCCCGGGGCCCTCCCCGTGGTGTCACCTTGTGTCGGCCGCGGAGAAGTGGCCTGTCTCAGCCGGCCAGTCTCGTCCCCCTGGGCATCTGCGGGCGACTGGTGCCGCCCAGGGGACTGCCGTGGGCAGGGCAGTGGGGGATGCGCTGAGCCCGCCGGGGGCACAGGTCCTCACAGGGCCAACCAGCAGCACCCAGGCCACCGGGAGGTGGGGCGCGGGCGCCGCGGGGCTCAGCGCTCTCAGAGGAGGCCCTGCCCACCCCCTCCCCGCGCGGGGCCCCCACCAGGACACAAGGATACGAGCACCAGGCCAGCCGCAGGGCCTGAAGTACCGCGGCGAAATCCACCGGGGGGTGCTGTTCTCGTGTGATGAGGTGTCTGGACGTGCAGCTGGCTCCTTCCTCTCCACCCAGCCCAGCCCGTTGCTGTGCAGCCCGGGGGGGCCGATGGCCCGGGCGGCGCTCTCTTCCTGGGAGGAGAGGGCCTGTCGCCCCCAGCTCTCACCTCTCCTTGGCCACAAGCGTGTCCCACGGGAGCCAGACAGCGTGGCTTACGGCTGGACACGTGGGCGCCGTCCAGCAGCCCCAGACTTGCAGGGATGTGAAAGGACACCCGGGAGGGCATCCTCAGATGACCACGGTGACCGTGCCATCGATGGCCCTGTTGTCACCTAGGCTCCATTCGCACTGCAAGCAGGTCATCGTTGGCCTTGATTCTGGGATACGTGCACCGTTGGTCGTGCAGCATCCAGCGTACGTTTCTGCCTGACGGATGTGTATGTGCTGATAAAAGGAGGATTAGGTCAAAGCTGAAGGTCACCATCTTAGAAGAAACGGATGTAATGTAAGAACACACGTTCGAGTCTGGTACTCGAGGTGCAGGGCCCTCAGACCTGGCCCCAGGGCGGGGAGTCAGCCGTGTGTGGCCTTCGGTGTGGCCCACGGGAGCTCGGGGAGCCGGTGACCCTGCCTCCCCCGTAAGATGAGCCGGGGGGGTTGTGTTGGAGTGCAGGTGAGGGGCAGGGGTGAACAGCTGGCATTTTTGTGCAGAATCGGAGACGAGTGAGTGTTCTGTCCGTGGCTGTGGGGGTGCGTGGTGGCCCCTCACGTGCACGGTGGCTGTCGCTGTGTGAGTGCCGTGGATGTGCACCGTCCAGCTGTGCTGCGGCCCTGGCAGGGGCGGCGTCCACGGGCCTGCCTGGGGGTCCCCGGCTTCTCTGGTGTCCTTCTCCCCGGCTCTCAAAGCCCGCGAGCCCCCCTCCCGTCCGCCCGCGAGAGGAAGCCGTTTCCGGTTCTGGGGACCTGCGCTTCGCTCCGCTTGGCCCCGGCACTCTGCAGGGACCCAGGTGGTGGGAGCGTTTGTCCTGATGACAGGAGGGACGGGTCTCTTGGCTCCAGGCTCCACGTCCCAGCATCTTTGGCTCCAACTTTCATTAAGCAATGGCTTCGTGGTTCTCCCCGACTCCCCTCTTCGCGCCCTTCTGACTCTTGGGCTTCTCCTTTGCTATGCAGACTAAACATCCTGGTCCTTGTCGTCCACTTAAAATAACCAAGTGCTTCTGATTAAACACATAATCGTTCAGAACCACCAGGAGGTGTAGATGGAGGTGCCCCAGTCAGAGGCAGCTACATGGAGTAGCCTTTCCACAATGGAAGTGGGATGAGAGCCGTTGCATGGGGTCAGGGGCACCACCCTGATGCGTGCCCTCTTGGTGCCTCGCTGCCCAGCACAGGGACCCCCGGGCCCGTCGGCCTGGGCACCTGCCCACAGGCCCTTGTGCTTCATTTTTTTCAGTGACACTTTTTTTTTTTTTTTTAAGATTTTTTTTGATGTGGACCACTTTTAAAGTCTTCGGTGAATTTGTTACAATATTGCTTCTATTTTGTTTCGGTTGTTTGGCCTCAGGGCATGTGGGATCTTAGCTCCCCGACCAGGGATTGAACCCACACCCCCTGCACTGGAAGGCAAAGTCTTAGCCACTGGACTGCCAGGGAAGTCCCTCAGTAACTTAACTTTCTAAAAACGACCCAACCCACCGTGGTGTGATCCTGTTTGGATCCAGGGACATTAAACAAATTTGTACGTAGCAGACCACTGTTGCAAAGCAATTAGAAAAACACAGGTGAGCCAGAGGAGAATCACCTCAGAATCCTGCCACCTGGGAGAGTTTCGCCTGAATATTCCTGCGCCTGCACTGTGTGGGGATGAGGCCAGACTCAGTTGTGGCCGTGACATCAAACTCCCCAGGAAACCGTCACCTGGCAGGTGTTAGGGAACCAGAGCCGAGCTTTCACAGCCTTTCTTGACCGCTTAGATCTGGCCTTCAGCCAGGCTGGGACGGGGAGGTTCCTGCGTCCCGAGCAGGCCCCCGGTGGGAAAGGCAGACCCACGAAGGCACAGCATCGGCGGGGCCATCTGCCTGGCACCTGCCCACCCGCTAGAAGGGCTTTCCTCTCCAGTCCTCAGTCTCCTGATCTAGGACCAAGCTGCCCAGAGGGTAGAGCACAGCAAGCATTGTTAGATGCCGTGAGGGAAGAGCGTATCAGCTTAGTGGGCCCCTTGTCCGGGAAGGCTGCCCATGGGCCATTTTATCTGGGTCTTGAAGGATGGGTAGGAGTTTTCTGGTCCGAGCACTCCAGACCAGCGTGTGCAGAGGCACGTAACAACATGCTTGTCACTGTGCTGGGATGCAGGAGTGTGAAGCGGAGGAGGCTCCCGATCCTGGAGGAATCTGGGCCTGGTGAACACGGGAAGCCTCATTCTAGGCGTGGAGTGAAGCAGGCCGCCAGCAGGGGCAGCTTAGAAGGCGGGAGGCCACTTAGGAGCTTCTTCCTGTGTAGGATGTGAAGGGCCCTCTGAGGACGGAGGGCAGACAGATCCAGGATGCAGAATGGAGGGTGCCAGGAGCCAGACACAGGGAAACATCGAGATTCGAACGGGCTGGACTTCTCAGCGGCCGAGTGGGAGTTGGGGGTGGTTCCAGCTCCATGTTACAGGCAGGGAACCAGGTTCGTTCCACAGCTGCCCTATGGTCACACTGCTAAAAAAGTAGTGAAGCTGGGCTTCGGACTCGGGTCTCTCTCTGACTCCAGAGCCCCCGAATATTGGACATTTGGGAAGGTTGCTGCATCAACTAAGATCACCATGGTTACAAATAATAATTTATTTGCTCACATACCGAAAGAGTACCGAGATAAATCTCGCTTCAGGTAAGGCTTGATCCAGTGGTGTGGGAGTGTCACTAAGGATCTGGTCTCTGCAGCATTAGCTTCACCCTGGGACTGGCCCCAAGATGGCTGCCACCAGCTCTAGAGGTGACACAGGACTTTGTCTTTGTCCCAGTGTCCCTGCCTGGTGCCCAAGGAGTTACTGTGACTACCTGGTTAGGTGGGGGCTGGAGAGGGCAATGGGCTCAGCCCAGATCAGCTGCCCACCTGGGCACCTGGGGAAGCTGGGGAAGGAGGGGCGCTTTCCAGGTGGTTTCCATCCAGGCAGACTTAGGTGCTGGCGCCACCTGCTATCTCCTGCGGGTAACGTGCTGCTTCCTGATTGTAAAGCAACCGTTCTTGAGGCACCTGTGTACGTGGCTGTAAGAATCTCTTTTTTTTTTTCCTTTATAAAACTAAGGACATCAGAAACAGATTGACCCAGAAACATTCAAAGATTTCTACAACTGCTGGAAGGAGGCAGAAGCAGAGGCCCAAGAGGTCAACCTGCCTTTTTCGGTGATGGAACAGCTGGACAAAAACGAGTGTGTGTATAAGCTGTCCAGCTCCGTCAAAACAAATCGCGGCGTGGGCAAGATCGCCATGACCCAGAAGCGCCTGTTCCTCCTCACTGAGGGGAGGCCGGGCTACGTGGAGATTTCCACCTTCAGAAACATAGAGGTGAGGGCAGCCCTGGAGGCCGCCTGGGCTTGGGAGGTGCAGCAGCCGGGGCAGCCCACCGGGCTCTGCCAGCCGTGGGGCAGTCACAAGCCACTTGTCGTTCGTGCCTCGGTTTGCTCACCTGTAAAGTGGGCATAAGGGTGCACCCTCCGAATAGCGGTGATGTGAGGACTGAGTAGGTGAAGTGGGTGATGTGTTCAGAGCAGTAAGTGCACCGACAGCTGACTCTCTATTCAGCTGACCTGTATCTGGGGGCAGAGCAAGAAGCAACGCAGGCTTGTCCTTTCGCCGACCTGATTCGACAACGCAGGAGAAGCATAGAAGTTGCTTTACTGAGACACGGTCGTGGGCCAGCCCCTGGGAGCTGCTCCATCTCACGTTTCCCGATCAGGTTCCTGGCTGGGCCACGCACTTCATTTTATAACAACTTCAAATGTCATCTTCCCACTAAGGGAATCTGAACTGAGATCGTGACTCATGGCTTACCTTTATTTTCCCAGGTTTATTTCCTAAATTTGTAAACGGCGTGTTAGGTGTGTTAATCCAGTTACTGCATCTTCCCAGAGACAGAGAGGCAGGAGCACTCGGCCGTGGCCCATGCTTAAGCCTGGGCCAGTGGACGCACCTCCTCCCTGGTTCCTTCAGTTCTCCCCCCAAGCCTGCTTTGACAGGCTTCCTCCCAGAAGTCCAGAGCCAGAGATTTAAGGAGTTGAAAGAATGAAGCACCTTTAAACGCTGTGGACGAGTCCACCGGTGTGTCTCTGTCGACGTGTGGCTGGCAGGTCACACTTAGACCCACCAGGAAGGCTCGCTGAGCCACAGACACCGCCGTGACCCTGACTCCCTGTCACGATCACCTGGAGGGAGCCCCTGTTCACCCTGTACCCCCGGCACCGGGCTCTGGGTGCCTCGGGGCCTTCTTGGGTCCCGCTGGACCTCCCCCCCGGGCAGCCCCAGCCCCAGGCCCGCCCCGAGGGCTCTGCCTTCACATGGGGATGTCAGCCAGGGCCCGGTGGGTCCCCTGTGTGTGCAGACCGCCACCCCTAAATGTATGTCCTGTTGACTCCAGGGTCCCTGAGGGTGTCATTTCACTTACTTGCCTCTCTTTCCCTCTGCAGGAAGTCAGAAGCACCACAGTAGCTTTTCTGCTCCTGAGAATTCCCACTTTAAAAATCAAAATGGTGTCCAAGAAAGAAGTCTTTGAAGCTAATCTGAAAACAGAGTGTGACCTGTGGCACCTGATGGTGAAGGAGATGTGGGCGGGGAAGAAGCTGGCCGACGACCACAAGGTCTGGGGCCCGGGCTGCCTTCGTTTCCTCACCCGAGGCTCATGTCTCTGTGGTAAAGCTCAGCATAAGGCCGGCCGGGCCTGGGCCTGGGCGCGGGATCCACTGAGTTAGACGAGGTCTCTTCGGAAGGCACTAAGGATGCTGTGGTGCTCGCGACCCGGCGCAAAGCCCTGGGGTCTTGGGGGGTGCCCTGGGGGCAAACGCAAGGGCCGGCAGGGTGGTGTGGCCGGACGGTGGGAGTGACCGCTCTGCGCTGCCCCCGCCCCTGGTGACATCCCAGGGAGGGGAGCGTCGGGGGCGGATGTCCGGGCTCACCCCGCTCTAAGCAGCTCTTCATCTCTCCCCTTCACAGCGTTAGGGCTTTGGTTGGGGGGGGGGGGTGTTCGATTCCTTCCACAGGGTTACGTTTATATCCTAGGGACTTCTGTACCTTCATTTACTTTGGGCCAAACTGATGGCTTTGATCACACCAAATTAAGACGCCCTAGTCATGAAGGGTACCAGGGACGAAGGGTAAGACACGAGGGGACACGGTGCGGGGTAGGTATCTGTCTTGTCTAAACGGCAAAGACGAGACAGGAAAACCCACAGCAAAGTGGGCAAAGAGTACGAGTAGGGAACTCCCACGAGCGAGCAGTTCAGAAGGTTCTAGAGAGGTGTGCCCACGGATCCTCAGGGAGATGCAGGTGAGGGCGGCACCCAGTGGAAAGCGTCGGGAAGAACGTACGTTCAGTGGTAGGAGAGCTGCCGTTTGTGATGGAAGTTCCGTCACTTGAGGAGCCCAAGGTCATGGAAACAGAAGGAGCATTTCTGTTTGGAGCAGGAAGCGGGGACTAGGTCCTAAGATTCCAATATTCTATGACTTTGGGGCTCACTGTTTGGTTTATTTAGCACACACTGGCTCATCAAAGCCCGTGGGCTGGCAGACGTCTAAGGAGAGTCGTACGGGCTCACATCCCGCCCTCTCCTTTGCAGTGTCTGCGGCTGCCTTTGCCCTTGATGGCAGAGCTGAGTCGTCGTGGCAGAGATTGCGTGGCCCACAGACCCTAAAATGTTCAGCACCTGGCCCTTTTACAGAAGTTTGCTGACCCCTGGTATAAACAGCCAGGGTGTGTCTCAACTAAGAGGACATGATTACATGACGTCAAATCCAAATCTAAACTCTTCACGTGGCTTTGAAAAACACACATCTTTGAAAGTGCTGTTTTATGTGACGTGACAACGTCTTAGAGTGAAATGATTTCAGTGAAGCTGTGCTGAGATGACTGTCCCTCCTACAGGACCCCCAGTACGTCCAGCAGGCGCTGACCCACGTCCTGCTGATGGACGCCGTCGTCGGTGCACTGCAGTCGCCCGGCGCCATCTACGCGGCCTCCAAGTTGTCTTACTTTGATAAGATGAAGAACGAAAGTAAGATCAGCATGTGTGCAGTGCAGCCATGGTGTCTTGAGTTATGTCTTAAGTGATTTTTATCTGGTTGACTTTTGTCTTATCAATGAGAGCCAATCCTAAATGTCTCAAATGGTTTTCTTCTGTACTTTTCCTTTTTGAATATCACACGTTGGTCTGCATCTTTCCTTTTCTCACCTAATAATACCGTGGAGCTCTCTGCTCCTAAGGACACATCGAGGCACCGCGTCGTTTCAGTGTCTGGGTTATTAGAGTCCGCTTTACACCAGATGATACTGGTCCTGAGTCTTAGTCGCCAGCAACAGAATTGCTGCTGGCTGGTTCAGGCAGAGCAGAAATTTGTGGAAGGTTGTTGAGTGACTCACGGGATCGCCATTGTGGTCGCCGGAGTTCTGCGGGCAGACGCAGGCCCGCTGCAGAGCTGCCGGGACCCCCGTGCCCGGTTGCCCTTGGCTGCTGGGCCTCAGTGTGCGAGCGCGCGGGGGCCCCCGACGGCCGTCTCTCTTTTGTCTCTCGATTTGGTCAGTCTCCCCCTATAGCAGTTCTCTGATCTCCGCCTGTAGCTTCAAATCCGGCTCTCACATCCTGGAAGCCATACAGAGAGGCTGGTGGCAAGCTCAATTTTTTATTTTTAGAAGATTTTTCAAGTCTAGGAAATAGCAAATCGGTAAGAATAGCTTTATGCATCATTTTAGCTACTTCTATTTTGTTTCAACTTTTAAATGACCTCCTAAAACCCACTGTCCTGTGCTTTGCATAAAGAAGCAGAGAATAGAGGATTACTTATCGCTATTAATATTACTATGTGCCGGAAGTCGCATGTGCTAGATTAAACCCACAACACGAAATTAATTCATGAAACACAGATGAACAAGTTGTAGGATGTTTTGTGTTGTTCTGGTTTTTTTATGAGGCATGCAGGCCTCTCACTGTTGTGGCCTCTTCCATTGCGGAGCACAGGCTCGGGGCGCGCAGGCTCAGCAGCCACGGCTCACGGGCCCGGCCGCTCCGCGGCACGTGGGATCCTCCCGGACCGGGGCACGAACCCGCATCCCCTGCATCGGCAGGCAGACTCTCAACCACTGCGCCACCAGGGAAGCCCTAGGATGTTTTTAAGATGACATCTAGTTCTGTCTGTATGCACTAACAGTTTTATTGAGATGCAGTTCACATACCATTCCTTTTTACAGTGCACAGGCTACTGGTTTGAGTGGATACAGAGTTGTACAGTCATCAGCATAGTGGGTTTTAGAACATTTTCATCACCCCAATAATAAGCCCCATACATTTAGCAGCCACCCCTCGCCTGCTAAGCACCCACTAACCTCCTTTCTGTCCCTGTGGATTTGCCACATTTTGGCCTAGTCTGTGCACTTCCTCTAAGTGAACTCGTATGGTAGGTGTCCTGTGTGTCTAGCTTCCTTCAGGTAGCATCACGCTCCAGGGTTCACCCTAGTGGCAGGAGTCACTGCTTTTGTGGCTGCATATGTATTTCTGCTCTGTGGATCCAGCACAGTTTATCCGATCCGCCGTTGGCCATTTGAGTTTTTCTACTTCCTAGCTGTCGTGAATAGTGCTGCTGTAAACATTCACATACACGTTTTTGTTTGGACATGTGTTTTACTCCTCTTGGGCATATACAGCCAGGAAGACACTGTTGTCTAAACTGTCACCCCAGAATTAGGGAAAACAAGCCTCAGTTATGTGTCGCTTCCCCTTGGTGCATTTTCCTCTTGGCTGTGTCTGTCGCTAACTGTGTGGTCCCTGGAGCTTCCTGGTCTGAGGACCCCCCTCTGGGCGCAGACAGGATGCTCCAGTTGCTGCAGTGACTTGGAGGCACCTTGTCAACAGTCCTGGAACCAGACATCGATTGCTGGGCTTTCCCCCCCACCCTTAATTAGGAACAAAGCCAAATACACACTACACTTCAGCTGTTTAGGCCACTCCAAGTTCATGCCTAATCTTTGTCTAGAGTTTACAGAAAAGCCTTCTCACTCCTCTGGAAATAACATACACAGTTACCATGGCAGCACCCAACAAATGACACTCTTTAATTCCATATGGCAAAGGAGGGATGGTCCAAGCCGTGTCCCTGATCCCTTGTTCGCAATCAAGAACTGTTTTCCCTTGTGTAAAGCGTAGTGAGGTAACCATACACGATCCTGGGCTTAAGTTAATAGCTTATGGTCCATTTGTGATGGAAGGTCTAAAAATGAAACTTTCTGAAATCTGCACCCCATCCCCGGGGTGGGGCATTTGGCAGTGACTGGAGATATTTGGGTGTGTGTGTGTGTGTGTGTGTGTGTGGCACCGGGGAGGTCGCTACTGGCATTGACTGGGTGAGGCCAGGGGTGCTGCTCAATGTCCTACAGCACACAGGACGCACCCGCGGCAGCCACGGGGTGTGACAAGGGTGATAAATCACTCGTGGGTTAGGTTTATGGAGAAACGTATAAAGTCTTCTCTTGCTAGACCGTACGTAACGGTTGAGTGTGGACAGAGGTCAGATCATTTAGCTCGAGAGCTGTGTTTTAAAAAAGCAACGAGAGACGTTGGCAAATGCTCGCCCTCTGGCCGGATACGCTTGGCTTTACTTTAATGTCCAGTTTAAAGAGAGCGTCATCTTCACAAATTACGAAGTTTTACCCCGGAGCTAATATCCTAAGGAAAGCAGAGTGTGCAGGGCTGTTGGATAACGTGGGTCTCCTCGAGTCTGGGGAACTAACCCCCCGTGTCTGCATTTCAGTGCCCATGGCAGTTCCGAAGACGACCTCAGAGACCCTGAAGCACAAGATCAACCCTTCCGCAGGAGAGACCTCCCCACGCGCCGTCGATGTCCTGCTCTACACCCCAGGTGAAGACCGTTCCCTGCTCTGTCACTGCTGCTTTGTTTTGTTTTTTTAAATTTTATTGACGTAGAGTCGATTTACAGCGTTGTGTTCATTTCTGCTGTACAGCAAAGTGATTCGGTTATACACATATATACGTTCTTTTTCATATTCTTTCCCATTCTGGTCTATCACGGGACATTGAATATAGCTCCGTGTGCTGTACTGTAGGACCTTGTTGTTTATGTCGCTGCTGTGTTTGGAACAATCTGAGAGCTTAAGACTTGTGGTCAAGGTCAGCGCTGAAGTGGAAGGGCAATGGCAGGATGAGGGTAGACGGGGACCAGGTGGTTCTCTACTGTTGGAGGGCGGAACCCCTAGCGATGAGGTGCGGCCTCTCTGTGGACTCAAGAGGCTGGAGCGGGGCCGGGTCCCCGTCCGGCCTCGCCATCCCCACGTCCGGTGGATAAAGGCCCTGTGCTTCTGTCTTTGGTCGGATCAAGCCCGTTTTCTCCGGGATGGGATGGCCGCACCTCCTATGCTGATGTGCACGTGTGACCACACAGCTCCTCCTGCTTGGGGTGGCCAGATGGCCCCACAGACTTCCAAGGCCCCTACGAGCTGCGTCAGAGTGACGACGGCAAGAAGACGGGGTCGCTGCCCGGGCCTAGGGGTAAACAGACCGCCCCGTGTCACGGGCGTACAACTGTCCAAGTGCTTTTACTCAATTCTGACTTGCGGAGAGTTGCAGCAGAGACTTGCTCCAAGGTTATAGTGTTGGGAGCAAAGGAGCTCAGTTCCGGGCAGAAGAGAGCCTTCGAGTCCGGTCGCCCCGTATTCGGCCCGTCCACATCAGGAGTTGGCGGCAGCGGCCGTGCACCCCCGCCCTTTACCCTCCGAGGTTCGTGACCTCGCGGGGCATGAACACCCCAGAAAGACTGGCACATTCACACTTCTTGCACTTATGACGGAGGTGGTGCTCAGAGCAGGGGAGGGGAACGACGGTCTCCATCCTGAAAGGCGTTGGGATGTGCATCCGTGTGGAGAAGATGAAGCTCGACCGCACCTCAGACCACACGCGGCCATCACTTCCCAGTCTAAACGTGAAAGGCAAAAACATAAACAGATGAAACTTGGAGACGATAACATAGAAGAAGGTATTTGTGACCTTATGGTAAGGAAAAAGTTCACAAATAGCATATAAAAAATACTAGCCATAAAGGAACAGGCTGGTGAGTTAAGGATTTTTAAAAGAAACTTCCAAGCGAGTGAAAGTGGTGGTTGCAGACCGGGAAAGGGATATTCACAAGACGAGAGAACCGACAAGGGGCTCGAGTTGGGGATATTTAAAGAACGGCTACAAGTCAAGGAGAATGAGACAGCCCGATTCAGAAATGGGCAGGAGACGTAAAGGCTTCAACCACGGAGGGGATCCAGATGGCCGGCTAAAGCCAGCAGCCTCGTCGGCATCAGGGAAACACAAATAAACCGCACCTGAAAAGCCAAAGTCTTCACGCCGTTAGGAAGGCCCAGACGGAAAGCGCGGAGGACCAGGCTTCGTGTTGGCGGTGACATGAGGCCGCGGGAGCCCAGCTGCCCTCGGGGGTGCGTCCACAGGCTCCCTCCTAACTCCGTCCCCGCGCCCACTTCCCTCTGCCTGAAACGCCGCCCCCGAGTGAATCCTCAGGCCTCCTCCGGGTCCGGGCTCAGGGACGCCCCCCACCGGGCTCCGTCTGTCTGCGTGTTTCTCCAGCTGGAGCCAGCCTGTCCCCGAGACTCGAAGCTCCGAGGGGCACGGAAGCTCGGGCCGTGCTCACCTTTGGATCCTGGGCACCCGGGGTGGCACCTGGGGCTGAGCAGGGGACGGGCAGGACCTGGGTCGTGTATGAACCACATGCTGATGCAGCAGAGGGTTTCACCGTTTCGGGTCGCTTTCCTCTTCAGGGCATCTTGACCCAGCAGAAAAAGTTGAGGACGCTCACCCCAAATTATGGTGCGCTCTGAACGGAGGCAAGGTGGTGGTATTCGACGCTTCCTCTTGGACAGTTCACCAGCACTGCTTCAAAGTGGGCACTTCTAAACTGGTGAGTAAACGAACGCGCACAGTACTCAGTCAGCTTCCAGGCTAACTTGTGATTTTGGAAACTAAACACGTCCACCTGTACAGGCAGCGGGACACACGCTGAATCCCGCGAGTCTTTGATTTTTATCTCGAGTTTTAAAATGCAAGCTTGTTCCATCCCTCACTTAAATGTTCTTCTTTAAGTGAGCAGATAATGGCTTTAACCACCCCCGCCCTGAAATCTAAAACAGGAAAGGGCAGTGTGGTAATCTCACATTTACATTGTCAGTCGCCGAAAGCAGACACTAGAATGATTTTAACACATTTGGGTTTGAAAACTAGGAACCATTTAAGTCAAATCTGCATGATATTATAGTTATCTCGTGGTTGAGAAACCTCAATTCTTTGAGCTTTTAGACTGATAGCCTAGCCAACTTTTTTTAATTAAAAGAAAGTTAAGGGACTTCCCTGGTGGCGCAGTGGTTAAGAATCCGCCTGCCAGTCAGTGCAGGGGACACGGGTTCGAGCCCTGGTCCGGGAAGATCCCACATGCCGCGGAGCAACTAAGCCCGTGCGCCACAACTACTGAGCCCACGTGCTACAACTACTGAGCCTGTGCTCTAGAGCCTGTGACCTACAACTACTGAGCCTGCGCTCTAGAGCCCGCGAGCCACAACTACTGAAGCCCGCGCTCCTACAGCCCGTGCTGCGCAACAAGAGAAGCCACCACAGTGAGAAGCCCGTGCACAACAACAAAGACCCAACACAGCCAAAAATAAATAAATTTTAAAAAGTAAGTTAAATTCATGCAAACACAGCCTCACCCCACCCCCACAAACCCGAGGTCAGGTTTTAGGTCTGTATCCCTCAGTGCCACCAGGAGCAGCCCCCTGCTTTCTGGAGACTTCTTGAGGCCTTGCACGGCCCTTTGAAAATCATTTCTTATTTCTGTACTACGTGATGTCAGCCATGTGCCCCAGGGCCTCCACGCCTGGAACGGGTCGTGTGAATTCGTGTTTCCAGATGAGGAGTGATCAGTGGTTTCTTTCCGGTGGGGCTGCCTTTTAACTCGGCACTCCAGGTATCTTTGGCGATACCACCCTACTGTTCAAAATGCTGTCACACCTACTCCTTGGTGGGCTTCATCCTGTTCAAGACCCTCTGAGGGCACAAAAGAAGCCACTGTCCCAAGGGGTTCTTGCTAGGAAAATCCTCAGGCCAACTCCTTTAACACAAAACTTCTTTTTTCACGTTTAATGTAAAAGGCACGGTGTCGTGAAGTTTACGTACCTAAGTGTTCCTCATTACTTAGTATCATCAAGTTTGATGGCCACATTCCACCATCTGAAGATAATGTGACAATCTATGCTTTCAAAGCTGGGGTGAAACAGAAATACGGTGAATTCAAATATATGTTGCCAAGAGGGTGGCGGGATCATTCTCAAGAAGTTGCTAAACCATTTTCCCCGCATTCAAATGATGAGCCTCAGGTGATAAAGGAACGGAATCCAAGACACATTAAAGTAAAATATGTACAAAAGTCTAATAACGCTTTAGATGAAATGAAAAACAAGGAGGAGAAATTAAGGACTTCACTCTTATTCTAAAATTTAATTTTTTTCCTGTTGATTCTTAGTTACAAGCATTTCAAAGACTGTTTAATAATAGAATAACTTTAAAAATCCCTGTGAAAATAAAATCACGTGGCTGCATTTTGTATCAATCTTCTGCTCCCCAGTTAGGCCAGGTAACATTTAATTAAAGCAGAAAGTTATCCAATTATGTGAAAATATCTTCCCACTGGTTTCACGGGGATATTTTGTACTGTTTCAACAAGACAGAAACTGGGGCAATTATCTCTAGAAAATGCTGCCTCATCTGAAATTTGAAGTTCCAAGTGGTTTATCTAAGATATCTTTGGGCCACTAAAGAAAGACATTTTACTAGAATGTTACAATTCTCAGCTAGATGCCTCAAAAGAAAGGGCTTTTTAAGATGATTAATTCTGAAATTAGCAAGGTAGCATCTTTTCCTAACTTATGAGAATGTTTGTTGGTAAAATTAAAGCTGTCAATTTTTATGAGCTCTTTTCTTCTGACAAAGATAAGTGACAGTAAGCACCACGGGCACTGATTACACAGGATTAGATTAGCCTCAGCCCTCCCTCCCCAGTGACGTAGCCTCAGCCCTCCCCAGTGACGTAGCCTCAGCCCTCCCCAGTGACGTAGCCTCAGCCCTCCTTCCCCAGTGACGTAGCCTCAGCCCTCCCCAGTGACGTAACTGTGGCTCTTCGAAAGCTGCTTGGATCTGACAATCTGAGACCCTTGTTCGGTTACCAGTAAAATGTTGCCCATATCATGGATAAAGTCGGACACCTCTCAGGAAACGTTTAGGGAACGCTTTTGTTTGTTTGTTTGTTTGCGGTACGCGGGCCTCTCACTGCCGTGGCCCCTCCCGTTGCGGAGCACAGGCTCCGGACGCGCAGGCTCAGCGGCCATAGCTCATGGGCCCAGCCACTCTGCAGCACGTGGGATCTTCCCAGACCGGGGCACGAACCCGCGTCCCCTGCATCGGCAGGCAGATTCTCAACCACTGCGCCACCAGGGAAGCCTGGGAACGCTTTTTTTAGGGATGCAGTCGGGTTGGTTGAGAGGTACAGGCAGACACATTTGCGTTTCATGTGTTTATGTGGCTTTTCTAACTCTTCAGTGTTTCAGTCCTTAATTTCGAATTTCAGAAAGTCTAAAGATAATCACTTGCTAAGCCGGAATTCCTGAGAGCGCTCTTAGCTGCAAGAGCACTGGCATTTTGTTTGTTGCTAATATACAGTCTGTCCTCGTTATTTGCAGATTCCACATTTGCAAACTTACCTACCCGCTAAAATTTATTTGTAGCTCCAGAGCAAATACTTACGGCGCTTTCATGGTTCTCCACAGACATGCACGTCTACAGAGCAGGGAGAAATGGGAGCTGTGCGCATGTTCCCAGCCGAGGCCGGGCAAGACGACTGACTCTGCCTTCTCGGTTCAGCTCAAACTGTAGACATGTGTCCTATTCACGGCCTATTTAGTGCCATGTTCTTCGCATTTTTGTGCTTTTTATCGTGATTCTGCTGTTTGACATGGTGCCCTAGCATAGAGCTGATGAGGTGCCAGAGGCTGGAACGTGCTTTACAGAGAAAATGTGGACCCATGCAGTTCACACCTGTGTCATTCAAGGGTCAGAGGCATATCCTTAAACAGGAACGCACAGCAAGATGATGTGTTGATCGAATGACAAGAGCGAGACCAGAGGCCGGCAGGACCCTAAGCCGGCCGGTCCCTGAGCGGCAGCTCGGCGCTGGCTGTGCGCGCACAGGACAGAACCGGCGGCCGGGAACGCGGGGAACTGACTGCCCTCCCGCTCTCTCCTCGGCCCCCTCAGAACTGCATGGTGGTGGCGGAGCAGAGCCAGGTGTGGGTCGGCTCCGAGGACTCGGTCATCTACATCATCAACGTCCACAGCATGTCCTGCAACAAGCAGCTCACGGACCACCGCTCCAGCGTCACGGGTCTGGTCGTGCAGGACAGAGCGCAGGCACCCAGGTACGGCCAGGCTCCCCTGGGAGGAGGGGCCATCCGGCTCTTGCGTGGGTCAGGGGTCCCAGAGGGAAGGGTTCCCACGGCCGTGGGCCATGGCCCGCGGAGCCCGGGCTGCGCGGGGGGCAAAGCGGGTCTGGAAGGTGAGTCGGGGACATTCCTGTGTGGTGGGGTCATCATGGGTGCAGAGAAGCGGCCTCTGCTGGAGCCCGAGTCCAGCACGTGTGGGGTGCCTGCAGCAGCTGGCACCCAGCCTGCCTTGCCTGTTCCTTGGCTCTGGTGTTTGCCCGCCGTCCCGGGCCTGCAGACGCATCACCCGAACCCCATGTCTTCCCGTGGGATCCCGTGTGCCCGCGTCCAAATGTCCCCTTCTTGTGAGGACAACGATCGATGTTGGATGGGGGTCCGTACTGTTAGCGGCATTTAATTGCTTCTGGAAAGGCCCTACTGCCAAATAAGGTGGCATTTCGAGGTGCTGGGGGGCTAGGATGTCAGTGTATCTTTTTTGGGGGACACAGTTCAACCTGTAAGATGTGTATGTACCTCATCCTTCACTGGCTTTACCATGTTAAGAATGCCAGCCCTCCAAGGGCAGCCCCGTGTCTGTCCTGCTCTCTGCCGTGTCCTGTGCTTGGGACGGGGCCTGGACACAGCGGGTGCCCAGGGGAGAGGTGAGAACCAGGCAGGGTCCCCGTTTCCCTCTGTGAGGAATTGGGTTCAGTGGGTATGTGACGTATGCTGAGGTCACCCACCCTGAACGGGCAGCCCCAGCCCTGGGCGCAGGAGGCCGCAGCTCCTAAGCTTTTCTGCCGCTTCCCTGGGTGCCACCCCCATCCCCTTGTGCCCCGAGTTTCAGGGGTGCCGCCTGTCCTCAGTCGGGTGGACCTAGGTCCTCGCGTGAAGATGACACGCCATCAGGTGGTGGAAGGGCCGTGCCGGCACTGGCTGAGCCCGCCTCCCCACAGCTGCCAGGCACCCGTGCCGTGCTGATCCTTGGACTTGAGCTTGGAGGGGGCATGTGCCATTCCCGGCCCCTGGCGGGAGGGGTGGATTTTAGTTAACCGTCCTTTACGGTTCTGTTCACAATTCCTGGCGGAGCCAGTAG
This sequence comes from Kogia breviceps, assembly GCF_026419965.1. Taxonomy (NCBI): domain Eukaryota; kingdom Metazoa; phylum Chordata; class Mammalia; order Artiodactyla; family Physeteridae; genus Kogia; species Kogia breviceps. The sequence continues at coordinate 75,351,716 of NC_081326.1, forward strand.
CCGTGTTGGAGGTGCCGGGGTGGGCGGGGGGGCGCTCAGAAACCCGCCACCCTGATGGCACTGGCATCTCTCACTGGCCGTGTTGTGGATGCTTTAGCTGCTGGGAACTTGAAAAGGCACACGGTGTTCTCAGGGCCCCGGTTAAGCGCCTGCACGTGTGTTCACCCCGCAGCACTGTGTACTCGTGCAGCACGGACGGGACAGTCCTGGCCTGGAACGCGAGCTCTCTGCGGGTGACCAGCAGGTTCCAGCTGCCGGGCGACGGGCTCTCGGCCATCAGACTGCATGGCGACCGCCTCTGGTGCTGTAAGTGCTTGGTCCCTGCCCTTGGCTCCTGGCTGAGCTAGGAAACGGCATCGGCAGGGGAGCCAACGCCCCCTTCCTCTGCCACACGCTTCGACTGTGAAACCCTGGCTCCTTGATGCACCCGGCTCCCCACCTCCCTCCTGAGTTTGTTACATCCCCAGCGCCCCTGCTCCGTGTGCGGCCTCCCCTCCTGCTCGTTTCTGCTCTCACTGTGCCCGGTGGGGGGCGGGGGCTGCCACTCCTCCCGGCAGCCCTCTGTGGCCCAGTCGTTTGCGTGCGGGTCCCGTGTCTCCCCAGCCACGCTGCGCGCTCCCCTCTGCCCCTCCCAGCACAGACCTCGGGCGGGGACACCTGTGGGTGTGACGGGGAGGTACAGACGCTGTGCCTGGTGGCGTGGGTTCTGCATTTTCTGAGCATCACCGCACGGAGGTTGCTGCACTTTGAAGTCTTCCCTGGTGTATGCCAGGTAACACGGCTGATGGTCGAGAACACTTTTTTTAAATTGAAGCATGTTTTACGTATGATGAGACGCACAAAATGTATGTACACTTTTTGTGTTTTTTTAAAATTTTTATTGGAGTATAGTTGATTCACAGTGTTAATTTCAGGTTACAGCAAACTGAAAGTTTTATATATATATATATATATATATATATATATATATATATATATATATCCACTTTTGTTTTTTAGATTTTTTTCCCATATAGGCCATTACAGAGTACTGAGTAGAGTTCCCTGTGCTATACAGTAGTTCCTTCTTAGTTATCTATTTTATATATAGTAGTGTGTATATGTCAGTCCCATCTCCCAATTTATCCCTCCCCCCCTTATCCCCTGGTGACCATAAGTTTGTTTTCTACATCTGTGACTCTACTTCTGTTTTGTAAATAAGTTCATTTGTACCTTTTCTTTTAGATTCCACATGTAAGTGATTTCATACGGTATTTGACTTTCTTTCTGACTTACTCAGTATGACAATCTCTAGGTCCATCCATATTGCTGCAAATGGCATTATTTTGTTCTTTTTTACGGCTGAGTAGTATTCCATTGTGTGTGTGTGTGTATATATATATATACCACATCATCTTTATCCATTCCTCTGTTGATGGACATTTAGGTTGCTTCCACGTCCTGGCTATTGTAAATAGTGCTGCAATGAACACTGGGTGCATGTATCTTGTTTCAAATTACGGTTTTCTCCGTGTATATGCCCAGGAGTGGTACTGCTGGGTCGTACGGTAGTTCTATTTTTAGTTTTTTAAGGAACCTCCATGCTGTTCTCCATAGTGGCTGTATCCATTTACATTCCCACCAACAGTGTAGGAGGGTTCCCTTTTCTCCACACCCTCTCCAGCATTTATTGTTGTAGATTTTTTAAAATTAGTTTACTTATTTAATTTTGGCTGCGTTGGGTCTTCGTTGATGCACGCAGGCTTTTCTCTAGTTGCGGTGAGTGAGGGCTACTCTGTTGCGGTGCGTGGGCTGCTTCTCATTGCGGTGGCTTCTCATTGCGGAGCACAGGCTCTAGGTGCGCAGGCTTCAGTAGTTGCGGCATGAGGGCTCAGTAGTTGTGGCTCACGGGCTTAGTTGCTCCGCGGCATGTGGGATCTTCCCGGGCCAGGGCTCAAACCCGCGTCCCCTGCGTTGGCAGGTGGATGCTTAACCGCTGCACCACCAGGGAAGTCCTGTAGACTTTTTGATGATGGCCATTCTTAGTGGTGTGAGGTGATACTTCGTTGTAGTTTTGATTTGCATTTCTCTAATAATGAGTGATGCTGAGCGTCTTTCATGTGTTTTTTGGCCATCTGTATGTCTTCTTTGGAGGAATGTCTATTTAGATCTTCTGCTCTTCTTTTGATTGGGTTATTTGGGGTTTTTTTTTTTTGATATCGAGCTGCATGAGTTGTTTGTATATTTTAGAAATTAATCCCTTGTCGGTTGCTTCGTTTGCAAATATTTTCTCCCATTCTGAGGGTTGTCTTTTTTGTTTAGGGTTTCCTGTGCTGTGCTAAAGCTTTCGAGTTTCATTAGATCCCATTTGTTTATTTTTGGTTTTATTTTCATTACTCTAGGAGGTGGGTCAGAAAAGATCTTGCTGCAGTTTATGTCAAAGAGTTTTCTGCCTATGTTTTCCTCTGAAAGTTTTAATAAAAGTGTCCGGCCTTACATTTAGGTCCTTAATCCATTTTATTTTTGTGTATGGTGTTAAAAAATGTTCTAATTTCATTGATTTACATGTAGCTGTCCACTTTTCCCAGCACCACTTATTGAAGCGACTGGCTTTCCTCCATTGTATATTTTTGCCTCTGCTGTCATAGATTAGGTGACCATAGGTGTGTGGGTTTATCTCTGGCATCTCTATCCTGTTCCGTTGATCTACATTTCTGTTTTTGTGCCAGTAGCGTACTGTTCAGTTTGTTGTGTCTTGATGAAAGTATACACCACATAACCACCTGGCAATCAAGACACAGAACATTTCCATCACCGCTGCTGGTCCCTCTGTGCCCCTTTCCAGGTGGCCCCCACTCGAGGGAAACAACTTCTGAATTCTATTATGGTTTTGTTTTGCTTGTTCCTGAACTTTCTATAAATGGGCTCTACAGCATGTGTTCTTTTCATCTGGCTCAGTTCAGGCAACATGATGTTTTTAGGATTCATCCACAGTGTTTGAGTAGCAATAGCTCATCCTTTTTATTGCGTGAATGCTACAGCTTGGTTATCGGCTCTCCTGTCATTCTTTTCCAAAGCTGCCACACAGTTTTATATCCCCACCAGCGGTATATGAGGCTTCCAGTTCCTCCCCTTCCTCAGCAGAAGTTGTTATTATCTATTTTTTTAATCGTAATCATCCTAGTGGGCGTGAAGTGGCATCTCATTGCGGCTCTGGTTGCATTTCCCCCGATGGCTCATGATGTAGAGCATCTTTTCATGGACTACTTGCCATTTGTGTGTCTTCTTCAGAGAAATGCCTATTCATATCCTGGGTCAATCAGTCTACTCACTTTCAAGACGATTAATCATAAGGTTGAGTGTACCCTACTTATTTTTTCCATTTTTCACATCTGTACTTTTTTCTTTTGTTCCTCCTTTCCTGCCTCCTTTTAGACTGCTCTTAAATTCAAGTTAATCTTCTTTATTGTCTTTTTAGCTCTATGTTCGGTTTCTTTTGGTGGGGGAGGGGGCCGTGCCACACAGCATGTGGGATCTTAGTTCCCCAGCCAGGGATCGAACCCACGCCCCCTGCAGTGGAAGTGTGGAGTTTTAACCACTGGACTGCCCAGGAAGTACCTAGCTCTGTGTTTTGTGTTCCACTTTTTAGTGGTTGCTTTAAGGATTTCAGTGTGCAACCTTACCTTCTCACAATCTACTTTAAATAAGTGTTACACACCACTTCATGTATAATGGACACAGCACAGCAGTAAAATTAATTCCATTTACCTCTTTCTCTCCCTTTCCTATTGTTGTTAAATGCAGTATTTTATTTCTATGATTGTGATAAACCTATTTTTAAAAATTTGCCTAAGTGCTCAATGGTCTTTCAAAGAAATTAAGAAAAAAAATTATTTTTGCCCATATGTTTACCATTTCTGGTTGAGCTTCACTCCTTAAAATCCAGGTTTCCATCTTGCATCATTGCCCCTTAGCCTTAAGAATTTCCTGTAGTATTTCTTATGATATGAGTCTGTTGTAAACAGATTCTAGGCTGATAGTTTTTATTTTTTTCCCAGCACATTAGAAATATCATTCCATTGTCTTGCAGCTCAGCTTGTTCCTGATGGGAGGTCTGCCGTCATTCCCACTGTTCTGCTGAATATAATGTGGTTTCTGTAGCTGCTTATATTAGTCTGGCTAAGACCAGAACCTTTCTTCTTCTGTGTCCTGTCTGCAGTTAACACCTATCCAGAAAATTTTCATTTTAGTTCTAGAATTTCCATTTATTTTATAAAGAACTTTGATTTTCTCTCCTAAATCCTATATTCTTTACTCATCCTCTCCAGATCTTTCTCTAAGTTTTAAAACATACTTGTAATTGTTGGTCTAAAGTCCTTGTCTGCTGGATACTGGATCATCTGTGGGTCTGCTTCTGTCTACTGTGTTTCCTGTTGGTTTTTAGTTGCATCTTCAAGCTTCACATGTGTAGTAATTTTCACTGCATTCTGGATATTGTTAATGGCATGCTGAGGAGACTCTGGACTATATCCTTAAGTCTTGTTCTAGAAGGTCATTAAATTACTGGCAGCAGATCATCTTGATCCTGTGGAGAGGCTTGGTTTTAGGCTTTTCTAGGGTGAGTATATTTCAGTTTTGACCTTAGTCCTGGTATGTGGTCTTTGTTCTTAAAGCATGGCCCTTTTTAGGGTTTCGAGGAATGTCCAAGGTATATACCAAGCCTTTCCTACAGGGATGAGGAGATGCTGGGGTTTGCTTATGAGGTCTCAGGCAGGAAAGAGAGGTATGTGCGGGCTCTCGCCACCTGTGACCAAGAACCCAGCTGAGTTTCCGAGTCCTGAGGGCAGCCAAGGACAGAGGGGTCATTTCTCTGCAGACCTGGAGTCCACCCACCATGACAGGAAGCCAGAGCCCACCTTGGGGACTCGTACCCCCTCCCTCTGGAGCCAGATGGCACTGTCTGAGGGCAGGGCTGTGTCCTCCTGTCCTGGTGGCCTCAGCACAGGGCGGGAGGTGGAGGATGCAGGCAATAAAAGCCAAGACAGGACACAGCCCTGCGGCTCTTCACCTCCCTTGAACCTGACTCCGTCTCCCCTGTAACCGTGATCTGACCTCCTCCCTGCGGTACTAATTTTGATGACCTGTAGCTCTCATGATGTGGAAACTCTTGGTTTGCTGGAGTGAGTAATAGAAAGAGACAGAGAAGAGCTTAAACAGGGAGACGTGTCCCATGGCGGGGCACCATCACCTGGAGTTCTAATCCTCACCGCCGGGGGAAGCAGACGCCACGGCCTCAGGTGGTAGGAAATATGCCGAATAACGGCGGCAGGAGGGGTTCCGAAAGCCTCAGAAGAGGGCGCTGGGCTCCAGCCGTTTCCTCGTCGGTAAAAATGGGGCTAATGGTCTGAGTGTCCCTGCGAGAGAAGGCGAAGGCGCCACGGGGCAGCTACAGTGACAGATGCCGACACTGTGGTCAGACGTGGTACAGGAGCCGTGGCCCCGCCGGTCCCGGTGCAGCTCTCGCGGCGCTGTCGTCCCTGCGCTCCGACTTCCCTCTGCCTGCCCCTCATGCTGCCTCTTCCATCCTGCAGGTACCGGTAACAGTATCGTGGTCATGACCACGGCTGGATTTCTTCATCAAGAACTGAAGATCGGCGAGAACTTTAAAGAGATAAGCACCTCCTTCCTGGGTTTCCAGCTCATGCCCGAGGTAACCCAGTGCGTCAGGTTGGGCCGGCACCCCCGTGCCACTGGGCTGCCACCGCCCGCGTCGTGACCCACTCCGCTTTAGCAGGAGCAGCTCTGGGCGGCCTGTGCCGGGTACGACGACATCTACATTTGGAGCCTGCGGGACCTCGCCCAGCCGCCGCAGAGGATCCACCTGCAGGACTGCTCCAAGATCAACTGCATGATCAGGGTGAAGAAGCAGGTAAGGCGGCCCCGGGGCTGCTGCTGAAGGCCCGGCCGGGAAGGACGTGGGTCTGGGGGTGCCCGAGGGAGCACCGCACGCCGCTGAGGGGGCTGCTCGCGGGGTGCCCGTGTCTCCTCAGCAGCTCTGGGTGGGCGGCACAGGGCTGTCGCAGGGGAGACGCAAGGGGAAAATCTACGTGATCGACGCCGAGAGGAGGACGGTGGAGAAGGAGCTGGTGGCCCACGCGGACACGGTGATGACGCTCTGCTCCGCGGAGGACAGATACGTGCTGAGCGGGTCCGGCCGCGAGGAGGGCAAGATCGCCATCTGGAAGGTCGAGTAGCCAAGGGCGCGTGTGCCCTGTGAGCGAGGGATGCGGCTTCTGCCGGCGCCTGGCGCCTCCCCAGAGAAGGCGGGGGGCACTGGGGGGCTCCGCTGCGGGGCCTGTTTGGCTGTCTGGCCTCAGTGACGAGACCGATGGTGTCGCAGTTTCTCCCCTGGACTTAGCTGATTAAACTGGACCGTTTCAGGCTGGGGTCCCTGTCAGGCAGCCTCCGCTGAGAAGTCGCCCTGTGCTGTCTACACGGCTCCAGAATCCACGACCTGGGCCAGCAGCAGGCCATCGGGAGCACGTTAGCCGGAGCACCCGTGACCTGCAGAGCTCGGGCCTTGCTTTTCCTCCACTTCACTCACTCACCACATACTAAGCACCAGATTTACAGAAGCCCGACAGCCAGACACTGACCTCTTGTTCCCAGCAAAGCTCACGAGAAGGGGTGTATTTTAAATGACCACGTGTGGTTGAAGAGGTTTGCGCCTGCCCTTGCTGTTGTCCCCCGACAGCGCAGGTGACCGGCGCCTGCACTGGGTTGAGGCTTTCTGGACAGGGCAGGGCCAGCTGACGCAAGCGCTGGGTCTTTTCCCTTTTAACTAATGCGACGTTCTTTATAATGAAAAAGCCTAGAGACTTCTTTCGCCCAAAGGTCGGCATTCCATCTAAAATAGCACAAACCCTTACCAGCTACTCGTATCCGTTTCCGCTGCACCTGCATCCTAGGTGCACAGCGTGTATGTATATGTAGATGGTGCCTTATTATTTAACTGAGGATAATACTAGCTATGCTCTTATCTTACTAGCTATAAATATTTGCAAAAGGGACCTTTTGTACATTTTTACCATTACCGTTGAGCTATCGTCCCCTATTCGTCAGCGAGGGAGGTTCTGGCACGGCTGCACTGCGTGAAGGCCTGAGGCCCGTCCCCTATGGGCCCACGGTGCGCTCTGCCACAGGGGGCTGGCTGCCGGGACCTCACCCCTGGGCTCTGGGGACTTGGATAGACATCACGCCGGACCTCGCTCACCCTGAGAGGTCTGTGAGGGTCTCTGTCAGGCCCCAGCGCACAGCCAGTCTTCAGAGGCATCTGCATTGCCTCCCAGGTGAGAGCTTTGGCCGGGCCTCCAGCTGGGTCTGCAGAACCCAAGCGTTCTGGAGGGTCTGATCACTGACTGACATTTTGGAATGTTCTGAGACTGTGGTGCGGAGAACAGCCAGGCGGCCTAATCCGGCCCCCCTCCCCTCTCGCCCCCCCCCAGAGTCTTTCCTTCTGGGGAGGGTGTGTTCCCCTGACTGACTTCTAGAAGGAAGGTGGAATTCTGCTTCTGTAAGCACATGAAAAATGAGAGTAGAAGCCTGTCAGAAATCCACATAAATTATTGAATTCCAACCCACACGTAACCAGGTATTTTCACCTCGTTGGTAATAAATTCTCTTTTTTACTAAAACACTGTTGTCCAGTTTCCTTACTTTATCCAACATTAACTGGTGGCGGCACTTTAAAATAATACGGGACTGTTCAACATCACTGATTATTAGAGAAATGCAAATCCAAACAACAATGAGGTAGCACCTCACACCAGTCAGAATGGCCAACATTCAAAAGTCAACAGATAACAAATGCTGGAGAGGGTGTGGAGACAAGGGAGGCCCCGCCCCACACTGTTGGCGGGAATGTCAATTGATGCAGCCCCTATGGAGAACAGTATGGAGGTTCGTTACAAAACTACAAATAGAAGCGCCATATGACCCAGCAATCCCATGCCTGGGCATATATCCAGACAAAACCCTAATTCAAAAAGAGACAGGCACCCCAGTGTTCATAGCAGCACTATTCACAATAGCCAAGACATGGAAACAACCTAAGTGTCCATCGACAGATGAATGGATAAAGAAGATGTGGTACATATATACACACAGACACACACACACAGACACACACACACTGGAATATCACTCAGCCATAAAAGAATGAAATAATGCCATTTGCAGCCACATGGATGCAACTAGAGATTATTATACTACGTGAAGTAAGTCAGAAAGAGAAAGACAAATCCCATACGATATCATTTATATGTAGAATCTAAAATACGACACAAATGAATCTACAAAACAGAAACAGACTCACGGACACAGAACAGACTTGTGGCTGCCAAGGGGCAGAGGGTTAAGGGAAGGGTGGAGTGGGAGTTTGGGGTCAGCAGAGACAAACTGTTTGTTACATACAGAATGGGTGGACAGCAAGGTCCTACGGTATAGCACAGGGATAACTGTATTCAGTAGCCTATGATAAACCATATAGAAAAGAATATTTTTTAAAAGTGTGTGTGTGTAACTGAATCACTTTGCTGCTATACAGCAGTAACAACATTGTAAATCAACTATACTTCAATAAGAAAAATAACACTGAAAAAAATTAATACAGGATCATATGGATTTGTTCTGATTCATTCTAAGCACCTGTCAAGTTACTTTAATGCAGACTGCATTTCCTTTATTCTTGGTGATAATTTCCAAGATCTTATTTGACAGTGATTGCAACTGAAATGAGTACAGAAAAATCAGAGGCTTTTAGGAAATAATCTTTTATATACAAGAGGAAGAAGAGGTGGACAATGGAGTTAAAAGGGGAATAAACTGGCTGGTGCAAGTGTTTGGTTCTGTATTTATGTAAAAACAATCTTGCCAGTGGAGTTTGTGGAAATGATAAGGGCACTTTTATGCCTTCGGTGTTTCCTCTGTGCTTTGGAGAGATTCCACGATGAATGATTTGTCATGGGAAGGCCAAAAATGAGCCAGAATTCATTAAACAGACAATGATGACTTCCCTACCTCAGCTTTAGAAACCGGAATTAAATTGGTACCCAAAAAAAAGTGTTTATCTTGAACTAGAAGCTCGTTTACTTTAATTTAATTTCAGCTCTCCAGCCGTATTTCAGACAATAGACAAGAAAGCTTGGTTTGGGGGCTGGCATGGCACCATGATGACAGTCAAAAGCTCAACCCACTCCCTGGCCACAGGGAATACTTTTATGATTTGTTCTCGGAAGATGCGAATGCACGGGTTGCTCTCAAATGACAGCCTTGGTACTGGATGTGATTGTAACATCTGAATTATAAGTGCATGACTTCGGTCCATTTCTAGGGGATTCCTTAAGAAGATGAAGAGGCGTTTTATCCACATGACTAGAGCGGGCACAGTTGGAAAACCAGGCAGAGTTGTCTTGCTGTTGCTGCTGCCTGCCAATGCAGGGGACACGGGTTCGAGCCCTGGTCCGGGAAGGTCCCACATGCCACAGAGCAACTAAGCCCATGCGCCACAACTACAGAGCCTGCGCTCTAGAGCCCGCGAGCCACAACTACTGAGCCCGCGTGCCACAACGACTGAAGCCTGCGCGCCTAGAGCCCGTGCTCCACAACAAGAGAAGCCACTGCAATGAGAAGCCCGCGCACCGCAATGAAGAGTAGCCCCCGCTCGCCGCAACTAGAGAAAAGCCCGCGTGCAGCAACAAAGACCCAACGCAGCCAAAAATAAATAAATTTATAAAATTTTTTTTAAAAGAAGAAGAAAGATCTGTCCATGTCCTAGCCCCTGGACCCTGTGACTGTGACCTTATTTGGCAAAAGCATCTTTGCAGATATAACTACGTTTAAGATCTCACGATGAGATGGTCCTGAACCCAAAGACAAGCATCCTTGGAATAAGAGAAGAGACCAACACACACAGGGGAGAGGCCAACTACATGTCATCTGCAAGAGCTGCACTTTAAATATAAAAATGCAAACGGTAAGAGCAAAAGGATGAAAAACGTATACCCTGCAAGGGAGAAGCATAAGGCTGGTAGAGCTGTTAACATCAGGCGAAAGACAGACTTCAACTGAAGGTATATTTACAAGAAACAAACAGGGGCGTGCATGAGGATGAGATGGTCAGTACATCAAGATGACATAATGGTCCTATGTGTATACGCATTTAGTAATAGAGATTCAAGATAACGTGATGCAAACATGGTACACCTGGAGGAGAAAACAGACAAATCTACGCTGGGAGATTTTAACACACCGCTCTCAGGAACTGATAGAACAAGCAAACAAAAAATTAGCAAGGCTACAGAAGATTCGACACTATCAACCAATGTGACCTGACATTATAGAACACTACGCCCAACAATAGCAGAATATCCGTTCTTTTCAAGTGCACGTGGGGTGTTCATCAAGCTAGACCGTATGCTGGACCACAAGCTGGAAAAGATTTAAATCACAGAAAATGTTCTCAGACCATGCCAAAATTAAATTAGAACTCAGGGGCTTCCCTGGTGGTCCACTGGGTAAGACTCTGCGCTCCCAAAGCAGGGGGCCCGGGTTCGATCCCTGGTCGGGGAACTAGATCCCGCATGCGTGCCGCAACTAAGAGTTCACATGCCGCATCTAAGAAGTCTGTGTGCCGCATCTAAGAAGTCTATGTGCCGCATCTAAGGAGTGTGCATGCTGCAAGTAAAGATCCGGCATGCTGCAACTAAGACCAGGCGCAGCCTAAATAAATAAATAAATTATATTTTTAAAAAACCTCTAATTGTTAAAAAATCAACGGCAATAATTACACAAAAATCTCCATATTAAAATTATCTTGGAAGTTAAACAACATACTTGCAAATAACCCATGGGTCTAAAAAAAAAATCACAAGGGAAATTATAAAATATTTTCAGTTGAATGACAGTGAAAACACAATATCTCAAAATTTATGGGATGCAGCTAAAGCAGTGCTCAGAAGAAAAATTATAGCTTTGAATGCCTCTACTAGAAGGTTTAAAGTCAACAATCTGAATTTCCATTATAAGAATATAGAAAAAAACATTTAATCTAAAACAAGGAAAGGAGGAAATAATAAAGATAAGACCAAATATCAATGAAATGGAAAACAGAATCAACAAAGCCAAAAATTGTTTCTTAAAAATAACAGGTAGGGGTGGGATAGGGAGGGTGGGAGGGAGGGTGACACAAGAGGGAAGAGAAATGGGAACATATGTATAACTGATTCACTTTGTTGTAAAGGAGAAACTAACACACTATTGTAAAACAGTTATACTCAAATAAAGATGTTAAAAATAATAATAATAATAGGTACACTCTCGTAAGACTGATCAAGAAAAAAAAAAAAAAGCAAACACAAGTTACCAATATCACAAATGAGACAGGATGAAATCTTATAGCCATCAAAAGGATATCATGAAAAACTTTATGGCAATATATTTGACAGTTTAGATGAAATGTATAAATTTCTTAAAAAGCAACTTTATGAAACCAATGCAAGACAAGTAGTTGAAAATCTGAATATTCCTGTATCTATTAAGAAGTTGACTTTAGTCAAAAACCTTCTGAAAATCCTAGGGCCAGTTGATTTCATTAGTGAATCCTAACAAACTCTTAAGGATGGAATATTAAAATTGCATAGAAACTTTCAGAAGAATAGAGGAGGGGAGGACACTTTCCAACTCACTTCAGGAGACCAGCATAACCCTGTTCTAAAATCTGACAGTGATCTTACAAGAAAATAAAAGTACAGATCAGTTCTCCTCATGAACATAGATACAAAATTCCTGAACAAAATATTAGCAGATTGAATCCAGTAATATTTTAAAAGGATAAAATAGCACGACCAAGTGGTGTTTGTTCCAGGAATACAAGGTTAAGTTAACATTTGAAAACCAATCTGTATAATTCAACATATTAGCAAAATAAAGGACAACAACAAAAATAACTAAATAAATAAAGGACAAAAGCCATAATGATCACCTCAATAGATGCAGGAAAAAAATTGACAAAATAAAACATTCATGATAAAATAACCTCGGCAAACTAAGAATAGAAGGGGACTTCCTCAGACTGATAAAGGGCATCTACAAGAAACCTACAGCAAAAAACATCCTTAATAGTGAAAGTCTGGGGGCTTCCCTGGTGGCGCAGTGGTTGAGAATCCGCCTGCCGATGCAGGGGACAGGGGTTCGTGCCCCGGTCCAGGAAGATCCCACATGCCGCGGAGCGGCTGGGCCCATGAGCCATGGCCGCTGAGCCTGCGCGTCCGGAGCCTGTGCTCCGCAGCGGGAGAGGCCACAACAGTGAGAGGCCCGCGTACCACAAAAAAAAAAAAAAAATAGTGAAAATCTAATTGCTTTCCCTCTAAGACTGGAAACAAGGCAAGGATGTTCACTTTCATCCCTCCTATTCAACATGGTCCTGGAGGTTCCAGTCATGGCAGTAAGGCAAGAAAAATAAAAGGGGAAAAGTACATTTATTCACAGGCAATTATGATTGCTTACATAAATCCTGAAAAGAATCTATTTTTTAAAATTAGGTAAGTAAATTTAGCAAGGTCACAGCTCAAGATCAATGTAAAACAAATTCTAACAGCAAACAATTGGAAAATGTAAAAATACTACTTACAGTAGCATTAATAACACATCAAATAGGAATACATTTAAGATGCATCAGACCTGTGCCCTGAAAATTCAAAAACATTGCTGAGAGAAATTTTAAAAGACCTAAATAAATGAAAAGATACACCATGTTAATGGGCTGGAAGGTTAAATATTGTCAAGTTTTCAATATTTCAAGTTTTCTCTCCACGTCGACCCGACAGATTCCATTTAATCCCAATCCAAATCCCAACACAACTTTAAAATAGATATAGTTGTCAGTATATATTGATTAAAGTTGTGTTGGGACTTGGATTGGGATTAAATGGAATCTACTGGGTCGACGTGGAGAGAAAACTAACATCTTGACAATATCGATACAGATATATGGATAGTTTTGGAAATGCCAAGTAGCATAGTCACGATAATCCTTAAAAAGAAGATCAAAGCCAGAGGACTCACACTATGTGATTCAAAGCTTTACTAAAAGATACAGTAATTAAGACTCAGGATAAACACGTCAATGGAACAAAATGTAGGGCCTAGACACATAAGTGTACAGTCAGGTGATATTCAACAAAAATTTCAAGACAATTCACTAAGGAAAGTCTTTAAAAAAAAAACAGTGCTGCAATTAGTGGATAAATGTATGGAAAAGAGAAAAAAACTCAACCCTCATCTCACTGTACAACCCTTATCTCACTACACAAAATTTAATTCAAGGTGGTTCACCTAAATTTAAAGCTATAAAAGCTCTAGAAGCATGCACAGGAGAATATCTCTGGAACCTTGGTATAGACAAAGATTTCTTAGAAATGATACAAAAAGTGCTGAATACAAAAGAAAAAATTAATATATTGGATTCATCAAAATACACCATTAATGTGGTGAAAAGAGAAACCACAGATTGGGAGAAAATATTGACAGTGCTACATCCGACAAAGACTTGTATCCAAAATATATAAAGAGCTCCTACAAATCAAGAAGATGACAAACATTCAATTAAAAAATAGGCAAAAAATACTTCACTAATGAAGCTATATGGTTGGCCAGTTTGAAAAGATGCTTAAAGTCATTAGTCATCAGGGGAATATACGTATTAAACCACAATGACATACCACTTGGTGCTTGTTAGAATGGCTAATATTAAAGATTCACAATAGCAAATAAAGATGAGGCTGTTGAGCAAATAAATGGAACTCTAATACACTGCTGCATAAAAATAGCATAACCACTTGGGAGAGCTGTTTGTCAGTTTCTTCTAGACACATACCTACACTACAACTCCACAACACCACACTTAGTTTTTTTAACCCAAGAGAAATGAAAACATATGTCTACAGAGAGACTCTTATGAGAATGTAACAGCCCTAAACTGGAAACACCCATCAACTTGAAAATGGGTGTGATATATCCTCACAATGGAATTCTATACAGCAGTAAAAAGGAACTAAACAGCAATGTGTATGACTCTCAAAAGCACGCCGAGCAAAAGTAGACAGACACAAAGGCTACGAACCGTTTCCAGTTATAGAAGTTCAAAACAGACAAAAGCAGTCCATGGTGATTGAATTCATAATCAGTGGTTGCCTGTGGTACGGGGTGTGGGGGGGATTGAGCTGGAAGGCATCAAGAGAGAATTCCCTAGAATGAGGGCATTATTCCATGCAGAGCGAGTGTGTTACTCAGGTGGAGGTATTTATCAAAACGCTCATGGAATTGCACACTTGCACCTGTGCGGCCACTGTATGTAAATTCACCTCACTTAGAAAACAAAGACTACAGATTCTATGGCTGTTAAAAAAGAATTAGGGGATATTTTGCATTTGATACCAATAAATTTGACAACTTAGATGGAATGGAAAATTTATGTGAAAAATATAAACAACCAAAGCTCATTTAAGAAGAAACAGATAACTGAATAGGCTTATTTACGGTAAAGAAATTTAACCCATAATTTAAAACCTTCACAGGAAGAAAATGACATAAAGAATTCACCGATGAATTCTTCCAAATATATAAGGAATAAACAATACAAATTCTACGATAATTTTTTTTTCATAAAAACAGAAGAGTTGAAAGCTTATGAGACTCTAACGTTACCTGGCTACCAGAACCAGACAAGACACGTTTTTACAAAGAAAATATTACAATCTTTACAAACAGTTTAGAAAACCAAATCTAGCAACACATGAAGAGGACATTACCTCAGGACCAAGTGGAATTCATCGCAGGAATGCAAAGTTGCTTTAATATTCAAGACCAACTGATGTAAGTCACCATCTTAACAAATGCAAAAAGAGAAAACACAAGTTCATCAAAACAGATTCAGAAAGAGTATCTGACATAATTCAACACCCATTCATGTTAAGAGCTCTCAGCAAACTAGGAATAGAAAGAAACTTCTTCAACTGGGTAAAGAGCGGCTACCAAAAACCCCACAGCAAACCCAGTACTTACTGGTGAAGAGCGAACGTTTTCACCGTGCAGAGTCAGGAACAAGGCAGACTGCCTTCTCTCACAGATGGGGAGAAAATCTCTACAAAATACGCATCTGATAAAAGACGTGTATCCGTAAAACTCAACAAGGAAAACAAACCAACTAAAAAACAGGACAAAAAAACTAGGTTAGACATTTCACTAAAGATATACGAATTGCAAACACAGGAAAAGATGCTTAACATCTAAGGAAATGCAGATTAAAACCACAATGGGACACCATTACACCACCCATAGAATGGCTAAAATTTTTTAAAACTACGCTGACTAGGACGCTGACAAGGATGTGCAGAGACCAGAGCCTCATTCGTTCGACTGTGGTAACACAAAATGGTATAGAGCCCGTTCTCAAACCCATCAGAAAAGAGTCCGGCAGTTTTTATAAAGTTAAAAATACACATACTCACCAGCTGGTCGTTTGACTCACCAATCCCTCTCAGGTATTTATCGAAGAGAAATGAAAATGTACATTTCATTACTATACACACAAGTCTCCTACTCAAAAGTTCCCAGCAGTTTTATTCATAATAACCAAAAACTAGAAACAATCCAAACGTCCATCAACTGTTGAATGGATAAACAAATTGCAGGACATTCATTTCATGGGATACTACTCAGCAATAAGAGGGAACAAGCTCATGGTCCCTGCAGTAATAATGGATGCATCTCAAGTATTTATGCTAGGGGCTTCCCTGGTGGCGCAGTGGTTAAGAATCCGCCTGCCAATGCAGGGGACACGGGTTCGAGCCCTGGCCCGGGAAGATCCCACATGCCGCGGAGCAACTAAGCCTGTGCTCCACAACTACTGAGCCCGAGTGCCACAACTACTGAAGCCCGCGCGCCTAGAGCCCGTGCTCCGCAAGAAGAAAAGCCACCACGATGAGAAGCCCCCGCACTGCAACGAAGAGTAGCCCCCACTCGCCGCAACTAGAGAAAAGCCCGGGCGCAGCAACGAAGACCCAACGCAGCCCCAAATAAACAAATTTAAAAAAAATATGCTAAATAAGGGAAACCTATCACAAAATACTGCATACTATTATATTCCATTTATATGAGACTCAAGAAAAGGCAAAAACTATAGTGACCAAAAGCAAACGAGTGATTGTCATGTATAGGAGGTGGGAGAAGGGAACGCCTACAGAGGGGCACAAGGGAACTTCTTGGGGGGACAGAATATGCTGCCGTGAACATGTGTACAGAAGTTTTTATGTGCACGTGTCTTCTTTCGCCTGGGTGTATCCCTAGGAGTGGAATTGCCGGGTTGCATCGTAACCCGACGTGTGTTCGACTTTTTGAAGCACTGTATCATGCCTGCAGTGCTCCTTACACTCTCTCCACATTTATCAGAACTTACCATACGGCACACTTAAAATTGGTCAATTTTACTGCCTGTAAATTATACCTCAAGAAAGCTAATTTTAAAGCAAAACTAAAAGTTGAAATCAAAGAGAAAAAGGAGGCAAATCATGATTAATCCTGAATTACACACTTTCCTGATGCACAGTGCTCAGATTAACGAGATGACGCCAAAGGTCTACTCACTTTGTGCCATGCAGACCCAGCCGAGTCCAAAGTCTCCTGTGTGCATTGCAGCAGCTGTGCCGGGAACGGTGTCACTCTGGATCTGTCACCTACCGCCAAGAGGGCGTGTAGTGGGTATGCTAGTTGCCGCCACCCCACTTGGCAAAAGTCCTCTGTGGTCCTTCAGGCTGGGTCTCCTTCTTCAGGACCCTGCTGCTCTCCACCCTTCTAGGACCCTGGGAAGAGTCCTACTCTTGTCTTTGAGAGTGCGTATGTGTGTTTTCTATCATTTCTAAGGGCCTGGAAAAGACACTGTGTGTCCACCTTCTGGTATCTCAGAGCTCGGTTTCCTGATCTAAAAATTATAAGTCTCTCCATTTTGTTGGCAGAATCAAGCGTGTAACAGAATGATGTAAGAGAACTGTGCAAATGGGAAGCATATAAAAGCTTTATAATTAAAGCCAATGTGTCCTCCAGACTGAGTTTGAAACCAAATGTGAGATTCCTAAGAATTTAACTCTCTTCACTAATAAATTTTTCTTCTCCCACTCCCAGGAAAATCCTAAAGCATACTTCCCAGAAACACAAATTAGTGAGTTTTTAGAATGATAATAGATGAGGTATAGACAGACAGGTTAGATAGACATAAAATAGATAAGGTAAATAGACATAAATACAACTTTTTTTCTGATTTTCCGATAAAGATGAAACAAACACCCCAAACAAAAACCTCTGTTCATACTGTTAAAACCATGTAGTAGACCAGTATGTGCCAATAAGGAAAGCTGATCAACTAGTCTGCGAAACAAAAAAACGTACATTGCAAACTCTACATAGTGTGGTCCAATTTTTGTAAAACAAAAACAAAAACAAAAACATTGTTTCTGCTTTAGCACACGTGGGACAGATGTGGAGGCGTGCGGGCTGGACGGGGTCTGGGGCACCGCTTTTCCGTTATCTACCGCCCGTGTGTGTGCGTCCTCCAGCCGGCGGCCTGGAGCGGCCTCCCCTGGCGGGTGACTGCACCTGAGCCAGGTGAGGCGGGGCGGCCCAGCACCTCCGGCCCGCGCCAGGTCTCGAGGGCTCTGCTCATCCTGGGCAGGGGCCGGACGGACACCAGGGGGCGCTGCGCGCTCGCTTAGCCGGGAAGAGGACGAGGGCGGGGCCCCTGGCTCCAAGCCCCTCCCCACGGAGAGGGCCCGCCGCTCGCTGCCTGCACAGCGGCAGGAGGGGCAACGCGCGCGGACCCTTCAGTCCCCACGACAGGGAGGCACGACCCCTTGCTCCCCGCGGCAGGGAGGTGTGGCCAGGTTCTGCCCGCGGGGGCGCTCAGGGCACAAGCGCAGGGCCAGGGCCTCCCAGTTTCCATCCTCCTGATGCCCAGGCGCAACCCCGGGACCCCGTGGTGATCTCGCCCCCAACCCCACCCCGCCGAGGGTCCGAGCGGGCCCCTTCGCCTCTCCGCCACCCCCAGGCAGGCCTCCCCAGTGCCCCAACTCAGAGCCAGCCTGCGCCCCACTGAAGGTCAGCAGCCTCGGAACAAATCAACCCATCCTGCGTTCATCTCTCACCGGCTGCGTGACCTTGGGCGAGCCCCTCCCCCTTCCTTCCTTCTGTTGCCAAGTGCAGGGCGGCTTACAGCCGCCCAGGGTCCCACCCAGCCCATGCCTGATGGCAGCTTGGCCGCTCCCCGGGCCGGGCTGGTGGTACCCAGGGCCGTTCCTGAGCTTTCCCCCCTTCCCTGGAAGGCTCTCTTACCAGCTGTCAGCACCCCATTACCCACCACCAGGACAGGCCTTGGCAAGGAAGGGCTGCCGGACATTTCCCACACCTGGCCTGGGGCCCCAAGCTCGGGGTCTGGCCTGAAAGAGCTGTGTCAGGCCACCAGCATGCTGGGTGGCTATCATCCCCAGCTGGCTCAGCCCGAAGCCCACCTGAGCCAGGTGAGGTGGGCCGAGTTGAGACCCCCACCCACCCATCCACCCAACCCCCTCGCCTCTGGCAGGTGCCCTGGAGGGCCTGGGAGTTCTGCCACGGGCCCCCAGGTTTGGGGCTGGGAGAGCCTCTGGGGACACTTCAGGAGCCCTTACCTAGTCCACACCCACGGGCAGCCTTGGGTCAGAGCAGGGCGTCTCTGCCCTCCCCACGATGGACCCACCCAGGTTCCAGGAGCCCAGCCACAAGAAGGCAGAGGGAGGGGTTCTGGAGAGGTGACACAGACACACCCACGCTGTCACCGGGCAGGGAAAGGTTTATTAAGTTTCCACCACAGCGTGACCCAGTGAAACAGACATAGGGAGAGCCTGGTCTACACCGGAAGGTGAGCGTGTTACACAGACAGGACCTTACGCACAGGGATGGGGCGGGGAGTGCCATGCAGCCACATCTACCGGAGAGAAGCCCCGAGACCTAGGGCTCTGCATCAAGACACACAAACACCAGGCCGCTTGTGCCCGCCTAATAAAAAAATTAAGTGACGTGCGATATTACTTTTCTTTATAATCCCTTTTCCTCATAAAACTTTGTGTGTTTAACACACACTTATATCACTGCTAAAATCAGCAAGAGCTATTACAGTGCTCCAACTTAATTAAGTTGATTTAAAAAAAAAAAAAGTTGTCCTGTGGCCAGTTCACAATGGAACTAAATAAGTTTTGTTCCGAGATGCCAGGGGAGTTTCTCTGGCGGCAAGAGGCATTTCCAACAATTGGGTCATTCTGCCACCGAGAGACAGTCTCGGTCAGCGGCACGTGCAGCCGTGCCCCTGGCAGCCTGGGGTCGGGCAAGAGGGCAGGGTGGGCACTCAGCTCGGTGGAGGGCCCAGTGGAGGCGGCCACTCCCGAGGACGGGCTGGCCAAGGGGCCCGGACGGCGACGGGTGGCTGCCCACGAGGAGGTCATGACAGCAGCCCCCAAACGTACCGGGCGTCCAAGGGCCGCGCTGAATCGACACCACTCCGCTGACAGCTGTGCCCCAGCAACGCCCAGGGGGTGGAACGTGGCGTCAGCCCTGTCAGGCAGGCCTGAGGCCCCAGGCCCGGAAGCGGGCAGAAGATGGATGGCGTGTCCTAGAAGCAGCCGCCTGCAGATGGAACACGAAGAGTCGGGCACGTCCGTTTCTGGCAGCAACCTTCCCAGGAGGCCCCCCACGGGGGTGCCTGCGCTCCCAGCTGGGGCGGCCGAGGGTGCACGGAAGGCCGGGTGGAAGCCCAACAGCTCGAAGGTGGCTCACGTCCAGAGAATCTGGTGTCTGACAGCCTTGCTCTGCGCAGCTGTCCCCGTCACTGGCCGCTGCACGCCCTCCGCCGCCGAAGGGATCGGCTGGCACCTCCTGGAGCATCTTTCAGCCCAGGCTACAGAGGCCTGCGGGGCCCGGAAGGCGAAGGCTGGACAGACAAGGCGGCCCTTCCCCACAGGCTCTGCAGCCTGAGAGGCCCCACCTAGGGGCTCTGGGGGCCGGCGATCTGCGTCTCCACACACTCACCCTTTAAGAAAACACACCCAAGGGCTACTGGGAGCCAACGACCCAGCCATCCTGCCTCCCTCTGGGGGACACTGCTGCCCACCCCCCCACCTCAGGGGCCCTCCAGCCACCCAGGCTACATCTTAGTGCTGACCCTGCCGACAGAACGGGGACCAGGTCCCGCCTGGCCGACCCCGACGGCCCCTCGAGCCCCCCCACGGGGCACTGCCGCACGGGGCAGACCCCCGCCGCGGGTCTGGGGCATCGCTTGGGAAGATTCTCCACTCAGCGGACTTTCATAGGGAACCAGGGGTGCAAACCAGACCTATGTTACCCTGTCTTGGTAGTAAGTCCATTTATACGACTCGGCGACCAAGCAAACCCCTGCCAAGCCCACAGGGCCTCAGCCACCCGGCCAGCCCACCCAGGGGTGCTCACAGCCCACTGGTCACAGCCTGACCAGCCCCCCGGCCGGAGCACCAGACAGAGGACCTTTCGAGTTAGCAGGCCACGGGGGACGTCGCCCGGAGGTACGGCGATAGAAGAACGCAGCCCGAGCCACAGTCGGTCGGTCGCAACCCTGCGTGCAGGCAGCCCGCCCGCCCTGCCCCTCGGCTTTTCTTAAAGACACAAGGCGACGACAGAGCTTCAAGTCAGTGCGACCTGGGAATAAGTTCACCCCCAGGCGAGGGGCCGGGAGGGTAGAGCTGCAGGTCGGCTCCAGGACCTCTCCTGACCCAGACCGCAAGGCACCTGCCCTCCCAGACCGACACAGTTAAGACACACTTTGGTCACAAACATCCAAAGGGCTTTGAAATCTGTAAAACTCGATGGCAGCACACTCACTTCTGCTCGCGGAGCCACCAATAGCGGCCACGCCCTTCCCTTTGCAGGCCTTTATCACAAGCACTCTGCAGCTCCAGCACGGTTCTTGTCCTAACGGTGACTTCAACAAACGTCCTCTGATGTCTTCGCTGGTTCAGATCACGGATCAAGTTTAAGGCTGGGATCTCCAGGGTCAACACGCTTTTCAGGTGCTGGTCTAGCCACAGGCCCCTCTTGCTCCTATAAATCAAGCCCCCAGCCGGGCCCTGGGGGCCCTGGGTCTGGAAGGGAGCGCTGGCTGTGGATAGGGGCGGGCCTGCGAGGGGTGGCCCTCTCCGCCACCCCCCACGTTGTCTGCTCTCTGGCCTCCCCGCTTTCTAGCTGCCAGGAGATCCCTCAAGGAGCAGCTCGACGCAGGCTGCGATCGAATCACAGTAGGAGGACCCACCATCCGGAAGCCATGAAGGCCACTGAACTGCATACAAGTGACCTGCTGGGGGCACCCGCTGGGTTGGCGGGGGAGGGGGGCGAGGGGGAGAGTGCTGAGAAGCACACACCGGATGGCCGGTGGGTCAGTGGGGGCCTCGGGGACACCGAGAGGGCCTTCAGGGGTGGGAAGGACTTGCCCGTCCAAGCACGAGACTCCCAAGGCCACGCTCCAGCTATGATGCTATCGAAAACACTCCCATCTTCCGGCCGGTTCTCTGCGATCCTGGGCTTCTGAGGCAGGACACGTGGCCTGTGGACACGTCCGACATGGACAGGCACCGCTGCTCCTTGGTCACAAATCACAGCCTACAAAGTGCCACCAGCAACGGAGAGACAGGGCAAGACCAGAGGCTGGTCAGATACATTAAACACGGCTATTCCTTTCAACACACAGAAAATTCAAGTCGTTTATTTAAAAACTGCTTAATTTCATCTTGAAATATACGTTTGCTTTAGAACGATCATATTGCAGCATGATTCTCATGCATTTTAAAGTACTTTATTAAAAAAAACATCAACTTGAGGCAGCGAAGTATTACAATCCTCTCTCACTTTATCCGGGTGATGGGCGGGAGGCCTCCCTCTTTCTCCTGAGATCAGTAAACCTAGACTGACCGTTCCAAAGAAGAAAAGCAGAAACGGCTTAGTTATAAAGAGGGTGTGGTTTGAAAAGCATTTCCAAACAGCTGCAGCATGTGGCGACCGTGCTTCCCCGGGGCCCGAGTCTGGCCCTCCGCTGAAACCAGAAACACCGCGCCGAGAGTTGACCCGTGGACCGGACGGACCTTCCTGCGGTCCCAAGACCCACTTCTTCACTGTGAGGTGGCTCTGATTCCAGCGGCCAGCGGGGCGAGCAGGCGCAGAGGTCAGAAGGGTGCAGAGTGTCCGGCGTGCGGGCCTGGCGGTGGGGCGCCAGGGGCAGAGCCACGCTGGGAGCTCTGCCCTCGTGATTTCCCCCACAAATGGTTTAAAGACAAATCAAAGTGCAACGCAAGGATCACAGCCTCTCCGGGGAGCTTCGGACAGGACGACGGGCAGGAGGGCTGAGCACAGGCAGCAGCAACACACAGGCGGACCCGCAGGCAGGGGCAGGCGTGCTAGTGCAAAGGGCTGCCGCGGCGCTGGCGGCCCATCCCAGCCCGCTGGGCGGGGTGTCTGGAATTGGCCCTTGTGAATTGCCCTGGTCACCCCACGAGAACCCGGGGGCCTTGCCTCCTCCTGGCTTTGGTGTCACTACTACTGCTGCCCGCCGCCCACGAACGGGGCTGTCCGGGCACAATGCGGCAGACTCTGAGGAAAACAGGAGACAGATGCCGTTCTTCCAAGAAAACCAGTTTTGGGGGGGGGAATAAAAAAAAAATAAGAAAAAAAAATTTTTTTTCTAAAGTAATCATAGAGAAAAATACTCTCCAATAGCTGCAGCACCAACAAAATGTGATGAGATCTGACAGAACGTCCAAATACCTGTAGGCGTCCACAGGGAAAAAAATTTGATAAAAATGTTTTAGTCACTGACTACATGACCACTATCTGAAGAATTCAGATAAGATATAGCAAAATACATCAGATATTTTTGTTTTCAATTACAACTTTAGAAATGCAAATTTCTTATTTTTTTTTCCTAAATCACTTATGGCCTACGTCGTAAATCTGGTTTATACTTTTAAACCATGCAGAATAATATACCTGCAGAGTAAAAGACAAAGTTGGAATTAAAAGATCTTTTTCGATTAAAAAAAAAGATTTCAAATGATTCTTTTTAATTGTGGGAAAAGTAATTAATGTGGTATTCTTGCCTAGTGGCGCAGAGCTACCCTCCAACTCCCGAGGCTCCACTGCGGTTTGCGCTGCCGCTAAGGCCCCAGCGGCCGGCCTGCAGGGGGCGGTGTCGCCCGCCCCTCCCCGCCTCCCCGCCTCCCTGCCCACCCTGGAATGTGTGTGCACGGGGCGCGGCTCAGACCATCGACTCGGTCTCCACGAGCCCCTGCGGGCCCTCCTTCCGGGACAGCTTCAGGACCGTGGGCTTCTCGACGCTGCTGCTCCCGCCTTCGCCCAGAGCCTGGGAAGACAGGCCCTTCTGCTCTTCCTTGGCCTCTTCAGACCCCTCTGGGTAGATGACCAGGAAGGTGGCCGTCAGGAAGCCCAGGAAAGAGCCCACAGAGGCCACCATAGGGATCACGCGCACAGTCCCGACCGCATCGACCACGCTGCCCAGGGCGGAGGCCACCAGGATCTGGGAGATATAGACCTGGCAGGAGAGGATGGCACAGTCTATGCCAAAGCCACGCTTGGAGTTCCCGGGGCTGTGGTGAACGTACTGCAAGAGAGGAGGACACAGGCGTGAGGGCCGGGGGTCAAGCCGTCGATCATCCTTCCCAGGGTGTGAACATTAGCTCAGAAGCCTGGACACAAAACCTGCCTTCCCCTCAGCCTGCTTGTCCCCGTCCTCACCCGACTTCTATCGGACATACAGGATTGGAGGTTCTGGCCACTGCGATCAGGCAAGGAAAATAAATTAAACCTATTAAGAATTGGAGTATACGTATAGCTGACTCACTTTGCTATACAGCAGAAACTAACACACCATTGTAAAGCAATTATACTCCAATACAGGTGTTTAAAAAAAAAAGAATGGGAAGGGCTTCCCTGGTGGCGCAGTGGATAAGAATCCGCCCGCCAGTGCGGAGGACACGGGTTCGAGCCCTGGTCCGGGAAGATCCCACACGCCTCGGAGCAACTAAGCCCGTGCGCCTCAACTACTGAGCCTGCGCTCTAGAGCCCGCGAGCCGCAACTACTGAGCCTGTGTGCCGCAACTACTGAAGCCCGCGCGCCAAAGCCCGTGCTCCGCAACGAGAAGCCACAGCAATGAGAAGCCCGAGGACTGTAACAAAGAGTAACCGCCTCTTGCCGCAGCTAGAAAAAGCCTGCGTGCAGCAATGAAGACCCAACGCAGCTCAAAATAAATAAATTAATTCATTAAAAAAAAAATACAAATGAGAAACAGAAGTGTTGTCTTTAAAAAGAATCGGAAAGCAAGAAATAAAGCTCATTATCCGTGGATGATGTGATCGTGTATGCAGAAAGGCCAGAAGAATCCATAAATATACTATAGCAATTAACAGAATACACCATATTTAGGGAATATCACAAAGGCCCAATACTATAAACTTTGAACTCTCTCTAAATGGATATATGTAATCAATGTGTTTCCAATTTTAAAAATCCCAGAAGCTGATTCTAACATTTAAATGGTCAAGAATACCCAAGACAATCTTGAAGAACCAAGCTGAAGAACTTAAGGCTACCAGGTTTCAGGTCCTATTATAAAACTACTTAAGACAGTGTAGCATCATCTGTCTAAGGACAGACAGAGCCACGGAAGAGAATACAGAGATCCCCCCAGACAGACACCTGACTTACGATGATCACGGCCCGGCAGTGCAGGTGGGCACACCGGGTCACATGGCCATGAGGAAGCCGTAAAGTTCTGAGATCTACCTTAGACCACACACACGAAGTCTACCCCAGGTAGGCCCCAGGCCGAGGGTGCAAGTGCGAGGGAAGGCGTGAGCAGGAATGTCCCATGCAGCAGGGCCGGTGAGAACCCCAGAGCCGCCCACAGCTGGTGACCCCGCCCCGGGACCTCACCCACCAGCCCCTCAAGGCCCCGCTGGCCACACACCTCCTTGATGTCGTGGTACTGGCCGAGCAGGGCGTAGGGGCAGTAGGAGATGCTCATGGAGACAACGCCCATGGTGCTGATCATGATCATGGCCACGTAGACGTTGGCGAACATGGCCATCACGGCTGTGCCGACCGAGAAGCCCAGCGTCCCCAGCACGTAGATGACCCTGATGCTCAGGTCGTAGTTGTCCAAGTACTTCTGTAGCAGGGCTGCAGAGAGAGGGGCCACCGCAGTGACTGACGGGCACCGCCCACTCGTCCCCCTCCCTCTACCGCGGCACGCAGCCTGGCTCAGAACGGGTGGGTGCCCCGTCCTCCTTCCCCGCCAGGCCACCACGGGCTGCTCCCCAACAGGCCACAGCTCGCCGTGGCCCCCTCGGCCGCCAGGGGCTCCGCACCTCAGAAGGAAGCCGGCGCTCTTGGTCCCAGACCCCACAGCCTGGTGCTATCCTGCAGCTCCCCGGGGCCCCCCAACCCTGCAAGGCCAGGCCTTCCTGATCCTTCCACCAATCCAGGCACACTCAGCACCTCCTGGGCCCTATGCCCGGTCCTGCCTCGAAGACTGAGTTGTTGCTGGTTTTCCTCGCGAGCGCCCACCCCTTCTGGGTCTGGAAGGACAGACCCCCGATCACCCTTCCGGACCCAGCCCTCCTGAGAAGGGCTCTATTAAATAAAGCATTGACAGCACCGTGGCCGTCATGAAGGCTGCCCGCTGCCCCTGGCCGTTATCCTCCTCCTGGTCATCCTCAGGTAAGAGCACAGGCAGGGGGCCCGGCCCAGGCTCAGCCAGGAGACCCCTAACTGCGGCTCTGCCCCATTTCCAGAAGGTGTGCCGGCAGGTCGCTCCCGGGACTCAAGCCTGTCACCCGCACCCCTATCCTCCAGGGCACAGCTGACCCCAGGGAAAGGATGCTTGTCTCCTCCAGCCACCCACACCTCCTGCAGGGCCCAAACACACCGTATGCGCTCAGGCAGGACCCAGGATGCCGGCCTCACCTCCCCCGGCCTCCTGGCTGAGGGGCACAGCTCCTGCAGTACCGCCACCCCCTGAGCCGTGGTCAGACCCCTCCCCGAGGAGCCTGGGCGGGCAGACGCCCGCCCGGAGGACAGCCCGCGGCGGGTCTCAGGACACCGGTTCCCGGCATCAGGCTAAAGTGGCTTCTTCCCAAGATGAGGATGGGTGGATTTCTACGCTGCTGTCCCCGAGGGGTGGCCCTGTCTCGTCAGGGCCCGCCGTCCACAGAGCAGGATGCCCGCCGGTCTTCCCAGTCGTGGAGCACGTCCAGACAAACGGCTCACGTGACTGGGGGCCGCTTACCTGAGCAAGTCGCACCGGTGGCCGCGTAGATGACCAGGCCCCAGCAGCCCATCTTCACGCCCGCGTTGTAGGCCTGCCATGCAGTCGAGTTAGATGGAGCCTGTTCCAGAAACGAGACTGGGGTTCAGGGGGCGGGGACAGAGCGCTGTACCTCCGGGCAAAGGAGGTCATTTACGTCGAGATCTACATCTCGACTGCAGGCAAGCCGCATAGTACAGTGGTGGCACCCACCACACGGTGCAGGAACGGCCAGGGCCCAGGCCGGGACCTGTGGCAGAGCGTTTGCGGTCCCCCCCCCCCCCCCCGAGCCTCGCTCCTGCCCCGCGTCTGGCAGACGCGACTTGCAGCCCCTGCCTCGGCCCCCGTGGAGCCCAGAGGCCGCACGAAGCAGCTCAGACGGTCCAGCACGGTGAGGACCACGTGGGGCGGGGA
Organism: Kogia breviceps; assembly: GCF_026419965.1. NCBI lineage: Eukaryota > Metazoa > Chordata > Mammalia > Artiodactyla > Physeteridae > Kogia > Kogia breviceps. Next base: position 75,378,586 of record NC_081326.1, read on the forward strand.
GGGCGGAGCCCGCGGCAGGACCACCTCGGACCTCCCGGCCCGACTCTGGGCGACACTGGCGCAGGTGCGAGTCGTGACGCCACGGGGACTGGGAGCCAGGCCCAGCCGGCCTGGCCGCGAGCCAACAACATCGCGGTTTTAACCCTCTGCACGCGGCGGGAGTGGGCCTTCCTGCCTCTGGCTCCTCGGCGCTCCGGCACTTGCCAAAGCCTGCCGTTTGCTCGCCGCGGACCCCACCGTGAACGAATGCCCTCTCGGGGGCACGTGACGACTCCCGACCGCGTTAACAGGGGCGCGCGCTGGCCGGCGGCGCACCGTTATGCACCCCTGCAGTTTTGGGGGCGGCCTGCTGGGCGCCAGGGCACCAGGCTGTCACCGCAGCCGGGCTCCGCCCCCCCACCCCCGCAGTGCCCCAAGTGGGGGTCCCCGGGCGCTCACCTTGGGGTCCCCCTCGAAGATGACCTGGCCCATGAAGTCGGTGTAGAACACGGCCTCGGCGATGACGGAGAACCAGGTGAGCAGGTGGCAGAGGCAGAGCCGCACCAGCTCCGGGGGCATCTTCAGCATGGACAGCCAGAGCAGCCGGACAGTGGTCTCGCCCTCGCCCTCCTCGCTCTCCGTGTCCCCGCTGGACGTGGTGGCCCCGCTCTGGTTGCGGCGGCGGCAGCGCTGCCGCTGGCGCTTCTGCAGGTCGTACAGGTCGCTCATGCTGCGCGAGGGCTTGATCAGGACCACGGCGTTGGCGCGCCGGTAGCGGTAGCGGTGGGACCCGGTCTTGCCATAGTAGAAGGTGCTGGAGGCCTGCCGGCGGAACATGTGCCGGCGCCGGCGCCCGGAGCCCGCCGTGGCCGAGGGCTTCCCGTCTATGCGGCTGCAGCCTCCGAGGCCGCCGCGGGGCGGGGAGCCGCCTCCGTTGGGGAGCCCGGCCGTGCTCAGGTGGTTCTCCAGCAGGGTCTCGTCCTCCCCGGCGGGCTCGCAGAGCGGCGGGGGCAGGCGGGGCGGCCGGGCCCGGGCGAGCTCCTGGCTGGTGCTGCAGGGGGTGCCAGCGTAGGAGGCGTCGTGGAAGATGGAGGGCTCGATGTCGTGCAGGAAGAGCAGCTCGGGCTCCAGGCCCAGCGCGGCGTCCGGCACGTGCAGCACCGAGTCGCTCTTGCTGCGCGCAATGCCCGCGTCCAGGTAGTCCAGGGCCAGCTCGTGCTCCGACTGCACCTCGTCCGGGAACAGGGCGCCGCCGTCCAGGACGCTGGCGCGGGGGCCGGGGGCCGGCGCATCGGCCGCGTCCACGCCGCGCTCCGGCTGGGGGCTGTAGCGCTCCTCGTCGATGCTGAACAGGTGCAGGGCCACCGACACCGAGAACACGATGGCCGCGAAGAAGAAGAGCACCTCGTTCTGCGTCCGGAACCAGGCGCCCAAGAAGGTCTGGGTCCAGTCCAGCCCCCCCAGCACGTAGCCGACGGCCCCGCCGAGGCCTGAGGGGCGGGGCGGGGCAGCAGTGAGCGCGCAGGCGCCTCGGCCCCCAAGGAGGGAGCCGAGCTGGGGGGAACCCAGACGGGGGTTCACCCCCCCCCGCCACCTCCCCCCGGCTCCACACACACACACACACTGGGGTCCAGGGCCGCCGCTCAGAGAAAACGGGAGGAACAAGGACATGAGGAACGACACCTCAGCCCGGGTTCGGAATCCTGACCTGACAGGTTCCGGCTTCGTGGATTAGGGCAGAAACGGGCGGCTGCCTGGGGAACGCTCTCCGCGCTCACCGCCATCCCCCGAGCTCACATTCCCACATTCCCGGCGGGTGGGAAAGCTGCCCAACTGCAGGGAGCGGCCAGCACAGGGCCCTGGACTGGGGCCGCCCGGCTAGCACGTGCCCCGCCCCAGACCACAGTCACTTGGCCCTGCCAGGATCCCAGCTCGCTGCCTCGCCCACCGGCGTCTGAGACAAAAGCCTCACGCGGAGGCCATGGGAGCAGCCTCTGCCAGCCCTGCCGAGCGCAGACAAGCCGGGTCAGGACCGGGCGATGGCGAACGCGGGACAGGGGCCTGGGGGCGGGCCAGGGGGCAGGGCGCGCTCTCACCGGCAGAGAAGGCGTGGATGTTGAGGGCCATGTCCTGCTCTTCACTGTCCACCACGTCCAGCAGGTAGGCGCGGATGGGCCCCTCGGTGGCGTCAGCGCTGAAATCCAGGACCACCACCCCCAGCACCGTGAGGACGATGCCAATGGGCTGCCGGGTGGGGACATCGCCGAGAGACAGACCTGACAGGGCACAAAGGAGCAGCCGATCTCGGCCCAGTGGCAGGCAGTGACCTCCTGGGGAGACAGCGGCCTCCCACCCCAGCCAGAAGGGCACGTGCTCCTTGGCACAGCCTCTCCCTACGGCAGGAGAGTTTTGTCTTTCCTGGCTCTGGGAAGGAGGCTGTGGGCCGTGATCAAGCACCTGCCTCAGGTGAGTCTGGCCCTGAACCCAGAGGCCAACCTGCTCCCCTGACAGCTGAGCTAAAGCTGGCTTTACTGGATTCACCGCCGTGGGACCCAGGGGCACTCTGTGCACCAAAGTGATGAGGGGGCGCTGGGCTCATGGCCTGGAACCCAGGACCAGCCCCTGAGCTCTGCAGATGAGGCGGCTCTCAGACACACCCACCCTGCTTGAGGGCAGGGAAGCTGCTGGCTACCTGGACCCTGAAACGGCCGGGAGCAACACAGGCGCAGCAAGACAGAGGGCACCGGGCCGGAGCTCCGTGCCGCTGCGTTTGGGCCACAGTGGGCCGGGCCCACCTGCACACGCAGGTCCTCGAGAAAGCCGCAACATGCCCTCTAAACTGTGCCCGCAGGTGCCAGGAGGGCGGCACCCCCGGACTCCTGATCCGGGGGCATCTGGACGGCGGGGAGGTGGGTGGGCGCTCCGCTCAGGGAGGCCTTCCTCGGCCGCCCCCACCAAGCTGGCACTAAGCTCGCCCCAGGCGGCCTCACGCAGCCTCTGAGCAGCTAGGTGAGCGAGGCTCTGGCTCCACGGCAACGTTTTCTGCGCCGCCCTCCCCAATTCCCGAGCCTCCTAGCGTCAGTGAGCCCTGCCTGAACTGATGCAGACTTGGGGCAGGCTCGCCTATGTCAGAACACAGACTAAGCCTTCGACTTAGAAAGTCGTTGCCAGAGAACAGGGTTTTGTTTTTCACCAGTGCTGACGGCTGCTCTCAAGCAAAAGCTATTTTCCCACATGCAGTTGCTTTAATTGAAAACAAAACAACAACGAAAAGAAGCAAAACAAACCACGAGTACACGAAAGAAACAAACAAAGTATCACACTAGGTCTGGACATTTTCAATACCAAGCCTAAGAAAGGGAGAGAAAAAAAAGAGAAAAGATAATTTCTGAAATAATGCTGGAAACAGGACGTGGTGTCAGATACGCATTCAAAACAAACGGATCACAACAGGAAACGCTCCCTGAGAACAGGTTCCCACGGCGTTCCCACGTGGGGCCCGTGGCCTGGCCACCGCCCGGGCGCCCGGGGCCCCACACAGCTGCCCAGTCTGGGAGCAGCCAGTCTGGATTCTTTAAACCTACGCATCTTATCGAGTCCCGGTCAGGGCTCTGCGGGACACTCACCGATGGCAGAGCCGTTAAGGAAAAGTGCCACTCCAAGGAGCACGCCGACGCACAGCACGAGGATGAAAGGCCGCCGGCGGCCCCAGCTCAGGGTGCACCGGTCACTCGCGGAGCCGATGAGGGGGGTGAAGATGAGGCCAAGGATGGGGCTCAGGAACCAGGTGAGGCTGTAGTACTGCTCCGGAAGGCCTGCAACAGACACGCGGGCCGTTACACACGTGGGCGGGCGTGCTGCAGGCCACCTGCCCCGGGCAGCTCGGGCCACGCGCACACACCCCTGCCTTCTAGAGAGCCCCCAGGCAGACGTCCCCACCTGCCAGGCCCGGTGTCTGAAATCAGCCAAAGCCCGACGGGGAAGCATCAGGTGGCCCCGAGGCCAGACCCGGGCCGAAGAGCCGCTGTCCTGGGACCTGCGCAGGGCGCACTCGGCGGACGGACGGACGGACACAGAGCGTACGGTGCAGGACACAGGACACAGGACCCAGAGGGCCCGGGCCGCCGTGCACTCGTGGAGAGGCACCTGCAGGGGTGGCGGCTCGAGGGCAAAGACCCTCTCATTCCTCTGGCACCGACCAGGGCCTGGGGTCTCAGGGGCTGCTCAACGCCACCCTCGGGGACCAGGTACTGGGCCCATGGGCCCAGAACAAGGCGGGCCAGGGCCTGACGCTCTCCGCTCCCGGGATCCTGGTCCTCACAGCTGAAATCTATCATGAGGGTCCCGCAGAGGGGCCTCACAGCCACTGACGCACTAAATGACCCCAGCAGTGGGCTTCTGAGTGGTTACTGAGGGGCGGCAAGAGGGGAGGCCTCAGTGCGTGTCCAGCTGGAACCAGGAGGTTGTGTCTGGTGCTTAATCCTCCTAACTGCCCGGGGAGGCCGGGATTCCTGTATCCATTTCACAGACAGGAAATCTGAAGCCCAAAGACGCTTAGGTAGGCAATCTGCCCTGGGTCACAGCGAAAATGTAGGAGCCTAGGACTTAAACCCAGGGCCGCCTGACTTTAGGGTCTATGTACCCCCCGCCCCACTCTGCACGCATCCTCCCTATAACACAAAGCCAACGCGCGTCGCCACCGGAACGGCGAGAGTCTGGCTCAGTCACGCGCGGGACGACACGGCGGAATCCCGCCCGTGCTGGTGCGCAAAGGGCACACACCGCGGGCTCCATTTACACGACGGCCGACGGGGCTAAAGGAGTGTCTGCTGGCAGAAGCCAGGGTGTTGGTTGCCCGTGGGAGGGGCAGGGGCTTCGGGCTGGTAGGTTCTCATCTTGATCTGGGTGGGGGTCCCTGGTGACGACTCGCCCAGCTGGAGACCTGGATCATGCACCTCTCTGTATGTCACACTTCAATAAAGAGTTTACATTTTTTTTAAAAAAGCGTGCCTTGGCACGCCAGCGGCTGTTAGCTCATGTTTTACCAAAGACGCCGAGAAATGGAATATTGTGCTGAACTACTAAGAATAATAAACTGTGTAGGAGGAGGAAATCGTTTTCAAAGGAGGAGGGAAGCACCTTTCAGAATCGTTGCTAACGTGCCCATTAAAATATTTATGCATTCGGCCTAGAATTCAAGGTGTCAGCCTCGACCTTTACACCACACAGAACCTTAGGAAGGGCGAATTCTGCTCCTGATTCAAGTCAGCAGAGCGTGCTGGTATTTCAGGAAGTGAGAAGCTTGCCGGGTGTGCCCCGCTGACAAGCGGTGGTTTACACAGCAGGCCCGGGTCCTCGGCGTTCGCTGTCCAAGTCAGGCACTGAGGGAGAGGAGCGGATGGGGTGCCGGGCAGCGGGGGCAGAGGGGGCGGGTGTTTCTCCGGCCATGGCAGGTCGAGCTCTTTACAGAGCAGACGGCCCTGCGACCCCGGCCGGGCCCCTCACAGGGGACAGGGGACAGGGGACAGGGACGGGAGGTGCCAGGACCCGGCAGCATCATCCCACGCACCTGCCTGGATGTCGGGGACACGGGAGGAGTCAGCACTGGATCCCTCCTGGCACCTCAGCTCGGCGTGGCCGCAGAGGCTGCCGGGCAAGGCGGCCAGCAGGGCCCCACTGTCACCCCGTCGCTGCTCAGAGGAAAGGTGTCCGTTCCAACGCCTCTCCCCCTCAAGGTCAATGCTCTGGAACACGACTGAGCAACCCGGCGGCCCCTTCTTGTTAAGAAGGTTGCCACGCTTTTTTAATGGTCGAAAAAGATCAAAGTAAGAACATTTCCTGACATGTAAAAAGTGTCTGTAAATAAAGTTTTACTGGAAGGAGGCCACACTTGTCCGCTGATGAACGGCTGCTTTGAGCTCCATGGCAGAGCTGGAGCTGCTACAGACACGTGGCCAGAGCGCCAGGAACGTTCACTCTGGCCGCAAGAGGAACCGCCCGCCAACCCCTGCTCCAGATGCAGCGCGGCTGAGTGTCGGCCAGGGTTTGTCTGTCTCCTGAGTTGTGCTCAGTCGGCCCTACAACCGACGTGGGAAAGAGGGGTGTGAGATTTCCCAACAATGACTGCGAATGACTGCTGGACGCTGCCCGTCTTTGCCGCACCCGTGTCTTAGGCTCTGTTCATCGGGAGCACACGCACCTCGCTCCTGAGCCCACCCTTCCGTCCTGTGAGCTGCCCTCTGTACCCCTGGCAGTGCTTCGTCTGCATCTGAAGCCCCCTTTGTCTGGGGTTAATACTCCCCCCAGCCGACTCAGGCTGCCAGTTCCCACCTTTTCACCTCAGCCCCTCTGCATCAGTCACCGTGTTTTATGAGAAGATGGGCGGGTCTTGCTGTTCCATCCACGCGGGTGTGTCTCCTGGCAGGCGCGTTTCATCACTTACATTTAGAGTAACTGCTCACGTGGGTGACGTCAGGGCTGCCGTTTTAATACTTGCTTCCTGTCTGCCCCCTCCTGGGGTCTCTGTTCCTCTTGTTCCTGCCTCCTTTTGGTTAACTGAGTATTTCTCCACATTCCATTTTAATTTACACCTTGGCTTTTTAGCATTATTTTGTAGTGGCTGCTCTAGAGACTGCATTACATGTCAACTTCCAGTCTATTATTAGCGGATATCGTTCACATCACATAAGAAAATTAGTGACTGTCTGTGCCCGTTGACCCCAAGCCCCTTTTGAAGCTGTGGCACATACGTTTCATCTGCAGGCTCGATAAACCCCACGCTGCGCTGTGAGCTTTACCTTAAACAGTCATTCATTTTAAAAGAGTTAACAGGAAACTGGTCTTTTATTTTTACCCACCCATCTTACCATTTCCATACCCTTCCTTCCTTCCTTCTTCCTCGAGATCCCAGTGTTCGTGTGGTATCACTTCTCTTCAGCCTGAAGAACTGTTTTTAGCTTCTTCAACATTTCTTACAGAGGTCTGCTGAGGACAAATGCTTAGAATTTACCTAAATTCTCTTTATTTCGCTTTTTGCTCCTAACGGATATTTTTGCTGGATACAGAACTCTGGGTCAACTCCTCTCCCCGCCAGAACTTGAAGACACGATTCCACTGTCTTCTGAGAAGGCTGTGACAGACCACATGACTACATACATGTCTTTTCTTCCTCTGGTGCCTTTGAAATTTCCCCTCTGTTGCTGCTTTTCGGCAGTTTGACTACGGTGAGCCTAAGCGAGGCTTTCTTTACATTCATCCTGCTTCCCGAAGCTGTGGACTTAAGCTTCCACCAAACTTAGGAGGTTTTCAGTTATATCTTACTTCACATTTTGATGCCCCATTCCCTTTGCTCTCTTCCGGGACTCCAATTACACGTATATTAGACACTGCCCCACTGCTTCCTGAAGCTCTGCTCATTTCTTTTTTCAACCTTTGTTCTCTCTGTTCTTCATATTAAGTCATTTCTAGAGACCAATTTCTTAGTGCACTGAATCTTCTCTCATCCCTAAGGTTAATTTTTATTTCAGATACTGCATTTTTCAAGTCCAGAATTTCCATTTGGATCTTTTTTTAGATAGCTTCTGTTTCTCTGTGGAGATTTTCTATTTTCCACCTAGAGCCTGTTTTCCTTTATGTCCCCGAGCAGAGTCAGAACGTGTCTGATGACTCCAACACAAGTCATCATCTTGGGGTCAGGTGCCTTGGGGCCTTTTCTCTGGAGTGAAGGTCACGTTTTCCGTTTTCTTTTCTCCCCCAAATGTCTGATAGTATTGAGTTGTAGCATAGACATTATAAAACGATGTGTTGCAGGGACTGTATTCTGTTACATTCCTTTGATGAACAGCGATATATTTCCCCCCCCAAAAGGTCAATAACTGGACTTTGATGAATAATTCTGGTAAAAGCGTTTGTGCACAGATACGCAGGTATAAAACACATATAAAAAATGAACATAGAGATTCCTTCTCTCCTTAAGTACATCTTAGAACAGCCATGACTAAGTTTAACTTGATATGTATCTCAGAGCTTAAAAACCCAAGAAATTAATAACAAATTTTTGTGCAGTTTAACTTGAGGCACATGCGTTTATTGTCCTAACACTGGAAATACTTTCTTGACATTTGATTTGATACTCTTATTGGTGAAGCTTTTGCCTTTCAAAAGTTTTCCTAGGAGAAAATACAAGAAAAAAGTATCTATATCCAGATTACCCATCACTCTTTGAACATTACTTAGGAATAACATGACCTTAAAATAGGTCAATTTTGAAAAACACTGACAAAATGCTGGACTGTTATTCTTATATATTCAGGATCTCTTTCTGAAAAAGAAATGAGTATAAAAAAGTAATTTTGTCCTGACATTGGTGGGATGAGATTACATCCATATGGTTCACAAATCCAACACACAAGAGTGTCTGTTTTAAATGAGATCAACGCCAACAGGTAACAAGAAGTAGAGAAGCCAACTTGAGGAGATGCACTCATCCTACCCAGTCCCTCGCGGGTGTTACCAGCGTTGTTGATACTTTTGTTTTAACAAACAATTGACTTGGCTGGACTCGAACTCAAAACCGTCTCCCCTGTTTTTTTAGCTTTAGCTAAAAAAATCTGTCCCATTTCAGGAATTGCCCAGAGATACGAGCAGAGATGACAAATGGGACTTGGGGTCCCCCATCAGCTCTAACGCTGCCCTTGGGTTCGGATACCCAGCTGTGTTTCAGCCCCTCTGGGCGGCATCCCGGGAGGCCAATCTTCAGGGAGAACGCCATAAAAGAATGAGAAGCTCACCGGGGGCCCAGCCCTCCTCCTATTTTGGATGCTATGAGGGGAAACTGCACGGATAAAACTGTTCCTCGAAGATTCGGCCCCTTGGCTGGAGGGGCATGGACAGTGGCCAAGCGCTTGCTTCTGGCCATGGGCTCATTACCACAGTGCTGACCATGTGCTGAGAGGGGCTACACGGCCTGGTCACAAGAGAACTGCTTGTCCACACTCTCTCCCTCTGGCCTACACGAACATTCTGTGAACGTCTGTGAGCTGCAAGGCTCTGCATCGGACGGGAGTAACTGAAGACTGACCAGAGAACACCGGAGTGCCCGGGAGACATGCCCCGGCCCCAGTTCGCCCTCGGCTGCTAAGTGCCCACCACCCACCCCCAACCGACCGCGCCGGCAAATGTGGGACACACAGGGTCTGGCCGATGGAAGGAAAGCCTGTGCTCTTCCCAAGTACATGCTACGACAGGGACACGCGTGGAGAGGCTGGCCATGCAAGGCGACAGAGAAAGCCATCTTCACCGAAGACGCCCCCTGGAAACCTGGGCTTCTCGCCCCTCCCTGGGAGGGAGCGCGGCGTGAGCAGCCTGCAGTGCCCCGGGACCGCTCAGCGCCCGACAGGAGCCCAAAGGAGCCCTCACGTGGCAGCTCACGCTTCAGCACCCGACAGGCTGACCCAGTGCCAGTTCCCCTTGGGCAGCGGCTTTCACACTCCTGGGGTCCCCGTGCCCGCTGGCCATCGTGTGTGTACTTTGCCCCCAGGAGCTGCTGAGCTGGGGACACTGGCCTGCCCGGGTTAAGGGCGCAGCTCACCCCGCACGCGGAGCCTCTGAGGTTCACGTGCGCGTCACCGGAGTCGCACTCCATCCCGTAAGCCTCTGCTCGGGCTGCAGTGCCCCCTCCCCCCAAAAAGGCTCCTTTGCACCGAGCCGTGCCCTGTGCTAAGCTTGCTGAAGGTGGCCTTTCGGGGCAGGGCTGTCGGGGGAGCCTGTGCTCCGTGGACGCATCCCCTTAGACGCAGAGGCGACCTCTGACCTGTGTGACAGTACGAGGTGAGGTACGAGATTCACAGACGTGAGCCGGCAAGTTCTGTCCACCTTCTCTGAAAACACGCGCGTGACTGAAATGAAAACGGGCACAACGCGGCTTAAAGCGGCCTCTCAGGAACACATTAGCAAAGTTGTCAAGCTGGGCGCTGGGTGGCAATTCACCCCAGACCCGCGTCCTGCTGGCCCAGAAACACCACCATCGCCAGGCTTCGCACCAGCCGGGCGCTGGCCACCTCGGGAGGGAGCTGGAGGGGCTGCGGGTATGTATGGATTACCTGCTTCGGAGGCTCCCCGGAGCCCGGGCCGCCTTCACCAGCGCAGCGACCCTGGGAGACCGAGGGACGTGGCTCAGGGCTGGCGGCGAGTTAGGCCCTCAGCCCACCTGCCCCTTCAGCTTTGCCCTCCGCCCCCGCCAGCTCCAGCCTGTCCGTCCGACAGCTGCCGAGGCGGCCGGGCCACACCTTCCTCTGGTTACGGTGCCGTCGTCGCCCCCCACCCGACCCTGTGCAAACGACTCCTTCCTCATCTCCCATTCCCCCCGCCTACTGCAGCCTGGTTTCCCCCAGAGCCCCCACCCCCACCCCGAAACTGCCCTCGGAGGTCACCAGGCCACCTACCTACCAACCCAGCTGGCCCCTGTTTATTAGACTTGGCCGAAGGCCCCAGGAGGGCAGAGGGCGCTGGCACAAGTGCCAGCTCCTGGCACAGAGCCCGGGCGAGCATGGACGCCAGAGCCGCGTGCTTGCTGCGTGAAGACGCTGCCAGGAGGGCCCTTCCACTCGCACCCCCTCCTCCTCCCTGCTCGGCACGGGACCCCCCACAGCCAGGGAAGGCCTCCGTGGAGGGGGAACCGGGCAGAGGCTGCAGGGCCAGGAGGAGCTGGTCAGGCCGAGGAGGCAGGAGCGCCCAGGAGGGGCCGACCGGTCGGACGGTAGCCTCTGTTCCCTTTGCCTTGCCCCCAGTTCTCCTAAAGTCACCCTGCGCTGCACAGGGAGCGCGAGCCCAGCAGGAGCTGAGCGCCTGGGGACAGCCGGGGTCACCCCGCGCTGGGCAAGAAAGACAGACACTTCCCATCACGTCCCCAGAGCAGCCCCGGAGGAGCGAGCGAGCCCTGAGAACACAGCCCCGACCCCGTCCGTCCCTGGCGTGGCTGCCGCTGGGACGCCCCGGACACGGCATTTCCCAGCAGGGCTCCAAACACACGCAGCACCGGTGTGTGTAGTAAATAATTTTTGTTTTCTTCCCGGCAAAAACGAACAACAATGGTGGGACCAGAAAGGCTCCCCGTTCACAGGAAACGCCGAGGGTGTCACCGCTCGCCGAGGGCTGTGTGAGGTCACGGGCGACAGCGGCCACGCTCAGTCACTCAGTCACGCGCACGGCCTCCCATTCAGCACAGCCTGCGGCTTCTTTGATAAACTGGTCCTTCTGGGGGGAGGGGGCCAGGGGACTGGGAAAGCTGCCTATAAATCTTTAACAAAAGATCTGAAAGGGGAATAGGAACTGCGTTCTTTCTCTCAATAGACAAAGCCTTCCCCATCAAGATACACTTGTATTCTCAGACAAAACCTTCACGATAACATTAAAGCCATGAGAACTCGCTCTCTGTGGGAACGCTTGGCAGCCCGCAGTGACCCCGGAACGAATCCGACCCAGTGGGGAACGTGGCACCGAGCAGCCCCCTTGAGGGCCACAGCCATGAAAAAGAACGGGTCGGGGCCCGGACGCAGGCATGGTCCCGAGAGGACAGGGTCCCCCCGAGCACAGAGGGTCTGCACGGGGCAGGGGGCAACCCCTCGTCCAGCTGGAGGGAGGGCCACAGAGCTGAGGGAGCCTTCCAGAATCCCAGGAAGGCAGGAAGGAGGATTAAGAAAAAGCAGCTCAGATGCCTGGCGTCCCGAATGCGCCGGGCCGGGCCCTGTGGGTGCGTCCGCGGGGGCTCCTGTGCGGCCCAGGCCCCTTCCCAGAGCCCAGTCCCTCACCCCGGGCTGGACCTGGGAGCCCAGAACTGGACACAGACGCCCCTCATCACAGCACTGACGAGCAGGGACGGGTGCCTGAAGGGGCCGCTGCGGGGAGAGCCACATGACGCAGAGCTCGTTCGTTCGGGTTATGCGTGAGGCGCTCCCTGCGGGCGGACTTTGAGCAATTCCGGATGGAGAGGCGGTAGAGCCTGGAAATAGCACGGTTTGCGCTTACCAAAGGCACCATTAGTCAAATTACAGAAGGTTCCGAACAGCCTTTCTTCTGGTACAATAAACATGCTCCAGCCCCTCATGGTGGCCCTGAGGCTGGGCTTCAGTTTCCAGGGAGTAAACCGCCAGCCCCACTCGGGGGCTGCCCAGCACCTCGGTGAGAGCGCTGGTCCTATGCTGAAACGAGGAGGAGCCTCCAGGGTCCAGCAGGATGCCCTCGGCCAGATGCAGGCAGGCACTGAGGCTCTGGAAAACGGGGGGGGGCCCTTCCTGCTCTGTTGGGGCCTGGATGCGGGGGTCTTTCTTCCCCCAGCTCCCAGGAGCACAGCCCACTGCTGACTGGAGCACCGGCCCCTCCCCGCCACCCACCCACGCCACACTCTTCAAAACAGATGCTGCACTGAGCAAGCGTGCCCAGGGCACGGGTGGGGGGACCGAGCCCGCCCCGAGCCCTGCGACGGCCACTCGGCACCCCGGCCCAGGTTGGCCCCTGTGCAAGGCCTGGACGCAGTGGCAGCCAAGGTCTCTCCCAACTCTGAGAGTCTGCGACCTGAATCAGGGTCGGGGGGAAAGAACCCGGCCACCACCCTATCTGCTGCGATTCACAGCTCTGGTTTTAATAACACGTGGGCAGCAACACCCCCAAAGCTCCGGCGGAGCAAGGTTATGGAGCACGTGCTGGGGTGGGGGGACCCCTCCTGCAGACGCCGGCCAACTTCCCTGGTGTGAGTCAGTGCTCCCTCCGGCTGACCTCACGATACTGAAGTGAGGTCAGTGAACCGGGGTTTCAGAGAGCCTTTGCACGACATCTCCACACGCAGACACGACACACAGAAGTCACCTCCAAGGGCCGGGGACAGTGAAGTGCAGACGGATAGGTAGTTAGGCACGCGAGTGTGTTACCTTCCTTGTCAACGCAAGTCATCTGTAAGCACGTAATTAACGTTTAAATAATGGATGTGCTCAGCCAAGGACAGACCCAGAGGATTCCTGGAAATTTAGGAGTTGGCTCCAGCACGCCCCCTGGGCTGCAAGCAGGGCCCGGGGCCTTCAGGGTCTGCTCATTATATCCCGCCTCCTGAAAACGCTATTACAACCTCTAACCCCATCTCCCTTTATCACATCTCCGCCAAGCGCAGCAGGCGCAGCTCCTGAGGGGCAGGGGCGCTGAGGGCCGAGTTCAAATCCCAGCTCCACCACTGACGTAACTCTGTGGGCGCCTCCTTCCTCACCTGCAAAAACCCGTAAGATAACGTCATCTGTAGATTTGTATAGGGATTATTAGGTCGCTGGAACAGCTGCTGCTGGCATCGTCACCACGGGGTCCGCACACCTCACTTCTAAGAGCAGGAAGTGGGAACCAACACCGTTAGACGCGCTCTCCTCTCCCAGTTCGCTGCAGACTCAGGCCTGGCCTGCCCTCAAGAAGAGGAGAGGCTCGAATTCTGATTCTACACTTTCTGGCCATGGACCCCTGGGCGAGCCACCTCCCTTCCTGAGCCCCAGCTCCCTCGGCACAGACGGCCTTGTCCAGGACCCTGGGGAGGACTGACGGGTGACGGGCCACATCCCCGGGCCGGCGTGGGAGCGTTATTCACGAGCCCGTTTCGACACTGCCCTTCCGTCAGCGCTTCCAGAATCCCTCCACCCTGCCCGCCAGAAAAGGGTTCCAGGGGTGGTCGGGGAGGGTGCCAGCTCCACCCTTCCGCTGGTCCGAGACAGCTTGCCTCCAGAACTTTCCCCTCTGCACGGCCACGGCCAGGGCCTCGCCTTACTGCAGCGCAGCAGGGCCCCAGAGCTGGTGACACGGGAAAGCCAGCGGTCGCGGTCTGGCTCCCCGTCCAGGCTCACCTCTGAGCCTTCCTCCAGGCAGCCGGGCTCTCGGGGCTTCTGTGCCCTGGCCTCTGCGGTGCTGTCCTGCGTGGCGCCCTCGGAACCCGCTGTGAAAGTGGGTGTCCTCCCCTTAAAGCTGGCCCGCCCTACCCGAGGACAGGGGCTGCACTGCCTCGGCGCGTGTGGCCTCACCGCCGGGGAAGGTGGAACGCTCGGCCCCAGAGACGCAGATGACCTGCAAGGGCTGGGCCTGGCCCGCCCTGCCCCAGGCCACACCACTGACACACACACACACACACACACACACACACACCCCCGGCGAAACCAACGGCGCAAGACGCCTACCCTGCTCTTCAATTAGGTGCGATGACTAAAATTCATGAGAGGCACGTCGGGCCCCATTTATAAGTCATGAGTGTCAGATTACAGGGGGGCCCGGCTGGTGCCTGGAAAGGCGCTTCAAACCCAGGTGGTGGCCGCGTCTACACAGACTGCATTTCCGGTCTGGCTGTGGTTAAACCCTGCTTTGCTGTCCCAGTCTAGCCCAGAGAACGGTGAGGAAAATGAGAGGACGTACTCGCAGTCCGGAGACTGTGGAGAGAACCCGGGGGGCAGAGGCCTTCGGCCAGGCCTGCAGGGCAGGGCGGCAGCGAGACGGGGCAGTCAGGCTCCCGGCTGAGGAAGAGGAAGAGCGAGTGGGCCTGCACGGAGCAGCCGCTGGGCCCAGAAACCTGCCATCACAGCAGGCAGCGAGAGCCCCTAATAATCGTGCTGTGAAATGACAGCAAAGTGCAAGGGTGTGTAAGTCCAGAGGGACTTTAAGGACACATAAATAATTTGGTTGAAACTGATGAAGCCTCACACCCTCTCGCTAGGCTCGGTGCCCCCGCCCCTCCCGAGCGGAGCCTGTGGCCGACACTTGGCTGTGCTGACCTTCTGCAGGGCCAGGGGCAGGGCTCTTCCACCCGCGGTCAACAGCCCAGCACGCAGGTGTCCGGCCCTGACCGCCTCGAACTGAGACTCACGCTTTCGGTTTCTGCCCATTTTTGCACTGCGTGCTACATACACCTCCCACTGCGATTTGCAGATAAAGTATTTCTAACAATCACTCCCAGTTCAACATGATGGGTGGCAGTCCTTCAAGTTTCTTTCTGTGATGTTTCCATCAGTTTGCAAGCTGTAAGACACACCCCACATCCTCTCTCCACTTAAACGGGGGACAAACAACCTATACTCACCCCAAGACAAACGCCATCCATATACGATTTACATAATTTATTGATACATGTGTATGCCTTTTGTGTAAGATTTAAATAGCTGGTTTTTTAATGACAAAATTACCATCATCTGGGAAATATTTTGCTGGTGGACACATTCTATACGGATTGCTTTTAAGAGCAAAGAGTAGGACCTCCCTGGTGGCGCAGTGGTTAAGCATCCGCCTGCCAACGCAGGGGACACAGGTTCGAGCCCTGGTCCGGGAAGATCCCACCTGCCGTGGAGCAACCGAGCCCGTACATCACAACTACCGGGCCTGCGCTCTAGGGCCCGCGAGCCACAACTACTGAAGCCCGTGCTCCGCAACGAAGAGTAGCCCCCGCTCTCCGCAATTAGAGAGAGCCCGCGCACAGCAACAAAGACCCAGTGCAGCCAAAAATAAATAAAATTTTTTTTAAAAAAGACTTCTAAAAACCATCCTTGCTTTACCACTGCTGGTGTGTGCACTATTGGCAAAGGGCAGAATTGCTCAGGTTTCTCTGTAAATCACCTCCCTGGAGTGGCATAGAAGGCCTCCTAGGATCTGGCCCACCAGGGGCCGGAGCTCCTCAAACGACTCTGCACCAAGCTCGCGCCACGCAGACTTAGTCACGGCTTCCCGAACACGCCACGCTTCCCTCTGCGCCTCTCCCTGCCGTGCCGCAGCCTGGAGTGCGCCAACTCACCTTCGCTCACTGACCCGTTTACTCTTTGCAACCGGGAGGCCCAGGGCCGCGTCCTCCACACAGCTTCCCCGCCCCCTTTCTGTGCCCGGGGGTTGCCTCCTGTCCTGTTCCTGTTGTCCGCATGCCCCCCTTTGGCAGAGCAGGCAGTGACCTGTATTCTGACTGCCCTTGCTACTCTTCCTCCTCCGGACCATGAGTCACAACCTTGACCCCAGGCCCCGGGAGCCCCGGGCACAGCCTCGGCGCCGGCGTGCTTGATGACCTCCCTCCAGGTCTTCCCTGACCTGGGACCCTTCGATCGCTGGCACGAGGCCGCCGGCATCCCCACACGGACCCCCGCGTGCACGCGGCTCCACCTGAAGCAGAAGCCTCAGGCCGCTCCCGCCCCCCCCCCCCCCCCCGCACCTGGCACCACGCCCGGCACCCGGCAGGTAGGTGCTCAATAGGTGTTTGATCAAGAACAACAGGCACAGAGCTCCTTGGGAAAAACGACTGCAGCTGACACTTCATTGTTTCTAAAATACAATGATCTGAAACACAAGGAAATCCAGACTTCCCAACGCAAACAAAACAGCCCCACGCAACGGTTTTCCAATTATCTCAGTCAAAATTCAGGAGACTCTGACAAAGTCCTGCCTGTTTACGGGTCCTCCCGGCGCGCTGCCCGTGCTTTGGGCGGCAGCGCGAGGGTCCCCCGGCCTGGGTGGGCGGGCACGTCAGGGCTCCCAGGCACGGACACACACGTGTGTCTGCAACTCTCGTCCACTGGACAGAGCGGGCAGCCTGCCACCTCCCAGCCTGGGCCATGTGTCACCCTTCAGGCTTCCTCAGTCTCTCGTCAGCAGGAAATCCAGTTTTCAGTCAGATATTCTGTAAGGCCCATTCAGGATTTTTCCACATTTAAAAAATGGAGGCGAAAATACACATCACGTAGAAGTTGCCACTCGCAGGCGCTGGGTTCAGTGACATCGGGGCCATCCCCACCGTCCCCCCAGGACTGAAACCCTGTCCCCACGCACTCGCTCCCCGTGCTCCTCCCCCAGGGCCCACATTCTACCCCAGGGCCTCATGGGAGTGGGACCACACGGTCTTTGTGCTTTTGCGTCTGTATCGTTTCACTTCGACTGAAAGCCTCTCAAGGCCTGTCCTCCAGCCCGGAGGGCGCACCTGCCCCCCTGCTCGATGGCGCTCCGGGGCCGGGGGACAACGTGGACAGCGAGCCCAGCACTCTCCACACAGGGAAGGACCGAGTGCTGGACAACCGCCCCCCAAGTCCCAAGGGGAGTAGCTCGAGCACCCACCCTCCCCCAGCACCAGGGGGCCCTGGGGAGCGGAGCAGACCTGCCCCCGCCCTCGGGCCTGCAGGCGGGCGACCCAACATAAGCCTCCGGCTGAGCCAAGTGCCACGCGGGGCGGGCAGGGCCAGGGGAGAGCCGTCCCCAGAGGGCCTTCTGACAACGTTCTCCAGGACGGTACAGCACCAGTTTCCAGCGATGCAAAAAGAACTGCTGGGTGAGAAGCACGACAGAGAAACCCTCCGCCACCTGAAGGAGGATGGCCAAGCCTGGGCCGGTTTTCGCCGAAAATGAAAAATGGAAGCTTCGATGCAGAATTCAAACCCCAACACTCTGAGCTGTCCTCAGCCCAGGGACCGGATCCGCACACACTGAACAGCGGCGGCACGGGGGACGGGCCCAGAACCAGATGCCTCAGGACCCCCCGCCCGCTGTGACAGCAAGTGTCCTCACACGTCCCAGGCACGGGCCGGCGGCCCGAAAGCCTCTGGCCCCGGGGGGCTGCAGGGCCTGTGGGCATCGCCTCGGCTTGGGCAACGAAAGCAAACGGTTGCGAGCTGGGCGCTGTGTCCTTCCCCTGGGCTCTGGTCACCAGAGCCACCACTCGCGCCTCGACTACTTGCCCATTTCCCGGACCTTCTGGTACAAGGCCTCCAGACTCCTCGAGCTGTTCCTCTTTCAGGCGGCATGGTGGCCCGATTCTCTGAAAATAGCCCGTAAGTGAACTCAAGGAGTGCCAGCTGCAGAAGGCCCCCGGGGCGTCATTCGACACAAAGGGGATTTTCCCAGGAAGGCAGCGGGCACTCCTGAGCTGCAGAAGTGCCGCCGAGTGTAGAGCACACCTGTTGGAAGGTGGACGTTAGACGCGTCATATGCGAAAGGTCACTCGCAACGGGTCACCTGTGGGCAACATCGTGCTCACTCAAGGAGGCCACAGGGGACCTGCGTTTCCACTTGGGAATCAGCATGAACCTGCATCGCTCAATTCTCACCAAAGACTCGTGTTCCCCGGCGCTGCCCCGTGGATTTTGAACACTAGCCTGAGTCAACAGAACTAGAAGGCACTGGGCGGGCCGGGCTGTAACCTCTAACTCAGGGTGGGGTGAGGGGGCCGGAGCCTGGATTACAGAAGGGTGTTGATGCGGCGGGGGATTCAGCGGGGCTGCCCCCCGGGTCACGTTCCCACTCTGCTGCAGCAGCACTGGCCTCGCGGTCAGTTTCCCTCAGCAACCCATCAATCCGGGGAGCGGAGGACAATGGCTATAGCACCTAAGGCACTTAAACGTCGAATGTTTTCTTTAAGGCAGGCTTTCAAAGGGTAGGTTTTTCCCACAGGAAGAAAAGGTGAGGTTCAAGTTGGGACAAATCATATCCCAGGAATCCTGATTCACATTAAGCTGGGACAGAAAGTGGAAAAGTGTTTTAAGAAGAAAAATAGACATAAACAAAATGAACAAAGTTTCACCCCTCCTGAATGAGGCAGACAAGACTAAGCCTAACCTTCCGCATAAATAACCCTACAAACCACTTGGTCATTCCCAGGCCATCACGGCACCCCCGACGCGTCTCACTGTCAACCGAGAGACCACAGGACATTCCTCTGTGACTCTCCTTTTCCCTCCAGGACACTTCCTGAACCAAGAAGGAAACAGCGGGAGGGGGTCTGCTGCCCAGGGGAAAAGGCTGTCTGGGAACAGCCTGGGTCAGCCCAGGAGGGCGCCTGCCCCTCGGGGAGGTCTGCTCAGGGCTCTGGGCAGGCTGTTCCCAGACTCTCAGAGGGGACCCCACGTTCCCACTTGATCCCAACTCTGAGGCCAGATTCACCAGCTGCACCTGAGGGCACACACACATTAACATGTACACATGCACACATTATACCCATGCACACACGCACACACATGCACATATTATACACATGCACACACGTGGCGTGCAAATGACGGGCACCTACCTCCAGTGCCAGGCATGCAGCAGGAGTTGGTCTGCAGAAGCTCCTGGGCAGCCCCTCCCTTGCCCTCAGACCACCGGCCCTGCAGGAAGCAGGCACGGACGCTGCTATGCCTGCTGGGGCCTCTGGGCCCCCAGCCCCCAGCATGTCACACCTTCACCCTCTTCTTCGCCTCAAGTTTGTGGGTCTTACCAGAACCCCCTCGACACTAACAAAACAGCAGGTTTTATAGGTGCCCCTCTGATCTCCTTTTATCTGACGCTTTGAGCCAGAAGCCTTAAGAACATAACATATTTTTACAGGCCCTTCCAAAAGCTGCAATGTTGGCCGAAGGGTGGGAATCCAGTGTGTAACAGACGTGGCCTGTCAGGAAGCGGGAGAGATGACGCTGATGCTGAAGGCACCTGTGGCCAGCCCCGAGGTCATCGGGAAGCCTCCTGCGAGGACGGGGCCAAGGCGCCCCCACCCCCATCCCGAAGGACACAGCTTCGGCCTGGAGAGAAAGCCACAGGCTTTCTGCTCTGACCTGGATGCTCTGCTGCTGCTGGGGGCTTGTCGCGTGTGTCACACGTGCGGGAACCTCCTGACGAAGGCGCACGAAACCGGCTGCCTACAGAGGCAGCACGAGGTGCTGCAGGGCAGGAGGGGCGGCCGTCTCACTACCATGACCGCTCAACTTTGTGAAAACGCTGTATATTCGAGAAAGCAGAACTGAAGTTTTTAAAGGCACCCTCCCCTGCGAGGGAGGATTTAGAACCACGGTGGCTGCACTGGGCCTGCTCTGTGTTCTTCCCAAGCTCATGGGGCGGCAGTCAAGGGACTGCTGGCCTGCAGTGTCTCCTATGAGAGGTGGGAGTTCCTCCCATGCGGTCTTCTGCCCCCTCGGCGGCCGACCAGAGGTCTCGGCCAATAGGACCGGGGAGGGAGGGCTGTCCTGGCATCACAGCCACCTCCTCCTCTGCTGCCGCGTGGGCCTTCCGTCCTCCGCAGCCCAGCAACGCGGCATCGCCTTCTAGCACCGAGGGATGGCACCGCTGCTGGTCCAGAGGCTCCGGCACTAGAGGTGCTCACTTGGAATCAGGGGCCCTCGATTCAGGTCCCAAACTGGCCGGACGAAAGCCTTCCCGTGGACGAGGCCAAGAGTGCTGCGGCGCCCTCGGTGGTGGGGCACACACTTCACGCCAGGGGCCAGCAAACACAAACGGTTTACAGCGTTCCGATTTAAACTGCACTTACGGGCCTCCCCGGTGGCGCAGTGGCTAGAATCCGCCCGCCGATGCAGGGGACACGGGTTCGAGCCCTAGGCCGGGAAGCTCCCACGTGCCGCGGAGCAACTAAGCCCGTGCACCATAACCACTGAGCCTGCGCTCTAGAGCCCGCGAGCCACAACTACCGGGCCCACGTGCCACAACTACTGAAGCCTGCACGTCTACAGCCCATGCTCCGCAGCAAGAGAAGCCACCACACGGCACGGAGTCAGGAACCAGGAATAGATGTTGGTTTGGCAAAAGAACCATCTCATGAGAATGAAGTTACCTGGTTTGTCACCTGCGGAGCTCCCTGGGTGGTGGGTGCCCCAGGTAACGAGCTGCTCGGCCCAGTTTAGGTTTTCTGACCTGTCATCAGCGGGGTTGCTCCTGCCCTGGCCCCCGGGACTGCTGGAAAGAGGAATGATCCGGCCTCCTCCGAGGGCGCGTGCAGAGCCCAGGCGCGTGGCTGAGGCTGGCTCCCCGGTACCCACCCCACCACTGCGGCCTGGGCTCACAGACGGACCGCGAAGTTGACTCTAACCTAAACACGGATTCCAGCTGTCATCCTCAACGCCAGGCGATGGGAACCTGGGAAGAGACGGTGGGACTTCAAAGCGGCCGCCGTGAGACGGGCTCCTGAAGCACCCACGCCCGCGCAGCAAGGCTGCCGACCTTTGGAAGAAGCCGTCTCGATTCCAGCAACACCCTCAATTATGAAAAGAATTATTCCAACCAAACAGAAAATACAGACTCTAACAAAGCCACTACCCTTCAGTATGCCACAAAATTACCAAGTGAATCCCAGACGACTTGAGATGGGCGGCCGCGGGCTGGGACGCCCACCACAGGGGAGAACCACGCAGGGCGGATGTGGCGGGACCTTCGCGGAGGCAGGGGAAGGGAACCTGCTGGCGGGTGAGGCGTCCCCTGGCGCCCCCCGCTGGGGCCCGGCACCCAAAGCTATAGGGATCTCCGGGGTCTCAGAACCAAGACCACGTGGGGCTCCGCTCCCTCCCGATTAGGGCGTGTGCCTCACCTGCCGGAGGAGGACTCAGAACTCAGCATCTCCCCCGTGAAGTGGAGCCAGCAGGGCGGGGACGAGCCCCCCACCCCGGTGCCCGCTGGGACCACAGGAGCGCATGGGAACCGGTCGTGATTCCCGGGGCCTGCGCGCTCCGTGTGCCCCCCGAGCACCACCTTGCCGCAACCACTGCCCGCCCCTGGCCCTCCTCCCGCCGGGCGGCTGTGGGGTGGAGGCCCCCCCGGCCCTCAACGCAGCGGGCCTGGAATGCAGCCAGAGGGAGGGGCCCGGCCGGGGGCTGGGGGTTTAGGCTGAAACCACTGACTTCCCTCAGCTCTGCTCACCACGCAGCCCAGCTGCCACAGCAAGCAGAGAAACGGGCCCTATGCACGGAGGGCCGAAGACCACAAGCCAGAAAGGTGTGTAACAAACAGTGACACCTACAGCTTCCACCGCCAGGCTGCTGGCGCTGAGACGCGGGCCAGACACTTCAAGGTCTAAACACACCCGACCTCCCGCGCCGTGGGCTCCCGCGAGGCAGGTGAGCCAGCCCAGCCTCTGCTTCCTCACGTGGGACGGTGACTAATGCCGTCTCCCCAGTATTTACGTGTGTCCTCATCGGAGGGGTTGGGCATCTCTAACGGAGACTGGCCACATCCGCTTCAAGGGCGAGCACACTGGAACGAGAGGCGATGCATACGGCTCCGTCTGGGGTGGGCACTGACTAGTGCCCCAGTTCCCCACGGGCCTTCTGTGTCCTACCCGCCAGCAGGTCCAGAGGCCTCGTGTGCCCGGCTCGGGGCAGGCCGTCCGGGACCGAGGAAACCAGGGGTCCGGGCTTTGACGAGGCCACGCGGACACGTCTGGCATCTAAGGCGCGTCCCTCGTTCTTTCCTTCCACACACGCACAGTGAGCCTGCCCTGGGCACGGGCCACTAGGTGAGCCCGCCTGAACCGGCCCTGAAAGGGGGGCAGGGCAGGGCGGGGAGCCAGTGACGGGGAGACGGCGCTGCTCGGAGCCTCCCCGGGGGCGGAGGACACGCACATGTTGACCACCAGGGCCTGGCCCGGGGACGGGCTGCGCGTCCTCACATCTAAACCGCCGCCCACCGCGGGAGCGGGGAGCAGGACAGGATCATCCCTCGGACGGAACTAGATGCCCAAGGGCGTCGTATCTATCTGATAAAGGACACTTTAATAAAGAACTCTCGCGACTCACTGAGGAGACCAACAGCCTGACTGAAATACCGGCAAAGAACGTGAACACACACTTCACCTAAGATACACGAATGCCCTCTAAGCACGTGGCAAGCGGCTCAGTGTCAATATTCACGAGGGAAACACAAATGCTGTCAAGGACGCGGAGGCTGGAGGGACGGTCTCCTCTGATAAAGTAACCCTGGCACTTCCCGCACGGCCAGCGCCCACGCCGGGGTCTCCACTCACAAGAGGTGGAACACGGGCCCACGCAGAGCCTTCCAGGTGATGCTCAGAGCAGCTTTATTTAAAAGAGCCGCCACATGGAAACAGGCCAAACGCCAATCAGCTGGTGAATGAATAGCGAAGAGGGGGGTGGGTCCGTGCAGTGGACCACCAGTCAGTGCGGCAGGAAGGATGGCTCAACCACAAAAGCGCTGCGGACGCCAGGCCGCGGCCTGTGTGATTCCGTTTCTACGAATTTCAGAAAGGGCAGGACTGTGACAGAGGCGGGCGGCTGGCGACTGGGGGTCAAGGTGGACTGACGCGAGGGGCCACCGGGGAGCGTCCTGGGACAACGAAAACACTGCTGGTCTTAAGTGCGGTGCTGGTTCCAACTACAGACACCATCGGGGGATCAAAGCTGTCCACGCTGAGTGGGAGAGCACTGTTTCGGCTTTCATAATTACTAACATACAAAACCCAATAATAAACACCGCACACCTCCGGGCGTGACAGACAAATTTAAGAAGCTGACTCAAATCAGAAAATTCTGATTACTACGTTGCCCCTGAGAGTATAATGAAAGTGCAGCCCCGAGAAGTACTCTGGCCATCTGCATGCTGTCTGTTCGCAACCTAAGCCCGTCTAGGAGCAACTCTCATTAAGCATCATTCCTTCAACCTGGGCAGACAGCCTCTGTCCACCGTCCTGCGCTGCCCGTGACCGTGACCACGACACCTGTGCAGCGTTCAGGGTCAATGACAAGGGTCACCTTCACCCGCTTTGGGTCAGTTTGTCACGGCCACGCCTGTGATGACGATCCTATTTCCTATTTCCATCATCATTCTGGAGGTTTATACGGAACAGACGTACCTGTGACTTTCAAAAGCTACATTTAATGTCTAGCCTACGTAGCATATAGTAAAATATGTACTACGTATTACCCTGGAATATCTAAAATAGATACAAGTCTCACGTGATACATGAAATACTCAAAACCAAACAATGAAATGTACGTTGTGTGGAAACTGAGACTCACAACCTGTAAAGTGTGAAAGTTCCAAGGAGCTGTGTTGGTTCCAGGGTTTTGAGCCATAATAACACATAACTTATCACCAAGGAAATGTGGAAATAAGAGCTCCCAAATCTCCACCTATTGTATCAACTTATTTCTCAGTAATCAGAGGTTCTGAATTCTGTTATTTGTCGCCATAACCATGGTGAGATGATCTAGAAGTTAAATAATGGTGCCCGACTCTGGCCACCCGAGCTTGGCCGCATGGCTTTCGTTAAGGCCTCAACCCACGAACCCACATCCCCGCACATCAAAGGGACAAAATAAATGCTTGGTAAGACTGTGTGCCACCGGATGTGCCCCCTCCTGAGGTCCGGCCACAAAGGTGGTCTCCACGCCTCTCGCCACACGGCCGCCCCGGAGCCGCCCACCCTGCGAGGCCTCCCCAGCCCACCCGGGAGCGGGTGCCGCAGCCTCTGGGGGCCGGCATCTCACCCCAGCTCTTCTCCTCCCAGCAAAGGCGGGTCACTCCCCCACCTCCAGCACGAGGACCGAGCCGCGCGGGGACACACACGGCGCCCTGCCCGCCCCCAACGGCCTGGCACACGTGGGCGCCCGAGGAGGGTGAGCAGCGTAAGTGAGAGGCGATCAACACACAGATGAGAGAACAAAGAGTGGCGCCCGCTCCGCCACGCCCCACTCTCGGGCCACGGGCAGCCGGCCTTCTCAGGCCTCATATTTTTCAAGACGAAAAATAAAACACCCGGGATGCCAAAGGGAAAACACGTTGAGACACAGCAACCTAAACACCGAGAGTGGCGAGCCTGCCCCTTCCCTAAGGCGCCCGACGAGACGGGTACGGCACCTGCTGTGCTGTGCAGCGCCCGACTGCATCTGCCCGCAGAGCGCCCCGGCGCCAGCACGGGTGGGGGGGGGGGGGCGTTCGCAAGTGAAGGAGCCGCACGCTTCTCTAACCGATCTGCAGCACGCTGGGCCCCAGGCTTGTGCTCTCTGAACAAGAAACGTCCTACCACGTTCAGAGAGACTCCCCTGTAACAGCCACAATAAATAGATCTTTCAGATATTTTACTAGGCACATGCGGAATTCTAGAATGAAACACGCTTCTAAAGAGTTTGGCCCCTCATCCAGTTGGAAAATTACAGATTTTAAAACTTTCTTAGACAACGGGGAAAATTACATACCCTGGCCACATTTTTAGGGCCTAAGGCACCCCCAGTTGCCCCGGTTGGTAATCTGGAAGGGATGCCAGCGTTTTCATATACCGGGCTGAGTAATGCTAAGCTGAGTGTTACCTCTGAGCATCCAAGTATTTCTGGAAATACCCATCATTCAGCCACCTGAAGTCCACAGTAAACTCAAGTCGATAATAACAACAATATGATGATAGTAAAACAAAACGAACACACACACAAACAGCATCCTCCGGTGTTTTCTACAGCCAGGCCTTGTTCCGAGCACGTGCGTGTCTCCTGCCCGACAGCCCGGGCTGGCCTGCGACTGACCTCACTTTACGGAGGAGGAGCCAGGGGCAGCGGGGTTCACGGGCCTGCCCAGCCGGTGGCCGCGTCTGGAGGCACCTCGGGGTAGACGGGCACGCGCTGGATCAGAGCCCAAATGCCCAGCCACCACCTGGCTGGAACCTCTGACTCCACGTGAACGTCCGAGGACCCCCAGCCCCACCCCCCACCTGCCGGGAACACGGGGAAAACCCATCAGAGGAGGCTGAAGGGAGAGGAGGCCGGGGACAGCCGTCAGCCAGTGTGCGGCACTCGCTCCGGGTTCCAGGCGCTCACAGGCGTGGGTGAGGCCCGGTGCCAGGACCCCCCAGAAGCCCAGGCGGGCACTTACCAATCTGCAGCAGGATCGGCGTGACCAGCGCCGTCTCCATGGCATAACAGAACTCCCTGCCAAACATCACAGCCCCGTGCATCACCCACAGGCGCACGGGGATGCGGTCTAGGGACCCCTCGCTGACGGTCTCGTCGTGCGTCTCCGCCTCCGCGCTCCCCGGCTTCTGCGGGTCCGGCAGGGGCACCGGCAACTCCCGAACTTGCAGAGATTCTGAGTCGGCATTCTGCGGAGCCATTTTCATTACCACCAAAAATATATATATATATGTATGTATATATATATATTTACTCTATCTATATAAATAATTCTATCATATATCTTTAAGGATAAATTAAGACGTCTTCTCTTTCTGCTTCAGTGTGTTCCTCCAGCAAGTAATAATACTTATATTCCTCTTTGTACAAACAGGTATCTCGAAACTTCTCACAATCGGATGAGACACGCAGCAGAACAGAACGATTTTTGGTTGGATTAAACATATGGCTTCCTGGTTTACTGTGAATTAGAGTTAAAAATCCATAAATGCCATTCAGTTAATACCAGTTTCATCATCATTACTGAAGAAGTGCTGAAGCTCCTTTCCTTGCTACAGAGAGGTGCGCAGGTGACACACAGAGGTAGGCCGCCGTCGCTCCCCATCGAGGGACTGGTTGATCTGCAAGAGAGGAAAAGCCCTGCGCGATCAGACGGGGACTCGGGGCCTCCCACCCCGGGACCCGGGAGCCCCGCCCGTGGGGCTGGTCCCCCGCCTCTCGGAGACCTCTGTTCCCTGGCGCTTACCCTAGGTCATCTGCGGAGAAAACAAAACCCAATTTTTAGAAGAACAATATTTTCCTGCATGGAATCAATCGTGGGGGGAGGATAGAGATGGGATGACAAAGGGAGAAAGGGAGACGGAAAGAGAGCTCAGCATTTATGCTCCTGGGCGGTGACAGCCCGATGGGTGCGGGGACCCCGCCCGGGGAAGGGGCAGGCGGGAGGCTCGATTCCTGTTGTGGGCTGTCTACAGCCGGGGTTCTTGATGTGATTCTACATTAAGGTAGATCGGTAGCTGAGGTCTTACCGAAATTTTTCAACAATTGTTTTAAATAAAAATATTTCTGGTTAATAGTCACTTAACCCAAGATGATCTTAACTCCTTCTCCCCTTCTCCCCAGAAAGGACCAGAAATCAAGGGGTGGCCTTCGCCGAGTGCCCTCCTCAGGGAGCCCTGGAAGTGGTGGCGGGTCCCCGGCCTGACTGCTGGCACCACTGAGCTGCTACCCTGGGGGCCCGGAGCCCCGGCCTCACTACTCCACCGCGCTGAGGTCTCCTCATGCTCTCTTTCCTTCAGCCCAAACTTCCCAGGGAGTCACAGGTCCAAGTGATCCTACCTACCGCGTATTTGCTTCTTAGGCCCCAAGTTTAACGACAATTCCCAGCTGCAGCCTTCACCTGAGATTTCTATCACGTTTATGAATGTCCTCTACCGTATAATCAGTATCTGGATTAAAGCCAGTGTTTCCGGGCTTCCCCGGTGGCACAGAGGTTAAGAATCCACCTCCCATGCAGGGGACACACACAGGTTCGAGCCCTGGTCCGGGAAGATCCCACGTGCCGCGGAGCAGCTAAGCCCGTGCGCCACAACTACTGAGCCTGCGCTCCAGAGCCCGCGAGGCACAACTGCTGAGCCCACGTCCCACGACTACTGAAGCCCGTGCGCCTAGAGCCCGTGCTCTGCAACAAGAGAAGCCACCACAACGAGAAGCCCATGCACCACAACAAAGAGTAGCCCCCGCTCGCTGCAACTAGAGAAAAGCCCGCGCGCAGCAACGAAGACCCAACGCAGCCAAAAATGAATGAACGAATGAATTTATTTGAGGGGAAAAAAAAGTGTTTGCAAACTGGCACCCTGCTACAATCTTTTTACAAAACATTACCATGAAACTCTCTCACATATACAATGTAAACAGAACAGTATTAAAACAAAACACCCAGCACGAACACCTGCCAACACCCTACGGTTCTCATTCCACTCCTGCACTTCGAGTGATTCCCATCCTGAGACAAAAATCTCAGGACCTTTCCTTGAGTCAACCTGTCACTCTTACACCAAAACAGGGTCAATGATTTTAAATGCCTTTTCCCACTAGATAAGATGGGGGTCATTTTTATGTGAAGACAGAATATCCAGACGTGTCTTTAAAACCTATCTTGATTGATCAGCTGAACGACTGTAACTAGTCTACTCAGAAATCCTAAGGACTTAATTACAATCATCAAACTCTTCAGTTCTGTGCCATCTCACCCCTGTACCACGGTGTATCTCCATCCTGAGACTCAGGTCCGAAAGACAGCGAACTCCGCCAAGAGTCGTTTCAGCTACGGCTAAAAGTTAGGCAATAAAGCTCTGTAATAGTGCCCTCAAATGATTTTAAGGCCGTGGGTCTCACCCGGGGCCAACCTGCACCCTTGGGGACCCTAGCCTGGGTGACGCCTGGAGATGTTTTGGGTCGTCACGTCGAGGGGGAGGGGTTGCGACCGAGGCTCCCGGGCGGAGGTCAGGGGTGGGCTCAGCGCCCTGCCGCAGCCAGGATGCCTCCACAGCAGAGCAAGACTGTTCCCTAAGGTTATTATTAAACAGAAAAGGTTCTCCTAAAAATGCTGAAACCCTTACCACACTCTGCATCAGTCAGCTAGCCCAGAAGCTGCGAACGCAACTTCACTTTTGAGTTGAAGTGAACTCACTTCCCTTTGTTTTCCTAAACCAGCCTCTGCTCAACGCAGAACAGGAAGCACAGGTGAGCTCAAGGCACTGGCTCCACGAGGAGGGGTGGCGTCTAGGGTCAGGTTTATAAGCAGGAACAGGTGCAACCTCTTCCCTCCCGGTTCATCACCTAGGCCACAGGTGGTGGCATTTCCCGGTATTTATTTGCAAAGAGAAGGTGGGTAAGAGCCGGCGAGGGGCTGCAAAGGAAGCCCAGTCGGCCGCCTGGCCTCCATCGGGTCGAACCCCAGGCCTACGGCAGCACTTGCCGAAGGGCGTGCGGAATCGGCTAAAGGTGGCTGAGCAAGGAGTCATTGATTTCACTGGGAAAAAGCCAAGGAGGTAGAGGCCGAACCCTCGGGGAGCAAAGGGCCCTGCGTCCTTAGGACAGCCGCACGCCCACGGACCACCAGGCCAGTGCAAGCGTGTCCCCTCTACGATGCAAAGCAAGTCACCACACCCGAGTCCCTCCTCACGTTTGGGGTTCCCACCGAATTTCTAAGAATGGCCCAACAGCGGCCTCTGGAAAGAACGTGAGGGAGAGAGGGAGGGAGCCCCTGGGCGGACACCTCCACTCGCAGGACTTCTCCAGGGTAGGGTGACCGTCGCCCTCACAGGCAGGGGCGGGCACAGCTGCCTGACCTGCCAGCAGAGTCTGCTTCACACTCGGCGCCCTGCCGGCCCGTCTGGCGGCCCAGGGACTGCACTTCCAGACGTGCCCACGGGTCCCCCTTCAACCCCGGCCACGAGCACCGTCGTCTCAAAAGGGGGGACTGCCCGGGGCTGCGGCGGGGCTGGGGCCTGTCGGGGGGCCCGTCCAGCACCCAGATCCTGCCCTGGCGCTGTGCGGGGGCGGGGTGGGGAGAGCTCGGCCTTCGCCGTGTCCCGTTTTCCCAATGGCCGTGCGGTTGTTGTCTCGACGTGATTTATTTACAAGTCCACTCCCGGCGCTTGGAGACTTCTCCCTCATCACCTCGCACCGACTCCGTCTGCGCTGGGTGCGTACGTCTCGGTTCGCTCCCTGTCGCCTCCGTCCCGCGAGCCCGTCCGCGCGCACCCGGCAAGGCACTAGGCGAGGACGGAGCCGCCGGTAGGTCCTGAGGTCGGGGGAGCCGCTTCCCTCTCGTAGCTTCTCTTCCCAGAGCTCTCCTTTTCACTCCTGCCTTTTTCTTTGCAAGAGCTTTATACGAGCGCGTGACCTTTAAGAGCTTGACGAGTTCCGCGGGGGGGGGTGGGGGGGGGTGGGGGTGGTAAATGTTGGTATTTTCAGTGAGATCCCACTGCTTTTGTAAATTAGCCGAGGGAGAACTGCCATCCTTAGGGCAGTCTCTCCATGCATGTATCCAGGTCCACCTCAGTGCCTTTCGGGAGGATGTCAAAATATTCCTACAGTTTTGCACATTTCTGGTTAAGTCTCTTCCTAATCATTTTACCCTTTTTGTGGCCACTGTAGATGGGATTCTCTCTTTCTTTGTATTTTCCAACGGGTTGTTTGCATATGTGAAGAGGAGGAGTGCTTGTTCATTTCCTCAGGTATAATTTGCGCAAGGTGAAAAGGTACCATTCAATCCGTTTTGACTCATTTACGTGGAGACACGCAGAACATTTCCAAATGCCCCGAAAGTCCACGGGAGTCCCTTCCCATCCACTGAATGCCGGTGATTTTTACACTTTAATTTGATAACCTAGTTCTCTAACTGAGTGAAAATGGGGGAAAGGGAGACTATAAGCAAGTTAACAGCAAATCGAACCATTACCAAAATGCACCTAGTCCCCCGCTTACCTGAATGGAGACTTGGGACTCGCCACCGCCACCCCCCACCAATGCCCGGTCTGAACTAAACACAGCACCTGCTCGGGGAGTGCGTGCACCTTTCCTGGGCTCTGAAAGCCTTCCCTTGATAGCCTCCCACCCTTACTCTGTCTTGACGGCCCCTCCCCATCGGTGCTCTGCTCTGCCCGAAAAGGGAAGGGGAAGGAGGGCAGCTTTGAGAAGAAGAAAAGTAAGGTGTGAGTGGGGTAAAGACGCCTGCGCTCAGGGCGTCACCGATCGGGACACCACAAAACCAGATTCGCTGCTCATGACATGGTGCCATGAAGCAATCTTACAGCAGACAAACCGTTTTCTTGAAGGAAGCTATTGCATACAAAGGCCGGTGTTGTTAAGTATATAATATCGAAAGCCATGCAAATGCTCTCTTCTGAAGCACCTAATGTAACATGCCCAAGCTAAATGACAACACGCTGAAGCAATTTAAGGACGATTAGTCCGCTCCTTCCCGAAAGCACTGGCAGTTGTGTATTCCTAAGGGCCTCCTCTTGAGCTGTTGAAAAGTGCAGAGAAGTTTACGCTGTGACCTATTCCGCTGTCTGCTCTTCAAAGAAACCAGACAACCTCTGAAGACAGGTTTCGCTCCGGAGCCTGCTGCAGGGCCTGCCGGGCTCTCACTGACAACAATTGGGTTATGATTTGCAGGTGCACTGAGACAAGTGAAACTACAACTGTTCCAATCAACAACTTCCCCTACTGTCCTGTTTCTAATCTAAGGGTAAATGGTGCCAAAACACGTGACTTCCTACAGTTTGCTGTGTGGAAATGCTGGCTGGGTCACGTCATCAGAAAGTTAACTGCAGAATAATTTTTGACAGGCAACCCCAGCTTCGTGCAGAATAATTTTTGACAGGCAACCCCAGCTTCAGTTACAGTGAAGAGGTTACATGACAATCCCAATACTTGCTCCATATGAACGCGGTAACGAAGGTCAGTGACCCACACATGCTGGAAGACGGACGGAGAGGGGGTTAACGCACGTTTGTTCCCTTCACGGGCCCCCACGTGCAGGCGTGCGTGCAGCACTCCTGGCGCGGGAGACGGGCGGCGCGTGCTGCGCGGTGCCGGGTGGCTCTGTGCACACGCCATTTAAAACAGCCATCTCTACCCTCGAAAAATCCACTCCAACTGCTAGTATCTTCGTAAGACATCGCCAACTATTAGCCTCAGCTGAGCCCATCTAACCTTCCTAACTTTCCGCAGCACACAACACTAATCTAGGATGACACAGAAGCCGGGGAAACCGGACAAACGGCTGCATACCACACAGAAGACCAGCTTTTGGACCAAGAGTTAAAAAGGTATAAAACCAAATTAAGCAAAGTCAAAGTATCCTTGATAAGAATGAAAAAACATTCTGGTAAATTTGTTTATAAAGTTATTTCCTCTCGGGACTTTCCTGGTGGTCCGGTGGTTAAGAATCTGCCTACCAAGGCAGGGGACGGAGGTTCGATCGCTGGTCAGGGAACTAAGATCCTACACGTGCCGCAGGGCAACTAAGCCCGTGCGCCACAACTACTGAGCCTGCGCTCTAGAGCCCACGGGCCACAACTACTGAGCCCACGTGCTACAACGACTGAAGCCCGCGCGCGCCTAGAGAACAAGAGAAGCCACCATGATGAGAAGCCCTCGCTCGACGCAACTAGAGAACGCCCGCACGCAGCAGCAACGACCCAGCGCAGCCATAAATAAATAAATAAATAAATTTATATTTAACAACAACAACAAAAAAGATGGGCCAAAGACCTGAACAGACACCTCACCAAAGAGGACACGGAGATGGCAGATAAGCACCTGAAAAGATGCTGCATATCATCTGACATCAGGGAAATGCAAATTAAAACAATGAGATACCACTGCACCCCTCTTAGAATGGCCAAAATCCAGAGCACTGACACCACCAAACGCAGGCGAGGGCGTGGAGCATCAGGGACTCTCGTCGCTGCTGGTGGGAACGTAGGACGGTGCAGCCACCCTGGAAGGCAGTTTGGTGCTTTCTTACTAAACGAAACACACTCTTACCGTGCGATCCAGCCATCGTGCCCCCTGGTATTCGCCCAAAGGAGCTGAAAACTTAGGTCCACACAAAAACCTGCACATGGATGTTTACAGCAGCTTTATTCATAATGCCCCAAACTTGGAAACAACCAAGATGTCCTGCAGTAGGTGAATCAATAAATACATCAATGAGACAGTATCCAGCACTAAAAAGAAATGAGCCATCAAACTGTGAAAGCCATGGAGAAGCCTTAAATGCACATTACTAAGTGAAAGAAGCCAATCTGAGAAAGCTACATGCTATAGGATTCCGACTGCATGACATTCTGGAAAAGGCAAAACTATGGAAACAGTAAAAGGATCGGCGGTTGCCACCCCCAGTGCGTGTGGCGTGAGGTGGAAAGAATGAATGAGCAGAGCCCAGATTTCTAGGGCAGTGAAACGACCACTATCTCACAGTAGATACATGGCATTACACACGTGCCCAAGCCCAAGAACGTACACCACCAAGAGCGACCTTAACGTCAACTCTGGTCTCTCGAGGATTAGGACGTGTCAATGGAGGATCAACCGTTCGCCAAACACATCACGCTGGCGGGGGGAAGCCGATCATGGGGGAGGCTGCGTGTGTTGAAGATGGGGGTTTACAGGAGGAACTCTGTGCCTTATGCTAAATTTTGCTGTGGACCTAAAACTGTGCTAAAAAATAATGTTTATTTTTTTAAAATGGTGTATCCTTACATTAGAAAAACAGAAGACACAGTCAAAAACATCTGACCAGAAAGGCATTAAGAGGTGGTCACGCCATGACTCGGGGACCCTTTCTCGCACCTGAAATCATCCAGTTGCGAACTGACCTGCCTCAGGTAGTACGTGCGTCCCTTGCAGAAACCCAGGTTGGTTTCCTGTGATCACTCACTGCAGTGTGCCTCTCGTGTAGCGTGTGTGGGCTAAAGAGCGATAACATGAACACAGACTTAAACCAGACACGTTTACCTCACAGCTCAACACCCACGCGGGGTAGTGTGTGCTCTGGTCGGGACGTCCGTGTCCCCCTCAAGTACACGCGTCGAAACCCTAACCTCCAAGGCGACGGGTTAGGAGGTGGGGCCTCCGAGAGGTGATCGGCTGTGAGGGTGGAGCCCTACGAACAGAGATCAGTGCTCCCGTGCGAGCCCAGGGACAGCTATGAACCAGGACGCAGGCCCCTAAGACAGACTTCCCCGTCTGTGGTGTTCCGGCACGGCAGCCGAGCGGACTGAGACACGGAATCTGCCTGAAACAAGGCGATTCCCGGGTTCCACCTGGGCGCAGCGCAGCAGAACTCGGGGAAGGGCCCGAGAACCAGCAGGCCAGCTCGCTCCAAGCGTGAGCCAGCGGCTGCAGGCACACCGCCGGCCGGGCCCCCCTCTCTCTCCAGGGTCCCGGCTGGACAGCGCACTGCCCCTCTGGAGAGAAATGACCCAGAGCTGATCTACGACTTAACTCTTCATAGCCCAGCCTCTGAGCACTCTGTGTTCCAAGACCGAGTCAAGGACACTTCAGAGACCAAACATGACCCACGTCAGACCTGACGCCCCTTTGGATCTGTGCTCCTTTCGATCCGTCGGCCGTGAAGTTGGGGGGAAGGGGGACGAGGAGGGACGTGCCTGTGTGTGTTCTTGTGCCTGTGTGTGTGCGTGTGTGTGTGTGTGTGTGTGTCTGTCAGCTATTCGGAGTATCAAGAGACTGAATGGGAGGAGATCGGGAAAGGGGCCCCCGGGAGTGAGGGGAATATGACACTATTGCTGCCCCGTAACAAGTCCGTCTAATCAAAGGACTCCTCAAGGGGTGAGCAGCCCCCCAACGCTCAGGCGCGCTTCTCCTGGGCTTCTCCTCTGCGGGCTGCGCGGCCCGGCCCTGCACCCTGGTCGCTCCCCTCACAGAGCCCGGTCTCTTCAACCAGAGGGCACCCTGCAAGGCGGGCGACGGCTCTCGGCACACGCCACACCCACTGGGAGCTCTCAGAGCGGGGGACTCGGCCCCTCTTGCGTGTCTGCGGGACGGACAGTCCCGGTTGTCAAGGTCCTGGCAGCGTGGCGTCCTTGGAGGTGGCCCGGGCCCTCGCTTTTCCTTCAGGTGCCGTCAGACCCGGGGGGCACCCAACACCAGCATCCCAACCTTTCTCCCACGCTGGCACCCCGGGGAAGGGAGAGGCGCTCCCCGCGGGAGGTAAGTGGGCCTGGGCCGCCCATCCACTCGCTGGACAACAGGGCCAACCGAGGAGCAGCTCGGGTCACACTGGGGGGGCACAGGTTCCCGGATGGCTCGATGATAATGAACTCGCAAGCACGGAAGGCAGGGGGCCAGGCTAAGCATGATCACTGCATTCAAAAAAGCAAACCCATTTTTAGAAATCCCTCCCCCTTTAGAGAGAAGAGCAGGATAATCACAGAGCTCAAGGAAAACCCATTTCTCTTCTGAACAGGAAGCAGAGACCAGCGTGTCAACGCCAACGAATAGTAGAGATCATTTTTTATGCGCCTTTAAACTGGCATACTACAATTTAAGTAAACTTTCAAAATACACACTCTCCTTCAGAACTATTTGTTAAAAGTCACCCCCCCAACCCCACCCCCAGATAGATCACAGCATCTCGCAATGTCATGCCTGTGTGGGATTCTTCAGGAATCACTGTCTTTAACGAGACAGGACACAAGAGCAGGGGCTCTCACTGTTGAGGCTGACACGTAGCGCACCCCAAACCAGCGCCGTCCTGCCTGTCGGGGGTCCCGGTGCCCTGTGTAGAGCCAACACATCTAACACGTCTAAGCAGACTCGTGCCCGAGCAGCTGGGGGGCCTGCGCTGGCCCTGCCTGCCTCCTCGGAGGTCATCTGCAGGCATCAAAAGGGCTCCCGCCAGCCCTGGGCTTCCTGGTCCCCAGGACGGCAGGAGGACCACCTCTGATTCCCCCACCCCGGCCAACAGCTTGGACCCTGAGGGCGGGCAGAGACCCTGAGGGCTGGGACGCAGGGGCTCAGATGGACCTAAAGGACAAGGGAGGCCACGTCCAAACCGCACGGGTAGGGCCTCGGCCTCGGTGCTCCCTGCAGAGGGTCCGGCAGGCGCGCCCGAGCCTGTCCGTGGGTGCCCAGCACGCCAGCTGCGCGCCCGCAGCGGTGAAGCGCGTCAGGGGCAGAGCCCTCCTGGAAGGGTAACCCAGAGGCTCCCGAGGACGACGTCCCTCCAGTTGTGAAGCAACCGGCCAAGGGCAGGGCGCTGATGCAAAGGATGCCAGGCAGCTTGACTCTCTCCGCTCCCGGGGCCTTGGGTTTTCTCTGACAGCACACCCAACTCCAGAAGCCCCTTCTTCATCCAAAAAGGGAACACCAGAATTGCCACGAACTCCTACCAAGGATTCCTAGGACCTCCAGGGACGGGGCATGGCTGCAGGTCCCTCACGGTCGCAGCCCCGCCCAGACATGGAGGACTGCGTCATCTCTTAGGAAAGGAACCTACGGCGGGATGAGGGGGTGAGTGGTGTGGAGCTCACGACAAGCACCAGGGAGCCAGCCCCCTTCCTGACTCCAGTCCAGAAGGAGCAAGGAAGGCTCGGCTCCCTCCACCAACCAGACAACCTCGGGGAGCCCCGGTCAGCTCTGATGCCAGGTGTGTGGGAGCCACCGTCCCCTCCGCCCCCCGCACAGAGAGCACCATACAGGACTCCGTGCTGCCCCTGCACTTCTGCCCCGGGGGCAGGGCAGCTGCCGCTCCGGACCATCTAAAAGCACAGTGTGTCAGGTTAAAATAAGCAGAAAGGTACGTGGGAGCAAACCCAGCAAACTCTAGTGACAGCTTACGTAACAGAAAACGCGTTTAATATTGGATCCTATCAAAGCACATGCTATCTATCCTACTTCCTAAAATTGAGAGGGCACGGCATTAGGACGGAAATCAAGCACGCTCCCCAACAGAATATCCGTCTTCACCTTCTACTAAAGCAAACTGTTACTGACACATGAAGGAAAGCAAGGCCTAGCATCCAACACTCAGAAAGCTCATCTAGGAGGAAATTACACTGAAACAAGGACAAAGTGCTTTGTCCCCAAAGAAAACATTCTCTGCAACAGTTACCTTCTTTGAAAAATACAGAAAGACCTGCCCACCTAACTTTTCACTTCTGACCTTTACACGGTTTTCCTTCATTTGCACAATCAGGTGAGTAGGAGGTTTTTTGTTTTCTAATTAAAAAGCTGCCAGAGGTTTTTTTTTTTTCTTCCCCTTCTTCTGAATGCTTCTAGCATCAATTTGCTAGTTTAAGCCGCTGGGGTCAGAATGAAGCCTTGGCTACCATGGAAACAGGAGCTTTTAAACTGGGCGGCTCCCGGAACCCCAGCTAGCCTAGGAAAACTGAGCTTCAGGATCCACCTAAAATGCCAAGTGGGCAGCCACTTCCAACAGTTCTAGGAGAGACTAGTATTTCTCCACACTTCTCATCACTTCATCTAAGGCGCAGGGCCAGGTACCGATAAACGCAGGCTCCGTCATCCACGATACGGAAGAGACAGGCAAGCTGCCTAAGGAGAGCTTAGGCAAATCCTAACAACCGAATGGTACTCTTAATAAATGAAAAGAAAGATTCCTCACGTTACATACATATAATCAAGAACAAGGAATTCCCTGGCGGTCCAGCGGTTAGGACTCGGCACTTTCACGGCCGTGGGCCCGGGTTCAATCCCTACTCAGGGAACTAAGATCCCACAAGCCTCAAGCCACGGCCAGAACGAAAAGGAAAAAGAATAAGACCTCAAAGACGGGGGTATAAATTAAGGGATACCACTAAAGACTGCCGAGATGTAATGAACCCTTCTGATGGTACTTACATGGGATTTCAAACCAAAGCAGTTTCCAGACTCTCCGTGTACCCTAAGGCAAAAAAGGATGCAGTGCTACAAAAGGAGAACTGGAGACAACTCAACTGTCTAACAATATGGGATTATGTGAATTACGGTCCATGTGTCAGGTAAACACAAAATGTCAATATTTTAAAGAGGAAATACGAAATATATTTGAGGAATGTTAAAATCAAAACTAGTTTTTTTCTGAAAGGTAACATTTTGGTGAATGAAGGGAACATACACAGCTTTAGTCTGGGGTTAAATTCATTCTTACTCTCTGAGACCATAAAAACAAACAACAGGGGCTTCCCTGGTGGCGCAGTGGTTAAGAATCCGCCTGCCAATGCAGGGGACACGGATTCGAGCCCTGGTCCGGGAAGATCCCACATGCTGCGGAGCAACTAAGCCCGTGTGCCACAACTACCGAGCCTGCGCTCTAGAGCCTGCGTGCCACAATTACTGAAGCCCATGCACCCAGAGCCCGTGCTCCGCAACAAGAAGCCACCGCAATGAGAAGCCCGTGCACTGCAGTGAAGAGTAGCCCCCGCTCGCCGCAACTAGAGAAAGCCCGCGCGCAGCAACGAAGACCCAATGCAGCCAAAGATAAATAAAAGCAAAATAAATTAAAAGACCACCACCACCACCCCCAGCATTCTGCAGTCACCGCCCTGACCCTCGCACACCCCTTGCACACCTGAACGTGGCTGAGGGTCAGGACGGGCTCCACACAGGGGGGATGAGTCACGCCTGCGCACCGCGATGAAGAGTGGTCCCCACTCGCCACAGCTAGAGAAAGCCCTCGCACAGAAATGAAGACCCAACACAGCCAAAAATTAAAAATTAAAAAAAAATTTAAAAAGTTAAAAAAAAAAAAAAAAAAAAGCTCCTGGGGATGAGACAGGTGCTAAAGCTGAACAAGCTAATGGATATGAGCCACCAGGTCCAAGAGTCTGTTTAAAACTCAGACTTTTAATGGTGACAAATAAAAGACCTTATCTGTGTGAGGGGTGTGGGGGGGGGAGCAGATTATAAGTCAAGTACACATTATGGTCCTGTTAAGTTTTTTCTTTTTAAAGGCGTGGATGCAGAGAAAAAGGTATTCTGAGTGATTCATCATTTTATCTATCTATCTATACTTACTGCTTCTGTAGAACCCCAAATTATTTTTCTAATTTAAAGAAAAGTAACAGATTTTTCTGGTTGCCCTATCCAAACATCACATACGATCTAGGTGTGTGGAATGATATTCAGGCGTGTTCTACAACGAAGATGAATCTCCGATGGCCAAGACAGTGCAGAGAGAGGCTTGCAATGCCATGCAGCCTGAGAGGGTTGGATGGGGAGAGGAGGGGCAGGGATGGCAGGTTTGAAAAGCCACCTGTGGACTCACTGAGCTGCTGGCAGGTCCACGGAGAGCTGCTACGGACTCGAAACTGACCACTAAGAAGTATCTCAGAAGCTTTCCCCCATCTGACACCAGCAATAAAGTGGCTCAAGACTGTTCTAATAAGTGCACCCAGGAACACAGCAGATCCCTCCCAAGCACTCTGGTACGTGGAGGCTCCCCGCTCCCCCCGGTGTCCCCAGCAAGGCCCTTCACTCGGTGGCTACCCCAGCTTTCCCATCGCAACCACGGGGCTTTTCGTTCGATGACGCCTATAGCCCCTTTTGGATCTCAGATTTAGCTCTGCTTTATTTAGCCTTCTCCCCACTGGAGTGACGTCAGACACCCACCCCTCGCTGCACCACCGCCTTCTCTGTTCATCACAGATTCGCCCACAATGCACTGCACTCAGGGGTACTCATGGTCAGCCTCGACTACCAGCAAGGAGTCAGGGTCAACTCTTTTCCCTCCAGGCCAAGAGTGGCTGGCAAGACAGAAAAGCCCTGCACCAAGGTCTGAAACAGGTCCACTTTGGATTGAGGAACTCTACTTCTTGTCCAGGGGTTACAAAGCGTCTTCCCCTGCCTGCAGCCCAGAGGGCACCAGACTCCCCAGGCCCAAGGCTGCAGACACCAACAAGCCCCTTTTCTTTCCCATTCATTAACCATGCGTGCCGACACCCCAGGACTAAGCACTGCCCTCCGTCTGGGGGCTGCCTCCTGCCGGAGCTGAGAACACAGCAAACACACAGCAGCAGGGGCTTCCCCGGTGGCGCCGCGGTTAGTAACCCGCCTGCCAACGCAGGGGATACGGGTTCGAGCCCTGGTCCGGGAAGATCCCACATGCTGTGGAGCAACCAAGCCCACACACCGCAGGACTGAGCCTGCGCTCTAGAGCCCGCGAGCCACAGCGACTGAGCCCGGGCGCCACAACTACTGAGCCCACGTGCCTACAGGCCGTGCTCCACAACGAGAGAAGCCACCGCAATGAGAAGCCCGCGCACCGCAACAAAGAGTAGCCCCCGCTCGCCGCAACTAGAGAATGCCCGCGGGCAGCAAAGAAGGCCCAACGCGGCCAAAAATAAATAAATGAATAAATAAATTTATTTTTTTAAAAAACCCACAGCAGCGGGAAATAGAGTCTGAGCCCGAAAGGGGGCCCAGGAGTCCCAGGTACCTGCCAGCCAGGTGAGCGCCAGCACCGGTGGAAGAAGGGCTAGACGGCTCCTAGCACACCTAACACAAGGGCCACAAGTACATACGCTGCCTTCTGCAAAACGATACCCCACACCACACAGTGCAAATCCACACAGGGGCTGCCAAATGTGGCTGCAAGTGCTTCCTTCTACAGTTCTGGGGGACGAGCAAGCTCCACCAGGCTCGCCCACCTGGATGCCTGATGCTGACGCAAGTCCAGTGGTGACTGGGATGTAAATAGGGTCAGGAAGCCACAGGTAAGAAAGACCATAAATAAATACAAAGCATGACCACCAATACCACCCACAGAGCGATACCCTTCCACTAAGCTGGACAAAAGTTCATGAGAGGGAAGCGCAAGAGCATTTAAAACCTGGGGAAATAGTTAAAATCAAGCCTCCCTGGGCACACTGGAATCCTCAAATACATAAACATACTGTATCTAGTTTATGTAATAAACTCCACATGACAGTATGACCTGAACGTGTATTACAGTCACCGCAGGTGCCTGTAAGATGAGAGGGATCAAAACAGATTAGATTTTTTACCTCTACTGAAAACAAAAGATAATGTTCTTAGAAGTCACTGCTTTTAAACACAGCACTGACTTCCCACCCATGAATCAGTTACACTGCACCCTGGACTCCCACACACACACACACACACACACACACACACCTCCCTCAGGTCAGCCTGGCACAGCGTCCCGATACCAGGACCTGTGTTTCAACCTCTCGAAACAGGCGTTAAATTTAAGAACACACAGCACTAACCACAGGACCTTACTGCTTACGATGACTTTCCAGATGTATTCAACATAAACGCAAGGCACAGTGCTTCCGCATTGTAAATAAGTTTGTCTTCCTATCCGGATTTTTTCTGTGTATATGTGTTCTACCAATTAACTACTTTTGCGGTTTTAATCCTACTTTATCTCTTCTACTTTGTTTTGTGTAAAAGGGGAAAAATGAAAAGCTGGAATCCCTCCATAGATAGATAGATAGATAGATAGGTAGGTAGATTGATTGATTTAAGGGGGTACAGAGTTTCCACTGGGGGAGAAGAAAGAGTTCAGGAGATGTATAGTGCTTGAGAGACACCTAGAAAATGACCTGGAGAGTTATGTGAGCAAGAAATCAGATTTTCCCCTGTAGAAGCTCCGTGCATCACCCAAAT
Organism: Kogia breviceps; assembly: GCF_026419965.1. Lineage (NCBI taxonomy): Eukaryota > Metazoa > Chordata > Mammalia > Artiodactyla > Physeteridae > Kogia > Kogia breviceps. The sequence goes on from NC_081326.1 coordinate 75,419,391, forward strand.
AATTCGGCCAACCATCAGTGTTTTAAACGTGGAGGCTGAACCCACAGGGACGCTGGGGCGTGGGCAGGGATGAACCCCTGTGTGACCGCGGGGAGGCAGCAGGGAGACCCAGGACACACACTGCCTCCCGGCCCAGCTCAGGCCAGGCCACGGCAGCTCCGCGTGCAGCTCAGGGGGGGAGTCGGGAGGGAGGGACAGAGGCAGACAGAGAGACAGAGACAAAGGAGGAGCGGCGAGTCGGCTGACCCAGGAGGAGGAAGTGCTGGGTGCTGACTAAGACCTCCGCAGGTCAGGGCACCACGGGCGCCCCACTCGGGCAGGGCAGGGCCGCTCGGGCCCATGCAATCAGCGACGGGCGCCACCTCACATGTCCCCGCCTCCGGCCCCCAGGGCAGCCCACCTGAGTCCCCTCGGCCAGCACCGGCCCGGCCCCGCCCCCTCACCGGGCCCAGCCCCCCGCAACTACGTTTTAAACCCGCTTCCGGACCTCTGTCTCCGGTCTTTGTCCACCCACCCTCCCACCAGCCACGCTCGAGTCCCCACGTCTGTCCCTGTGCCCAAGCTGCAGGACCCACTTCCGGACTCACCTCTGCCCGCCCGCCCCTGCACCCAACGCTCACTCCTGGACCACCGGGCGGGCGCGTGGACATGGGGCCCCCTGGCGCCGTCCTGTCCCCAGGAAGCACCCCACCTCCAGTCCACCCAGTCCGGAGTCGAGTGGGGCTGCCAGGGAGGGGAAACGGGCTCTGGAGAAGACCCAGATGTGGTTCCTTTTACTGACAAATAACACCCTCAGGAAGGCTCTTTATTTAAGTTCACTCTCAGTGTGCTTTCCTTTAGACCTGAAACCTCGTGACCACTCATAAATAATACCACTTACTGAACATTCTTGTTATTTATATCACTTTTTCTTTCCTGCACGCTGTTAAGTCTTTGAAGACTGCACGGCGAGGCCAGTTTTCCCTCTGGAAGGAGGCACCTCCGCTTTAAAAGCGACAATTCATAAAAAGTGAGGGCTCCGAGTACAAAAGAGTCCGCATTCCTAAAAAGCCTGCCAATCATAAAATGAGCAACACCCGAATGTATTACAAAGCCAGCTCCCGGAGCCAGGTCTCCCCTCTCCCAGCGCACGCCAGTAACAAACAAAAAACACAAGGATAAAGACCTCTTTACAAGAAGAGCCAACACGATTCCATCTGTTAACAAAAACTAACTGTTGCGTTAAAGGTTGCAAGTTCAAACACAATCTGGCCATTGTAAGCAGTGCCTCAGTTTATCAATGTAACAAAGACTCTCTTTCAAAGATTGATAAAGCTCTCAGCAAATAACTCGCCCTCCAGCATTTTTAAGATACTTCGCAGGATAAATATTAGCTTGGGACTTGCCTACATGAGAAGTGAAAGCTGCCAAAGAAGCAGTTTTACAAAGAAAAAAAGAAGGAACAGCGGCCACTGGGGGAGAGCAAGCCACCCGGCCCCGGGCCCCGGGGCCCCTGCCCGCCCCTCCTGGGCCCCTGACAGGTACTCTGTCTGCAAACCACCCCGGCAGACAGAAAGGACCCGACAATGGAGTTAATTAAAAGGAGAGATTTTAGGACGGCTGTTGGCATGAAAGTGAACAAAGAGCGTTACAGCTTAAATTTGATTTAAACTTAATTTCTTGACAGGCAGGTAGGTCGCCTGGGTGGCCAAATGCAGGCAGCCAGGGGAGGGTAGGCCAACGCAACACCCAGGGGTCCCGGTCGGTCAGCACCCCCACGGCCAAGTCGGGTGGGCGCGCAGCACAGCTGTGCGGCCAGTGCCCAAGACTGGCTCCAGATGTTATTCACCCCGACTTCCCCCGGGGGGCTGTTAGCTTAAAACTCAGCAGGAACTGGATGCAAACTCACAACAGCGGCCGCAGCACAGGGGACGAAGGGATCGCCAGGGGACGCGAAAGCCTCCCCGGAAGCAGGTGGCTCAGGGAGTGGCTGGAAAAGGTGTGGGACAGAAGACTCAGCCGGGGTCCCACAGGCCTGGACCCCCACATCCTGGCTCCTCAGATGCCATGCTCCCTCCGAGACAGAGCAGGGCAGGCTTAAGAGTCTCAGCCTCCCACGAGTTAGCTCAAAATGCTCCGGAAACAAGCTGAGCTTCTGAACTCGACGGCAGGAAACGGTGCAGAGATGTGGATGCCAAGCCGCTAGTAACATCTGTGACTCGGACACTCTGCCTGCAGATCCCACACCTGGAGGTGGCGGCCACACTGACACACGGTTTGGGGGATGGAATAATGCCACGATGTATCATGCAGAATAATGCAATGATGCGGAAGAACGCTGCTGCTTCAGGGCTGTGAAGCAGGACGGGCACCTCTGATTGCATTCGGAGGAGACTGCGCTGAAAACCCCCTGGCGAACGGAACCCCTCGCCCGCCTCCATTGCAGAGGATGCACTGTTCAGGTACTTAGCCCTCAAGGACACAAACCACCAAAACAACCGGGAACCAGCTGACGGAGAATTTAAGTTTGGTTTGGATGGCCCAGAAGAATAAAAAAGTAATCTAATAATGATGACACCGTCAGTTTTCTGAGGATTTTTACCCAGAACGGTCACTGGAAAAGATAAATATTTATTAGAAAAACAATTTAGGTCAAGGGTCCCACTCAGTTATCAGAACCAAGTGCAGCCTCTCTCTGTCAAGGAAGGTCCCGAGCCGCTGCCCCACAGCGCTGCCTCCTGCGCAGTACCTGCCCCACCGCTAGGATGACCAGAGAGGAGGTGTGTAAACAGGTGCTGGAGAGCGGGCGTGCCTGACAGCAGGGCGGGCAACTGGGCGTCGAGGTGAGGGTTCCCCTCTGACCCTCCCACCCCCACTTTCAGGTGCCTTGAGGGGAGGCGCCCTGGTCCAGACCACGCGTTATCCTGTGTCCGCACTGCCTGCCCCCCAGCAGCCACGGGGCACGGGGCTTCCAGCCAGAGCAGGAGGGTTCACTCCCTCCACCGCGACCCGCCCTAACCCTCCACGGGGACACCCACGTGTGGACGGCACAGCCCAGCGGGCAGGCCTGGGAGGGGGTCAGGCGTGCCGTCCAGAGCCCCAAGGCAGACCGAGGGCGCGCAGGGATGGGAGGGCAAGAGCTCGGAATTCACCCAGGTGGGCCGTGGGGCTTCAAGGAGCCTGGAGCAAATGTGAGGACGGACACGAAACTCCTCTGGAAGCAGGACAAGGATCCACAATCGTTGGGCTCCAGGTCAGAGACGGTGGTGGCTTGGAGGAGCCAGACATGGTGCCGCCCTTCCCCCACCCTCAAAGGAGAAATGGGGCCAGGGGCGCCCGACAGAGACACCGGTCCCTCCTGCCCTCCCAGGTGCCCCCATACCGGGGCTTCCTCAAAGCTCTGACGCCCGGCCATCTGTCCCGAACGGACGTGGAGGAGGGCTCTGGGATCTCGCAGCAGCCCGATCTGCGTGCTCACCTGTCTGGACAGGAAGACTCTACAGGCGTGCCACATGCCATGCAGCCTGTGACCAGCCGGCGGCCCCCCTCCCTCCCTAGGCTGTCCTGCCCCCACTCGGGGCATCACTCACCCCCCGCTCTCCCGCTGACTTTCCAGCCCCTTTGCTCCTCTGTCCCCGGCACAAGGCGTAGCCAGACTGAGGGACACCTCGGGCATCGTCTCGGCTCAGCCCTCCTGGTGCCGTGCCCTCACTTCTGCCCTCTGCCGTCCCTCTGATCTCGCCTTCCTCGCCCTCCAGAGCAGCCAGCTTCACCCCTCATCGCCCAGGGCCCATGCTGCACACAACAGACGCCCTCCTTCCCTGTGGAGGTGGCTACGCCTTTGAGCCTGAACAAGCGGCCACACGTCTGGGGCCTGCGCTAGTCTCCTCCCCTCCTAAGGCTCCAGGGTTACCGTTTGGCCGCCTGCAAGTGGCACAAGCTGGATGAGGCCGGAATGAGAGGTGGCAGAACAGGGTCTGCACAAGTTCAGATGGCCTCCGCCCAGTCCAGCGGGGCGGGGCCTGGTGCAGGGGGCCCGGGTCCGGCTGCACATGGAACCAGCGCCGGGTGGACAGCAGGCATTTCTGGCCAGGCTGCAGGTACAGGGGATCATCGGTAAACCACCCAACCACCCGAGCTCCGCTACTTCACAGCTTGTTACATCCGAACTCCACAACCTCACCACCAAACGAACCGGCACGTCCTGAGCTGTGTGCAGAGCCTTCCGCGGGGGCGAGGGGGGCCAGCCTAGGACCCCCAAGGACATCAAGGGCCTCTATGCTGAGAAAAGCTGGGGGCACTTGGCGCTCCTCCCCGTGGGGAGCCAGCAGCAGCCCCCTCCGAGCAGGTCGGTGTCTAAGGTCACAGGAGCTGCCCCCGCCCCCAAGTTCTGGGCCTCCCCGCCCCCCGGCTTCCGTCCAGTGCCCAGGGACACACGGGGGAGGCAGGCAGGGCGGAACACAGACGAGGAAGCCTACAAGATCTCAGCTTCTCCAGAAAACCCAGGTCAACACTGCTCCCAGCTCCTCCTACACTTTTAGGGGGACCCCGGGGCCACGGGACAAAGGGCAACAAAGGGGCTTCGGTCCCTCAGCGCACAGCTGTAGGGATCCTTCCATTACGACCGCTCCGTAGCTTAAAGGCACAGAAGAGGGAGGGCAACGCAGACCCCGACTTGCCCCCCAGTCGAGACCCGAGATGCAGAGCGGTTCCAACCCCGATGGCAGCATGAAGTCAGGGTGCAGGCGGATACGCAAAGGCGACAGTGCCTGGTGGTCCAGCACCACAGTCCGTGCCAGCCACGCGTGTGTCTACGCGAGGCAGAGCCTCCGCTGTACAAGTCACACACGTGCTGCTCGGACCCTGTGCCCGTTACCAAGGTTGAGGAAGTCAGCCGTGGGACGTCTCTGTGTGGTCTTCACAGCACAGCCTTGCCTTAACAAGGGCTGAGGTCACACCACCTTCCCTGGATTTTTTTTTTCCCCCCCTTTTTGCGGTACGCTGGCCTCTCACTGCTGTGGCCTCTCCTGTTGCGGGGCACAGGCTCCAGACGCGCAGGCGCAGCGGCCACGGCTCACGGGCCCAGCTGCTCCGTGGCACGTGGGATCCTCCCGGACCGGGGCACGAACCCGCGTCCCCTGCACCAGCAGGCGGACTCTCAACCGCTGCGCCACCAGGGAAGCCCCTCTTCCCCGGCTTTTGACGACAGCTATATAAGCACTTGCTGTACCCCGAGATTCAGTGATGCCAGTGACCTTCTGCAGCTCAATCGTGAAAATGCTGAGGTTTGTGATCTGCGAAGATCCCAGGAGAGCTCGCAGTCACGGGGGAGCTGAGGGGCACAGAGCGCGGGCCCCAACGAGGCCGGCCGGCCGCAGCGACAAGAGGGGCAGGTGCTGGCTTTAGAGGCGGGCGGAGGGGCCCGGCAGGCGCCAGCCAGCTCACAGCATAGCCCATCATCCCGGGATGGAAAGTTGGCCGGGGCTGGTGAGGACGTCTGGTGTCTATAAAAATATTCCTCCCGGGGGAGCCTCTAGAAACAGAGACTCCGAGATACTTTCATTCTTTTCCTTATTTGCCGCTCTGAAAAATAAGCCGTTCTTCCTATTCTGAAATGGAATACGGGTCAAAACCTTCTCCAGTGAATAGTGACCCAAAGAAAAAGGTCACCAGATCCAAAATATTTCTCGTTTGGCCAGTGGCCCAAAGTAACTCTATTCTGTTTATTTGGTTTCTCTCCTGGGGATAAAAACCTAATCCAATATACCAAATCAGCCCCTGTCCGTCTAAGTTCTGTAAAGAGGCTGAGATGCAGGAAGCTTCTCGCTCCCTCTGGCGGGTCCTCCTGGACGCTGCCCCCTCCCCCGCCCAGGGACTCCCCTGTGTCCCCACGGGGCCTCACACGGGAGAAAGTAAGTGCCCACTTCGCCATATCTCTCCTGGGCATCCACCCCACGCACCGGCCCCCAGCAAGGCCAACTCCGGAGAACGCGTGACTAGAAAGAAAGGCCTGAGAAGCACGAGAAGAGGACTGAGAGTGGGGCTCAGGGCCAGCGTGCCTCCCCAGCAGGGCTCCTTCCACCCCCCAGGCCGGCTCCCCCTCCAGCGCCTGGGTCTCGCCACCTCCAGCGAGGGAGAAGGAAGCGCGAGTCCCTGCCTGCACCTGGGTCCTCAGCCTGAGGGCTTCTGCAACGGCAACCGCTGGGCCCACACCCGACACCCCAAATCTCAACAGGCCTTCCTGGGTCACGATCCCACTTATCACCCCGAGCTGAGGGCCACAGCCTCACGCCACGGCCGGTCCCTGCCTGGGCTGCATGCAACACCGGCAGTTACCCACGTCTGTTCAAGCTTCACTTGAAGCACCGCTGAGTGCCCCCTCCGGGGTGACAGGCCCTGTGCTCGGCCCGGACCACAGCGTGTCCCAGTTTTCCGCAGAGGGACCCAATTCAGAGGGGTGGGCACACACTCCCAGGGTGTAAATCCCCACCCGAGCAGCTGGTCTTTAAGCCCCTGCGAGCCCGCCTCTCCCGCAGCGCATCTGCGCCCACGCTCACTGAAGGTATGTGCCGAGGACCTGCACAGCCCCAGAAACAAGGCCAGCAAGGCGAGGGGGAGAGGGAGAGGCAGGGACGGGACGCTCGGCTGAAGGCCCATGATGGAGGCTGGTACAAACGCTCAAGAGGCGGAGGAAGGCGCAACTGAACGCACAGGTTTGTACACACTTCCTGAGCCCCCACCCCCACCGCCGAGGGAGCCCAGGGTGTGTGCGAACGTGAGATTTCAGTCTTCCCCAAACAGTCCCTGAAGACGCTCCATCAGGAGTTTTAGCAACGCTCCTAGAACCAGTGAGGGGGCTTTTCACCCTCTGACGTCAGTCCACAAGCAGGGGGTCCACAAGACGCTGCTTCTCAGGACACATATGAGGGCTGTCAGCCGGAAGGGGCAGTGGGGAGGGAGGGCACGAGGGGGTCACAGGGAGGGAGGGCCGTGGGGGGCACTTCGGGCCCCCCTTCTGGGCATCTCCTGAGCGAGAGCTGCCTCAAAGGCACAAGGGAGACAGGCCTGGCTCCAGCCCTTTGGCAGCCCCTGGGCTGGGGCCCCAACACCTCCACCTGTGCCCCCTTCCCAGCCCCCGGGGAGGCGGGAGCCTGACCTCTCGGTCGCTCCGCTTCCAGCTCCCTGACAGGAAGATGGGACTTGGCAACAGACAAGGAGGAACGATGGTGGCTTGCAGCAAATGCCCCTCTGTGCCCCCGGGATGCTTCCCGGCGCGGAGCCCCGTGCGCTCGCTGCAAACCGACCAAGGCAGAGCGAGGTACGAGCATGTAGGGCTGCAGACATACCTTTGCTGCATCTGGAAAAACGCCTTTGAAGTACCTTCTCTACCTAAGCCATCTCAAATCCTCTCCGGAATAAGGCAACTAGAAGCCAAATAAGTTACAGCTGAAAAGCAAGCGTTTCCCCACTGAGGCACAGTGAGCACAGGAAACTGCATTATCCTGCACCTGACAGGGCTCCTGCTCCCGCCGTCCCTTAGCAGCAGCCCTCCCCGCCTTAGCAGCAGCCCTCCCCTCCACACCCAGCCCTCCACGCCTTAGCAGCAGCCCTCCCCTCCACACCGCTGTCGACCCGCTTGTGCACACCTGCCCCCAGCAAAACGGAAGTCACTGCCCTTTGCAAACTGCTCACACCTGCGTGTGGCCGGCCCCGCCCACGCGAGGTACCTTCCCCGCCCGCTGCAGGGGGCGGGGAGCTCCCCGTGATGCTGTCGGGCTCCGCCTTCAGTACCCATCACCCTACACTGAGGATGCCAGAACACCAAAGTGGCAAACCAGGTCCCAAGACCACTGCCCGATCTGAGGAAGCCACTGTCCTCTCCGGGCCGCAAGCACCGTCCCTCCTCTCCCACTTCCACGAGCTCGGATCCCGCTTAAAACCACACGTGGAGAGCGCTGTCATCACAGGAGAAAGGCCTGCAGGGCTGGCAGGAAGCCTGTAATAGACAAGCTATGAACTCAGCACACCTCACTCTCCCCTCAAGACTAATTTTAACAGGGAGAAGACATAACCACAGCTACAAACCTTCCCTTGGAGATATAGTTTACAGCATCATGACTCAGCTGCCTTGACTGATGGCCTGACAGGTGAGGTCACCTGGGTGTGTCATGGGTGTTTTCAGGAGTGAGCCACCATCAAACAGGGTCAGGAGAGCCGGATGCACACCTCGCCCGGGCCCGCCCTCCCCGGCCTCCCACCTCCGAGCCCCCTGAGCCCCCCCGAGCCCCCTGACCACCCCGGGGCTGGCCCCCTTGTTAACCCTGCATGGTGCATCTGGATTTCCAAATTCCTCCCAAGGAACTTGGAACATTCCCAAGGCCAGGATGGCCGAGTTGGCTGAACAGCCAGTTACAGGCAGTTAACTACAAATAGGAAAATTGTGTATTTGGTTAAAGAGGTTTTTTCTTTGGGGCATCTGATAAGTCTATCAAGAAAAGACTTCAGGCCGTAAAAGGCTCACTGTGCCACCTCCCATCACACCACCCTCCAGGGGCTGCAGCAGGCGCAGCTGGGCCAACGGCCACTGGGCTGGGGGCTCAGATGGGCAGCAGCAGACCAGCGCCCTAAGGGTCCCATGGGGGGCAAGCCATGGGCCCCTGGGCTCTAGTGCTGCCCCACCCCGTGCAGGCCCGGGCCCCTCCCAGCTCCCAGAATTCCAACGCTCCCAACTGGATCAAAACTTTGTGCGTACAGGCCAGCCACTCCCTCGCCCCGACCCCGAGCTAGTCCCCCCCCGCCGCATTGGGGAACCAGAACCTCACTTCTGTTCAGAGCCCGCCCTATTCCACGGCCGCTTCCAGCACGCGGAGCCAAGCGTGCCGCATAGCAGCTGCCGGTGCCCCTGCGGGCCTCCTCCAGCACCGCCTCCCTCCGCTCCCGCCCAGCTCGGCCCGGCGCCCCTGCGCCCCGGAGTGCCGGCTCTGCCCTCGCGCTCCAACACCCAGCCCAGGAGTGGATGGCCCCCGGAAGGCCCGACTTCCCACACGATCTCCTCCCTTCCTCTCGGGAGCCGGCAAGTCTCTCCACAGACACTGGGTGTTCAACTGCTTCGTGCGGGTGCAAAACTGCAGCTGAAACTCTGCAAGTACTTCCTAGGCGCCAATTACTATTGCAGATGTTTTCTATATGTGCACTCGCTCCATCCTTACAACGGTTCAACGCGGTAAATACTATTCTTAGCCCCAATTTACAGACGAGAAAACTGAGGCACTAGAGGTCACTTGTCCAGAAGGATGCTAAGTGGCGGGCACACAGGAACAGCAGCCCTGCCAGCGGCGCCGCCTCCCAGTGCTGTTATGAGCCAATCAACAGTGTTGCTGCTAATGGGCTGGGAGGGACACCAGGAATCACAGGGGAGAGGCGAGAGCCCCATCCTGGTCTTGCTTCTTCGTGGGAATCCTCCTCCTCCAAACGAAGAGGTCAGGCAGACAGCTGGACACCGGTGTCTACAACTGTGGCACACTTTGGAAACGCGGCGTGAAACGGCGCAGAGCGGCTGCTGGGAGGGAGGTGCGGAGCAAGCGAGGGCTGTGCTTGCTCCTTTCAAGGAAGAAATTAAAACCTGGCCTGATCAAAAGTTTTAGTTTAAAACAACCTTTACTTCACCTTTCACACACAATAACAACCATCAGAGTGAAGCACAAAGTCACAAAGATGTGATTTGACTTGTGATTTTTCCCATCATTCTAATCTTTAGGGCTGCAGATGGGGTGAGAGATTGCTGAGAATTATCAGGAACTGCTGTGCTTCCTTTTCTGAAGAGTATGCAGAGGTGATCTGATAAGGGGGTGGGGGCGGGAACGGACGGGACTCTGGGTTCTTCCCCACTTAGAGGAGGTGGGCTGGAAAGGATCACACGTCCTGTCTCACGAAAAACTAACTGGACCAGTGGCAGAGACTGGGGTTGGGGGGGGGCTCGGGGGGGGTCCTGGGTGGCTCTGGGCTCTGCAGGGGGGGCCCGGAGGAAACCCCCCAGGCCCTCCTGCTCTGCCAGGCAAACAGACTCAGGGCAAAGCAGGCCCAGGACACAGGGGCACCAAGGGGAGCCTGGCACTGCAGCTTCAGACCTAAGAAACACGCTGTCCCTCACATTATCAATGAAAAGGAGCTGGTGGGGGACTGGAATCCTAGACATCCCCCCAAAGAACTTGAAATAAAATACACACTCCTGGTGGCACAGTGGTTAAGAAGCCGCCTGCCAGTGCAGGGGACAAAGGTTCGAGCCGTGGCCTGGGAAGATCCCACATGCCGCGGAGCAGCTAAGCCAGTGTGCCACAAATACCGAGCCTGCGCTCTAGAGCCTGTGAGCCACAACGACTGAGCCTGTGCTCTAGAGCCCGCGAGGCACAACTACTGAGCCCGTGCGCCGCAACTATTGAGCCCACGCACCACAACTACTGAAGCCAGCGCACCTAGAGCCCGTGCTCCGCAACAAGAGAAGCCACCGCAGCAAGAAGCCCGCGCACCACAACGCAGAGTAGCTCCCACCCGCCACAACTAGAGAAAGCGCACGCGCAGCAACGAAGACCCAATGCGGCCAAAAAAGAAAAGAGCAAAACGTTAAAAAAATGTACATATTACGATATTAGACTCTGCTATACACGTTACATACATATAATGTGTATTATGTACAGTACGTTATACTATACAGTTAAATAATATCATAATAGATAACTGGCTATAACATAACATAATACACACACACGAGAGAGTATATTGTACTATAACGTTACACCTTATGTAAATGAATACAGCCATCTCGCGGTACCCACGAGGGACTGGTTCCAGGACTCCCCACAGGTACTCGAGTCCCTTACACTATAAAACTGCACGGTGTATTCGGCCCTCCATATCCGTGGACGGGAGACCCACAGGTGCGGGGCGGCCGCTCCCCAAGCCACGGCCACATCCACCTCTGGGGTTAACCACACAAGGGGCAGCGCAGACAGAGGTCTAACCCAGCGCCCCTCTTGAGGACTTCTCGGCACGAACACCAAGGTCCCGCGAGTGGCAGCTGTGAGCCTGACCCTTCCGCCTCGGCTTAGCTTGGGCTGGGAATTCCACCCGCCACCCACTGTGACATTGCTCAGCTCTCTTCGACAAACTTGACAAACTTGACTCTCGGAGGCTCTTGCTGCTAATTTTAACTAGGCTACATTCCCCACAAAGTGAACTGGAGCATCCCAGTGTCACTGCCAGGACAGCATCCCACAGCCGCTCTAGCTGGCGCTCGGACCACGGCTTTCAGACTCTCCAGTGCCACTGACGGACCCCCGAGTGCGGTGGGCCGTCGCCCCGCACCCCAGTCACAGCAGCCGGGAACCACCTTGAGCCACCGCCCTCGGGGCTGATCTCTGGCACTGCCAATCGGGGAGCGCCAGCCGCTCCATGTGACAGACCAGGCGGCCCACCATGCAGGGCCCTCCAGCAGGGCCCGGGCGACCATTCTCAGGGGTGCCAGGGGACCCCCGAATCCTCCCTAACACACACAAAAGACGGTGTCTCTTTGCATTTTTGAGAGAAAGAGGTCCATAGCTTTCAGCAGAGTCTCAAAGGAATCTATGACCCCGACCAGGTGGAGGGAAGTAGAGTCACTGTGATATGGCTGTTACATCATCTTTTCATGAGTTTTTAAAGTCAGTCCTTCCTTTTGTAATTTCCTTTAGAATTCAGTTGAGCAATTTAGGTTCAAACAAACAAACAAAAAAGGCAGGTAGAAACAAAGAAAAGTAGAAAGATCAATTCTAAATTTAGGAAAACCGACAAGGGCCAGCCCAGATTACTGTGGAGCTGAGAATTTTCTGGAGCACGCACACACACGCGCACACACGCACACACACGCACAGTGACATCAGAAAGTAAAGATCAAACCACAATTTCTACACTTGACCCTAAAGGAAGAGACAATAATACAAACCACTGTAAGTAAAATGACTGTCATTCTGTCAAATGAAATAAAGTCAGCCTGGCAAGCCCTGATGTCTGGACTGGAGTCCTGGATAAATGTTATTTACTCGGTTCGCCAGGGCGATAACGAGCTTCTTTTGAACCTTCTGTATATTGTATTAGCTCATTCATTTTGAAAAGTAACCCAGGACAGGGAGAGCTGGGGAGGCACGAGTGAGAAAAAACAGGTCAGCAAAACACTGGTCTCACATTTCATAACCAAACACGAGCTGTACTCCAGATAATACCTTAATCTGACCTGCACTTAAACGTGGGGTCTGGGCATTGCCCATCTCCCTCAGACCCAGAGAACAGTCCTGCTCTTCCCTTGGTGCCCGGCTCCAGAGCCGTCCTTCAGGCGCTGGGACCACGGGCCTAAGACCGCGACCCAGCCCAGGCTCCCCTCGCTCTTCCAGCCCCTCACCGTGCCCTCAGCGCACGTGCACCACGGGGCTCAAGCTGCCCTGCACACAGCGGAGCCCGTCTGCAGCCCCAGCAAAGGAGAAGGTGGCCTGTGCACAAGGGGCCTGATCCCTGCAAGCCCACCGGGGGCCTGGGTTTCTCAGCGACACTGCCAGGACCCCAACTTGCCATAAAACCCACAGCTGTCAGCTCCCAGGCCAGGCGGCAGAAGGCAGGAGGCCGGTCCCACATGCAGGCGTGCCCTGCCCACGGGCAGAGCAGGAGAGCCGAGGGCACTGGGCTCCCAGGCTCCCGCCCGCCCTGACGGGTCACCACTGGTTGACCAGGGCCCCCTGTGGAAGGCCACCCTGTCTCCTGCAGACCCCTCCCCTCGCATGGCTCTGGTCTCTGCTCCTCCTGGTGCCCCTCGGCCCAGGGGTGGCTTCCAGGGGGGCTGCTGTGGTCCCGGAGCCCTGCCCACCCCCCCTTTGTATGGGCTCTGCCTGGGGAGGCCACCTGCTTCCTGCCACCAGAAGATGAGAACGATACAGCCAGCGTACCCCTCCATGACACTGACACACATGAGGTGACCCCGCGGCACGGAAGCTGGCAACGGCAAATCCCGCAACCTCCACACAAGTATGAAGGAGGGACTCTCTGAAGTTCTTGGTCGATTTGCTATCAAATCAAGACAAAACCCATCAGCCTTGAAACTGACCTCAGCTGCAAGACAGTAAGTAGGAAGTGCAAGCAGATTCCGAGGCCTGCGCGCCCTAAGGGCCCAAGGTTACACGTGACTCGTCAGAGCCGGGTTCACACACACACACACACACACACACACACACACACACGCGCGCGCGCGCGCGCGCGCGCGCGCACGCAGCCGCTCAGGTCAGTGGCGAGGAAAACAGAACCCAAAGGCAACTCCACATAAACTGGACTTGTAGGCCCTATTTAATGCAAATTAGCAATTCACTGTAAAGACGGCAATTTATTTATATCACACCCACAACCTGGAAAAAACGCACGACGCTCTGCAGAGTACAGGATGGAACCACAAAGGCGCCACTGCCGACGGCCACGCGCACTTCCCTCTGGCTTCCAGGGGTGGGGAGGCAGTTATGCTGGGAAAGGAACACGGTGCTGCAGGCATAAAACAGTCTTGCAATTTAAAAAAAGTACACGTAAACCCAGACAAGATCTTCCTGAGGTGAAAATCCGCAGAAGAAAAAGTGAGAATGAATGATCTGCAAAAAAGCCGAGAGATCCTGGTCTGGGGCTTAAGGCCAGACTGTGGTAAAAATAAGAACCGTCCAGGCCAGGCTCTGACCAGGCAGACCCTGAGCCCGAGGGCCTGGGGGCCCGTCCCCCGCACCCAGCCACCAGCAAGGTGTTCCACCAGGCCGACAGGCACGGGCCTGCTTCCACCCCCAAAGACGGGCAGTGGGCAAGTGGGTCAGTGTCGCTGGACACACGCCTCACGCGCCCACTACAAAGATAGGGACCTGTCGGCCTCTGCCCGCCGTCACCTCCCTCGCCGGCCCAAGAGCTCATGGACGTGGACTGAGGAGGTGGCCAGGGAAGAGGACACACAGCACAGGCAGCGAGGGGAGGTACCTGCCAGAGCCAGTCCTGAGACGCCGTCCCAAGGGGCAGCAGAGAGAGGGCAGGACAGGCTGGGCCCGACAGGCAGGTAGGGCACAAGGTCCCCGCTGGTCCAAGGCGGGACCTGCGGAGCCCCGAGGGGCTTCTCCAGCTAAAGCGCTCATCGGCACCGGTCCTCTTAGTGACCAGCCATGATTCTAGGACTCCCACTGCGGGGACAGCCATGCTGTGATATGACAATCCACACCCCACACAAGGCGTGGAACCTAGCAGAACTCCATGGGGGCCTTCCTGCGGCTGGCCTAGCACCATATCCTCTGCTGTAGCTCCTCTCTACCTACCTAGATAACAGCATCTGATGCACATTTCCCGAGTTGTTTTACAGATGTGAAAACACCCCACCAAATGGAAGATGTCAACGACCTGATGACCATGAGCACACAGCCCCCAGGCCTCCTAAGAGCCTAAGGACTGATAATGTGAACCCCTGTGACCCTGCCCCGTCACCTCACCATCAGCCAATCAGAGAACTGTGCACAAGCCGATAATACACCCTGTGACCCCTCCCTCACCTGGCTTTTAAAAATGCTCTGCTGGCGGCTTCCCTGGTGGCGCAGTGGTTAAGAATCTCCCTGCCGATGCAGGGGACATGGGTTCGAGTCCTGGTCCTGGTCCGGGAAGATCCCACATGCCGCGGAGCAACTAAGCCCGTGTGCCACAACGACTGAGCCTGCGCTCTAGGGCCCGCGTGCCACAATTACTGAGCCCACGTGCTACACCTACCGAAGCCCACGCACCTAGGGCCCGTGCTCTGCAACAAGAGAAGCCGCTGCAGTGAGAAGCCTATGCCCCACAACAAAGAGTAGCCCCGGCTCGCCACAACTAGAGAAAGCCTGCGTGCAGCAATGAAGACACAACATGGCCAAAAAAATAAATAAAAATAAATTAAATTTAAAAAAAGAAAAATGCTTTGCTGAATTGGGGAGCTCGGGGTTTGTAAGGTGTGAGCCACCTGTTCTCCTTGCACGGATGGCCCTGCAATAAACCTTTCTCTGCTCCAGACTCGGACGTTTCAGTCTGTTTGGCCTGACTGTGCGTAGGGCACCTGGACTTGCGCTAACGTGGGAGCTGCCTGAGTGTGAGCCTGCACCAGCCATGACCTCAAGAGACACCGCATGGCACACACGAGGTGAACAGGACTGCCCCCAAGGCCCTGGTTTAGAAGAGGACGGGTTGGCCTGGAGAGGAGGGCCACTACAGGGCCCTGTGTGGACCTGCTCCAAAGACTCCAAGGACACCCAGGCATCCGCAGGATGCCAGCTACTCCGCCAGGCTGGCCAGCTGTTTGCTGAGCACCCCGCAGGGGCCGGGCCATCCCCAGGCCCCCGTGGCTTCATCTCCCAGGGCCCCCGGAAGCCCGGTTCTCAGGTGAGGAGTGTGAGCAGGGTAAGGGGTGGGCAGGGACCCAGGTCACCCGCAGAGCAGGGCACAGGCCCGCAGGCTCCGCGCTGAGGCCTCGCACGTGGGCTTCAGGGGCGCCACCAAGCCTAGAAGCCCGTCTTCTGCTGGCAAAGGGGCGGGCATCCCAGGGAGCGAAGCAGACCTGGGCCCCCGCGCAGCAGCCAGGAGACAAGCCTCCGGTCGGAGTGCGAGTGAGCCGCACGAGGCGGCGGGGAGACAGCACTTGGGCAGCACCACCTGGGAGCAACCAGGGGGTGTGGACTGGCCACAGAGGGCCCTCGGGTGCTCCAGGGCTTACGGACATCCTGAGCCCCACTGGTCCATGACAATCACACCTGTTTCCGGGCAGGGGCCCTGAGGCTCACAGAGGTTAAGTAGGGTGTCCCGAGTCCAAGAGTCCTAAGGGAGGCTGAGGGGTCCAGTCTCTGCAGGATCTGGTGCCTCACTGCCTCGGGCCTCAGCCTCCTCACTGCAATCCACTGGCAGGTACCACCCAAGGCTGGTGCTCGGCCAGAATTCCCTGAGTCACCAGTTTCCAGTTAGGTGGGCCACGGCCAGCCCCTCGATCCCATTATTAAAGAAAAGAGGGCTTCCCTGGTGGCGCAGTGGTTGAGAGTCCGCCTGCCGATGCAGGGGACGCGGGTTCGTGCCCTGGTCCGGGAGGATCCCACATGCCGCGGAGCGACTGGGCCCGTGAGCCGTGGCCGCTGGGCCTGCGCGTCCGGAGCCTGTGCTCCGCAACGGGAGGGGCCGCGGCGGTGGGAGGCCCGCATACCGCAAAAAAAAAAAAAAAAAAAAAAAAAAAAAAGGTAAGAAAAGAATATCTCACTTCCCTGGTGGCACAGTGGTTGAGAGTCCGCCTGCCGATGCAGGGGACACGGGTTCGAGCCCTGGTCTGGGAAGATCCCACATGTTGCGGAGCGGCTAAGCCCGTGCGTCACAACCACTGAGCCTGTGCTCTAGAGCCCCAGAGCCACAACTACCGAGCCCGCATGCCACAACTACTGAAGCCCACGCACCTAGAACCCGTGCTCCGCAACAAGAGAAGCCACCACAGTGAGAAGCCCGCGCACCGCAACAAAGAGTAGGTCCCACTCACCACAACGAGAGAAAGCCTGCGCGCGGCAACGGAGAGCCAACACAGCAATCAATCAATCAATCGAAATGGGGATAACGACTCATCAAGGGCTGTTTTAAGTTTAAATGTCATCAGCAGCTGTGTGTGAAAGCGGCCCAGCACTCACAGCAGATGCCGGGTCGGACAGAGCCCCTTTCTCATCACCCCCACCTGCTACCCTGCGATGCGTTCCGTGGTAGAGAGGCTGGTCTGGAGCAGCCACCTTCCCTCGGGGACGTGGGGAAGGCTTCACCAAGCAGATGCCACTTCAGTCCCGTCTCCTGAGCTGCCCAGGAGCCCCGGCCGCAGCAAAAACACGGGGACCCTGAGGAGGGGAGACTGGAAACCAGGCCAGGAGAGCAGCTGGGTGAGTGGGGAGGGACACGCACTGACCGGGGCAGGGGGCTTGGTCGATCCACGAGCACATGCACTTAAGCCACGTCCAATCCACGTGCTTCGACGGGCACGTGCCGAAGGCAGCTCCTTCCCGTCAGCCGAACGGCGGCGGGCAGGGCACCGCGGGGCCCCACAGACGCCACTCGCGGCACAGAGGAAAGGACCTGAGAAGTTCAAGGGCTCCAGGCCGGCCAGCAGCACGTCTTGCCCCGGCCCCCGGCTCTGGTGCAGAGGCCTTGCCCCTCCCAGCAGTCCAGGCGGTCAGGCTCCGGCAGGGGCAGCACCATCCGAGCTTGGCGGTGCCCCTTCCCTGGTCACGTCACTGTGGCCACCCGGGCGGGGCCGTCACTGATTAAAGTAGATGTAGTTGAAGGGGCATCCCATCTCCACCATCCAGAGCAGCAACTGCGTCCTGAGGCCCTGACAGTCAGGCTTTATTTCTTCCTGAGCCAGCTGTAAGAGCCTCCACTTCCAAGAAGCCCTCCCTGAACAGGCTCACCTGAGGATGACGATAATTATCTTGTGTGTTCGGCCAGCACGGTCATCACTCGTTTGTGTGTTATTCTTCAGCTGCCACCTCTCTGCTTAGGCTAAAACTGCTCTTGCATCTCCCACCGTCCCTAGTAGATTTTCTAACAGAGGTATTCAATCCCGAGATAGAACTCCAGATGGACTCCCTAAGGCCTCTGGGCCTCAGTTTTCTCATCTATACCCCGGGGATACCACCCCTCCCGTGCAGAGTGACCAGCAAATTCAGAAGTTAACTCGGAATCTAGGTGGCACCTCGCACAGAACCCGGCCCACTGTCCATACTCACAGGTGCCTGACCAAGATGCCTGGGGGGATCCCGGGGCCGTGAGGACCCCATAAACACTCAGAGGGCATGGGTGATGCCGCGGCACACCAGGGCCACAAGGCGACCCGTTCATCAGAGCTAATGACAAGAGCCCCCCAGGCTCAGCTCACACGGTGGCCTCGCTAAGAAGGCGGATTCTTCCCTGTACAACCCATGTGGCGATTGAGAAGGCGTGCCTGCTGCAGGTGCCCCCGTCCCTACCTGGGTCAAGTGCACCCAGGACCCCCAGCAAAAGCAAACGGGTCGGCAGAGGGGCGGGAACGTTCCTGCAGCCCTCACGGGAGCCCGCCTGGCAGTGGGGCAGGTGGTGCTGTGCGGGGGGCGGGCCTGGAACCCCAGGCCACGTCCGCAGCGCTCCAAGCCCAGGCCCAGCTGTGTGGACAGGAATAAATCCCCGGATGGACAGGTTCTGAGGGGGCCTCCGTAATATGGAGGAAGTCCATATTAAAATTGTTAAAACTCTCCCCAAACCATATGGTAGCCAGGCAGACGGCACGGCCTGCACTCACTGGGCTTCCAGGCTCTCCCAGCCCCTCGAGACTGAATGAAAGGCCTATCTGAACTTCACAACCACAAACTGCCACCTTCCACGGGGCCTTGGGCACAGGGCTCCGCTTATCGGCGCACAGCCCCTCTGCAGAAGTTGCTCAAACGGTCAGGAGTTAACCCAGGACTGATAGCTAGCCGGTGACTAGCCGGTGCCCGTCCCTGAGCCCTGGCCAGCGGTGCCCCGTCTACCTGCACCTCCAGGACGCCGCACAAGCCTTCCGTCTCTTCTCACCGTCTGCCGTGTTAGCGCGACTGCCACCGGCTTGTTCACTTGTTGAAAAAACGGTCCCAATTTTATTTCACATTTGGTGAGTGTTAAATATTTCACTCTGTGGAAATGTACTGATATTTTCCACACGTAGTCACAGCACTGAAGAGGAAACCACGATCCCCAAACTTCAGAAACACGTGTATTCATCTGGGTGGAGGCGTCCCGCACCCCCAGGGCTCACGGTGCCATGGAGGAGACCCAGGACCCCGGGCCCTGCGCCCCCACGGGTGAGCTCCAGGGCTCAGCCGCTCACTGCGTGCCTGCAGGCGAGTCGCTTAACCTTCGCTGTGCCTTCTCCTCTCCAAAATGCAGCACAGACCTGGCAGGGTTGTTAGAGAGTGAGCCGAGCGCTCCGCACAGGACCCAGCCCCGCGTGTGTTACTTCTCCGAGCCTGCTCGGCGCCCGGAACAAATGTGCCTTACGCTCCCCAGGTTCTAACGCAGAGGCTGAAGCTCCGAGCCGTGGGCGGCTTCTGGGCCAAGGTCACCAAGCCAGGGATGGCACAGCCCCGGGCTCTACGACATTTCTGCTGCAGAATACGGCACAGGGCCCCTCCGGATCCTCTCAAGAATTAAGAACACTTTCAACATCTGAATAATTCAAGGATGAGCTAGCTAGACATGTTTTAGACAGCCCTGAGCTTTGTCTCAGTTGCCCTGTCCCACTAGGCTCGCGGAGAACCCGGCCCACCGTCTGGCAGATCCAAGAAAAGGGCCGCCTCAGCCCCACAATCCTCCCCAGCACCAAATCACAGCTGCCCTCGGTGGGCACCCGGAACGACAGAGAAGCAGCGCTGGAGGCCCCCGGAAGGCCCAGCTCTAACCAGCAGAGGGCCTGATGGGGAGGCTTTCTGTCCACCAAGCTTTTAATGCGACAGTTTTACGTAAGTGATATGAAAAAGCCACTAACGGTGACTCCAGTATCCCAGTTCCCCCAGCACGACATGCATACTGGACCTCGCTGTGCAGGGTCACCTGGGCACCCTGATCTCCCGTGAGCAGCACAGGCCTGTCTCTAAGCCCTTGTTGTAAGGGCATTAATCCTTGATTTTAGCATCAAGGCCCAAAATGCCAAGAAAGTGTAAACTGGGATTTGTGCGCAGAGCTAAATGGAGGCTTCTCACCACCACCCCCTCCACAGGGCGGGTGAAGCTGCACGGTGCGGCCCATCTCCTCACTACCTGGATACACCCCAGGATCCCTGGAACGTAGGATTCACTTATCTCCAGAAACAAAGGCTCTGCCTCACAATCTGAGGACCGCATTCAACGTGAAGCGTTCCTAAGTGGATTGCTAAAGGCTGGATCTGAGGACAAAAGATGGTAGGACTTCAGGCTGACCCCCATGAGCAAAGTCCACAGAGCTGGGAGAGCAGCCTCGCCCTCCTCCCCACCACGTGCATTAGCAGAGACCCCCGGCTACTCTCAGGATCTCTCGTAAGTCACAGGCTACCGCCCCCCCCCCCAACACCGCGCTAGATCTACAGCCCTGGAGCCAAAGCACTTCCTGTTTCAGGGCGTGAAGGCAGAGCAATCTGTTGTTGTTTAATTACTAAACTTACTTTCATATCCAATTTCAACTGGCTTTTAGGCTAAACACAGTAAGTGTCCATGCTTTGAGAGCATCTCCAGCTTAGCTAAGAGAACACCAGGCCGGGACTTCCAAGCAGCTCTGAGGAAGGTTTGGGAACTAACACCAATCTCACCCGCTTCTCAGGGAGAGAGGCCCCACTTCCACAAACCCCGACCTGTCAGGCTCCTCTGCACCCCCGGGGGCCCTCCCCCAGCCGAGGGGCCCTCGCCCTGGAGACCAGCAAAGAGCACGCAGAGCACGCTCTCCTTCCTGCAGACACACTCACTGCAGCCGGAGAAGGGAGCCGGGCAGAGCAGGCTGACAGGATCCCCGCAGGGCGAACGAAAACCTCTTCAACTCAAAGCACTATTCCATAGGCTTAAATTTTAACCCAACCAAATAAAAACGCATTGCCACTAACCAAAATGTGCACACTTATGAGCTGTATTGTCTTTGGCCCTTTAACACAGTCCATCTAGGAAAAATGCAATCAAATATTCAAGTACACATGGACCAGCAGGGACGCCCCCATTTAGGGAAGTGATGGCGGATACTCCACCCCTCCATCCACGGAGCACAGTAAGGTGTGCAAACGCAAAGGCGTCCTCAGGGTTCTCAGGCGTGGGTGACTTGGAGAGTCTGAGTTCACAGATCCGCGGCGCTGAACTGCCTGTGACATGGCCGGTGCTGAAGTCGCAGCCCCAGTGCCCGCCCCCTCCACCAAGGTCACCTTCACACTCTCCCTTCCTCAGTCCCCGTGGTGGGCTGTACCTGGCATCAAGGACAGGTGGGTAATTCCTTTAACTGAGGCACCTTAAAGGGACCCTCCCCCCACACACCCAGCTAGCTCTTTAAGACACGCTCTGCCAATGTTTTCATTTTGTACAACCAGTAATTATCAAGATCAAAGGTACATTTCTGCTTCTGTGACCACTTTTGCACTGACAATATTTACAGTGACAAAAAATTCTTCTGGATTAACACAGCTTCACGATCACAGAAATGTTTTAAATTGCGGTTTATGTGTACTCTGGTGACAGAGAAGGGTGAACAATGATTGCTAAAAGGCCTTCAAGTATCAAAGTGCGTGGCCTCAGAGTAAAATCCATGAGGGAAAGTGGAGCAAACACAGGAGCTCAGGAAGAAACGAAGACGCACAGGTTAAAACTGTTCAGAACAGTTTGCTCCTTTTTTCAAAGGGTGATGGTAGGCTTTCAAGTCATTAGAGTGTTTCATTATTTTAAACGACAAGGAAAAAGTTTAGATGTCAACTTAAAAAAGTGCCCATAGTTTTTCAAAGTTATTTTACAGAACGGGGGCAAAAATGTCTGAAGATCTCTGCTTTAAGGCGGCAATATACCTCTGAAAGAGTCCCAACTTAACAGGTGATCACAATGGTGAAAGCGCAGCCTTCCACACCCTCAGCTGGTGCTCTCCCCTCCCTCCATGCCCAGTGGATAAACAAGTTCATCCCAAACCCCTCCCCCCTCATAATAATTGATGCGAAAATATTCCTTTCTCTTTCCAAACCAAAACTCATACTCTCTTGGATAAATACATTTTCTTAAAACGGTGACTAAAATGTTGGCAACGAGGGGCTTATTTATTGGGTTCTGGCCTTGCAACATCCAAGTGGTCGCTTACAATTGTGCAGTGAGAGCTGCGTGTAAAAGTACAGCAACCGCTACATCTGGACCAGAAACGCGCTCTCTTTATCTCTTCTAAGGGTTTGCTATGAGTTTCGCACTCAAGGTTTTCCTTTCTTTGAAATGGGAAGAACTCTGTTGCCAACCAGTTCACCTGGCTCCAGGATTTAAAGGCAAAACCGCAGGAGACCCTCCAGCAAACTCCAAAAACTCAAAACCAACTGCGCCACATAATCCCACGCTGGCAAGTACTTTTTGAAGGCGGCACTATAACGCGCCTCTCGGGCACTGCTTCAGGAATGCAGGTTTCCTCACTGCCGGCGAAATCCTTCAACAGGCTTGGGAGGATGCAAACACCCACGACCCAGGTGGAACAAAGCTTCCCTCACCTGGGCTTGGGGCCAAGCAAAGGGTGGGGGTGAGGGCAAGGCAGCCTCGCTCAGTAACTTGAAAAGACTCTGCAAATCCTCCGGCTGTGGGAGGACCCCACCTTGGGACAGCCAGGCACCCCAACCCTGCACTTGGAGGGCAAAACGCCCAGCACAGCGTGCGCCCTCGCTGGGGGCTCCCTGCGGGCCCTGCCGTGGACCCTGGTGACCTCTGTCTTGCGTGAGGTTCCAAACTAGCCAAAGAGAACCCAGAACCCTTCTCTCCAGAACCTGTTTCCTTTCCCGTCATCTCTCTCAAAAAGCTACCAGCGGGCTTAACCCAAGATGAGCGCACCCAACAAGCGACCCAGACAGACCCACTGCCCGTGCATCCGGGAAGCACATCCATGCCGGCTACGGTGGGGACGACAAGTGTCCAGGCCCTGCTGCAGGACCCGGGTGTGAAAGGAACACTTTAGTGCCACAGAAACAGCGGGGATCATGCTGTTGAGCCACAAGCCTGTGGGTCTTAATCTTCTTAAGATGCCTCCTCTAAAAGTCACTTGCCAAAGGAGCAGCCACACAAAGCAATGTCACCACTGCCCAAGTGGCAGCGGGCTGGAAATGACTGCCGTGAACAGAGGCAGGGAAGCCTCCCCTTTGCACCCACATTGAAAAGGTCCACAATCTCCCCGTTCGCGGAAGTGCCTTATTTCACAAAGGCTTAGTTAGCATTTGATACCCTTAAAAAAAAAAAAAAAAAAAGCCACTCGAAGCACATTTTGAAAGTTCCATGTTTAAAAAGATCCTTGTTCATTGATTTTGGTGGGATAATTAAGCTGATCTAAACAAGGGGACCTTGTCCAGGCATGGGTGGGGGAGGGGCGGCGGGCCTGGCCTTGGCCTGGGAGCCCCTGGCTGGGGGGCGGGGGGTCCTCTCCCACCCCCTCTTTCTATGTGGCCTCTCTTCGTCTGGGAGGCTTTTTCCCTCTGGTCAGATTTCCACTCAGCAGAGCTAAAACGCTCTCATGTTTCCTGGCTCGGAGTCGAAGCGGCCCTCCTAACGGGGTTTTGCTGAGTACACCTTCATCAACGGAATTCTGTTGTGATGAAAAAAAAAAAATCTAGGAAACCAGAGGAAGCGAGTGTGGAGCAGCCTCCTCGCCCGTCCTCAGTAGGGACGCGGCTTCCAGCGCATTCCGGCTCCACAAATTACAGACACGGCTCTGCCAGGGGTGCTCCCGAGGAGGGCACAGCAATTTGGGGTTGTCTGCCACCTACGGCGCTCACCAGTCACCCTCACTCCGTGCCAGGCTGTTGGTCACACGAACCACCCCTGCCGGCTACATAGGGCCGGGCTTCCGGGCCCCACAGGACGAGCGGGAGAGGGCAGAGGGTGCAGACGACGGACGGGGACCAACCGGCAGCACAGGCAGCAAATGAGAGCAAAGCCCAGACCCCGGGGAGGCCCGTCCACTCTCCTCCCCACCCGTCCCTCTGATAACACAGATAAAACCAATCCAACACCAAATAGCCTAAACGCTGGCTAAAATACCTTCCCGGGTTCCCTTCCTCCACTGGGGCTGGGGGAGCTGCCACAGCCGCAGCCCCTCCTCCCCTGCAGACCTGCGGGGCGGGATCTCCCGGCTCCGAGAGGGCAGGGTCCCGTTCCGAGGCTCCTCCCGCCCCGTCCCACTCTCCAACAAGCAAAGTTGAAGGCAGAGAGGGCCCCAGGACGTTAAAAACTGCAAGCCGCCTTGGAGATCACCCAGTCCAATCTCTGCTCTGCTTTCACGATGCGACAAGGGCCAAGGCTGCAGCACGCATCTCTGCAAGGGAAGCTGGCAACTCTCACAGGCCCGGAGCCCCCTGGGCAGCCTCCCCGGGGGGACACCCAGTCCACACAACACCCGACACTAAATACCTCATATGCATTTCAAATGCATCTCGAACGATCCCCTTCTTCCCTTTACAGCTGCTGCCCATGAAAAACAATTAGCCTGAATGGGACTGAAAGTCCTGATTTTTAAGACAACCTCCTCCCCACCCTCTCTCCAGAAGCCCTGGCGTTTTAAGTCTGCCTGGGTCTTCCCACCTGGGGCCTACATAGCTCCAGGCCAGTCACTGCACCTCCCCACCCTCAAGTGGATGCTGCAAAATCTCTCAAGCACTGAATAAACTCTTACTCCTTCTTTTAATACATAATTCAGATCTAGCAGAAAAGTGAGAAGATTATTCCTTTTTTTTAAAAAAGGAGGCTGGGGTCACTGTTTCTGATGCCCAGCCATTTACTACACTTCATCGGCAAACCAATGCTCCAGTTTTTAAATATTTTTCCTTTTTCTCCTACTACAAGCACAAAAGGGAAGAGATGAAAGATTCCCCCTGTGGGTAACCCTACCTGTCCGTCACTGACTGGAGAAGCAGAGACGCTGAGGTGCAGGGAAGGGCAGGGCTCTCTCACGTAATGCCGCAAAGATCGGCCTGGGTTTTCCCAGGAGAAACAGGCTTCGATTCGGACAATCATGTGAACCCACAACAACTGCTTCGATCACTCATCCCCGACACCCTCCTGCCGCCCGAGGCCTTAGGCTACGAGATGCCCCCCAAACCAGAAGCGACAAGGCCCCTTTTTGCGGGAGTCAACTGGGGTACCCGGTGGGGCTGGGTGGCTCAGTCTGACCCATCAGTGCCCCCACTGGAAAGGAAAAAAATCTCACACTCCCTAGGAGATCAAGTGTGTGTCCCACCTCCCACACACACACACTCACACCTAGAATCACTATGAATGGTTAATCAGGAGGCTATGCTTTTTTTTTTTTTTTTTCAAACCACCGCCCCTCCCATTTTGACATACCTCCTCTGAAAATGCCCTTTGCTGGACTGTGTTCCCCCGGAGCCCAGTCAAGAGCAACACACCTTGGGGAGGAATGGGTTAAGTTCAAGAGCTCTAGGAGGGGGAGGCAGCACGGAAAAGGGAAAGCGGTGCAGAGATGCAGATAAACGTGCGGGGACTTCTGCAGGGCAGGGGCTCTGGACCTGGATGCACCGGGGCACTGGCCCCTCTCCTCCAGGCACAGCTTGGCTGCGGGAAATAGAGGTGTCTTCAAAGGGACAGACCAGAGGACACTGCAGATAAGACAAAAACACAGGCACAGCCCCGGGGGTCAGCTCGGAGCCCCAAGTGTGGAAGCCCGGCTAGGCGTGCTGAGGGCGTGCGTGCGCTGGGAGCAGGAGGGGTTCAGGCAAAGGAAACAGAGGCTGAACTCTCAGAAGTTGGCGACATCAAACCGAGGGCGCAGGGAAGGGTCGGGACCTAGGGGGCGAGGCGCCAGGCTTCCTCTGGGTAGAGTAACCCGAGAAGACGGGGGTGGGGGACGCTGAGGGATGCGACCGGGACAGGGTCCGTGGGAAGGTGCACACCGCGACGAGGGGCCCGGGATATTCCAGGAGGCTGGGGGAACGGAGACGAGGACGGGCAGGTGCAGTCGGGGAGAAGGGAGAGGGCCAAGGACGGGGGCGGGAGTCTGGGCGGGAGAAGGCTCCCGGCCGTAGCGTGGGAGCACCCTCCCCGGGGAAGAGATGCTGAGGCGGGCCGGGACCGGGACCCGGAGCTCGAGGCCGCGGCAGCGCGGGGGTGGGGTGCGCATGGGAAGCAGCAGGTGTCGGGTGCCCAGGTGCGGGGTCGGGGGCGGCTGGCCGGCCGCTCACCTGTCTCCTCCGGCCGGGGCCGCGGGGCGGCGGCGCGGCGGGGCGGCCGAGCCGGGCCGGGCAGGGGCGGCGGGGGCGCGGCGCTCCGGGGGCGGCGGCGGCGGGACCCGGCGGCGGCTGCTCCTCGGCCGGCCGGCCGGGCAGGCGGTCAGTCAGCGATAGACGCGGGGTCGGAGGGAGCGCTTGCGAGGCTGTGGCCGGCGCGCAGGGACAACGCCGCTTTATCAGGTCGGAAACAGCCGCCGCGCGCCGCTTCCGCTGACGCAGCGCCGGCCTGCGCTCATGACTATGCAGCAGCCGCCGCGGGGGTCAGGGCGGGGCCCGCGTCGCGCGCGCCGATTGGTCTCTGTGCACCCCGCCCACCGCTCTGCCCCGCCCTGCCTGCCGAGGCCCCGCCCCTGGACCGGCCCCGCCCCTGGCCGCATCCAGCCTCCGGCCTCTGGGTAGGGGCTGCCGTGCCCACCCCACCCCCAGTCCCCGCTCCTCGAGGCTTGAGCACCAGACCCTAACCTAGAGCCCTGACCCCCGACCCCGGCCGCGTGCCTCTCGGTAGCCGCGGGAGGGAGAACCTGCAACCCCCGTCTCTCCCCTGCTCACCCCGCTCCTCCCTCTCCCCAAACGCCCTCCTCGCAGAGGGGCCTCTAGAGCCCCTTGGCCCGCCACCAGACTAGCCTTCTTCAAACTCCCTCCTCCCAGCCCAACCCCCGCCCCCGGCCCTTGACCGGAAGGGTGGGCTCCGCCGCCAGGTGCGACGGCAAACACCCTCCTCTTACCCTCCACTCGGTTGTCCCTACCTCGCCCTGAGCCATCTCCCCCTCCCCGCGCCACCCCCATCTCCCACGCTCAGTGCGCCCCTGCTCCCCACCCCCTGCCCCTTCCAGTCGATGAGCGCCCTGGAGAGCTGGGGAGGACCCCGGACCTGGGGCCTTCCACTGCACAGCCTGACTCATGGCGTGGGCACCGGTCCGGTATCAGCCAGCAAGCAGAGTGGCTGTAACCCCTAGAATGAGGCTAATGGGAACTCCTGGGGACAAGGTCAGGGAAGGCAGCTTGATAAACAGAGAAACAGATGATATAATGGGCTGAGGTCAGACAGCCGTGCGCCCATGCCAGGATTTAAGTGGCTTTGGAGAAATTACTTCACCTCTCAGAGCCTGGGTGTCCTCATCTGTAATATAGAGATCATAAAATCCATCTCATGGGGTTGCTGAAGGGATTGAGACATAAAGAGTACACTGCACAGCCTCCGGAGCAGTAAAATGGGGAAATCTGATAACTTTAAGTGTTGGCGGGGAAGTGGAGCAACTGGAACTCTCATACCCCACTTAGTGGGGCTGCAAAGTGCAGCCATCTTGGAAATCTGTTTAGAAGTACTGGATTCTATGTAAACCCTATGACCTCCTAGATGCGTATCTTATATGATCCTTTTTCTGTTCACAGCAGCACTGTTTGTAATAGCCAGAAAGTGGAGATTACCCAAATGCTTATCAACCATAGAATGGATACATAAATTGTGATATATTCACATAATGCAATGACAATGAATAATCTGTTACTACATACAGCAATGTGGATGACTCTCACACAGGATTTTGAGGGGGGAAAAAAGCCAGACCCTAAAGCATGCAGAATTCCATGTAGATAAATTGGTAGAAATGTATAAATGGTGGCAGAAATTAGGATAGTGATTAATCTTGGAGGAGGGAGTGCCAGAGCCAGGACACAGATGGAGTATCTGGGGTGCTGGTGAGGTTCTGTTTCTTGATCTGGGTGCTGGTTACATGGATGTGTTCTGTTTGTGAAATGTTCTCCAGCTGCGCATTCATCATGTGTGTGCTTTTGCGTGTGTATGTGATACTTCAATGAGGGGTTACTAAGAACATCAGGAGTGTATATATAAAGAGCCCAAAGTGGCCCCGGACACGTTGTGAGTGCTCATAACTATCTATTGACCTGCCCTGTTGGGTTTTGGCTCTTACGGCCAGAGGATGGAGGCAGAAGCAACTCCACCTGTGGGCACCTTACTTCACCTTTCACAGTCCTCATCTGTTCATGAGACTTCTGATAATACCTAGCTCACAAGTCATCGTGAGGATTAAATAATGCTTTTTAAGAAGACTTGATATATAAGGAGCACAGCATAAGGACTTAATAACTTCGTTTAATTACTCACTAAATGCTGGTATTTATTGAATCTTCTTTATTTTCCTTCATTCGTCAAATAATTACTGAGTGCCTGCTATGTGCTGTGTACCATGCCAGGTTCTAGAACAAGAGCTGGCAGCAAGATCTGCTGCTATCCTTAAGGATCCCATAGTGGAATGGGAAACACAGATGCCCATCCACCATAGAATAGATACATAAATTGTGAGGTAGTCACGCAATGGAACGATAGCAATGGCAATGCAGCTTTCTAGCCGCCGTAGCTATGGAGCCTAGCATAGGACCCTCAGCAGACCCTCCATAAATGTTTCTGAAAGTGTAAATAAATGCATGAGATACTGAAACATCAGATGAATTGCCTTCTGTAATCCAGAGCTCCACACAGAGATTGGACAGAGAGCAAAGTCAAAGAAAAGCACAGCTCCACTGTGCACGTGCCCAACACTGCATGTGTGCACGTACGTGTGTATATGCGTGTACACGTGCGTGCATGTGCGTGAGGACCGGGGACAGGGCCACTCTGCCAACTCTCCATCCCAGCCTAACCAGCTGGGTCCTCATCCGGGTGCTACCACCAAGTAAGGTTGTTGTGGACTGCATGCTCGTATCCCGCCAGAATTCATCTTGAAGCCCTACCCACAATGGGATGATATTTGGAGGTGGGCCCTTGGGCGGTAATAATGTCATGGGGATGGAGACCTCCTGACGGGACTAGTGCCCTTGTAAGAAGAGACAGGGGAGAGCTTTCTTCCACTCTCTCTGCGTGCGCGCACCAAAGGAGGCTGGGTGAGGTCGCAACCTGGAGGAGGACACCCCCCCAGAATCCCATGCTGGCACCCTGATCTCAGATTTCCCAGCATCCAGAACTGGGAGAAATAGATGTTTGCTGTTAAAGCCGGCCAGTCTATGGTATTCTTGTTGTAGCAGCCTGAGCTGACCGAGATGGAGCAGAAAATGTGTCGATGGCCTGTGGCCCCACCATCCAGCTGCCCAGTGTGGCCTGGGAATGGGGCCAACAGGGCCCCTACCCAGCTTCTCCTCACTCTCCCTGAATGGCTGGCCCCCCAGTCGTGTAGGGAGAGAGCTGGACACATGGGACCCCCTCTTGCCCTGGACTCTGGCCTGGCTCCAGAGCAGGGTGTGTGTGGGCACCTACCTGTCACAGGTGTGCAACCTGGGCAGTTGCACAGGCCTTGTGCTCAGAAGAGCTTCACACCTGCTTTGCTTTACTGCTCAGCTGGCACTCTGTACATTCTGAATCATCTTAAACAAATGATGCAGCGAGTCCTGTGTTCTCATTTGTAAGCACATTGACCTGCAGGGACACTTGTGGGGAACCTGGGGCATGACAACATCTTGCCTTCTCCCCACCTCACCTGGGGACTCTTGGAGCAGGGCTATGTCCCTCTCATCCATGGACACCCCCCCCGCAAGACCTAAGAACTATCAATATAAAACTGTAACCTTGACCATTTCTGGAAGTTTGCCAGGAATCACCTCCTCCAGGAAGCCCACCAGGATGCCCTGCTGTGGAGGAGTGAGTGGCTCCCTCCCATGAGCTCTGAGGCACTCTGCCCCTTCACCAATCATTCCCAACTGTTACTGGGATTGTCTGCCTCTCTAGTGGTCTGTGAGCCCTGTCCAAGGGACGGGTACCAGGCCAGGTTCACTGATACATCCCAGAGCCTGCCCACAGTATGGCTGCAGACATGTTTGGATGGAGAGGGTGACAGATGAGAGAGAGAAGAGGAATTTCTTTTTTAAAAAAATTTCTTTATTTTGGCTCCTCCAGGTCTTAGTTGCGGCACGGGAGATCCTCGTTGCAGCATGTGGGATCTTTAGTTGCGGCATGTGGACTTCTTCTTAGTTGCGGCATGCAGATTCTTAGTTGCAGCATGCATGTGGGATCTAGTTCCCCAACCAGGGATCAAACCCAGGCCCCCTGCATTGGGAGCACGGAGTCTTACCCAATAGACCACCAGGGAATTTGCCCTAGGAATTTCTTAATTAGGGCCCATGCAGAGACTCTTGGGGGTCCATTCACCCCTGAAACAACATGAGCCAACCTTGACTGGGCACTTGCTGAGGACTGGACCCAGCACTCTGTGTGTTTCCCACAGTCACATGCCTACATGGGTCAGGAGCTTTCATCTTCATCTTGTGACCCCACCCAGTTCACGTACAGGACACCTGCAGCAGAGGGCATGGGGCCCCTGTGACCCTTAGGCAGGGGGGGATGGGAGCATGGGCCTGGGAGAGGTAGGAGGGAGGGGCAAGATTCGGGGCAGGTCAGGGTTTGGGAAGGGAAGGGGTGATCCGTGATCCGCAGACAGGCTCAGTGGGGGTCATGGGGCCTGGATTGGAACTTTGACCTCATTGTAAATGAGCCTGAGTCTGTGAAATGGAGGGGACCTTACCTGGAGAAGGTGGCAGTCAGGAGCACACCTGGGAGCTGCCTGCCTGGGCTGAAAGCCTGGCTCTGCCCTCAGCTCCCTGGACCTGGGTATTCTTAGCTTCCAGGAGGCAAGAGTGACAGTTCCTGCCTCGAGGGCTGTTGTGAGAAGTGGATGAGTTAGCATCCATTGGCGTCAGTGAGCAGCATCTCCGTGCCTGAGAAGCACTTCCCAGGGTCTTGACGGGAAGGGAGCTGGTGTTCCTGGAGCTCTGTAGCCTGGGATGGCTCAGATTTCACTGTGACTGAGACAATAAGCCTGCTCATTAATTGTGGGCTTACTGTGCTCCTGGCCCCTTCCCTACCTACCAGATCTCTTTAGGGAACTGAGGCAAGGAGCTCTCTCCTGAGACTGCGGTCTACGTGCTGACACAGACGTGTGCCAGCTGGACACCCTTAGTGGACGCCTCCTCTGCTCCTTTGAAAACCTCACCTTTGTTTTGTTTTGTTTTTTATTTTATTTATTTTTACTTTATTTATTTTTGGTTCCGTTGGGTCTTTGTTGCTGCGTGCAGGTTTTCTCTAGTTGCGGCGAGTTGGGGCTACTCTTCATTGAGGTGCACGGGCTTCTCATTGTGGTGGCTTCTCTTGCTGCGGAGCACGGTCTCTAGGCACGTGGGCTCAGTAGTTGTGGCTCACGGGCTCTAGAGTACAGTCTCAGTAGTTGTGGCGCACAGGCTTAGTTGCTCCGCGGCGTGTGGGATCTTCCCGGACCAGGACTCGAACCCGCGTCCCCTGCATCTGCAGGCTGTTTCTTAACCACTGTGCCACCAGGGAAGTCCCCTCTCCTTTGTTTTTTTTCAGCAACAAACACTTTTAAAAACAGACTCATTTGCAGAGTCCCAAGATCTCAGTTAATAAGCTCATTTATCACTATGTATTTCTGAGCACCTGCTCTGAGCCAGGCCAGGTTCTCAGGGTGCTGGTTTGCAGCTGTCTGCCCGACAGCCACCCTCCCTCCAGAACCGAGAGCGTAGCAGCAGGCTCCCCCACTCTGCCACTTGCTTGTGTAACCTTGGGAGAAAGACCTCATCTCTTTGAGCCCAGAGGTGAAAGCAGAAGCTGGGAGCCCCCAGGGAGTGGGGTGTGGACTTCCAGGGATGCAGGGTAGGTGGGCCCACACCCTACAGGTCCCAGATCTTAAGCGAGGCAAAGTCCCCCAATTGCCCCTGATGGAACCTGAGACCTGAAAGGACAGTGCCTGCCCAGCCCCAAGGGGGACAAATCCATGGCAGGACCTCCAGGTGCTGGAACCGACAGGAGAGTAGCAGGCTCCCTGAGGTCACAGAGGTGCTTGGGGTCATACAGCTTCTCAGAGGTATATGGCTGCCCGGAGCCATCTAGGTGCCTAGGGTCATAGAGGTGCCTGGGGTCCTATGGCTGCCCAGGGTCATACAGCCTCCCGGGGCTTCTTGGGGGTCATATGGCCATCTGGGATCATACAGCTTCTTGGGGTCATATGGCTACCTGGAGTCATACGATCACCTGTGGTCAGACATTTGCCAGGGGTCATATGGCTACCCAGTCATAGGGTGACCCATAGTCATGAGTCATAGAGCTACCGGGGTCATATGGACACCTGGGCTCACACGTGCATCTCCTTGGAAGTTCAGGCTCCTTCCAGACCATTCTCTTGCCTCTGTGTCCTGGGTGAGCACACACAGACACATACACACCATAGCTGGAATGCCAGCCTCTCAATCCCCTTCCCCACCCGGGCCTAAGGAATCACTGGTGTCCTTATTAAGTGATCCCTCCTGTCCAAATCCCTATGGGGCCTGT
This sequence comes from Kogia breviceps, assembly GCF_026419965.1. NCBI lineage: Eukaryota > Metazoa > Chordata > Mammalia > Artiodactyla > Physeteridae > Kogia > Kogia breviceps. The sequence continues at coordinate 75,451,727 of NC_081326.1, forward strand.
AGTTACTGCAGGAATCCCCGGGTACACCTGGGCAGCCTGGGCTCTGGCAGAAAGGGACCCAGGAGTCCTCAGGAGGGGACAGCTGGGCGCCAGCCCATCTGGGTTCCAGTCCCAGCTTTAGCCCTTCCTTGCCAGTTTCACCCAGGCCCTACGCTCAGAAAGACCCCGCACTTGGTTTAACGTGCTGCCGCCACCTCGATTTTGCAATTCCTAATAACTTGTGAACACGGGGACCCGATTTTTCCTTTTACTTGGGGGCCTAAAAATTGTGTAGTTGGTCGTGGCTGTGAAGGAGTCTCTCTGCTTCTCCACGCCTTCGTGTTCTCCTCTGTAAATTGGGTGCACGGGCTCAGTACTAGTGCTCATCTGGCTTGGACTCGAGAGCCTGGGGAATAATAAAGGCTGATGAACGCCAGCTCAGGCCCTGCCTGGTCGCGGTCCCCTCACGCCCACAGCGGCCCTGTGCTCAGCATGCCAGCGTCCCTGTCTAACCAAGGCACAGGGAGGTAAGGTGGCAGGCCCGGTGTCACACAAGGGTCACGTGGCCGAGCTCGGATTTGAACGCAGACTGCCTGGCTCTGAGTCCTCGTGCCGCATCCGCTCAGCATCTCGAGTCCACTTGTCGGGACACTGAGGGGCAGTCAGAGTGCCTTCAGCTCAGCCATGAACCAAGTGACCAGGGTGACCTGGAGAGGAGGGGGGAGGCAGCTGCCCACGGCAGGTGGAGAGTGGGGCACCTGGCAGGAGCTGTCAGAACGAAGGGTGAAGGCAGGTGATGCGTGGGGCCACCCCACCCAGAGCCTCTGGCACAGGCCACAGCTGCTGATGTCAACAAGGGCAGGGCAGGCCTCTGGGGTGCTCCAGCCAGGTCACCGTCCTCAGCCAGGACTCCCACCCTCACGCCTGCGTGGTCGGCAGCTCCCTCAGTCCCGTGGGTCTCCCCTCTCCACCTGCCTTTATTCCTCCTGTCAGCAGTGCCCTCCCTCCTCCTCTTTGGGCCTGCCCGTCCATGCATGCCTCCTCCAGGAAGCCCTCCCAGACCACCGCAGCACACAGTCATCCCTGCCTCCCCCGACACACAGCAAAAATAAAGCTGGGCTGGGAGTTCCCTGGTGGTCCAGTGGTTAGGATTTGGCGCTTTCCCTGTCAAAGGCCCGGGTTCAATCCCTGGTCGGGGAAATAAGATCCCACAAGCTGCGTGGCCAAAACAACAACAAAAAAAACAAACAAACAAAAAAACAAAGCTGGGCTTTGATTGTGTCCTGAATCACCATTTACAGTGCAATCCACACTTTATAAGGCACTTTTCCTGTCCAGGGTCTCATTGGAGCCTCACAGGAGCCCTACGGAGTCAGATTTTTTTGTCCGCATTTTGCAGATGGAGACCTAAGAGACAAGGGAAGGGCCTGAGCTCAAGTGGGGGGTAATTGCACGAATGGCTACCACTTACTGCTACCTCCCTGGGTGCCAAGGGCTGGCCCACGTATTTTCGTTCATTCCTGCAATAAATGTGGACTAGCACCTGGTCTGTGCCAGGCACCGTCTTAGAGGCTGTGGAAGCCGCAGTGAAGGAAACAGACCAACACAATCCCTCCTTCTGGAATCTGCACCCCAGATGGGAGAAAGACAGTGAACAGGCAACACACAGTGAGGAGGTGTGGCAGACGCTGGGCAGAAGCAGGAGGGAGGGAGTTCCGGGGGGTGGGGGGGCGGGGAGACACAGGGAACTTAACGTTTTCAAAGGTCTTTCAGGGACTTCCCTTGTGGTGCACTGGTTGAGAATCCGCCTGCTGATGCAGGGGACACAGGTTCCAGCCCTGGCCTGGGAAGGTCCCACATGCCACGGAGCAACTAAGCCCGTGCGCCACAACTACTGAGCCTGTGCTCTAGAGCCCGCGAGCCACAACTACTGAGCCCGCGAGCCACAACTACTGAAGCCCGCGCGCCTGGAGCCCGTGCTCCACAACAAGAGAAGCCACTGCAGTGAGAAGCTCGCGCACCGCAACAAAGAGTAGCCCCCCGCTCGCCGCGACTAGAAAAAGCCCGTGCGCGGCAACGGAGACCCAACGCGGCCAAAAATAAATAAATAAATAAATAAAAATTTTTTAAAAAGAGAAGAGTGGAGGAAACCCACCCGCAACACCAAGCACCCTGGTTCCAGCTCCCCCCACCCCCGTCCCCTCCCGCTCACACACCAGGGGTCCTCTGTGTGATTCCCTGCTTCCCAGAGTAGCCATAGCCATAGGGTCTGAGACCCTGGGCCCCTGCCGCTGGCCGTGGCCTGGCTCTGAGCATCCAGTGGCAGAGTGTGGGACCTGCCATTGGTGACGATTCCACTCCCACAGCCCCCCTCCCCCGGCCCTACAACCTCCTGGGACGAGGGGGGGCAGGAGAATGAAGAAACTGAGCTCCAGGAGGTGAGACTCACAGAGCAAGTCGTGGGGCCCTGCCTGCGTTCACGTGGGTTCTTAGCTACCGTGTGAGAGTGACTGGGTCTCCATGCCTCAGTTTCTTCACCTGGGAAACGGGGCAGGGTTGTAGCGTGGGCAAGGGCACAGCCAGAGCTTGCTGCTGCTTGTGTTACTGTGACCGGGGCTCAGGGAGGCCTCCTGGCATGGGTGGTGTTTGGGCCAAGTGGTGAGGAGGGGCTGGTCTCTATTAACAGACAGGATAGGGAAAAGCATTCCAGCAGAAGGAACAGCATGTGCAAAAATGTTGAGGCCTGGAGATCCGCTCAAGGCCAGACAGGCCCCTGGGAGGCCTGGAGCCAGGGTGGGTGGGGGCGGGGCAAGGGTCAGGGGGCTGCCGGAGGCTCCCCACCTGCACTGTGAGGGTGCCCTGAGCAGTGATCAGCGGTCAGCCACACTCCCAATCACACACGCTGTTCTTCTGCCATGGTGCCACCCGGCCCTGCCCACCCTCTCCACCACGTTGCGTCCAAACTAAACAAGGATGCCGCCTTGCTCTCAAGGACTTTCCTCTCCACCATCAAGATGCAAGAGCAGGAGTGTAATGCCAGAGGCTTGGACCAGCTCCAAATCCACAGAGAGGAGGCTGGCTGGAGAGGCTTCTGTGGGAGCGACTCCACAGCTGGGACTTGGGGCCAGGAAGAGCCTGGAGGACAAAGAGGGACAGAGGGTGAGAATGTTTTAGGTTAGGCTCAGCCTAACCTAAAGGTCCAGTCCCGCTCTGCCCTCCCCTGCTCCTCTCTGAGCCTGATCACTAACCGAGCTGGTCAGGTCCCCACGGAGTTTCTCTGAGTATTAGAGAGACTGCCCGAGCTCAGCAGAGTGGAGACCGCTGTCCGCAGTGGGGTTTCCAGCGACCCGCTCCCCACAAAGCTCCTTGGGGCACCTACTGCAGGCTTTCCTGTTCCTCCACCCTCATCACAGCCCATTTTACAGACGGGCACAGTGCGGGGAGAAGATGCCTGCCTGGGTCGTGGCTGGGAGGAAAACAGCATCCCGGCCCTGGGGTCGGGTGGCCAGGAGGGAAGGTGCCAGGCTGCTCTACGGGCAGGCCGGGACCCACACTGTCTGTGGGAACCATCACCTGCGACCTGGAGGGGAAACGTCGATTGCCCCCTGGGCACCCACGGCCAATTAGTTGAGGAGGAGGAGGAGGAAGCTGATGCAAGGGCCCAGACTTTGAAATGTGACTGTGACAACCGCCCTGGTGAACTTGATCCACCCACAGGCTGGGAACCACCCTCTCCGGAGCCTCCCTGCCTCCAAGAAACGCAGCTGCCCCTCTGCGCGCGCCCCGCTGTGGTCCTGGCCCACTTCCTAACCACCTGGGCCTCCCTCCCCTGGGAAACGGGGGTGTTATGTGTTGAGTTGTGCCCCCCAAATTCATACGCCCAAGTCCTAACCCCCGGGACCTCAGGGTGGGACCTAGTTTGGAGACGGGACCTTTACAGAGGCCATCAAGTTAAAGTGAGGCAGGGTGAGCCTAATCCAATCCGACCGGTGTCCTTCTAAGCAGAGGAAATTTGCACAGAGCTACACAGGGAGAACGCTGTGTTGACCACTGTCTACAAGCCTAGGAGGAGGGCCTGGAACAGAATCTCCCTCTCGGCCTCAGAAGGAGCCTTGATCTCAGACTTCCGCCTCCAGAGCCCTGAGACGATAAAAGTCAGCCTTTTCAGCAGCCCCACCCCCTCGCTGGCGTAGCCCAGCAAACTATTGATAATACAGGCAGGTAGTTGAGATCATTTACATCAATGTCTGGCAGATGCGGGCCTCCAATAAGTGTGGGAGACTTCCATTAACATCAAAAAGCCCATCACACCTTTGACGAAGCAAAAAAGAACTGTTAAGACCTGTATTCAGCCCTGGGGGAAAGCAGGGCTCAGGGTTTACCTCTGAGACACTGGGGTTGGGGGGGGGGTCGCGGAGGCGGCAGCAGCGGCGGCGGGGGAGGGTGGGATCAGCTCCACCACCCAGGAGCCCAGCACAGGACTCAGGAAGTTTGTGAAATTCCTGGCTGCATTTGGGAGGGTGGCTGCCTCAGTGATCTCCCCATTTTAACACCTCCAACCAAAGGTTCCCAGGCACCTACCGTGTGCGGTCCCGTGCGGGCGCCTTAGCACACTCTCTGAGCTGTGCCACGGCCCTGTGAAGTGGGACCTGTTCGTGTGCTCCCATTTTACAGATGAGCAAACTGAGGCTCGGAGGTGTGTTATTCAGCCCGACCCTGCCTGACCCTGACACCGCGTACCCTGCCTTGACCTAGGCTTCACGCCCAAGCCATCAGGGGCGGCTGGAGTGGACAAGTGAGGTGGTCAGGGGAGCGTCCAGGAAGGGCTGACACTCCAGACAAAGGGGGAAGGGCATTCCCAGGAGAGGGAATGGCTCCTGCAGCCCCAAGGTGGGTGGGGCTGTGGCACAGTGGGGCAGATGGAAGTTGGGGTTAGCAGCTAGAAATGACGCTGAGTCTTAAGAAAAGTCCACACGGGGCGTGAAGGACTGTCTCTGAGTCCTTTTCAGTCGGAGACTGATTTAGATTTGGAAAGTTCCCTCTGTTGGTGGTGTGGACAGTGGTCTCCCAGAGAAATCAAATGCCAGACACATAAGCAACTTTAAAAAAGGAAAAGGAAATCTTATAAAAAGGAAATCATGCAATTTTTTTTAGAATCACGTGGTGTGTTTATTTGGAAATCATGCAATTTATTTTAATAATATATTTTATTTGACCTAATATAATAAAAATTACTGACATAGTTTACATTATTTTTCTCACACTCAGTCTTCGAAATCCCAGTTACGGCACATCCCAGTTCAGACCAGCTGCACTTCAAGTGCTCAGCAGCCACCTGAGGCTGGTGGCCACCGTCTTGGACAGTGCAGGTGTAGGCGAGGAGCTGTGGGGACCGGAGGCAGGGAGGCCGATGGGAGGCCACCGTCCGGGGGAAAGTTGCCGCTGGCTCTGGATTCCACCCTCAGACACCAGCCTAGGCAGGGCACACAAGGAGGGACTGGTAATGACTGGTCCAAGATTGCACAGAAGGCAGCATCAGGTCTGATCTCTGTCGAGTGTCCAGCGGGCAGGTCACAGAGTAGCACAAGTTGGTTCCAGCCCAGACAGCTGGTGTCCCCAGCGGGCCAGGTCACCCCCCACTCCAGACTAATGTGAGGCTTCCTGTCGCAGCTGGAGGGTGACCCGAGGCCTGACCCTGGCGGCCCTGGCGGATGAGCCCGGAAGGAAGGCCTCCTCCTTGATGCACTCCGAAGTGGGGAGTGCTGGGCTGGCGGGGGCTTCCCTGGGGACTCCCTCGGGAAGCACTTCACACGCTGGTGGGCGCTCGGCCAGGGCGGCCCCCAGCAGCTGCAGGAGGCAAGGGCCTTGGGAGCAGGGAGGGAGGGCCAGCACCAGCTCCCGGGGCTCCTGAGGAACTGCCACAGCACCCGGGTCTGGGGGTATGCCAGGGTTAACCCCACAAGACAGCTGGGGCTCTCAGGGAACATGCAAGCAGGCCAGCTGCCCCAGGACTCGGGGAACCAGAGAATGGGGTCCGGAGCACATCCTCGCTGTGGGGCCTGGATGAGGCCCTTCACCTCTCTGGCCTCTGCTTGCTCCTCTGTGAAATGGGGGCATTGGGACGCCTCGCTCATGGGCCAGGGTGAGAATTCAATGAGCTCATGTGTGAGCATGTGGGTCCCCACAAGAGAGCTATCTGTGGCCACATCATGGAAGTTTCAGGCCCCTCCTCACTTCTGGTGTGAGGCCTCCTCTCACCTGAGCTGAACTGTGCTCCCAGGACCTGAGCCCTACGCTGCTCTGGGAGTTCACTTGCACTGGGGATTTCCCTGGGAACAAAATAGACAAAGCCCTGCCCTCCTGAAGCTGACAGCCTGGGGGCAGACACTAGTCACTTAAATAAAGAGTAAGCACAAAATTGTGAAGACCAGAGGGATGGAACAGGGAAGTGACTGACTATTGAGGGCTGGAAGAAGCGTGGAGAAGCAGGTGGGATCGGCAGGTATGGGGGAAGAGCAGCGAATGCAAAGGCCCTGTGGCCGGATCTCCACTGCTGGGTGTGGGGAGGAGCTGAAGGCAAGGGCAGGGCAGAGCTGGCAGGCCTCCTAGGGTAGGCTGGAGCCGTGGAAGGACTGAGAAGGGTTGGTGTGTTCTGATCTAAAAGATCAGCCCGGCTCCTGGGACAGTGCTTGGAGGGAGCAAGGGTGGGGCCGAGCTGGATACGACAGCAGGGGCATAAAAAGTGAGAAGTGGGTAGTGCGGCACGCAAGAGCCTCCGCCCGGGAGCCCCGCCCACAGGCAGTGCACCCTCTGCGCATGCCCAACCCCGGAGCCCCGCCGGCAGGTGGCCCGCCCTCTGCGCATGCCCAGCCCAGGAGCCCCCTTCTACCGGCGGCGCGCCCACTGCGCATGCCCAGCCAAGGGAGCCTCGGCCTCAAGCGGCGGTCCTTCAGCGCAGTTACCCTGTGCCCCCGCGGTCCAACCTTTGCCCCGTTCTGGGATGGAGCTGGGAGAGGGAGCCCGCTGTGGCCGTACGCCTGAGCACCCTCTCCAGTATCCGCTCACTCAGGAATAAAGGCGGCATTGGCCTCTCTGCCTTACTCTTTTATCTGCTCACTGAGAGTTAAGTTGGGGCAGCTGGGGGCGCATCATCTGCTCTCCGCACAGGTGGGTGGTGGTGGGGAGGAGCCGAAGTCTAGGTCCAGACCTGGGCGGCAGGTGGGCTGGAGGGGGAGCGTGGTGGCGGGATGGGGGTTACTCTCCAGGACTTTGTCTCCCTCCTGAGGTTCCAGAGTTCATTCTACAGGTTGGGACTAGAAGCTGGTAGACCCCTGATGCATCCTTCAGGCCCTGCCTCCCCCGACCCCCCGTTCTCGCCCCTCCCTCCCCCTGGGGTTTTTGCTTCCAGTTTCAAATATATCAGGCTCTATTTCATCTCCATTCCCCTATCCTGAGCTATCTGTTGCCAGGCTGGCCCTTTTGGGAAAAGTGGAGGAGAATGGATCCACCACCCAATGGAGAGCTGTTGTTTGATGGGGGACAGGGTTTGGCTGCAGCTGGGCTGTGGGCATAGGGTAGAAAGGGCTGGACGTTTAGGGAAGGGGAGGAGCCCCATAGGCCTGTCCTCCTGTGCCTGTGAGGCCAGGGGCACCCGCTTCGGCCTCATTTTCCCCAGCTGCCTGCCTGGTGGGGACTCTGCGGAACAACCAGACCAGCTTAGCCTTCAAGTTGTGGGTCCAGGTGTTACCAGTTCGTGTGCACAACACACAGTGAGGCCAAGCAAACCCAAACATTGGAGTTTGGAGCAGAGAAAGGTTTATTGCAGAGTCCAGCAAGGAGAACTGGCGACTCCTGCTCAAAAACCCCGAACTCCCCGATGTTTTCCGGGAGAAGTTTTTACAGATGGGATTTGGAGTGAGGGCTGCAGGGTGTGTGGCTTTCTTCTGATTGGTTGGTGGTGAGGTCACAGCGCGGAGCTCCGGGAATGTTGATCTCCCGCCTGAAGTTACCTTCGTCAACCTGGGTAGGTGGGGCCTTAGCTCCTGAGGAGGAACTCACAGGCATTGATATGTATATTCCCTGAGGAGGAACTAGGACCCTACCCAGGGCCTGCACTATTGTTTCTTGACTGCATTCCCTCCCTTCCCTGATTAGCAACTCTTTGAATCTGCCCTTTGGAACTCAGGGAAGGTCAAGGAGGCTGAATGAAGCCTATTTCCTACAAACAAGAAATGGGGGAACCTAAGTGTCCATCGACAGATGAATGGATAAGGAAGATGTGGCACATATATACAATGGAATATTACTTAGCCATAAAAAGAAATGACACTGAGTTATTTGTAATGAGGTGGATAGACCTGGAGTCTGTCATACAGAGTGAAGTAAGTCAGAAGGAGAAAAACAAATACCGTATGCTAACACATATATATGGACTCTAAAAAAAAAAATGTCATGAAGAGATTAGTGGTAGGACAGGAATAAAACACAGACCTACTAGAGCATGGACTTGAGGATATGGGGAGGCGGAAGGGTAAGCGGTGACGATGTGAGAGAGTGGCAGGGACATATACACACTACCAAATGTAAATTAGATAGCTAGTGAGAAGCAGCTGCATAGCACAGGGAGATCACCTCTGTGCTTTGTGACCACCTAGAGGGGTGGGAAAGGGAGGGTGGGGGTGGGGTGATGCAAGAGGGAGGAGATATGGGAACATGTGTATATGTATAACTGATTCACTTGGTTGTAAAGGAGAAACTAACACACTATTGTAATACAGTTATACTCCAATAAAGATGTTTAAAAAAAAAAGAAGAAGAAATGGGGTCACAGAAAGGCTTCTGTGTCCAGCAGGGCCCAACAGGTTCTGCTCAGTTTCACTGGGGCCTGTGGCCAAGGGCCCAGGTGGGCAGATGGGCGTGAGGCTGGAACCAGGGGACTGGGGTGGGATGAGCGTCAAGTGCGGCTATGAGCCGGCACCTGGTTCCGACCACAGTACCAGGACTTTGAAGGAAGAGGGGGTCACTGGGCGGCGACGGCGCTCAGAGCCAAAGTTCTGGGGGGATGGCAGGGTGTCACGCCGCGCTGGGACACAGGCCATGCTGAGCAGAAATGAGAACTCATTCTAAATTCTCTTGAGTGGAGGGCAGCACTTGATCCGATAAGATCTGTCCTGAGCGCCCCGTAATCCCCTTGGCTAGCTTTCTGGTGACTGAGCAGACAGTGAGGGGCCTTGACGTGGACCCTGGGCCTTTGCAGGCTTTCCCTTCCCCCGACTGCTGTCACAGCCTTGACACGCCACCCCTGGGGTCCCATCCCTTTGATCCTATAACGTTCCTGGATTTTCCAGCATTAAGCAAACACTAATGAGAGTCTGCCAGCATCCGACACTTATTAAAGGTGTCCTGTGTAGCAGGCTTTGTTCGTTTTTTTCTTTTTTTGCATTATCTCTTATTTATACAGGAAATAAATCCTCTTAACAGCCCGTTTGCAGACTAGGAAACAGCGGCTCAGAGAGGTTAGGTAACTTGCCCAAGGCCATCCTGCTGGGGGGGTGGCCGAATGTGCCGCGGGGCTGGGAGCATCCTGACTCATCCTTAGAACCTCCACCGTAACCCTGATGGGAGCAGCAGAGCCCTGAAAACAGGCTGAATGAAGTTGATTAACCAGGCAGCTGACATGGAGGGGAAGGGAGTCTGCTCTTGGGGTGGGGGTGGGGGTCCCACAGTCCTGGATTCATACTCTGCCATGAAAGAGCTGTGTGCCCTTGGGCAAGTTACTTCACCTCTCTGAGTCACGGTGTCCTCCTCTATCAAATAGCTTACTAAGCTATGATATAAAAATATGTTGTGAGAATTCAGTGTAACAGGGGGTGGGGATCAGGAGGAGGTGCCTCAGGCAGGACCATCCCGGCTGACCCCAGCCAGCTGAGGAAGGGCCCGTGTCCCTGCGGCAGGGGGGCCCATTCTCTCATTCTGCGGGGAGCAAGTTGAGCCCAGGGAGGGCACAGGCTCACCCTGCATGGCACAGCAGAGGAAGCCGAGAGATGGGGAAAAGCGGCTCACCGCTATGGCTGCAGCCGGATCAAGGCGATCCTTTCGACTGGGGGCTTCAGCCTCACACCACACTCAAATCTCCCTACACTTACTTGGTCCTCTTGGATTTCACGGTGATATCGCTAGGGTGTTGGTGGTCTTCTGTGATTCTTCTGGTTTTTTTATTTTTTATTTTTGCGGTACGCGGGCCTCTCACTGTTGTGGCCTCTCCCGTTGCGGAGCACAGGCTCCGGACGCGCAGGCTCAGGGGCCATGGCTCACGGGCCCAGCCGCTCCGCGGCACGTGGGATCCTCCCAGACCGGGACACGAACCCGCGTCCCCTGCATCGGCAGGCGGACTCTCAACCACTGCGCCACCAGGGAAGCCCACTTCTGTTTTTTTTTAATGGAGGGCAATGCTTAGCCCAAGAGTAGGTACTCTCGGGCCAAACATCCCACCCTGTCCTTGGCGGGATTTCCTGAGACCCATGTGTGCTAATGCCTGTTTTACTCTCTGTGACCTAGGAAACAGCACCCCCCCCCTCCTGGTGAGGCTTGCCTGGGAAGAGCGGAGGTGAGAAGGCTTGCAGAGATAAAGAGCACCCTCCGTCAGTGAGCAGTGGGCAGGGCTGTAATTAACACTTCAGCAACCCTGATAGCTTCCTGTCTCCGGGACTCTCCCTCTCCCGGTTAATCCACTGTTGTTTGTAAGTGATGTCCTGACCTTAGCCACACCTTGATTAGGAGGGAGACACCTCTCCCTGCCCTCTCCTTTCCCTGTCCCACCTTCTCTGCTGCTGCTGAATGTTCAGGAACTTTTCATTCCAAAGGTGATCATACAAAATGTTTGCTAAAACTAACCGAGTCAGACATTCCTAGATGTCCTGTGCTATTGTAGATCTTAAATACTTATTAAAAATGAGAGCATACCCCAAATAGATTTTCATAGAATATGAATTTTTTTTTAATCCAGTTTTCAGTCTGCAAAACGTGCTGAAAGACCCAGGTCCCCAGGCCCTGGTCCGGGTGGCCTGGGTAGCAATACTTTTCTCCCACGTCCATCTCGGGGTGGGCTCTGCGCTCAGCCGGAGCTGGGTTTCAATCCCTGAGCCGCACCTTCGGAGCCGACCCGCTGAGGGAGGGCTCCTGCTGCTGGTGGTGGTCAAGCCCCAGGCATCCCAGCCCTCTCCCACCCCTCTGAACCTTCAGTGCCGCCGGCTCCACTTCCGCCCATTTTATGGAGGGGGAAATGGAGGCCCACTGAGGTCCCCGCCGAGACCCAGAGCCGTGTCTGAGCAGCAGCTGGTCAGCCCCGGGTGTCCCCACACTCCCTCTCGTCCTGCTTCCTCAGAACAGACGTGGCCCTGCCACCGCTGAGCACGCCTCCGTGCCTGGGCCCGCTCTGGGCTCTCAGCTAGCACAGCTCACCCTCCCCGCTCGCTCAGGAAGGGCTGCAGCCCGGCCCTCCTGGCTGCCCGGCCCCCAGGGGAGGGGGCCGTCCGGAGCTCTGCTGCTCTCTTGAGTTCTTTGTGTGGTCTCAGTCTTCCGGACCACAGGGTCTCTGAGATCCCCGTGGCTGGGGGGGCGGTCTCCTGGAACATGGGGTCCCCGAGGTCCCCTGGGCTGTTCTAAGATGAGGAGCCATGACGGGTCCTTCAGGTCCTCCCAGGCCTGGAAGGCTGAGCTGAAGCTTCCCTCACTAGGTGGACTGGGACGGGGTGGGAGAGCCAGGAAGCCTCCTCCAGCTTAGCAGCCGGTTCCAGCTCCCTACAGGGTCAGAGCCAGGAGGGAACTTGGCCCCCGGTCTGGAACAAGATCACCAAGACCCTGAACTCTAATAGGAAGGACGCCAAGGTGGCCCTGATGCGGACGGCTCGTGGCTTCTCGGGCTCATGGCACCGTCCCCACCGGGGGAAGGGCTGCTCCCAGGCTGGCCGGAGGTGGGTGGCCACGGGCAGGGGCCTCGGAGTTCTCACCCGTGAGTCAGTGGTGATGGGAATATTTATTTACATGAGTGGCTGGCGCAGCCGAGGCCTTGGAAGACAGGAGCGCTTTGCCAAGGCTGGGCGGAGGGTGCTGGGGTGAGGGCAGGGACGGCGCCTGGGATGTCCCTTCTCGGGCACCTGGTCGCCGTCCCCAGGGTCTGCTGGGCAGCAGGCCCTGTGGCCAGCGCTGGGACGAGGGGGCCACCCACACGGAGCACTAGTCCGCTGGGGGAGGCGAGGGAGGGAGTGTGCCTGGAGATGATGGGCCCTGGGCCGGGCTGCGGGGCCCCTGCAGGGGCCCTGAGGGGAGCGGTCCTGGCTGGAAGGGCCAGGAGGGGCAGGGCAAGGGATTCTCCCCTGGAGCCTCCGGAGGGAACCAGCCCTGCTGGCACCTGGATCGCAGGACTCCTGACCCCCAGAACTGTGGGAGGTTAAATGTGAGTTGTTTTAAGCCACTAAATGTGTGGTGCAGCAGCCCTAGGAGACTAAGGCTGCCTGCCTTTCTAGGCCCAGAGGCCAGCCAAGGCCCCAGGCCCTGTCCAGTGGCCATCATGGAGCAGGGGTGGGTCAGGCCAATCCCCGGACCCCCAGTGGCGGTCACCGGGAGCCTTAAGCAGTCTCCCGCCCGCAGGCCTATCGGGAGGGGTGGGCTTGGGCTCAGACTGGTGCAGGGCTGTGATGCCCTCGGGCCACATGCAGGCCCTTCTGGAGGCACCCCCCGCCCCTGTGTTGGGGTGTTGGGGTCCCTATGGGAATGGTGGGGTGGCGGGTGGTACGGAAGTGGCTGGAGTCTCCTAGCCACTCTCTGGGGTACCCTGGGGTCTCCCTGGAGACTCTGGAGCTGGTGGTGAGGGCTGCTCTTCCCCATGCTGACTCACCTCGGCCGGCCTTGTCCCAGCACCAGGCGGGCTGCAGGCAGTGCTAGGCGGGTCACAAACAGTACAGATGGTACTTCTGGTTAATCCTGTCAGCGGTCTTGTGGGGTGTTGTTACCCCTGTTTTTCAGATAAGGATTTTTTAGTAGTTTTTTTTTCTTTGTTTGTTATTGATGTGAAATTCACATATCGTGAAATCACCACATTAAAGTGTCCAGTTTGGTGGCATTTGGCACATTCACAATGTCGTGCAACCACCCCCTCTATCTAGGTCCAGAGTATATATATTTTTTATTAATTCATTCATTTTTGGCTGCGTTGGGGCTTCGTTGCTGCGCGCGGGCTTTCTCTAGTTGCGGCGAGCGGGGGCTACTCTTCGTCGCGGTGCGCGGGCTTCTCGCTGCAGTGGCTTCTCTTGTTGCGGAGCACGGGCTCTAGGCGCGCGGGCTTCAGTAGTTGTGGCTCGCGGGCTCCGTAGTTGTTGCGCACGGGCTTAGTTCCTCCGTGGCATGTGGGATCCTCCCGGACCAGGGCTCGAACCCATGTCCCCTGCACTGGCAGGCGGACTCTCAACCACTGCGCCACCAGGGAAGTCCTAGGTCCAGAATATTTCCATCAGCGCAAAAGGAGACCCTGTATCCATTAAGCAGTCACTCTCCATTCCCTGCCCCCACCCCCAGCAACCACTAATCTCCTTTCTTTTATTTTTTAAAAGATTTTATTTTTTATTTATTTACTTATTTATTTTGGCTGTGCTGGGTCTTAGTTGCGGCATGCATGCAGGATCTAGTTCCCAGACCAGGGATCGAACCCGGGCCCCTGCATTGGGAGCGTGGAGTCTTACCCACTGGACCACCAGGGGAGTCCCTAATCTCCTTTCTGTCTCCGTGGATTTTCCTGTTCTGGACATTTCCTATAAATGGAATCATGCACTATGATTTTTGTGTGTGTGTCTGGCCTCTTTCATGTAGCATAATGTTTTCACGTTTCATCCGTGTTGCGGCGCGTGTCAGTGCTTCCTTCTTTTTGATGGTTGAATAATATTCCACTACATGGCTGTTTAACTGTGCTGAAGTCAGGGTTTGAACTCCTCTTTGCAGAGTCCCGGCTGTGCTGTCTCCTACAGGCTTCACCACCCCAGGCCTGCCCTCCCCTAGCGGCTGGGGGCTTCTGCCCCCTCCAGGGTGGGTGTCAGGCTGGGCTGGGGAGGGGTTGGGTGGGGAGTGTGAGGTCCCACCAGACTGAGATTGAGCACAGGAGATATTCTGCAGATAACTTTTCAGCCTGAGGTTCCAGAATTGGCAAATCCTACAATTCCAGGGTCTCAGAGCTCTTGGATCTGAAGATTCTTAAACACTCAGCTTCCGAGGTTCCAGGAGCTGGAGAGTTCTGAGCAGATACCTGTCTCCACCCCCAGCCCCACAGCAGACATCACTAATCGAGCTAGCTGGGCCTTAGGGTCCCTGCAAGGGCCTGGGCTGGGGACCTCCACCCAACTGGGGTGAGGCCTGTTGGCCCCTGCTTCCAGCAAACTTCATCTCCAGCTGACCATTCCCTCCCTCCTGGCCTCCCACCCCCCTTCTCATGCCCCCAGGCTCCTCCCTGCCCCCTCCTAGCCTGCGGGACCCTGGTCTTTCCTGCCCCCCTCCATCTTGTGCCTGAGGCAGGGCCTGTGGACAGCCGGGGTGGACCCCGAGAGAGGGTCCTGCAGGCTCTCCTGTGGGGAGAGGAGGTGGGGAGCGGGGGCTTTCCAGAGGCTGGGGGAGGCGGCCCAGGGTGCCCAGGCTCCCTGGCCAGCAGCAGAGAACCTGGCTGGAGGGCAGGGGAAGACCCCAGGAGGTGACGTGGCACCCTGTGCTCCCTCCTTGCCCACCTGTCCTCCAGGCGTCAGCCCCTGGGTCTGTCCTTTGGGTGGGGGATGGGCTGGTGGGGGGGGTCCTGGGGCGGGGGGTGATGAGGTCACACATGGTGTTGGTAATTTCTCTCGTCTCCTCCTCCCGACATCTTGTGGACATGAGTCCCACCGCCTCTGTTAAAGGGGGGCTTGGAATTGGAGCTGTGCGCTGGGGGCTCTCAAACTGGGCTCTTGGCGCCCTGGGCTCCTGCGCATTAGGGGGTCTGTGCTGCCCTTGTGGGAAGACAGATTCCATTTCTGTTCCTCCCTGTGCCTCTGGCCCTGTCCTCCTGCCACAGCCTTGGAGTGGGGATCCTTTGTGGGAAAGGGCGAGCTCTGGCCTGGAAATAGCCAAGTGTGTACAGAAATAACCCTGGCCTCAAAAAAGAACATGGAAAATTAAACAGGGAACATTAGCATTCGCCTGGCCCTTTCCATGGCCATTATCTCACGGGGAGACAGCATTTTTATCCTCATTTTATAGACGAGGCTGGGGAGGGAAGTGACCCGCCTGAGGGCCTTCTGCTGGGCAGCTGGCCTCTGACCCCGTGCTTCCCACTACGTGGCTGCACCCCACCCCACCCCGCCCCCGGGGCTCTGCTACCCCCTGGAGATGCCCTAGCCTGGTTCTCTGAGAGCCAGATTCCTATGCATCCCCCAAAACGCAGCAAAATGTCCCTTTCTCTGGAAAGCCTCCCCGGCCCCTGGCTGGCAGTGGAGCCCTCTGCGGTCTCCACCAGGACCTCGCCACCCTGGAGCAGACGGTGGGCTCCGCCAGGCAGGGACTGCGGCTGCCCCCTTCACTCTGCGCCAGGCAGCACGGTGGCAGGTGCTCGGTAAGTGCTTGCTGAGTTGGCTCAACGATGGATTGTTCCTACTAACGTGTGGGTGGACGTCAGTTAAACCCCTCATCCCCTCCCCTGCATTTCCATCACAACAACCTGAGAAGTTGAAATTAGCATGAACACAGCCACTTTACTGATGAGGCTCAGAGAGGTCAACTCACCTACCCAAAGGTCACACAGCGACTGAGGGCGGCCCCACAAGCACGGATCTTTCCGGAGAGCCCACTGTGTGCCTGGCATTGTGCTCGGGCGGGCCTCTGACTGCCCCGCCTGCCAGCTCCCTTCCCTTCCTGCACCCTGTGGCCCACCGTCCCTTGGGATGGCTCTCACGTGTGGCGTCTGAACGCCCTTCCTCACAGCCAGCACCCCCTCTGTGGGGTCTGGATTGTCTCTTGAGGGGCCCCTCCCAGGCGTGGGGGGCCATGCTGCCCCAAGAGCATTGCAGGGACCCTGTGAGGTGCCGCCTGCAGCCACCAGGGGGACCAGGAAAGGTGGATTTTCACAGGAAGACAAGTGCTTGGTGAACTGACAAGAAGTCCGCGTTTCAGGGGCCTCCGGGAACACCCGCGAACCACAAACCTCCCTCTCTCACCTCCCTCAGCCCGGTCCCCCATTTCTTGTCTCCTTGGCAAGCACCGAGGTCTGAGGCTACCCCTGTGAGAGGCTGGGGCGGGCAGAGGCCACAGGCAGGGGACACGGGAGCAGCTGGAAGGTTCTAGAGCCATCGCAGTAAAGGAAGATGGATGTGCAGGGAGGATGTCAAGGTCCTGGTGTACAGACTTGAGGTTCAGGGTCCTAGGATGTGTCCATCTCTCCAGCCCAGCGAACACCTGATATTTGGGGGAATGCAAGGAGCTCCGGGAAGGGGACACAGGCCGAGTGGGTGGTTAGATGGGAGGAAATATCTGGAAGGGGAAGCACCTCTGAGGGAGGGGTGGTCGGCCCTTGTTCCGGGAGGCCCACTGGGGGTCTTGGGCCCCGGGGCCCTCGACTTGAGCTTCCTGGGGCTCCCGGTGGGGAACGTCGGGGGAGGCCGGTCCCACTTGACGTCTCCAGGAATCCAGGCCCTGTGCCAGCCCCGGGAACACACTGCCCTCCTGTGAGCCGGGCTGGGGGCTGCAGCCCGCCCCGACGCGGACCACTGCGTGGAAGTTTGGTGCGCAGGTGAGGCATGGGCAGTGCCACGCCTCAGCTGGCGGGCCAGTGCCTGCTGGTCACTCCCCTCTGTGTCCAGTACAGGACCTGTCCCTTCTGCGTAAGCAGAGGGTCCAGGGACCACCAAGCGACTCATGCCCAGGGCAGTGTCTCCCTGGCTTCCGCCTGTCCATCTGTCTGTCTCCTGCTTCCCTGACGCCTGGAGCTGGTGCCAGCGCTGCTGTTGGAAACACAGAGCACCGCTTGTCTGGACATCCCAGCCCTTGGGCGCGTTTCTCTCTCCTGCCACACAGCAGTCTCCGCTGCCAGGCTGTGTAACTCAGGGCAGCTGTCCGACCCTCTCTGGGCTCGTGAGATGGTGAATGAGGTTCTTCACCTGGGGCCCTAGTATGGCCGTGGGGGGCTCTCAGCTCCCCTAGATCACGCACCAGAAGAGGAGGCACATCTCAGGGGAGCCCCAGCAGCCCACAGAGCCCACCGTCCCCGCGCGTCATGGAGTCAGTCGTAGGCCTCGTTCCACAGCCCGCAGGGAGGGGCTGGCTCACTGTCTGCTGCTGTCCCTCTGCGATCACCCCGCCTGGCCTCCCCTCTGGCGGGTGGGGAGACAGACCTGGCGTGAGGGGCTGCCCAGAAGGTGGCCGAGTTGAAGGGGTCAGGGGCTTCCTGACTCAGTGTCACTCTTCTCTCCGGGAGGGTCAGGAAGCTGCAGCTCCTCTGAGCAGCCTTCCAGGATTGCCAGCTCTGGGGCCACCGCCCCGAGGGGCGGGTGGCAGCGGTGATCAGGAGGGTCCCTGCCCTCCTTGGTCCTGGCTGGCGGCAGACACCTCGGGCGCCTCTTCCGGGACAGCAGCGCCACCTGGTGGCCACAGGCTCCCAGACGCCTCCATCCAACCGGCGTTGCCAGGGGATCAGCCAGAGGGGCTGCGCCAGCGGGGAGGAGCTGGCCTAAGATCACTGGCAGCTCCGAGAGAGAACGCAGGCATCCTGCCCGCCTGAGACCAGATGTGTCCCCCCCCCAACCATGGGTGCAGGCATCAGGGGGAAGCTCAAAGACAGGGCTTCTCCCAGAGGGATGAGTGAGGATGGA
Source organism: Kogia breviceps (assembly GCF_026419965.1). Taxonomy (NCBI): domain Eukaryota; kingdom Metazoa; phylum Chordata; class Mammalia; order Artiodactyla; family Physeteridae; genus Kogia; species Kogia breviceps. The sequence continues at coordinate 75,469,579 of NC_081326.1, forward strand.
GGGGTCTCAGTCACTGTGACCAGTGTGTGCGTGTGTGCCCGGGAGGGGAGGGCAGATGTCCTGTTGGGAGGGAGACCCTCAGGTCATACCTGGCACAAGAAGGTAAAGGACGCTGTTGAAAGAATGAAGGAAAATGAATGAACGTGCTGGGACCTTCCTCGGGGAAGCCCTATTGCTCTCATTAGCTCACTTTAATCAGTACTTATTGGGCTTCCCTGGTGGCGCAGTGGTTGAGAGTCTGTCCGCCTGCCGATGCAGGGGACGCGGGTTCGTGCCCCGGTCCGGGAAGATCCCATATGCCGTGGAGCACCGTGGGAAGACGCAAATACATACAATGTATGCACACACAACATACCTGTACACAGATACACGCACACATAGAACACAATGCACACACACAACACATGCATACACATATGTGCACAACACACACAACAAATACATATACACTTGCACACAACATACACACATATACAATACACAAATATGTATACGTGCACACAACATATATGTATGTACAATATACGCATGTGCACACACATACAAATATATGCACACAACAAATACACACATGTCCCAATACATGCACACATAACATACACACACACACACACACGCACACAATTGTTTACTTCTCACAATTGCACCTGAAGGCAGAGGGTGTAATTATCCTCCATGACAGAGAGGAAGGAAACTGAGTCTCGGGGACAGCGTGTGACTTGCTCAAGGCTGGAGGACCTCACCCCTGTGGACTAGAACTTGACATTCAATCCCCGGCAGGACACTCGGAGGCGTACCCGTGGGGGTGGGTGGGGCAAGAAGACCCTTGGAGGTCCCAGGACTCCTCCATGAAACGATTCCCAGGCCACTGGTGCAGCCTGGACCCCTGGGGTACACACCTGACTGCCGTCAGGGCCCCACTCTGCCGGGGTGCCCCAGGAAGGCCTCCCTGTGGTGTGACTGGGGACCCCTTGCCTTGTGAGGACACCTCCCTGCCCAGGACTGGGGCCCGAGAAGCCGAGGGGCTGCAGGGCAGGGGGAACAGAGCCCCAGGTTGGTTCATAAACACACACAGAGCATATCCCACATTTCAGTCGTTGCTGACCTGGGTACTGAGGGTCTAACAGCGCAGGGAGCCGTTCTGAGCTCTGGATTACGGATGAGGAAACTGGAGCCCAGAGAGGGGCAGGGGTGTGGCGGTCTCATGGGGATTTGGAGGGACTCCTAGGCTGCGTCTCTAGCCGGATGGGGGCTGTCTCAGTTTGGGGGGCATCTGCAGTGGCAGAGCCAATGCTCGGAAGGGTCCCAGAGTCAGCAAATCAGCAGATGAGCTAGTCTGGGACCTGCGTGCATGGTCCCAGTGCATGGGCTTGTGTCCACGCACCCACTGGACCTCAGTTTCTTCATCTGTAAAATGGGGGTGAAATGCCCTGGCCCTGCCATCCCATCGGGCACTGGATGCTTGAAAAGCTCCCAGCACCACAACCTCAGGAGAGGCCCAGCCCGAGGGGTCTGGAAGCCAGGTGGATAAGGTGAGGACCAGGAGGGGAGAGCCTTGAACGCCTCCTCCTCCGTGAAGTCCTCCCGGATGCCCCTACGTGGCTGGTCCCACATGGTGTGGTGGGGGGCTCTGAGCTCCCACCTGCCCAGCTGTGCCCCCAGGCTGCAGACTCCCGGGGGCCTGCAGAGAAGATGCTTCAGTGCAAAGCACAGGGCGTCAACATCATCTGAAGAACCAGGATGATGGGGGTGGGTAGGTGGGTGGGTGGGGAGTCCCTGAGGGATCAGCGAGGGACCAAGGGCACCGGTGGGGCAGGCATCCAGTCCGGAGGGCACAGCTGGGCCATGTGGTCTGTCCTGCAGTGGGGTAGGTGCTGGCCCCAGGGGAGCCGGGCAGACAGGGAGGGACCTGCAAGGAGGACAGTCAGGGCTGGTCCTGGGCAGACTGGCTGGGCGGTGGACCTGCTGAGACCAAGACACAGAAGAGAACAGGACACCCCCGGGGAGGCTGTTGGGGAGCCCTGTGCCTTCCTCCTGCCAGTGGAGGCTGGGGAGGCCCCAAGGGGCAAGCGGTCAAGTGGAAATGGCGGGGCTGGGGTGGTGGGCAAGCCGGGGAGACGGCAGCGGCCCAGGCCGGTAGCAGGGGAAGGCGGGGGCCATTTCCCCAGTCCCCCCACCATGCCCCCTTCCTGCACCTGGGGGCGCCCTCCTGTTGGCTGACACTCAGCTGACTGGTCCCTGACCTCCCTGGCCCACGGCTTTCCTGGCTGCTGTCCAGGGGTCAGGGGTTGGGGGTGGCACTGGCCCTGGGGTCAGGCAGGTCCGGGTGGGGCATTCTAGCTCCGTTTTTCAGGTGGCATGGGGTAGCCTTGGACTGGTCCCATTGCATCGCCCAGCCTCAGTTTTCTCCTCTGTGAATTGGGAACAGGGACCCCTCGGGCATGGGGTCGGCCCCAGTGGGTGGGAGGATGTGAGGGGTGACTGGTCCCATGGGGGTCTTCACCTCATTCAAGGGTCCCTCTCACACCTGCCTCCTGAGCTCCCCTGTCTGGGGCTGGGGGGGGTTGCGTCCGGGGGTAGGGGCACTGAGAGCCTCCCGAGGGGCTGAGAAATGGGAGGCGGTGAGGGCAGAAGTGTGAAGAGGCAGGGGGTGGGCAAAAGTGTGGGGTGTAAACCAGGACAGGAGGGTGGGACAGCCATCTCGCAGAGCCGCCACCTCTGCTCAGGCATCAGAGGCGTCCAGGAAGCCGGGGCGGGCGCCCAGGGACGTTTCCTGCTATTAATGGAGCTTAATCTAAACAGGCCCTAATTTTTTTTTTTTTTTCGGTACGCTGGCGTCTCACTGTTGTGGCCTCTCCCGTTGCGGAGCACAGGCTCCGGACGCGCAGGCTCAGCGGCCACGGCTCACGGGCCCAGCCGCTCCGCGGCATGTGGGATCCTCCCGGACCGGGGCACGAACCCGTGTCCCCTGCATCGGCAGGCGGACTCCCAACCACTGCGCCACCAGGGAAGCCCAGGCCCTAATATTTACCTCTAGGCGCCTGCGGCCTCTGAGGGTGCCGTACGGCGAGAGTGACGAGCCCCACCCAGGCAATGCCTTTCTTATCCCATGCTTCCTGGGCCGCGTGTGAGGCAGGAACTGGGGGCCTGGGGGCTCAGGTTTGAGGCCCCTGCCGGATGCCCAGAGCCTCAGTTTCCCTATCTGGGAGATGGGGGTGACAACCCAGGCTTATGGGGAAGCTCAGAAGACGGACAGCTCGGCGGCGCTTGCCTCGTGAGCCCGCCCTGTAGAGGTGCCATCGTCCCTCCCTCGGCGGCTACCAGCTGACACATCTCCCTCTCCCTCCAGATCATACCTTTGGGTGATCTGACTGGATGCTGTGGACAGGCTGGCTGCCCTGCCCACGCCTATGTTCTCTCCCAGGGCAGGCGGAGTTGGGACCAGGCTGGGGCGAGGACCCGTCACTCTGCTGGTCTGTGCCCCTAACCGGCTACTGTGCCCACCCACGGCCCACACCTTACCACCTGCATCCCCTCCAACCCTCGCCCTTCAGAGGCCCCTGTGCCTGCCCCCAGCAGTGATGGCAGAACCACGACCCCACGACAGTGGAGCCCACTGTCCCCAACCACAGGATGGTGAGCGAAGTTGGGGGGACGAGGGGGCCCCCACCTGGCTCAGTGCCCCACGGCGACCCCTGCCCGCCAGCCAGGGCGCTGAGTCAAGGGCATGAAGGGAATAAACAGTTTTAATTCAGGACGAGGATTCCTCGTCAAGGAGAATGTTTACATCAGATATAAATACAAAAGCCACCTCACATCACTTGGGCTTTTCAAAAATCTGGGAAGGGAGGCCATGTGGAGGGGACTGCAGAGACTTCACACTCTGGCCCCTGTGGGAACAAAGACAGTCCCAGTCTGGCCTCTGGAGGCTCCTGGGCCTGTGTCCCCATGGAGGGAGTGGGGAGGAGCCAGCCGTCAGGAGGAGGAAGCAAGTGTCTGGGGAAGTTGTGGGGTCACGTGTGGTGAATCCCTTGCACCCAGCCCCCTGCCCACCAGCTGCAAGGCCACGGAGAGGAGGGAGAGGAGTGGAGAGTGGGGGAGACTGAGGCCCACTTAGCGAGGGCTCTGCATGGGGGCCATCAGACAGCTCTGGGGGGTGATGGAAGGCTCCCTCGGGCCCTGGCCTCCTTTATCCCCACGGCTCTTCCAGCCCCTGAGGAACCCAGGCTGGATGGTGGGATTTCACATGTGGGACAAGGGGAGGGGGCTTGGCCACCCTGGATCTGGATCCCAGTTCTGCCCTGGGCTCTTACTTCCATGAATGGTGGGGATGAACGAGACGCTGGGTGTGAAGCGGGGCCCAACAGACCTGGGACCCAGCAGGTGCCCAGTCAATGTTTGCCGAGATCCACGCTGGCTCACCTACCTTAGAGACCGCCCTCCTCCTTGAGGAAGGGATTGTTCCAGAAGAATTGCAACCCCTCCATCCCCAAGCACAGCAGTCAGCTCAAGTCAGCCACTCACTCTTTAGTATAAATTAGAGTGAGAACCTGGGATAGAATCAGGGCTGCTGACCCTGGAGGAAAGCCCACACGTGGTGCTGGGCTGGGACAAACGCCTCCCACTGACTTTCCCTCCTCCGCTGTGTGACTGCCCAGGTGCCAGCTTGCAGGCCGGGGGGAGACAAAGCTCAGTCAGAGCCTCCCTGCCTGAAAACCCACCGTAAGTCCCACTCCCTGGGGTCAGCATCGCTGTCACCGTGGGCTTCTTGGCACAGACAACCCACTCCCGCACCCTCCTTTCCCAAGAGCCAGGCCCGTCCTCTGTTCCGTGGAGCTCTGGGCCCGTCTCTGAGCTGGGAGGTGGGGGGTGGCTCCATACTGTGCCCGGCACCCAGTCAAGGCCAAGGATGGTGGTCCTGATGCTGACAACCACACCCCTTGCTTCTTGAGCACCCGGGCCCAGGAAGCAACCCTGGGTCCAGCTTCCCTACCACTTCACTGAGCAGGCCTTGGACTCCCCCGGGCTCCAGCATCTCCCACCTTGGCCCCCCCAACAAGGCTCCAGCAGATAGTACTTGTCTTGCAGTACCTGGGTACTCTATGACCCTGGCAAGGTCCTTTCCCTCTTTGAGCCTCAGTTTCCTTGTCTGTAACATGGGGATATAAATGGCCTTTCTGCCTCCCAACCAGGCCTTGCACTAGGGCCCTGAACTCGGGGCCAGGATACTCTGCCTGGAGCCACCGAGCATGTAGGACTTTTTTTTTTTGGCTGCACCGTGCGGCATGTGGGACCTTAGTTTCCTGACCAGGGATCCAACTCATGTCCCCTGCGGAGTCTTAACCACTGGACCACCAGGGAAGTCCCATGTAGGGCATTCCTCCTGCAGACAAAGGGCAAACCTGGGGCCCAGATGCCATCTCACCAGTTTCAGTGGTGGTTGCCACGTGAGAGGGTGGAGCCTGGTTGCTAGAGGTGCCTGGGACGCCCAGAGCCCCTCTCTCACAACAGACGCCCTCCCCCCATGAGCAGTCTAGAGAGGGCTCATGGGAGCTTGAATGTTCGACTAGAAGGCACGCAGAGGCTATCCTGGAGTCCAGCTCAGAGGAGGTGAGCAGAGGCCCAAGCCAGTGAAATGCTCCCTCCCCAGGAAAGGCAGGGAGGCATGCTGAGCCAGGTGAGAGGGAGAATGAAGGGATCTGAGTGTGGGGAGACGGTGGCCTTGGGCCAGCAGGCCTGGGGTCCAGTCTCTGTGTCTCTGCCCTTGGTTTCTCATCCATCGGATGGGCTGTGAGCCTGCTGCCCTCCCGGGCCAGCGGGCAGGGTCTTCCAAGATGGTTCCTAAAGTGGGGGGCTTGGGGGAGATTTGAGCGGTCCCCGTGGGGCAGGCAAGGGGATGTTGGAGGAGGTGGGGCTGAGTTTTGATTGGCCATCTCCCACTCATGGCACCTGTACGTGCCACTCAGCCTCCTCCTCGTGGCTGGTGGGTGGAAAACAGTCTCCCCTTTGTAGGGTAGTTTCCGGTTCGAGTGTCAGCCCAGCTATCACAGTACTCACAGCAAAGCACCCCACGGTGTCAGGCTGTCTTTCTGTGTGATTTATGGATGCCTCAAATGGAGGCCCTGCAGACGTGAACCCTTCACGTCCGCTCACATAACATCTGTGTCCTCTAACACTTCCTTTCTGTTCTTGTTCTTCTCTCTTTGTGGGGGAGGGGTGGGGAGGGAACCTCTTCAGGTTATCTTTTTAACCCTCTTTGAAATTCCCAGTGTCTGAAACATCTTTGTCCATGTTTCTCAGGAAGCCCTTCTAGAGGCCGAGCGGTCCAAGTGAGAAGCAGCTCCTGGCTACCCCTCTGAGTTTTCAATGGACACAATATTTACCTGAGGGATGGCAAATTATCAGCGTTCAGACCACCACATCCTATCTAGAGCCCATGGCAGACCTTGCTAATCAATCATAGCACAGTGGCCTTAGACATTTCCTCCACGCAGTGCACTGGGCAGCCATCACCAATGGATCAGGTGAACCCAATTTGCCACCCGGGTAGAGCAGATATCTGTGCTGTCCCTGACCTGGCATGTCCAGTCCAGCCCTGACCTTTGGCCCCCTTGCAAAGTCCTACCAGCTAAGCCTCAGGCCCGTGAGCCAGGGCCTGGGTGAGGGCTCGAGGTCTGGCGCCCAGGATGTGGTGGTGAGCCGAGTCCTTGGAGCTCTTGCGCATGCCGACCACGTCGCAGCTGTTGGGCTCGCACTCCGCTCCACGCCGGCGGAAGAGGCCACGGACAGCGTTCTGGAAGCTGCTGGTGACGAAGCAGTAGACGATGGGGTCCATGCAGCTGTTGAGGCTGCTGAGGGTCACGGCCACGTGATAGACCACGAGGCTGGTGTGGTGTGGCACGTCGGGCCACAGCGCCACGGCCACCTGGCGGGCGTGGAAGGGCGTGAAGCAGACGAGGAAGATGACGAGCACGGTGAGCAGCAGCTGCATGGCCCGCACGCGGCGCTGGCGGCCCTGGCGCAGCAGCCCCGGCCGGGACAGCGCGCACACGATGCGGCCGGTGAATACGCTAATGACCAGCAGCGGCAGCAGGAACTCCAGGACGGTCAGTGCAAAGACGCGGCAGCAGGGCCCGCCGCTGGCCGTCACGCCCAGCACGGACAGGGTCACGGCGCCGGCGGCCAGCCACACGAAGGCGCACACGGCTCTGGCGCAGGCAGGCTGGCGCCAGCGGCGGCAGCCGTCGGGCCGCACGATGGCCAGGTAGCGGTCCACGCAGATGCAGGTGAGGAAGAGGATGGAGCAGTGCATGTTGAGGAAGTAGCCAAAGACGTGCGGGAGGGCGCAGCGCAGGCAGCCGCGGGTGCCGTAGAAGACAGCGAAGCGCGTGGGCAGGGACAGGCCCACCAGCAGGTCGGTCACCACCAGGTTGATGGTGTAGGTGACCGACGGCGTCTTGGCCTGGGTGCGGCAGCCGAAGACGTACAGCGCCAGCCCGTTGAACACCAGCCCCACCAGGAAGATGGCGCCATGCACTGCCATCAGCGCCAGCCACAGGCCTGGGAAGGCAGCGTGCAGCTCCTCGTCCAGCAGAGCAAACAGGTGGAACAGGGGCATCTCCGGCACGCTGACGTTAGCCCACGCTGCTGCCGCCGCCGTGGCATTGGGGGCAGCCATGGCCGAGGGCCCTGCGGAAGACGCGGAGGGTGTGACAGCGGCCAGCGCACGCCCGGGGCCTGGAAGGAAGGAGACAGGGTTACCCTGGGGTTATTGGAGCCCTGCCCCGAGGCTGGACCTCACCTGGCTCGTCGGCCCACCCAGCACCCCAATGTTCCCACCTTTGTGCCTTTGCCTGGCCTGGCCCTGGCACTTGCCAGTGTGGAGCTTTAGCAGAACGCTAGTGCTCTGAGCCTGCTCCTTGCTGTAATGGGAGGTGAAAAGCCTTGCAAGACTGTCACCGGGACTGAAAGATGACAAAGGCGACTGGTGTGGCACAGGTAAGATGATGGGCCAAGTGTGTGGCGTCTGAGCCTGGGCTCCAATCCCAGTTTCTTCCTCACTCGCTGTGCAACCTCACGCAAGTCGCTTAACCTCTCTGTGCCTCACGTCCTAATCTATATCATTGGGACTAGAGAGCTGCTGGGAGGATTAACCGAGCACAGCAGTGCTCAGCGCACCCTTAGCTGGTGCCAAATAAACCACAGTTCTGCTAGGACAGAGCCGTGCCCACGGTCACCCCGGCCCACAGCTCCCGCACCGGTGCGACACAGCCCCTGTCCTCCAGGCCACCCATCTGTTCTCACCTCCTGCAAGGCTGGCACCAGGTCAATGCCCTGGGTGAAGGTCCTCATAAGGGCCCAAGGGGCTGGGATTGGGGAGCTGGGAGTCAGCCCCCTGGTCACGCGTTTCTCCCCAGCCCTGAGAGGTGGCCACATTTGCTGTCTCGGAGGCCCACGTGGGGTGGCTCACTGGGGTGGCTCTGTGGGGCTCGAGCCTGGAGCCAGGTCCCAGCTGCAGCAGCACAGCAGATGTGAGTTAAATAAACACTGTGCTCCCTGCCTGGTCCAGGCCTGGTGGCCCAGACCCTGCGGTGGGGGCAGGTTGGGGCTGGGGCCGCCCACCCTGTTTCTGTTCCTGCCGAGCGAGATTTATCCCTTTGTTTATCAACGAAGGGTTAACAGGCTCCCACCCCCGCCCTGGGCCAGGCTGGTCCTCCAAATAAGGACATTTCTGTCTTTTTCAGGATAAAGGAGAAGGCTTTGGGGAGAAGCAGGGAGGAGGGGAGGGCACATGGGACATCCCAGGCACCGTGTGCCCTCCCCCACCCGCAAGGGGAGGGAAGACCCCTCCCCCTCCCTGGCGACCAAGCGAAGTGAGGCGTCTGCTGTGAACGGGCCTCACGCCCACCCCCGCTGGACGGCTACTGCACATCCTTGAGCAACAGGCTCCTCCTTCTGGCAGCTTCCACCCGGTGGAAGTCGTGCCTGCTGGGGGGCTGGGGACTGAATGCCAGCCTGGAGGGGGTGGGCACAGCAGGGGACCTCTTGCTAGCTGAGGCTCAGGTCCCAACCCGGCCGGGAGGGAGCCCCTGGCAGGGCAGGCGGCTGCCTCTATCCTCCAGCTCAGAGAGGGTGGCATCGGCTGAGCCTCTGTCTCTGGGACACCGGCCCTGGGCGTCTGCTAACTCTCAAGGCTGCGGAAGGGTCGGATGCTGCCCCAGACTGTGTCCGGGCCCTCTGGCCACCTCCAGTGCAAGTGGTCCCGGGCCTCAGCTCACGGGGTCCTCTGGGAGGGCTGTCCTCTGCCCGGTGTCCCCAGCCCCTAACACACAGGTCCTCGGATGCGTTTGTCCAACGGCAGCTCAGGGAGACAGGGAGCGAGAGCGATGGCCGGGGCAGGGAGAGACCTGTGGGCGCGAGGGGTTGGGAGCGGCGATGGGAGGTGACGAGGCTAGGCTGTGGGGCTGGCATCCTGGTGCCTCGGGGCTGTGGGCTCCGTCCTCAGCCAGCGTGGGCCCCCGCGGTCCCCCAGGAAGGAGAGGGATGCCTCCCACCGCGTCCCTGCTCTACTGTGGAAAACACGATGCCTCGGCAAAACCCCGGCAAAACCCCGGGAGGAAGGGCCCAGGGAGAGAGGAGCTGACGCCAGACACGCGCAAACAGGTTTTTGAATTTCCTTCTGCGTGCTTTTCGGTTTTCCAATGTGTCTGCGCGAGGTCTGCGTCCGAGTGACAATCAGAGACAAATAATAAACACCACAGAAGGTTTCCCCTGGCATTCAGTCCCAGGATGAGGCGGGCCCGGGGGAGCCTGCCCTCCCAGGAAACCCCCCGGGGACAGCCTCGCACGCTGGCCGGCACCTCGCTGCAGGGGCCTGCGGGCCAGGGCTGCGCGCCTGGGGCTCCAGAGCAGGGGGGTGCGCGGGACGCCCCAGAGGCCAGGCAGGTGAAGACAGAGGACGTCAGCCGAGCACACCGTGACTCTCGGCTCCGAGAGTCTGAGCCCGATCTGGTCCCCACCCCGGGCACCGACCCTGCTCACACACTGAGGTCGGTCCCGGAACACAAGGAACCTTGGCATCTTTCACGAGGCCGAGCTCAGGTCACGGCCACAGCCCGGGCCCTCCCATCCCCCTGCTTTCTACACCACCACCTCTTCCCCTTTGCTCTCTGCTGAGTCGGGCCGTCTCTGTCTGTATGATAAGACCCCCGCCACCCCACCCTGCTTCGCCACCCCCAGCACGCCCCTCACCTCTCGCGGTGATAACACACTGATCTGAGTATTCACTGACCGCTCTCTGGGGGCATCTACTCACAACCCCTTCTGTTTCGCAAGATGAGGAACTCAAACCGTGAGACCCTGGGCCCTGTGGAGGTGGGCCTGCTGATGGCCTCGGGGATCCGCGGTCCAGGGCGCTCGGCTATCCAGGCCCGGGAGGGCACTGGGCTGGGAGTGTCCGGGCTGAGCTGCCTCCACCCAACACGGCCTCAGGGCGGACACTCCTTCTCTGGGCCTCGGTTTCCCCCGTGGTCTCCACTGCCTCAGCTCCTGGTCCTCCTCGAGGCTCCACCCCCTGAATCTGCTTTGGTCAAGCGCGAGGTCTCCCGCGGGCCCCCGACCCCTGGCAGAGCGCCCGCCTTCCATGCTCTCAGCACTAGCCCTGCCCTCCGTGGTGCCGCCGGCCCTCCGGTCTGGGGCTGACAGGCTCTCGCGTCCTCCGTGTCCGCTCCTCCCCCTGTCTACGCCCAGGGCCTCATACCCGCACCTGCCAGCCCGGGCTGGGCCTGTCCACACGCCCGTGGGGAGATGGGGCTCAGTGTGGTGTGGGGTGTCACAGCCGGTGATGGCTGGGGGCGGCCCGCATTGCGGGGAGCGCCTGAACGGTGAGAGTAACCAGCGGAGGTGCGGGCTGGGGGCTGGTCCCCACCCACGAGGGGTCACCCTGGCTGTTGATTGACCTCTCTGAGCCTCGGCCCCCCTGCCCGCAAAGCGATGTAACAACAGCACCTTCTTTCTGCAGCTTCCGAGCGGGTTCAGGGCATGGGTTCCCTTGCAGATCCAGGCACTGGTGATGGTACCTCCTTACCCACCTGGCTCCTGGCCTCCTCCACTCACTCAGAGGAAACCGAGGCTCTGGAAGGGACGGGCCAGAACTCGAACCTGGGTCTGCCTAGGGCGAGCCCACAGCTGGGGTCCTTGGGCCTGAGGGAGGGCGGGCACCCAGGCAACGGTCCCCTCCCCCGGCAGGTGCCCGGCGGGCACCCACTCCCCGCCTGCCTTCCGCCCTGCTCCCCTCTAAATGTAGCCTGGAATGAGGGCAAACGAGAGAAGCCTCTGCTCTTCTGTGGGGGTAGCCGGACGCTGGCCCTCACACCCCGTCTGAGTGGGGCGGCACAGACCTGGCCCTTCGATGGGCCCCAGGCGGTGGGCAAGCAGAAGAGTCCCAGACACCTGGGTTCGAGCCTGGACCTTGGCCAGCCAGTGAGCCTTCTCCTCATCTGCTAAATGGGGTCACTGGTGCTTTCCACAGCCTGAGGAAGCCAGTCTGAGGGTGGAGGCGTGGCCCTGTCCCCTCGCCGTTCCTGGCAAGTGCCCTGGTCCTGGCTGAGGGGCAGCGAACCCTGCAGCGGGGGTCAGCTGGCTGGATCCCAGTGGGCGGGGACCACGTCCTCGTAGTGCCAGCACCGTGCTGCGCGCAGGGTCTGGAAACTGCCCCAGGCTGGGAGCCTTTACGCATCTACCAGCCACTATGCTGGCCTGCTCCGCCCACCCACGCTCAGGCCCTTCCCTGGGCAGAGCGGAGGGCACGCGGACCTGCTCTCTGGGGGCTCAGGGTCAGAGGGGGAGACACACAGTGGGTTGGGGGGACTGGAGCAGAGCCACTGAGGGTCTCGACTCTGGCCTGGATGCCCCACCCAACGCCTGGCCCCATCTCAGAACCGGCTTGTGACCTTAAAAGTCTCTGAGCCTCAGTTTCCTCATCTGTAAAGTGGGCAGAATTGGAATCCATCTCTGAGGCTGTACCGACACATTGTCAAGACGTGGCCCTGGAAGGGTCCTGAGAAGATTTCGGCTGGTGGGGGGATGGGAGATGGGCTGAGTATAAGAAACAAAGGTGAGGGTTAGGGAAGGGGGGTGTCCTGTGGAGAACGGCAGCAGGTGGACGGCAGGGCGGGCAGGCAGGCCTTGCAGAGTGGACTCTGCACAGCCCCAGGCCCCAAGGGCGAGTGCTGGTCCTGGGTGGACTGAACAGCTGGAGTGCAGTTGTGCGGGAGGGGAGGAGGTGGGGCCCAGGGCTTTGGGCCCCTGGGGGCCTCCCTCCTCCTGCACCTCTCTTCCTTCCTTTTTCCCCTCCCGCCCTTCTCAGAGGAAACTAGGGTCTTGGGAGGAACGGTCAGGAATTCCTCCACTGCCCAGGTCTCAGTTACCCCATCTACGCAATGGGCAGGTGGCTCTGAGGGTACTTCCAGCTCTGAAGCACTTCAAGGCTTGAACATGCCTGCGCCTTTGGGAATGTCCTGGCCGCAAGACTGCTCTAGAGGGCTCTTCCAGGGAGCAGGACAGAGGGATGGTCGTGGAATCCTAGCAGCTTGGGCACTGCGGCGAGACGCAGGCCCAGTGCTTCCCAGGCTAGGAGGAGCCCTTGGGACCTCTGGGCAGGAAGTCCCAGCCTCCCTCCACCATGTGTGGGATAAAGTCCTTCAGTGGCTTGGCGCTGCTCAGCTCCTAGCCTCAGACATGGACTCCTGGAACACGGAACCCCAGGCTACAGTGCTTGGTCACAGGTGGCCTCATGAGGCCAGCCCAGCCAGTCACTACCAGCCCTGGGACTTTTGCTGGCAGCTCTCTTCCCTGGGGTTGCCACACTAGTTGGTTATGAGACTCAGTCAGCTGATGGCCGTATTCCTCTAGAAGAAACCCACCAGGAGGAGAGACTAAGTCCTGACAGGGTGGTTCAAGCACCGGGATCCAGCCCTTCCTGAAGCCAGAGGTCTGGGACTTGGTTCTCTCTCTCTTTGGCTTAAGTTACTTTGGAGTTTCTGTCACTTGTGACTAAAATAATTCTGACTCTACCCTCTTATTCACCTGTCAGCTTTCTTCAGTTCAGATGCCTCTTCCTTCAGAGAGCCCTCCCTGATTGCTTCAAGTAGATTTGCTGCCACTTCTGGGCCCTCACTGTACCCGTGGCTCTGTCATTGCCTGGCCAATTGTCCAGTTTCCCCACTAGCCTGTGAATTTTTGGAGGACAGGCCTGCACATTCACATTCAGTATACGTCAAGTGGGTGAGTGAATGAATGTGTAAAAGCTCAGCTTGTGGGGCTTCCCTGGTGGCGCAGTGGTTGAGAATCTGCCCGCCAATGCAGGGGACACGGGTTCGAGCCCTGGTCCGGGAAGAACCCACATGCCGTGCAACAACTAAGCCCGTGCTCCACAACTACTGAGCCTGCACTCTAGAGCCTGCGAGCCACAACTACTGAGCCCACGTGCCACAACTACTGAAGCCCGTGCGCCTGGAGCCCATGCTCCACAACAAGAGAAGCCATCCCAGTGAGAAGCCCGTGCACCGCAACGAAGAGTAGCCCCCGTTCACCACAACTAGAGAAAGCCCGTGCGCAGCAACAAAGACCCAACACAGCCAAAAAAAAAAAAAAAAAAAAAAAAAAAAATCTCAGCTTGCACTCCTCCAAGGACGGGGAACTCACTACCTAACAAGTTAGCCCACTGTAATGCAAAACTCTCTGAAAATAAGAAAGGTCTTTCTATATTGTAGCATAAATTAGCTTTCTCTGACACAAGATTATAGCCCCTGGCCTCCCTAGAAATATGTCTGCTTTCTCTGCCCCCTACCCATGGGGTCCTGGGGGCAGACATCTGGATTCCTCCTATCATTGTGGAGGGGTCACAATCCATATTCTATCAACGAGGATGCAGGATGCAGAGACAGGGAGCTTCAGCAACTAGCCTGGGGTCCCCCAGCTGGGCCCTGGGGCTTCTGGCCGTAGGTAACCTGTGGGCCTCCCTCCCATTGCCCCACCTGGCCTTGGAGTGAGGGTTCTGACCCTGCAGGGGTTCTCGCTGAGCCTCAGTCTCCACTTGTGCGGAGTGGGGACTGGCACGGCTGTATTATGCTGCCCCTCAGGGCTGCTGCGGGACTTAGCTAAGATGGAGGACCTGGTGCAGGTGTGGAGAGGTGCGGGAGGGTGTGGTGGGGGTCCACTGCTGCCACCTGGCGCCTGGTGAGGGCGGCATGTCTCCCCTTGCCCCCCCAGATGTGCAGACTTGGAGCTCCAAGACCCTCTAGGGGAGGCATGGGGGGGTGAAGGATGTCTTCCCCTCCCTAATATGCTCTCCTCACAGGCGTCTGGTCGCAACCAGTCTTCAGAGGTGGGATTGCTGGGGCGGGGGTCCTAGCTGGGAAAAGCCTCAGGTTCTGAGCAAGGCTGGGGGAGCCCCCTCCCCAGTCTCCTCGCGCCCCAACTGAATGGCGACGCCCCAGGCACCCTCCAACCTCCGTGCCTTTGCCCAAGCTGTTTCTCCTCCCCCACTGCAGTGTTCCTGCCCGCTTTTAGGGATTCCTCTTGGCCTCAGCTCCTCAGGAAGCCTCTTTCCACCGCGGCTGGCCCAGTACCTCTCCCAGGTGTTCCTCCCCCAGCAGCGTCCAGCCCAGGACCGTCCCACAGTGCCTCCCCGTCAGACTGCGAGCATCTCCATCTCAGGGTGGGCCTGGTGGGGTCGGGGCTGGGGCAGAGCTCCTGTCTGTTCCTCCAGCACACCCAGAACAGCCGGGCGCAGAGCAGCATCCAGCTTTCTCTTTGGCTGAGTGAACCGCTGAGTGAGCCCCGCAGGGCCTGCAGGGCGAGGCCCGTTTCTCACCCAGGCATTCGGTGCCCTCCCCGCCTGGCCCAGCCCCTTTACAGCCCACCCAGTGTCCCAGGGCCCTGCACCTGGAATTGGCTTCCGCCCTCGGCTCCACCCTCGCTGCCCACCAGGCTTCCCAGCTGAGCAGGGTTAACACCTCCTCCGGGAAACCCGCCCAGTCACCCTGACCTCGTCGGGGGTCCGTTGGTCCCCCCTCTCCTCCCCCTCCCCCTCCCCTTGGCTCATCAGAGGTGTTTGCTTCAAGTCTCAGGGCCTCAGTTCCTTCATCTGTGATGCTGGGATTGATATCTGTTGAATGGATAAGCGAGCAAACCAACAAATGAAATGCTCAGAACAGCTGGGGGCGTTGGGTGGACAAACGGCCGCAGGTGCCCCCCCAAAAGAAGGTGTGTAATGACAACAGCAGCAGTGCTAGAGACCCCTGTTTTCCCGCCTGAACGGAGGCCTGCCTGGGCCCGCCTGCTCCTCTTGGGGAGGGGCCCGGGTCACACGGGTGCTCAGTGCAGGACTTCTCAGAGCCTTTGTGAAGCTCTCAAACCCTGGGAATGAGCATCCGTCCCCAAGTCCCCTGACCCTGTCCCCTCCCGGGGCTCCCTCTCCATCCAGCCTGAGGGCCGCACCAGCTCCCCACTGAACACTGAGGGGGGATCATGCCCTGCTGCCTCCGCCTGCAGCTTTCGGGTCCTTGTGTGCCCGGAGACACAGGCCAAGACCCAGAGGCTCGGGGTGCCAGCACCTGCCCACGAACTGCGAGGGGGGCCCGGGCCACACTGACTCCCCTCCTTGTCAGGTCGGGGTGCATCCTGACCTCTCCTTGGCTTCTCTTGAAACCACCTTGCTGCCCCAGTGTGTCCTCTGTGGCTGCCCAGCTGCCTGGCAGACCCCCAGTCCGCAGCCTGGCTGCTTCCTGTGCTGCCATGTACAGGACCAGGGCAGCCAGGGGGCCTGGCCTCAGCCCTGGGCAACAGGTACCTGCCTGGAAGTGTGGCCCAAGATCCCGTGTTTTGCTTTTGCATCAGGAGCCGGGAGGGACAGGCATGGAGGACAGGCCCAGCCTTTCTCCTGACCAAGGTGCCTGGAGCATCTGTTGTGAACCAGCCGCCATGCCAGGCACTCTGCGTCCACACGGCAGTCGTGGGTTTTATAGACAAGGAAGTGGAGGTCCAGAAAGGTGAGTGACAGGCCCTAGGACACCCAGCGTGAAATCGATGGAGCTGGGACTCAAACCCCGGTCCACGGGCTCCTGGCCCAGGCAGGGGTGGGACCAGGGAGGGGTGAGCATCTCTGGACCTGGGGTTTGTGGGCGATCAGATTCTGGGTACGCAGAGTACCTGCATATGCCTGTGCCCCTGTTGGGGTGACCCTCACAGCCTTCCAAGGCCAAAATAGCCATTATTGGGGGAACCGTCTGCGTGTTTACTTTTCTGATTATTCTTGGTTTCATGGCATCTGCTTTAGAACATTGCCTGCTGTTTTTGGCTAGTCTGAGTCTCTGCTTGTTCCATCCAGGGACAGCTGGGACCTTACTGAGGCCCCCAAGGGGGCCAGTCTGGCTTGTGGTCACCCAGCAGGTCCCAGGTGGCGCCAGCTGGAATCAAGCTCCCCACCCTGGCCAGGGCTCCCTCCACCCGGCTCAGGGAGAGGGGTCACTCGTGGGTGTGGGTGGAGTGCCGGGCACCTGGGCTCCCCCGTGGCTGACTCGGCATCACCTTCCACCATCTGAGAGCCCTTGGCTGAGATCCGGGCTCTGATGGAAACGCAAGCTCTCCTGGGAGGGGCAACCTCAGGCGTCGCCGCACATGCGGGTCCTGCCAGGGGCCAGACGGCGACCCTGCCACCCTCGCTCATCCCTCACCTGGTCCTGATGGTTGCAGCTGCTGCAGCACCTGAGCGCTTCCCCCGACCCAGCCTCCCCAGGGGCACAGGTCATGGATCTGCGGCTGCCCCTGCCTGGCCTCTGCCCGTTGCCTCGGCCTGCCATGCCGCCTCTGCCTGCGTCACCTGCTGAAGGCCCCCGGCACCAACAGTGCCCACGCCCACAGTCCTCCCCGGGCCCCTGGACGCCCCTCCACTGGGGCAGAGCCCTAATCCCACACTTCATAGTTTGCATCCGAGAGGACCCCTCCCAGGGTCTCATGACTCCTCCCAAGAGGCTCCACATTGGTGCTGCTGTCCTCATTTTGCCTGGGAGGAAACTGAGGTACAGAGAGGTTAAGTGGCCTGTCTGGGGTCACCCAGCTGGGGGCGGAGGAGCTGAGATTTGAACTCTGCTCTGTGGACCCTCCTGCCTGCACCACGTCAGTGAAAGTTTACCATGTGCCACTGTACAGAGGAGGACTCAGAGGTCCAGGGCACACAGCCCAGTGGCAAGGTCAGAGGAACAATGAGGACCGCATGCTTTGGAGGCATCAGACCTGGCCTTGAACCCGGTGCTGGGGGCACAGAGGGTCTCAGGCAGATCTGGCTCTAGCTTATGGAGCTCGCAGTCAGGGGCAGGATGGGGGGAGTGGGCTAGAAGGTGACTGGGGGGACCACTTTGGCTGCTCAGGAGCAGGAGGGCCTGGGGGAACAGTGCTCCAGGCAGTGGGACGAGCACAGCAAGTGCAAAGGTCCTGAGGCGGGAACAGTCTTCTGTGTTCAGAGTACAGCAGGGCAGAGCAGAGTTGGGGTCCACCAGTGTTCTTCAGGCCCCAGGGCTGCCTCCTCAGGGAGGCCCTCCCGGATCACCCAGCTCCCCGCACACCCTCACCTCCACCTGCTTTCTTTGCCTTGCAGCCCTCCCACCACCTGACAGCTCCATATTTATTTGTTTCTGATTTTTCCCCTACTGGACCGGCAGTGCCGTGAGGGCCAAGGCCTGGGCTGGGGCTCAATGAACAAACGAATGATTCTGAGACCCCCCTCTGGCCTCTTCAAGCTTTAGTTTCCTCACCTATAAAGTGGGTGTGCTGAGACCCACCTCATCGCATCAGGTTACCGCAGGACGAAAGGAGACCAGCCCGCAGGCTCCCAGGTCCCCTCCCCCACACAACGGGGCTGTAGAAGCAGCAGACTTTGCTTTTTTTGAGGCTCAGAGATGGGCAGCAACTTGTCCATGGCCACACAGCCATGAGGGGAGGTGGTGCCCTGGTAACCCTCTGGCTGGGAGCGACCACAGTTTGGCAGAAGAACATGGCGGCCACTGTTAGGGCCACAGCCGCCTGTCCGAGGGCTGTGAGCCGCTGCCACCACGCCTCCAGTCCCTTCCGTTCCCAGTCCTGCCCCAGGACACACAGCTGCTCCTCGTCTGCCCTGCCCAGCACCCTGGCCACAGGCCAGTTCCCAACTGGTCCTCCACCCCCTCGGGACCCTGTTCCTGCTGCCTTCTCAGGGCCGGCACCACCAGCGAGCCAGGCGGGGGCAGTGCCAGCTGCGAGGTCCACGTAGGGGGCTGGGTGGGCCCTGGGCCTCAGTTTCTCCGGCCCTACAGGGGTGGGGAAGGGCCAGGCTGGGGCCTAGACCTGAGCTATGGGATGTCAGGAGGTGTGCCCTGGTCAGAGCCTGTCCCCACAAATCCCTCACCCCCCGGCCCTGCCCCAGCCTGGGGGATGGTGGTGGCCAAGGTCCCAGAGCTCATCAAGTGCCACTGGGGTACCGCAGCCCCTTCCCTGACCTCTGGGGCCGCCCAGACGGGGAAATCGAGGCACCCAGCAGATGACCAGTGAGAGTGCTGAATGAATGAAGGAAGGAAGGAAGTCCAGAGGAGGGGGCTTTGGAGCGCTGCAGCACAGGTGGGGGGATGCCCCCTCGAGCCCTGCGGCGCTCTCCCTCCCCTACCCCTCGCTTGGCCTGGTCAGCTGTAGCTGCCCTCACCCTCGCCCTCAGTTTTCCCATCTGTACAATGGCTCCCTGCAGGGTGGGACCGCAAAGCCACTTTGGGGCTCTGAGTTCTCTCCAGCTCGGGTCATTCTCCGCCCCTGCCCCCTGCCTGCCTGCCTGCCTGCCTGCCTGCCTGCGGTGTGAGGACCCCGGCACCGACCATCTCATCTCAGGGAGGGGAGGCCCGGCCAGCTCGGGGTGGGGGTGGGGGACTCACCGCACCTTCGCCCGCGTGGAGAGGAGACGGCCGCGGCTGCGGCTCTGTGGGCCACTTACTGCAGCTTCCCTACGGACCTCGCCTTCCTGGGGGCTGACGTCAGGCCCGCGCTCGGGGCTCCTTTTGGGCAAAGGCAGCGGGGGTGGGGGCGGGGTGGGGGCGGGGCGGGCGTCTTCCCCGCCCCCGCCGGCCCCCTGAGGAGCGTGGTTCCGGGCCCCGGGGGAGGGAGCCGTGGGGCAGCGGAGCCCACAGGCCCGGCCGGGCAGAGGAGGAAACTGAGGCACGGAGGGCAGAGCCGAAGCTGCACCACCCATGAAGGGGAAGGGGTACAGCCGCTCCAGCCTGGCACTCTGTCCCCCACAATGTCCTCTGCGGGGAGGCTGCCTGGGCCCTGGAGGGCTCGGCTGGCACTCAACGTGTGCTGTAGGAGCTGGGGGCACACGCACGTCGGTTTTCTGCCTGGGGGGGGGACAAAGGCGTCCCGGGCTGCCTCTGGCCATCCTGGCTGCCCGATGCAGGTCTGGGTTGCCGCGCTGCTCTCCGGTTCCGGTTCCGTTTGCCTGTTCTGGCCCTGGGGGGTGGGGGTGTGCGCCCGTGACCGAGGTCTCGAACGTGTGTTGTCTGGGTCTCTGTTTGCGTCCCCTCGTGTGTGTCCCTGGGGTGGATGTGGCCTCGGAGGGGCACACGCATGCCTGACGCCATGCTCCGGCCTGCTGCCACGTCATGACCTAGCATGACCTCTGTGAGTGCTGGTGACCGTGTGGGAACACAGAGGGTCGGGTGCGCAGGAAAGACCTGGACGTGACCAAGCCCAGGAGGGTGGGGCGGTGGGTCATAAACCTCACTTGCCCAGGCCTGCTCTGCACGTGGCGGCTGAGAGGGACATCCCTCCCCAGACAGACACCCTGACCAGGGTGGAGGCTTGGGGGTCAGGGTTTTACGGTCGAGGTCAGGCAGGGCTCAGGGCCAAGTCTGTGACATGCCGCTTCCTGGGCCTGAGTGCCACCTCTGGTCTCCCATCTCTGTGCTCCTACCCACTCATGCGGTTGGATCACCCTAGACCCCTCGACCAAGCACCTACCGAGCTGGCCCGGGGCTGGGCACTGAGGACACGGGGCCGGAGACAGGCCCCTGGCCTCCACGCTCTGAGCCTCGGGGGGGACGTGGCTGCAGTGCACGAGCGGGAGGGAGCGGGGTGCCGCAGGGCGCCGGCCAGCCTGCTGGGGGGGTGGGGTCAGGAGGGCGGCACAAGCCAGCCGAGGCAGGGGTGGCAGGAGGAGGCAGCCTGGGCGGCAGAGGCAGGGGAGGCCCTCGGGCGGCGGGAGCTGCCAGGGTCCCCGTGAGCGGAAGGCAGGGGAGCCCCGAAGCTGGGCGGGAGCGGGGGGCTGCCACACCGGGTTATAGCTGCCCTCGTGGGGGCCAGAATGGGACACTTGACCCGAGGGCCGTGGGGAGCCATCGAAGATTCTGGGGGAGGGCGCTCCTTGGAGCAGCCTCGTCGCCCCCCTCAACCGGGCTCCCCACTAATGCGGGGCTGAGCCCACAGGCTACCGTCGTCTCCTTAGAACACTGTCGTATCTGTCCCAGAAGGGGAAACTGAGGCCCAGAGGGGTGCAGGAGCCCCTGGCCCGTCCAGGTCCTGACCCAGGCTGGCACTGGCTCCTGTCTGGCAAGGCAGGGGCAGCCCGGGTCTCGCTGGGGGGGTGTGGATTCAGTGTTGTTTGTGTGCGGGGTGGGGAGGGGGGAAAGGGGTGGGGGTGGCCCGGAGGCGGCCAGGATGTGGGAGGGTGCCGGAGGGCTGGGCCGCCTGAGGGTCAGGTTTTATGAGCTGGAGGCAGCCCACGGCCGCTGAGTCACTGGCAGGGCTCGCCAGGCCTCGTACTCACTCTGAGGGCCGCGGGGCTCTAGGCTGGCACAGGAAGGCTGGTTCCCAAAGAAACCTCGGGGAGATTCTCTGGAATGCAGCAGATGCCGTGTACTGCCGGGGGGCACCTCTCACCCTAGGGGGCTCTTCTCTGTAGGACCTAGGGGGCCTGGGGTGGGTGCCGGAGCCCACAAGGCTCGGGGTGACCACCCCCAGCCGTGGCCCTCAGTGGAGACAGGGGCACAGGGACAATTTCACCCTTGTCACTTCCACAGGCTGGGTCAGGCCAGGCTGTCTGTGTCTGGGGTCCGGGGTCAGACCCCTTCCCGTGGGTCTGACGCAAGCAGTTTGGGGTGGGGCTGCCCCTCCCGGAGCCCAGCCTGGCAGAGAGGCCGCCGAGCCCGCAGAAGCCCCCACGCTCACGGCTGGGTTGTGAGGCTCCACCGTTCGTGTCTCAGGATGCACCTCCCCTGCGGCCTGCCACTCTGAGGGACTAAACCACAGAAGCTGCAGAGCAGCCCAGGGAGGCCGCGGGCAGGCGGGGGACATGCGGCAACAGCCAGGCCGCTGCTGTCACCACCCTGGTGCCTGCAGCGCCAGACCTCATCCATCCTCCCTCATCCCGGTGCCGCTGGAGGATGTAAACAGTGCTGGGACCCAGGCCACACAGTCTGCCCGGGTGAGGCGGGGCGACGGGCGCTGCGGGGGAGGGGACGCGGGCCAGCTGGGTGGTGGGGGAAGACTCGCCCCCAGAAGGGGTGATCCTGGCAAAACAGGTGGCAGCCGGGGCTGGGTGGGTGGCTCAATGGCCACGCACACCCTCCTGTGCTCCGGACTCCCTGGCAGGGCCCGGCACCCACAGGGGAGGCCCGGGGAGGCTGTTGGGGTACCGTGTGTGTGTGTGTGTGTGTGTGTGTGTGTGTGTGTTGTGTGTCTGGGTTGCAGGGCCCTTGGGCAGCCCTGTGCTCGAGCCCGGTTGGACCCCTCGCTCGCGTGCTCTGAGCCTCAGAGTGTCCCCATAAAGTGGGGGCAGCGTGGCCGGTGAAAGGCCCCAGGCCAAGTCCCCTCCTCTCAGGAAGCGCCGAGTCCGGCCCACTGCACGTGGGACATTTCACAGGAGCGCTCAGCCCCAGCAGACGTGGGGAACAGGCCGCAGGTGGGGCCTCAGCCTAGGCCCACAGCCGCCAGTGGGAGAGCTGGAGAAACCCGGGCCGGCTCTCTGGAGAGTGAAGGAGGTGCAGATGGGCACAGATGCCCACCCGTCCCTCACCCCTGTGTCCTTAAATGCACAGAGCTAGTTTGGGCGGGCCAACTAGAGCTGGAACCTGCATTGTGGGGAAATGTCCAGGGCCCTGAGGACGGGCCTAGAGCATAGCTGTGGTGGGAGCTTTTGCTCTGAAGCTCGGGGGACCACCGCCCCTGGGCTTTGTCTCCTCAGTTCCCTGAGCCACTCTTCCAGGTCTCATCTGTTACCCAGAAGCCCCTCCGAGCTCATCTTGTGCCACCTTCAACTTTTACAGGTGGAGAACTTGAGGCCCAGAGACGGACAGAGACCTGCTTAAAGCCACACAGCAAATGGATAGCTGCAGATGCTGGTGGGAACCAGGCCTGGGCTTCCGTGTGGCAGCCCTAACTTTTGGGCCGCCTGAGTGACCGGAGCAGGGTTTTTTAATCATTTGTTCAACACAGCGTCTGGGACTGTGAGAGCAGCCGTCCTCATGGGTCCGCTGAGACTGTGGACCTGACCCTGGGCGAGCCTAGGGTGAGACGGAGGAGGGGCTTTTGGTGCTGCTGAAGGGGGGCCTGGGGACTTGGCAGAGGTCCCGAGGCCCCACGGAGTGAGGGGAGGGGACCCTGTGGGAATGGCAGGGAGGTATGGGGGGGGCTGGGGTCATCCCTGAGGAAACCGAGGGAAGCCCTAGGTTTTTGAAGGGTGGGTCCAACCCAGGAGGGCTTGCAGGAGGAGGAGGCCTTGTCAGCAGTCTTTGCAGGCCTGGAGGAGCCACGGTTCCAGGTAGCAGGTCTCAGGGAAAGAAAGTCAGAGTATCGTTCACAGAGGGAACCGTGGCCCCATCAGGGTCGCACCCTGAGCTCTTGCTCTACCCCCTGCCACGTGCTGTTTCAGGGCTTCCAAGTACATCACCTCATTTTCACCACAGCCCTGAAAGGTAGGTGCGGTTACGATCCCACTTTACAGATGTGGGAATTGCTGCCCAGAGCTAGGCCACTGACCCAGTCCCCAGCCAGAGAGGAGCTGGCCGACCTCTCAACCCCACGGCACATTTTCTCCACATCCCAGCCCTGAAATACAAGTGTCCGCTTTCACCCCATCCCTACGGCACACCCAGACCCTGGGGCCAGCCCTGCTCCGGCCCTTGCATGCTTTTATATGCACTTGTGTGTATGCACACGTATCACGTGCAGGACGCAGTGCAACGCACACGCACACACGCACCTGCGTGTACACACACGGGCACAAGACGCACACTCACACTGAGGTTCACCCCCGCACGCTCACGCGTGACACACATGCCTCTCCCCAGCTTCCTGCTTAGCGTCGAGTCCCCTTGGGAGGCGTGTGTACAACCCCCTCGCATGTGTCCCGGCTGGGCTGTGGCGGCCGGAGGAGGAAGAATTTCCGAACAGGAAGCACTCACTTGGTAGCGCCGTCTTCCCTGTGTCAAACATCTCAGCCTGGCCTGGCGGAGGGGCAGGAGCCTGTCGCCGGTCCCACCGGCCCTCCTGGGATTCGCACCGGCTCTGCCCAGTTCGGCTGTGGAGTCCGCCCACCCAGGTGGCCCGACCTCTTACAGGTGAGTGAACTGAGGCCAGGAGTGGGGCTCGGCTCTCCAAGCTCAGCTGCTGCTTCAGCCCACTCTGACCTCCCCAAGGTCTGGGCAGGTGCTCCCCTGACAGCTTACCTGCGACTGGCCAGGTGGGGCAGGGGTGCATTTCGGGGTTCCCCACACGGCCCTCCGTGGGGGCGCCACCCTGGTAACCGTCCTGGTCTGATGGAGGGGAAGCGAGGCCTGAGGTCACACAGCTGGGAAGGGGCGGAGTCGGGGGTTGAACCCAGGCAGCAGCGGCCCGGGGCCTGCAGAGCCCTGAAACTGCCCTGCTGAGCCGGTCTGCTTCCTCTGAGGAAATTTCAGGAACCCACCTGCCAGGCCCGGTGCAGAGCTCCCCACATCCTGGAAGCCCCGCACCCGGGGCGGGGAGTGCTGGTTCCAGGTCTCTCCCAGGTCGAGGGCCCTGTCCGCAGGCAGCCTTCTGCCCAAGCCCTGGAGGCCCGGGCCGGCCTCCAAAAGCTGCCCCAGGCTGGCCTGGGCTGTGGCTCCCTTGGCAGTACCAGAGTGGCCCACTCAGGTCAAGGGCTGGCCACATCCCCTGCAGGGCCTTGGGACCTGCTTTCTATTTTAGCCTTTCCTGGCCTCTGGAAGGCACCACGGGACCGGAATAGCTCTGTCTGTCTCTGTCCGCTCGGCAGGACTTAGAGGGGTGCCTCCGGGTGCCTGGGCTCTCTTTGCCGACCCTGGAGTGGGAGCAGGACCGGCAAGGGGGCAGCAGCCATGCAGG
This sequence comes from Kogia breviceps, assembly GCF_026419965.1. Lineage (NCBI taxonomy): Eukaryota > Metazoa > Chordata > Mammalia > Artiodactyla > Physeteridae > Kogia > Kogia breviceps. Next base: position 75,493,975 of record NC_081326.1, read on the forward strand.
GACACTGTCGCGGCCGCCGCTAGTCTCTGCACAGCCCTGTCTGCCTTCCCTCCCAGAAGGTAGTGAGCTCCCGTCACTGTAAGTGGCCGACATAGAGCCTGGATGGGCGCATTCCAGAGCTGCTGAGTGGGTATCAGCATTGGGTGGACAGGAAGACTGATGACTTCTGAGGAGTGGGACGCAGAGACCCCAGACTCTAAACATCACTGATTCTAGGATTCTGCGATTCCAAACTGCTAAGATGTTGTCACTTCTAAGAGTCTGGGGTTAAAGTTTCTGGGACAGGCTCTCCCCAGGCTCCAACACCCCTCCTGGAGACAGAGATGCCACCCTGAGGCCTCTCCCCACTGTCTCTGGGGGAGGCTGAGCTCCTTGCCATAACCACACCTTTGGCCCCACTGTTCTCGCCACTTCTCTCCAGATCCAAATCCACCCTATAGCTTTGAGGCCACCTCCTCCACGAGGCCTGCCTTGACTGGCTTCTCTTAGCCCCGGATTCTGAGGGAAGTTTGGGCCCTGGTCACCTGTCTGGATCTCCCCAGGCCAACTCTGTCTCTAACTGGATGTTTAGGTCCCCACAGACAGGGCCAGAATTTTACTTGTTTCTCTCTCTCTGATGCTCAGTGTATGTGAGGCTGTACAGTAGGAGCTCAACGAATGCAAATGCCCATTCAGTTTTTTTTTTTTTTTTTTTTTGGCTGCGCTGCACAGCTTGCGGGAATCTCAGTTACCCGACCAGGCGTTGAACCCGGGCCACGGCAGTGAAAGCGTGGAGTCCTAGCCACTAGGCCACTAGGGAATTCCGAAGCCCACTCATTAAAAAAAAAAAAAAAATTACTTATTTATTCTGGCTGCGCCGGGTCTTCACGGGGGCATGCGGGATCTTTCAGTTGCGGCACGCGAACTCTTAGTTGAGGCATGCACGTGGGATCTATCTCCCCGACAAGGGATCGAACCGGGCCCCTGCATTGGGAGCGTGGAGTCTTAGCCCCTGGACTGCCAGGGAAGTCCTTGCCCACTCATTTTGAAAATGGGCAGGCAGCCTGGCATGGCCGCGTCGCAGGCACGCGGACCCGTTTCCTGCCTTTCCAGGCTTCCCCAGACAGTCTTCCAGTGTGCTTCCTACCCCTCTTACAAACAGGTCGCTCTTCCTGGTGGCCCACCTCCTCCCCTCCTGCTGCAGCTTCCTCATTCTTGCTGCTGAGTTTTAGGGCGGCTCCCCCTGCCCTCTCCTCCGGGGGCCAGGCAGCCACCTCTTGGGTGGCGGGGGATGCACTGTCAGTACTACCCCTCCCTCTCATAGGCAAGGAAACAGAGAGGGCAGGGGCCCGAGGCCACCCAGCTAACGGGCTGTGGGGCGAGGATTTGAAGCAGGCACTTGGGGATGGGATCCCCACGTTTCTCCAGCTGATGGGGCGCGGTCGGTGGCGGGAGCCTGGGTTGGCCCCTGCCTCCCGAGGGCGCCCTGGACACGTCCCAGCCTGTCTCCTCCCTGACCTTGGTCCGTCCATCTGGGCGGTAGGGGCAAAGCCCAGATCAGGGGGGTGGGAGGATGTCTGGGTCCCCGTCCATGGAGCCCCACCCCCTGCCCACCGCCCTGAAGAGCCGGCAGCTGGTGGGAACGGGGGGAGGGCTGCTGTTTCTTTTGGCTAGGACAGAGCTTTCTGGAAAGCTGGCGCCAGTTCTCTGGGTTGGTGGGTGGGGAGGGCGCTGGGGTGGGGCGTCGGGGAGTGGGCAGGCACCGGCCGACGGGCAGCGACGCGGAGGTGCAGGCTGGATGGTCCCCAGAGCCCCCACTCAAGGCCCCGAAGACCAAACAGCTCCGAGATGGGAAAGCAGCAGGTGAGCTACAGCTGAAGGCGCTCCAACCCCCTCGGCCACAAGCAGCCAGAGCGTCTTGGGAGACCTTTACGGGTTCCGCTCAGAGTGAGCTTGATACTTCCCGCTGCAGAACGATCAGTGTTTGGTCGAAGGGGCGGCCCCGGGCCCCACTGGGGCGTCGTGTCATATAGACAGTACGTAAGTTCAGTGTCTTTCTCAAGTTGCAACCAGAAAGGCACGCAGCCCCGGAAGGTTCACAGGAGCAGCCGTGTATCTGACAGCCTCCTCCGTTTTACAGAGAACTGACCCCGGGTGGGTGGGGGCTACATGGGGGGCTGGGACGTCTGCTCCCTGCCAGACCAGAATCCCTGGCTTTGCTGATGGGGTGCGGTGTGAGGTCATCTCCCACCAAGGAAGCACCTGCCCCCCAGATCAGGCTGTTCTGTCCTGTGCTGTCTTCTCAGAGGCCTCCGGCTCCCAACCCCACCGGGTCTTGCCCTCTGTCAGCGCTGGGCACAGACCTGCTCTGCCCCCGGACTCAGGGCACTTGCCCAGGAGAGGCTCATGTGACCCTCCCAGGGCCCTGGTCATGTCCTCAGGAGCTTTATTTGGTGGGAGATGACAGTGCCAGACTCAGAGTCCAAGGCCCGGGCTCGGGTCCCAGCTCGGCAACTGACCACAGCTATGGGAGCCAAGGCTGGGGCTTCACGGCTCGAGCCTCGGCATACGCTCACCTGCAGGAAGAGGACCAGTGAGCCCTCCACCCTCCCAGCTCATGGGCCGAGGGGTCGGGGCTCAGCGTGGGACCAGGGCTCATTTGCTGGCTGGGGTCAGTAGTAGGGCACCCAGCCTGGGTACATGCCACCCCACCACCTGACCCTGGCATCTCTTAAGAAAGGTCTTCACACATCACGAGTGACCCTGTGACCTCCGTGCCCTGCCCTGTCCCTGCACCAGGGAGGTCTCTCTTTCGATGGGGAACGGGGGGGCTTGCTGGGTCCTATGGGAGGCCCTTCCCAAGCTGTCCTCTTTCTCCCTGTGGAGCTGGTGGTGTCTGGGATCCGCCTGGGCGGGCCTGCTGGCTACTTCCTGCTTACGAGTCCTGTCAGGAGGACAGATGCCAGACCTAGAAGGTGTTTAGACGGGTGGGAGGGGTTGGGCGTGGGTTGAACTTGGGGTAGGAGTGAGAGAGCCAGGGCGGGGGCCAAGGCCTGTTTTCCGGCTGTCGGGATGGCTGTGCCCATGGTCAAGGGTGTTTTCTGGTGCCTGAGAATCTGGTTCCCCTCTCCAGCTGGTGACCTTTGGGCAAGTCAGCGGAGGGGACGAGGGTGGGGCTGACTCTTGGGGCCCCCAGCCTGCTCTCCCTCCAACGAGGGGGACTCTGGGCTCGGGCCCCTCCCTCACCTGCTCTCAGGCCGTGAGCCAAGTGTCCCTACTGGGCACTTGTCCCAGGCCCTGCACTTCAGGCTCTCGTCTGTGGGGAGGTGGGAGAGCGTTGGATCTGGCAGGGACACTGGTCGTCAGGGCCACAGGCACCAGTGGACATGACGGTGACGGTGCTGACGGTAATGGCATTAAGATGACCATCAAGGCGGTGACCAAACTGCAGCGGCAGCTCGAGTTTGTTGGGCGTGGACAGAGCCCGGACCAGCTGCCGGGCCTGGGTTGGCTCTCCACAGGGAGCCCTAACGTGGCGGGTGGAGCGGTTAGGAATGCATTTGCGGCAAATAAAACACCCCCCCACCGCCCACCCCCCCCATCCCCGCCCCCGGCCGCCCTGTGGCTGGAACAAGCATGGCGGAGTGCCAGCCACCATGGGGCAGGGCTGGGCTGGGAACGGGCCTGATTCAGGAGCAGCTCACAGCCACCAGGCTCTTCTCCGTTGACTCGGGACAGGAAGGCCGCCGGGAAGGCAGGACCTCAGAGACCCGCAGCGTCAGGACCCTCGGGTGACAGAACTGACCCCCTCACCCCTAGCCCGAGCAGGAAGGGAGTGGATCCAACGCCACCGTCCCCCAAAGCTTTGAGCGTCGGGCACGTTTTGTGGGAAGAAATTGCTATGCCAAACAGAGAAGGGGGGCTGCCCTGGAGGCCCTGGGGGCGGGGACCAGAGCCCCCCTTTCCATAAGCCATAGCCTAGGGGCTGGGCAGAGCCCTGGGGCTGCATGGGCCCCAGTCAGCCCCTGGAGAGGGGAGGGAGGAGGAACCCCGCTGGTGCGGTGGGGTTTCAGGTTAGGGCTCCGGCCAGGGGCCACAGCTGACAGCCAGGTCCGGGTGGGGCCTCCTGTCACCTGAGGCGGGAGAAAGGTGGAGGATGGGCTGCAGCAGGCCCCCTGTCTCGAAGTGGATGCTACTCTGTCCCTCCTGTGGGTGACTGGGAGGGGGCAGGCTGGGCATATGGCCCCGGGGAGGGGGAAGTGGGTGTGGCTCTCTCCGACCGGCAGGAAGGGGCCACCGGCCTAGCCTTTGCGTCCCCCCGGCACCTGTGTGCACGGGCAGGTGGACAATCAGGTAATTCAAAAACATGCTCCGTAAGGGGAAGCTCTGAGACTCTTTGGTTCCTTTAGCTGATCCCGGGTTCTGGATCCAGAGTCTTGGGTGGCTCCGGTGGATCCACGAAGCCCCAGAATTTGTGCGTGAAATTGTCTGTCTGTGTCGTGAGGGTCTGCCAGAGCCTTCAGGGATCCGAGGCCCCGTGCGGGCTGGGGGCGGGGTGTGGTCCGGCCCCTCTCTGGAGACGGGGAGGCGGCCCCCGCGGTCACACTGAGAGTTGGAGGGTCGGAGCCAGGACAGGCTGGGGGAGCTGCTGGGGAGGGCGTCTGCCCCGACGCTCTGGACCCCCTTCTGGGGCTCATTTCTCTCCCGCGCAGGTTGGAGGGACTGAGATGGGTCCTCAGGTGAGGTGATGGGGACAGTTTGTGATGACACGTTTAGGCTCTCATCCTAGCCCGGCTGCCTCCTCCCCGAGTCACTGAGCCTGCCCGTGCCTCCGTTTCCCCATCCGCACGAGGAGGACAGCAGCGCTCGCTGCTAGAGTGAGGAGCAGATGAGAGATGTGTTTTGGGGTCCACCTCATGGTCGTGCGGGGTTGAGTGGGTGGGGCGAGGGTCACCTGGGGGTTTGGATCCGATACAGAGGCCCAGGCCAGGCCCCGAGGAGGCTGGCCTCAGTGGTCTGGGTGGGAGCCTGGGCATCAGCATCTTAAAGGCTCCCCCAGTGACTCTGATCTGCAGCCAGGGGTGACTATCGCTCGGCCAGCCTTGGCTCCTGCCAGCACGCTGAGACGTTGGTCAGAGTGGGCACTGGGTGGTCGGCCCTCTTAGCTCCCAGTTTCCAGCCTAGACCCTGGCCGACACTTAGTTACTACCTGAGGCTAGTCTCAGGTTGGCACGATCTCTTTCCGTCCATCCGTCCATCCTCCCATCCATCCGCCTGCCTGCCCCCCCCCCCCCTTCCCTGCATCCGTCCATCCATTCAAGAACAGACTTTGTCTGGGGCCTTGTAGATAATTATTTTTTCCTATTTGTAAATCAGATCCTGTTTAAATCCCACTTCAATCCTTCCAGCCAGGGCCCCCGCCGCCTGCTGGCCTGCTCCTCGTCTCCGGTCCGCCGAGCGGGTTTGTTTAAGGCCGGCTGACACTTCTTCTCCTGAGCCTCCCTGTGTTTACACTGGGGCTGTGTCCGCGGAAACTCCAGGTGCAGGAGGGAGGCCTCAAGCTTATGCTGGCTGGAGACAGGGCGGGGGCCGCAGGGGGCTTCAGGACACCCTCCACACAGTGACCTAGCTGTGTCACCATCCCCGTTTCACAGGTGAGTCCTCAGAGACTCACCCAGCAGGCCAGAGTCACACCTGAGTCCTGGCCCCAGGCTACCAGGTCCCTACTCTCTCAGAAGTAGAGCCCAGGAAGCCTTTTGGAGGAGGTGACATCGGAATTGGTTGTCTGGGAAAACGGAGGGGGTGCAGACCGATGGTCTGTGGAGGGAAAAAGGCATCGCTAGCAGAGAGAGGAGGCTGGGCTGTGGCCGTCCAAGGGAGGAGTGGCCAGAAAGCAGGCAGTGTGGGAAGTTCTGGACCAGCTGCCTGGCTGTGAATCCTGGCTCCACCATTTATTTACCTGCTCTGTGGCCTTGGGCACATTACCTGACCTCTCTGTGCCTCAGTTTCTTCACCTCTAGAGGGAAGGGAATAGTTGTATTGACTTTGCAGGGTCATTGTAGGGATGAAATAATCTAGGAACACAGGCGGGAGCCACGCTCGTGAGTCTGGGCTCCGCCCTGCAGACGACGGGGAGCCATGGCAGGTGGCTGAGCAGGGCCAGAGCTGGATAGATTCTTGAGGCTCTGGCCAGGCTTCCAGACAGTGCATGGATCTGAGCTCCCGGAGCTTTTCTGTGTGGCTGGGTTGGGGGTTTTACAGTGCAACCCTCTGACCGATCACAGATCATCCGTCCTCCCTCCTAGCCAGTGATTGGTTCTGGGGTGGGCAAGTCTAGGCTGATTTAGGCCAGTGAAAGGTGACCAGAGGCGGCCTTGTGGGTTCTGTGCTTTCTTCTGTCCCTGGATAAACAGGCAGCCTTTTTGTGACCGTGAGGGGAGCCCAGCGGAGAACGAGGTTGGGGAAGAATGTCAGAGAAGCACAGCCAGAGCCTGATCGACCTGCGTCTGGAGCCCACATTCCCTCTGTGGCTCCTGTTATGTGAGATAACCTTCCTTCCTGGGGAAGGCCGTGTAGTCCTGGTTTCCATCACTTGCTGCTCAAAGTGCCCGTTTTCCACAAGGCCCAGAGCATCTTCCTAGAGCTTAAATCCAACCTTACAATTCCCTGCTTAAAATGGCTTGGGGCTCCCATCCCTTTACCGTGACAGCCTATGCTTCCTGCAGGCCCCAAAGGCCCCACGTCCCATAGGCTCTGGCCTCCCACTGTGGCCTCTGGGCTCCACCCATGCCTGTCCTTGACCACACTGGGCACACATCTGCCTCAGGGCCTTTGCTCTGGCTGTTCGCTCAGGTTCCCAGCACAGTCTCACCCTTAGCCTCATTGAGGGCCCTGCTCAGATGTCCCCTGTCCAGAGTGGGTGAGAGGTCAGTATAGCAACACACAGCCCTGAGTCCCAGGGGCCCAGACAGTGAGGATATGTTTCTCACTCACACCACGTGTCCATTGCAGGTCAGGGGAGTGGGGGTGGGGCTCCTGCTCCCTGCTGGCCTGGGGACCCTAGTGACAGAGACTCCATCTTCACACGAAGCCTCTGCGGTCCCAACATGAGGCTTCAGGATCCACTGCCATTGGGAGGCGGAAGCATCACTCATAGGGTCTTAAATGCTTTGGCCTAGAAGTGCCCCCGTAGCTCTGCTCCTGTTCCCCAGGGCTGATGTCGGTGGCATGGCCACGCCTCACACCAGGGGGTGGGACAGTGACCCCCCCCGAGCGTGGGAGGGAGGACACGCACAGCAGTGACCTCCGCCTCGGGGCTCCCAGGCCGCTTGGTCTCTCCAAGAGACCCCGTCGCTCTGTGTTTATTCAGGAAAAATTCACATAACGTAAAGTCAACCATGTTAAGGCGTACAATTCAGTTCGGTGGTATTTGGTTCACTCAGTGTCATGCAACCATCACCTTTATCTAGTTCCTGAACGTTTCCACCACCAAAAGGTTTCCATGAAACAGTCACTCCCCTTCCCCTCCCCCAGCCCCTGGCAACCACGCGTGCACTGTCTGTCTCCGTGGGTTTGACTGTTCTGGAGATCGTAGGTAAGAGGAGCACGTAGTCCTTCGTATCCGGCTTCTCCCGCTGAGCATGATGTTTTCAAGGTTCATCCCCGTTGTGGCCTGTGTCAGGTCTCCTCCTTCCTGGGGCTGAAGGACACTCCGCCGCAGGGCGGGCGGAGCCGGGCTTGTCCTCTGAGCAGACGGTGAACGCCCGGGCAGCTTCCACCTTTGGCTTCCCGAGCAGGTCTGGTCTGAGACCCTGCGCTCGGGCTTTGGGGCGCGTACCTGGGCGTCACTCAGAGGTCCTGCATCACGCTGGCTCTCCGCCGCAGTCACTTCCTGCCTGAGACCTTCGGACGCTCACAACCCCCGCCTCCCCAGGGCGGGTCCGAGCCGAGACGCGTTCTGCTTTTTGCGTGGGGGGGGGACCGCCCCCGGCTCCTGCCCACCGAGCTGCCTGGCATCCTCCTGTCACCGGCTCCTCCTGGCGCGGGCCTGGCACGCAGCAGGTGTTCTACTGAAGCTCGTTGCGAACGATAACTTGGGCTTCCTGGGGAGTTCTGTTTGCAGAAGGAAATCCGCTGCTAGAGAAGTGATGAGCCCCACACTGTACTGGTCTGTTTCCTCTGCCATCGCCGCCCAGACGCCCCCAGCACCCGGGCTGGGGGTGGGGTCCATGTACTGGCGGGCAGCCCCTCCCCCTGGGCCGAGAGCCAAGCGAGGGCGCCCACTGCCAAACGCCCGTGTTTGGGCACAGGCGAGGTGGGGCTGGGTGGCGCCTGGTCCCTCCTGTGCCTCATAAATCGCTCTGAAGAAAACTCCCCAAAAGGAGTTTCAGATGCTGCTGTGCCCGGGACAGCAGGCTGGTCTCCCCCACACGGGGGGCGTCTCCCCGGCCATCTGCTGCCGGAGGGGCCTCCGGTGGGTCACCTCAGCGCCGCGCCAAGCGCGGGGTCCACTTTTGACTGTTCTTCTCTAAGTCCTAGAGGGACGTGCGAGTCTCCTCAGCCCAGCATCCTGTTATGAACCCGCTCTGTCCCCCACTGCCTTGGCCATCGCCCTAGCTCTCTCCCCCGTCTCTCACAGGGTGCCCCCCCCATGTGTCTTCCACACTCAAGTGTGTCTTCAGCAGGTGGGTGGCTAAGAGCATCGGCAGTGGGGGCTGGGTTGCCTTGCCTCCTCCACTGCTGCACGCCCCCCCGCTGTTCTCCGAGGCTTGGTTTTCTCCTCTGTTAAATGGGGATAAAGCAGATGCGGCAGGAAACGTGCTTGGCCAGGGCCTGCCACGTGAAGGGTGCTCAGTAGACGCCAGCTGCAGCCCTAACCGTGCCTAATGAGCCCCTGCCGAGCCCAGGAAGGACGTCCTGCACCGCAGAGCGGAGCCCGGGCATGTCGCATGGCATCTGAGACCCTCTGCCATCTGGGCACACCTGACAGCGCGCCCCGGTCCTGGTGCTGCCGGCTGCCTTCGTGCTCCCAACCTGCCACGCGCTTCTGCACCTCTGCACCTTTGCGTATGCCATTCTTCTGCCTGCGCTGCCCTGCCCACCCCGGGGGCCCGCGGCACCCTCCTGATGTCACCCGGACCGTGAGCATCTGTCTGTCTGCTGCCCCTGGAGGGCGGGGCCTTTGGCATCGCCTGCAGAACCTGTAGATGCTGGGGCGGGGGTACAGACTGGGGCCCCGGCCGAGGGCAGCCACTCCTTCAGCCCGGGGACCCGTAGCCTATACCCTGGTAAGGGATGGTACTGGGTGCCAACTCTTTTTCTTTTTTAAATTAATTAATTTTTGGCTGCGTTGGGGCTTCGTGGCTGCGCGCGGGCTTTCTCTAGTTGCGTCGAGCGGGGGCTGCTCTTCGTTGCGATGTGTGGGCTTCTCACTGCGGCGGCTTCTCTTGCTGTGGAGCAGGGGCCCTAGGTGTGCAGCCTCAGCAGTTGTGGCGCACGGGCTTAGCTGCTCCGCAGAACGTGGGATCCTCCCGGACCAGGGCTCGAACCCGTGTCCCCTGCGTTGGCAGGCGGATTCTTAACCACTGCGCCACCAGGAAAGTCCCTTCTTAAAAAAATTTTTATTGGAGTAGAGTTGCTTTACAATGTTGTTAGTTTCAGGTGTACAGCAAAGTACATCAGTTATACATATACATATAACCCCTCTTTTCTAGATTCTTTTTGCATATAGTCCGTTACAGAGTATTGAGCAGAGTTCCCTGTGCTATACAGTAGGTTCTTATTAGTTATTTCTTTTATATATAGTAGTGTGTATATGTCAATCCCAATCTCCCAGTTTCTCCCTCCTGGTAACCATAAGTTTGGTTTCTACATCCGTGACTCTACTTGTGTTTTGTAAATAAGTTCATTTGTACCCTTTAAAAATTTTACTTATTTATTAAAATGTATTCATTTATTTTTGGCTGTGTTGGCTCTTCATTTCTCTCCGAGGGCTTTCTCCAGTTGCGGTGAGCGGGGGCCACCCTTCATCGCGGTGCGCGGGCCTCTCACTGCCGCGGCCTCTCCCGTTGTGGAGCACGGGCTCCGGACGCGCAGGCTCACTAGTTGTGGCGCACGGGCTTAGTTGCTCCGCGGCATGTGGGATCTTCCCAGGCCAGGGCTCGAACCCGTGTCCCCTGCCCTGTACCCTTTTTCTTAGATTCCACATATAAGAGATATCATATGATATTTGTCTTTCTGTGGGGTGCAGACTCTTGAGGCATGGGCAGCTCCAATGTGCTCTGCAGTTTGTACCCTCTAGCTCAGAGCATTGTAGAGGTTCAGCACGTGGCCTATATTTGGACACTCCTGTGAGAGGGAGCTCACTACGTTGTTAGGCCATATTTTCAGCACTGGGAGCTTCCTGGGAACGAGGGCTCAGTCTCCCCACAAAGTCTCCCGTGCGGCGGTCAGCAGCCCGAGATGGTGTGTGTGATGAGTCGTGGGGTCTCTCTCCGGCCACCTCCTGGGACTCTCCAGCAGGGAGCTCAGGCTACAGAGAGTTGTGCTGCCCCCTGGTGGCTGTGGTTCACAGCTCTCCTGCCCACAGGGCTCCTGTCCCTGAGTGTCCACCACTAAGGAGGCAGAGGACAGGGCAGCAAGGGTATCTCAGACCCCCTGGAGAAGACAGACACACACATCAATGTGGAGGATGTGGTATCTTCAGGCTCGGGGAGGCCTGATGGTAGCCGCCCACAGTCCCTGGATCCATGTGGGCCTTGTCCTGTGGATGGGAGGGTTAGGGGCGCTCAGACCCATCAGGTTTGCTTGGCCTGGACCCGCTGTCTCCTGGGAAGTGTCACTGTTGGGGGCCCCATGACCTTGGCATGGGGTCACCTGTTCCGAGGCTGCCCTCTGTCCCCTACAGGCTCCCCAAGAGGGGACTCCCTATGCAGAGTCAGAACATGCCAGACTTGGGGAGACCTGGCCGGACAGTCCCCACTGCCCTGGGGCCACCACACAGCTCTTACCCAATCCCGGATGCCTGGATGGCCAGCCAGCTGCCCCTGCCGTCCCCTGGGTCTCCTGGGGTCTCCTTGGACCCTCTCTGTACCATTCAACCCTCCCGAGCTGTCAGCCCTGCTGTTCCCCAGACGGTCAGCAGCTCCCACCTTGGAGTCCAGTGCTGAGGGTAGGGGGCTGGGGGGACCTACACTGGGGTTATTCTGCATTGGGGGTGAGCTTGCTGAGACACAGCTGGTGGTCCTGCTGCAGGACCCTCGCCTGTCACTCCTGTCTTGCTGGTGTCCTGCTGTCCCTCCCTCCCCTGGGCCTTTGAATCCCCCATCCCGATCGGGACAAACCCTAACCCCACTCCCACTGCAGGGCCCGGTGGGGGTGTTTCTTCCCCCAGGAAGCCTCCTGGCCTAGTCCCAGGAGAGACTGCCCTCCGGCCTTCCGCAAGTACTGTACCCCCACCTCCTGGGTGCAAACTTCTGTGAGGGGTGCAATGACCCTTTCGGTGCCCGCTGAGGCCCCCTGACCGTGGACCGCACCCGCGAGGGTTCCCACTTTATCCACTCTGGGCCTCGGTTGCTGAGGGGGGCAATGCACCGAAACAAGCTCTCCTCATGGTGTCGGGGTGAAAGGACGGACCCTCCTGGGCTGACTTCTGGGGCTTTGTGTGGCAGGGGTTCTGACACTCAGAGGCCTCGCCCAGGACCACAGTCTCGGTGGGTGGAAAGGCCAGGGTGGCTGCAGGTGGTTCCGTGAGAACCTGAGCCTCCTGCTACCCCCTTTGGGCACCCCCGGCCCTGGAGCCCCAAGACCCTGCTCCTGGGGCACAGTTTTGGCCCCTGTCCCCAATGCCTATACCAGGCTCCTGTTGGCCCCTGGGGTGCAGAGAGGAGACCGAGCAGGAGGGACCCTGTCCTCCGTGGGCCCACAGGAGGTGGGGACAGATTCAGATATATTGGGGACCCCAGAGGGCTGAGATAAGAGACCTACCCCAGGGCTGTGCAGAAGCTCAGTGGGGCTGCCAGCGGGCTCTGGCGGTGGTGGCACGCCCTGCTCTTCCCGTCCCAGTCCCTTCCCTTCTCCCTTCCCCAGGGTGGTCCCTGGAGGGGTTAGGAGCCAGCCCCTGCGTGTGTGGCTTGCCTCCTCTGCGCCTCATTCTGAACTGAGTGGGGGGGGCTCCCGCTCCCACATTTCCCTGTTGCCATCTCCCTGGCAACCCAGGTCACTGGGGCTGGGTGGAGGGCCAGGCAGGACCGGCTACGTAATTCCTGGGCCCAGCGTGAAACCAAACTGTGGGCCACCTGTTTCATAAGCGCTGCCCGATGGGGACGCTAGAGCATCGCACCGGTGGCTGAGCTCCGGCCTGTGACGGCCCAGGTCTCACTCGCGAGCAGCTGGCCCTTCTCACAGTCACCACGAGGGGGCGCTCGCGAGGCATGCCCGATGCCCGCTCCGGGCTGGCGCCTGGAGGTGTCCACCTCAAGCCTTCTGGTCCTAACCATCCCAGGAGGTGTCGGGAATGCAGGCTGTGTCGGTGTCCAGGCCTCCTCACTGGTGGGAGCCCTAGTCGACTGGGTCCTCTGGCTGCTAGTTCTCTGCTGCAGCATCCCGGGTGGATGGCACAGCTTGTGCAAAGGCCAGGAGGTGGGCTTGATCTGGTGCCCTGGGGGCTCCAGGGATGGAGCCGGAGGTCGCCAAGAGCAGCAGTGGGTGTAGATGGACCCAGGGGTCAGCAGGGCTGGGTGGGGGACACAGCCGGCCGTGGCCGTCCTCAGGGAGGCCTTGGCACACACCGGATCACTCTTCGGGACCTGCTTGCCTAATGGCTGCTTGGCCTGCAGGCCCCCCTCATGTGATGATGCCTGGAACGCACCCTCCCAATTCCCTGGCCCAGCGGCCTCCCCAGGTGTTCCTGGCCACCGTAACTGGGGAGCTGCCTGGGTGGGCTCTCCCACTCCAGCCTGCAGCACCCCCAGGACAGCCTGGCATAGCACTCGTGGTTGTCAGAGCCAGCAATTGGTGAAAGGGCTGGGATTTCCAGGCTTAGCTGGGGACCTTCCGCTCCACTGGTGCTCCGGCTCCAATAGCCCCCGGGGCTCCCACCCCCACCCCCATCGGCAGTCTCAGAAGTCTGGGCTGAAGAACTGCCCCTCTGGACTTCCCTGGTGGCACAGTGGTTAAGAATCCCCCTGCCGATTCAGGGGACACGGGTTCGAGCCCTGGTCTGGGAAGATCCCACATGCCGCGGAGCAGCTAAGCCCGTGAGCCACAGCTACTGAGCCTGCGCTCTGGAGCCCGCGAGCCACAACTACTGAGCCCGTGTGCCACAACTACTGAAGCCTGCGCACCTAGAGCCCGTGCTCCGCGACGTGAGAAGCCAGTGCCGTGAGAAGCCCGTGCACCACAACAAAGAGTAGCCCCTGCTCACCGCAACTAGAGGAAGCCCGCGCGCAGCAACGAAGACCCAATGCAGCCAAATATATAAATAAGTAAATAAACTTAAAAAAAAAAAGAACTGCCCCTCCTCCACCCTGGCACTGGGAGGGAGGACTCCCGCCTCCCCCGTGGGGACCAGAGCTCATCCTGCGCTGCCTTTGCCTCCTGATCAGATTGCAGGCCCGTGAAGGGGTCCTGTCCTTCCCACGCTGACTGCAGGGCTGGCCCGTGACGGATGCACAACGGTGGCGGGGGCATGAGCGACTCCTGGGGCTGGGTTACAAATGCATGGTAGCTTCTCTCTGCGGTCGCTGACTTGGGGGACGCCAGCCGCTGTCTGGTGAGGACACCCCCCTGGGAGACCTGCTCTCAAGAGGAGGGATGGGCCACAGCCAACAGCCTGCATAGCTGGCCAGCTGGGGCGGTGAGCGAGCTTGGAGCAGGTCCTCCCGCCCCAGCTGGGCCTTCAGATGATGCAGCCAGGCCACCACTGCAGCTGCCATGAGAGCCTGAGCCAGAACTGCCCAGCTAAGCGTCAGAACTCCTGCCCCACAGGTGCCCAGAGAGGACACACGGTCATTGCTGTTTCAAGCTCCTAAGTTTGAGGTGACTGTTTCGCAGCACAGCGAGCGCACATAAAATCATCGTCTAAGCAACTTGACTGTGTTATTGGAAACTTGGGAAAGAGAGTGATGAACCCCCAAGGCCTTGTTCTCCAAGCCCAGTTTCCTCTTCCTATTTGGAACACAGTTGTGCGTTTGGCTCCCCTGATAGCAGAGCCTGAGATCGGGACTTGGGTGCAGGGGGTTTACTCGGGTGATCCCAGGTGAGGGTGAGAAAGCCAACACATGGGGGCATTGTGGAGACCTCTCGATGCTACCAGGGCCTCTGGAGGTGTTCCAGACACCCTCTGTCTGCAGGAGGGAGGCTGGGTGAGCACACAGGTGAGGGCTGTCCTGGTTCACACCTTCGGGGCCCGGTGCCCTGGTGGGGCACTGTCGGGGGGAGGAGGGTCCCACCGCGCTCAGGATGGGCCTTTGCTTCTGCGGCTGAAATGGGTGTAACGTGGCCACTGGGAGTCAGTCCCTGAGGTTCCTCTTCTCGTCCTGTACCTCGCACCCAGCTTTTGTGTTTACCTGACTTAACGTTCAACTAGAAACTCTTTAAGGGGAGTTCACTGGTGGTCCAGTGGTTGGGACTCTGAACTTCCACCGCAGGGGGCACGGGTTTGACCCCTGGTCAGGGAACTAAGATCCCACATGCTGCGCGACACAGCCATAAAAAAACCCAAAAGACAACCAGAGGTTCTTTTTCCCTTCGCTCATGTTTGACGCTGGGACCTGAAGATGATTCTGGAAGGACAGTCCTAAGAACATCTACTGGGCACGTGTTCAGCGACAGGTGGAACCAAGCCGGTGTCAAGTCTCATCCCCCAAGGCTGGAGCTGTCACTCTGACCCCGTTATGGATGAGGAGGTGGAGGCAGGGAGAGGTTAAGGCGCGCAGCCTGGCCTTGGGGGCTCCGAAGCAGCTGCCTGCTGCCCACGGCTGGCGCCGGGTCCCTGCTTGTGGCCCTACTGCCGCTGGGCCCAGGCCTGCCGGGCCCAGGCTGCTTTCTGGAAATCCACTTAGCACTGACCTCGCCTTTGTCCTCCTTGGAGCTAATCTGCTAATCCTGTCACCCCGGCGGGGCGCTCCCCTGTCCGATCCTCCTAACCCACCTCCCCCCGCGGGCCCTCTTCCCCAGCTGGGGGCCTCCTCTCAGCCATGCTGGGGGGTGGTGGGCAGGTCCAGAGACTGGGAGTAGATGGGGTGGGGCCCTCAATCCCAGGGAGGATTCGGTCATCTGGAATTCAGGTCTGGATTCTGACTCTGTTCTTCCCTCACTCGGCCATCATCTCTGTGGCCCCGTTTCCCATGTAAAGGAGATCGGTTGTGAGCCAACCCTTCCTGCTAGGAGATCACCACTCAGCTCACCCCTTCTTGCCCCGCCCAGTCCACTCACAGCAGGGGTGCCAGCTTTGGCCTCCCCAGACCTGGGTTCGAATCCCGGCTCTGCCTTAACTGAGCCTCAGCTTCCTTATCTGCAAAATAGGGGTGGTGGCCTCTCCTCTGCGGGGCGCGGTGCAGACTTGGTGGGACAGTGGGCGTAAGTGTCTGGTACGAGGCTGGAGTTCAGTGAATGTTTAGGGACTGGAACTCTTGGATCCTCCTCCTCGGGTCCCCATACAGATGCCAAGAATGTGGACGTGAAAGGGACCCCAGCCCGTGAGGAAGGCCACATGCATGGGGAGAAACCTCTCTGAGACTTGGGGCAGGAGAGGAGGAAGCGTATGAAAAGTTAGGGATGCAGGCGCTGATCTTCGAGGTCAAGCTCGACATTGAAAAAAAAAAAAGATCAGTAATTAAAATGGAGCCGGGACTTCCCTGGTGGCACGGTGGTTAAGAATCTACCTGCCAGTGCAGGGGACACGGGTTCCAGCCCTGGTCTGGGAAGACTCCACATGCTGCAGAGCAACTAAGCCTGTGCGCCACAACTACTGAGCCTGCGCTCTAGAGCCTGTGAGCCACAACTACGGAAGCCCGCGAGCCTAGAGCCCGTGCCGCGCAGCAAGAGAAGCCACTGCAATGAGAAGCCCCTGTTCACCACAACTAGAGAAAGCCCGCGCGCAGTAACAAAGACCCAACATGGTCAAAAATAAATAAATAAATGTGTGTGTGTGTATATACACACACACACACACACACACACACATATATTTATATATATAAATGGACCTGGAAATGGGCTGCCTCAGTGGGTGCTCAGCTCCCATTTCAGTGGAGGCGTCCTAGGCCCTCAAAGCTGGAATGCATGACAGATGTTGCCTCTTCCAACAGCACAGCTTTCCCACTCTTCCCTGTTTGAAGGCACGAAGGACAGGGAAGCCCAGCTTTGTGGTTCAACGAGGAAGGCCTGGACCAGCTCTAGTCCCGACTTGCTGTGTGATCTTTGGAAGTTGCTTAACCTCTCTGTGTCTTCATCTACAAGATAAGAGAGAACAATTGTCCTTACCTCATGGGGTTGTGCAGGCATTAAATGAGCTGGTGAACTGAGATTTGAACCCACATCGGCAAGGCTCTGCCCTCTGAGCCCCTGATGCCTCTTAGGGAGGAATCGGGGGCCTCTGGGGACCATCCGACCAGCCCCCATCCAAGACTGAGTGTACTTTTGGTGTGCCAAATGTAGGTCTGTGTGCTGGAGACACAGGTGGGGATACCGGTGAGGTCCTCACCCAGACCACGATCGGTGTTATGTGTAACTGCCTGTGACTTTCTGGCAGAGCTTGGAGCACAGCTCTGGGGCCGAGTGAGGGGATGGTCAGCAGAGATTGAGTTCTCAGAGGAGACAACAGCTGAGAGGGACCACACGTGAAGGACAGCACCACAGGGATAGTCTGGGGCAAGACTTTCCAGGCAGAAGGAACAGTAAGTGCAAAGGCCCTTAGGTGGGATGGACCCTGACTATTGGAGGAACTGCACACAGGTGCACGAGACTGTGGCACTGAGGTGGCAGGTGGAGGGCACCTGGAGGAGTGAGCCTGGGCCTGCTCAGGTGGCCTGGGGACAGTGAGCTGGGGTCCTGCAGGATTCCACACAAAGGAGGATGGGCTCACTCTTGCCTTCCAGTGGTCCAGGTGGGTGGGTGGTCGGAGGGCATCCTCTCCGAGAAATGGAGGCAGGACCAGAGTGTGGAAGGAGAGGCTGGGCACTTGGCTGGGCTGGGGGTCCATGGACTGGTGTGGGGGACAGGGTTGGGTGAGTGAGGCACCCGGGAGACCCTGGCCAGGCTCCATGGGCCCTCTGTCCTGGGTTTCTTCATATGTCACCACTGGCCGAGCCATGAGCTCCCTAGGATGGGCTGATCCATAAGGGGACCTCCTGACCAGTCCCCAAGGGGGCACCTTAAGATCTCCCAGGGCTCCAGCACGTCCCCCCCCCCCCAAGAAAGCCACCTCCCGCCCCATGTAACATGGGCGGCCTGGGGGCCTCGAGGCCCGGTCTGACTCCAAGTCCCGGGACAGGTGACTGCTTTCCGTAACCCATCCTCACGGCAACCCGCCGTGCGCGTGGGGCTCAGCCCCAGTCGACACAAGAGGAAGTCCAGGATTCCCGAAGTTTCGTGAAACCCCTGGACCCCGGACTCCATCCCTCAGCCTCAGCGCACCCTGCCCTCTTCACCCTCACTCGGGGTCAAGGCGCCCCGCAACTGCCCCGGCGTCCTGCAACAGCCGCCTTGCGAGGGATTCTAGACCACAGTCAGAGCCCACGGACACGCCCCTTCCCACCTGGGCGGGGCTCCGGGGCGCGCCCGCGCGCCCGCGTCTTCCCGGTGTGGGGAGCGCTCCCATTGGGCCGCACCGCCCACGTGATGCGGCGGGCCCTGCCCGCGCGCCCGGAGCGGGGCCGCGCACGCGCCCCGGACCCGCGTGCACGCGCACGCGCCCCGAGCCCTCCGCCCGTGGAGCCGGCTCCCGGACCGCCAGGTCAGTTTCCTCGCGCCCGCTCGGGCGGGGGCGCGCGCGTGGTGCGGGCGCGTGGCGGGGCGCGCGCGTGCCGAGGGCGGGCCGACTCCCCAAGTCCAGGGACCCTGCTCCCGGCGGCCGCTGCGGCGCGAGCGCGGGCCTGGAGGCTGCCACGTGCAACTCTCAGCCGGGGGGCCGGCTCGGGACTCCGCCCGCCGCTTCCCCCCGCGGCAACTGGACGCCCGGGCTGGGAGGCGTGACCCCCTCCCCCCGCCCCCGATTCTAGGGGCGGCAGACCCCCCCCCACCCCGAGTACCTCTTCCCCAAGGGCCGGCAGGGTGTCGGGTGCTGCCCCCCATCCCCTGGCTCAGTTTCCTCCTCCACACAGTTTGGGGGGACTTGGTCTCTAGCGCTCCTGCCCGCCACAACCCCACCGGATTCCCTGCGTCGTGATGGCGGGGTTGCCGGCGAACGTCGCCGAGGCTGAGCTCTAGGTCCCGGTACAGGTCCGTGCCCCGGCTTTCAGACCACTCTGGGGCTGGAAGCCTGGCGGTGCCTCATCTGTCCAAGCAGTCCCCCAGCTTAGAGCAGGTCCCTGCCTTGTCCCAGGCGGCTCGTGATGCGCTCCTGTGTTCTCCCCGGCAGCTAGCTGGTGGCCGGTTGAGTTGGGGTGGGTGGCGTGTCAGCTCCAGGCCAGTAGAGCAGCTGTTGCCCTGGTCTGGCCTTCCTGGGTGGAGCATGGTGACCCCCACAGGCCGGACCCTGATAGCGGATCTGAGGGTGGGTAGAGTCCAGGCCAGCTGGTCACAGTGTGCCGGGCACTCCAGCCCTGGCAGGTGGGCATGCGCTGTGCCTCCTCTCCTGGCTGGCCGGCTCTGTGGTTAGCCCTGCATGTGATGGTGGGTGCCTAGGTGCTGGGCATCAGTGGTGTGTGGACTCCAGGGGGGCCTGCTCCTAGGCTGGAGCAGTGTGGGGCTGTGGACCAGAGAGGGCCAGTGGACACAGGGTGCCTGTGGCCTTGCCCAAATGGAGACCCCTTTGCAGCCCTGTGCAGGCGCCTTGCCTCACTGACCTCAAATCCTCCCATGAAATTCTTAACCCCACTTCTCAGATGTGGAGACTGAGGCCCAGAGAGGTGGAGTCATGTCCAGCCCCTCAGCCTGCAGACCTCACCAGAGCCTTGGTTTTCCCACCTGTGAAGTGGGTGCTGGTTGACCTTCCCGGCAGGCTGCTGTGAGGAGTAAATGGGCCCTGAGGCAGGCGTGGGGGGTCTCCCCACGGCCACCCAGGCCTCCCTTGTTGCAGGGATTCAGGGGAAGAGGCTGCCCCCCGGATGTCCCCCTGGGGAGCTGGCCACCACCCAACACCCCCACGGTGCTTGCCACGCACCGTGTGCCAGGCCCGGTGCTGGACTGAGGGGTGGGCGATGGCAGGTCCCACCTCAGGCCGTGGCGCGGTGCCTCCCCGTGTTCTTGTCCGGGCGGTGGTCCTCCGTGGGCTCATAAGGTGGTTTGGAGTCTGGCTCTGAGCAGCCCATCCGGCATTCCTTTCTCACTGAGTCACCAAAACTTGAGCACCTACTGTGTGCCAGGCCCAGATAAGTTGTTATCAAGACCGACCTGGGCCCTGGCCCCGTGGAGCTGGCAGTCAGGTGGGGGCGCCCCCACACACAGGTGGCTGTGCCGCCTTGGGCATGTCCCCGCCGAACCTCACAATACCCTTCTCTCACTTGGGACGGTGACGCTGCGTGACGGGTGGGGTTGTGTGTGCCCACAGATGCATGTGGCCAGGGTCCACTCTGCCAGGTGGGGCTCTGGGCACTGAGGACCAGGGAACAGAACAGGTGTGACCCTGCTCTCCTGGACCCTGCCTTCAGTGCTGGTGGTTCTTGCGGGTGGGTAGGTGGGCTGCCGGGCTGGCTGGAGGGCCCAGGGCTTGGCCAGTGCACCCTGTCGTTTTCCTGGCCAGGAAGCCAGGCCTGGAGGGCATGAGGGCAGGTCCTTTTGCGTGGAGCAGGGCTCTGTCCACGTCCCTAGGCTCACAGCGTCTCCTGCCGCCGGGACTCTGGGAGAGGGGTGGTGGCTCCCCTTCCAGGTGGGGAAGCCGAGGCTCAGAGAAGGTAGTCTCCAGGTGTGTTGGGTGCCTGCTGTGTGCCGGGCCCCTCCCCCATCCCGGTCTGTGCCCCCGCCACTGGAGTCATTGTCCACCTGTCCTGCAGCGAGAGGCCAAAGTTCAGCGAGGCTCCTCCCTTCCCGAGGTCACAGGGGCTCTGGGCAGTGATGGCTCAGGGAGGAGGCCCCTCTGTCCGACCCCACCTCTGGCTCAGTGCCCCAAGTCCCCCGGGCGGGCTGGGAATTTTTCCTGTCGGGACTCTGGAAGGCCGCCCAGGTCGGGTGTGTGGAAGCCCCAGCCAGGCCCAGTTCCCGCCACAGTGTCCGTTCTGCTGCCTGGGGTCTGTCTCCTCCTCCGCCCAGGCCTCAGTTGGGAGTGGGTGCCCTCTGCGAGCCCTCGCAAGGCAGATGGTGTCTACGTTTTTGTTTTTGATTTAAATATTTGTTTATTTATTTGGCTGTGCTGGGTCTTAGTTGTGGCATGCAGGATCTTCGTTGCTGCGTCCAGGATCTTTTAGTTGCAGCATGCGGGCTCTTAGTCGCGGCATGTGGGATCTAGTTCCCCCACCAGCGATTGAACCCGGGCCCCCTGCATTGGGAGCGTGGAGCCTTACCCGCTGGACCACCGGTGGAGTCCCTGGTGTGTACATTTGGATGGGAGGACCTAAGCCTCAGTGCCCGAGTGTCTCAGCGGGCAAGGAGGTGGCTTGAACCTTGTGGAGACCAGTGTTCTCATCTCTAGAAGGTGACGATGCCCCATGATGGCTGGAGTGGGGTTCCGCCGTCCTCGGCCATCGCCGCCAGAAGGGAGTTGAGGAGAAACTGGTCCGGCAGCCAGACCCGAGCCCCGCGTGGCTCCTCCCGCTGCCCCAGCTTCCCAGGCCTCTGTGCCACGAGCCCCCTCTCTCTCCTGGATCTTCCAGGCCACCACCTTTATTGTGCGCCGACTGTGTGCCTGGCCGGAGCTTGGCTGCGTCCTGGATGAGTCCAGGGGCGGGTGTCACCGCCCTGGGTCTCCATCTGCGCCGGCACGTGAGGGGCTGGATCAGATCCAAGCTTGTCAGTGGGGGAGGCGCTCCCAGGTGCTTGGTGCTCCACACGTCCCCCAGGAGATTCCGATGCCCCCAGGAAGGAAGCACCCATGGCTGATGTGGGCAGGTGGAAGGTTGGCAGCCCCCAGACTGTGTCATGCTGTGGTTCTATTTCCTGACTCAGATTCCGAGGGAAGGGGCGGCAGGAGCCATGGAGTGTTCTAGAGCAGGGTGGAGGGATGGTCTCTGGTGCGTGGCTGGGGGCTGATGTGCTGGAATAGGACTCAGCCAGGACGTCCTTGGGTGCTGCTGTGGGTCTCCCCAGCCTCCCGGCCTGGCTGCCCAGAGCCCCCTTAGTCAATGAAAGGTCACTAGCCGTCTGCCTTTGGGCCAACTTTTCTCCTCTGGGGTCTCAGTTTCCCCTTCGGCAGAGGGGGGCTCTGACCTGCTGTCACCAGCTCCTCCATCCCCCCAGCCCCTCCTGGGAGCTGCAGGAGCCTGTTCCCATGGCCTCACTCGCCGCAAAGACCCCGAAGCAAGGGCTGGCCCAGCTGGAGGAGGCGGGCGGGCACGCAGCCCTACCCTGTCCCCTTCCCATGGGATTGCTGCTCCCGGCCCCTCTCCGGGGCCCGGGGCCCCTCTTGTGACTCAGGCTTCCTGGAAGAGGCGCGGGAGAGCACGAGGATTCCCCGCCACCCCACCCAGAGTTCCCGCAGCGACCGACCGCCTGCGTGTCCCGTCACCGCCCCGTCACCGCCCCACCGCTACCTACGGTGGGCTTCACCTGCTGTCTGCTCTGCCCCTGCCCCCAGCGGGCGCCCCTTCCTGCTGCTTCCGCTGGCACCCTCCGGGCATTGTCTCTTGGTGCTGGGACAGGCCTCTCCTCCTCCCTTGCCTGGACCAGGCCCTGCCAAGCCAAACATTTCCTCCCCTTTCATCTCCCCATGGGCTCAGCTGCTGAGCCTTCTCCTGGCCTTCACTTCTCCCTGGCTGGCTTCCCAGTGGCCCATCTGCTGGGAATTGCCATGCGGAGCTCAGGGGGTGCCCGGGGGTGCCCGGGGCTCCCCATGGTGACCTCGCAGTCCCCTCTGCTCAGCCCTAGGGAGCCCAGAGCCGTGGCCCCAGCTCTGCCAGGCCTCTCTGGGTGACCCTGGGCTGGCCCCTGCTCTCCCCGGGCCTCAGTTTTCTTGTCTAGAGGATGGAGAGCTTGGAGCAGACCTTGGACCCCACAGCAGACTGGGTGGGGGGTCAGGACAAAGCTGGTAGTCTTGGCGGTTAAGCCCAAGCCACCCGGGCCAGGCGACCTGCTTGCAGCCGTGCGTCTGCGCGTTGTGACTGGCCCGGCGACTTGCCGTTTACGGTCTCTGAAGCCTGCAATCTCGGGAGGGGCCGTCCGTGGGTGTCTCAGTTCCCCTGTCTGTCAAGTTGTGCTCTTGGACCAGACCCTGTGCAGGGAGTGGGCAGAGAGGGCCTGGGGCGCTGCAGTGACGGCACCTCCTGGGCCCGGGGACTCGTGTTGGGGGCGGGGCCATGCAAACAGTGCTCCATGTTGTTGTTCAGTACAGGTTAGTGATGCTTCTTCTTTTTTTTTTTTTTTTATAAATTTATTTAGTTTATTTATTTATTTTTGGCTGTGTCGGGTCTTCATTGCTGCATGTGGGCTTTCTCTAGTTGTGGTGAGCGGGGGCTACCCTTCGTTGCCGTGCGCGGGCTTCTCATTGCAGTGGCTTCTCTTGTTGCAGAGTATGGCCTCTAGGTGCGCAGGCTTCAGTAGTTGTGGAGTGCAGGCTCTAGAGCGCAGGCTCAGTAGTTGTGGCGCACGGGCTTAGTTGCTCCGAGGCATGTGGGATCTTCCTGGACCAGGGCTCAAACCCGTGTCCCCTGCATTGGCAGGCGGATTCTTAACCACTGCGCCACCAGGGAAGTCCCTAGTGATGCTTCCTACGAGCAGTCGAACAGCCCTGGAAGTTCACAGCTGCTCTGGGCTCTGGGCTGCGGGGCGTATACTGGATCTCACCGGGACAGGCTGCCCACGTGCGGCGTGATGTGTCTCACTTGAAATTTCCCCCACCACTGACTTTGGGCCTCTCTCCTGATGGCACTTGGGGGCCCGGGTCCCGGGTCTGGGTGGACCCTGTTTAGGAATCAGTACCCTTGTGACGGCCTCTTCTAAACAGGGCCCTGCATCCCTCTTTGCCCCCATTACCACCGGCTGGGCTGCTGCGTACTGGGGTTGGGGAGGCAGCCTACTGGCTTGGCCCGGCTCCTGCCTTTCTGTGCCTCTTGAGGGGCCGCCAGGCCTGCACTGGCCACTGTGGGGGACGGAGGAGGGCAGAGAAAGGTGGTCCTGACCCCTGGAGGGACTGTGGGTGAACAGGACCTGCAGGAGACGACTGTCACCTTCCTGGAGCGTGTGTCCCCAAGGTTTTGAGGTCGTGTTGGCGCAGGAAGTCAAGGTAGCCTTCTGAGAGGAGGTGGTGTCTGGCTGGGGCTTGAGGGGTGTGGGCACCCCAGTAGCTGGCGGGAGGAGCTCCAGGAAGGGAGAGCTGGGCGAGGGCAGCTCCCGGGAGCTTGGGGCTTGAGTTAAGAGCACCCCTCAGGGGCGCTGTCGTGGTCTCGCTCTAGGCCGGCGTGGAGCTGGTCCAGGGCACGGCCTTCATCCTCACGGCCAGCTGTGTGGCAGTGGCTGTCACTGCCCCGTCTCTCAGGCCGCGTACCCCGCCCAGGGTGGCAGGCGTGTCTGGCTGGTGCCCCTCGAGTCGGGGCTGTGCGGTCCTTGTAGAAGGGCCTGGAGCCAGACTCTCGTCCCCTTGTTTACAGATGAGGGGCCTCCAGGTGTGTGTGGGACCGGGGGGGAGTGGACCTCACCCCGGCACAGCCACCGGCTCATCTGGCCCGGGAGACCCTCCCCTCTCTGGCCTCAGTTTTCCCTGTTTCTCAAATGGGGCTGGGAGGACCTGCCTCCAGCGGTGGGTGACAGTCTGATAAGGAAGGGGCATCTGGTGAGCAGGAGGCCCTGCTTCTGGCCTCTGGTGTCAACGTGCCGGTCCGTGCCTCAGTTTCCCCTTCTGTAAATGGAGGTGTGCACCCCTTCTGTGGGCATGTTGGGAGGTGTAAAAGCGGGCATCCCACGGCGAGCAGCCCTTCCCTGCTCTATCCCATCCTCCGTGGCCGTGAGGGCTGGGCCGTTCCCACGGTCGCCGGGCAGCCGCAGGAAGCCATCTGGAGGCCTTGTTTACCCCTCCTCCCAGCTTCCCTGGCAGGAAGTCACCGGAAGGGCCGTCCCGAGGGGCCCCCAGGCCTGTGAGGACAGCCAGAGGCCGGGGGTCTCTGGGTAGAGCGTGGGGGGCAGGGAACGTGGAGGACGGAGCCAGGCAGAGCCTGCTGGGCGTGTGGGCTGCAGTGTAGATTGAACCATTCATCACGGCTGTCCTCTGTCCGTCCACCTCGTCAGCAGCCCCTGCCCCCCGCAGGCCCCCCACGAGGCCCAGCACGGCCACAGCCCGTGAAGTCCCGGTCTGCAGACGGCAGTGAGGCCACCGCAGCCTCGGCCCTGCGTGGACCGTGTGACATTAGGGGAGGTGTGGGGTCCAGGGAGCCGGGGGGGGAGCCCTAACCCCTGGGGAGGGGTCAGAGGAAGGGACTTCGGCGGCAGCTGAGGGTCAAAGAGGAGGTGTCTAGGGGAAGGGCTGGGGGGAGAGGGCTGCAGGTGGAAGGGGACAGCCTCTGGGGCGTTGGACGTGGGCGGGGTCTGGGGGCATGGATGGTGACGGCAGGGGTGGTCGTGCCCCACAGACCTCTTTCTCTCCTCCCCTCCTCCAGCCCTCCCACCCCTGCCCCAGGACCCCCACGAGACCCCCAGATCAGCCTGCAGGTCTGGATGTGCTTGGAGCAGGGTCGGGGCCTGGGCTTCCACCCCTCGGGATGTGCCCAGCTTCCCCGGCATTTGCTGCAGCCCCGATGCCCACTGACTGGCCTGAGTGTGGCCGGTCGGGCCTGGGGACCGTTCCCACAGACACTGCCAGCTGGGCCCGCCTGGCGCTAGGAGGGGCGCTGACCCCTCAGGGCCTCGTGTCCTGTCTGCTTGGCTGCCTTGTGCCTGCCTGGGCCTCCTGTCTTCAGAAGGAGCCTGGTGGGCTCAGGGGTCCGACAGCCCTGCCTGGCCAGACCTGGGGAGGCCAAGGAGCTCCCCACCTGGGTTTCCTCCCCCTCCCTCCCCTCCTCTCCCCCTCCCCTCTGCCTCCTTCCCTCCCTCCTCCCTCCTCCCTCCCCCTCTGCCTCCTCCCCTCCCCCTCCTCCCCTCCCTCCCCCCTCCCCCTCCTCCCCTCCCTCCCCCCTCCCCCCTCCTCCCTCCCCCTCTGCCTCCTCCCCTTCCCCTCCTCCCCTCCCTCCCCCCTCCCCCCTCCTCCCCTCCCTCCCTTTGGAAGGCTCTGGCACAGGTTCTTATGGGCAAAGCCTCCCAGAGAGTGTGCTGGGGTTTCCGGGCCAGGGTGAGTTTACGGTACCCCACCCTGGGGAAGTGAGCGTGAGAGCCAGGGCTTTGGGTGGATCGGGGTTCAGGAGCATACTGCGGGAGGCGTGCCCATCGGCCAGTCCTGGGTGAGACTGGATGGTCCAGGGGCAGCCATGGGCATCCATGGGCTGAGGACAGACACCCGTGAGCCTGTCCCAGGAGGGTCAGTGACCGTTCCCAAGCCTGCTGCTTGTGCTGCTTGCACCGACCCCGCCTCACGGCCGCCGTGGTGTGTGGGTACCCCATCTGTGGAGGATCAGCTACCTCCTGGCGGTAGAGGGCAGCTGACCCCAGGTCTGAGAAGTGTCGGCCTCACCCCGCTGCCTTGTAATGAGATGCTAAGTCCCGCGGAACGTTGAAGCGGAGGGAAGGGGGCTCTCCTAAGAGACGTTGGCTGCATGCGTGAGCAGGAGTCGGGAAGGCAGCAGGAGGCTGAGGCTGGGTTCCCTGGCGCTTGTCGGGGTGCTGCTGAAATGGGAGAAGCCTTGAGGGGTGTTGGGGGAGCCCTGCGCCGAGACCCCGGAGCCTGGGGAGGCTGGGGAGGAGGCTGGCCGAGGGACGGCGGCTAGCCTCAGCCCCCAGACCGTTTCTTCCTGGGCGCCGCGCGCTCTGTTGACGGCACGTGACGAGATAGTGCCCTCCGCCCCCTCCCCTTCTGCCAGGGCGTCTGGGTGGAAAGTAGGTTGAGCTGGGAGCTTCTCAGCGCGTCGGGAGTCCAGCTGGGGCAGGGGCTCCTCGGCAGCTGAGGGCCTCTCTTCTTCTCTTGCTGCTGCTGGGGCTGTGGTCTGGGGGCACCTGGCCCTCGGGGTAACCTCCTGGCTGCCGTGGCCAAATTGGCTGTCGTGCTAGGACCTGAGCTTTTCTTCCAGAGAGCTCCTTTGGACCCAGAGCATAGCCAGGGCATCCAGTAGGTGCTCAGTTTGTGGGCTGGTGAGCCGGCCTCCAAGGAGGTGGGGTCTGGACAGGCACAGGAGAGCCAGGAGGGAGTCCTGGGTAGGTGGCACCCATGGGCAAAGGCCTGGTGGCAGTGTGGGATGGTGCAGGGACAGAGAGCTGGCAGAGGGCACAGTACGTGCAAA
Organism: Kogia breviceps; assembly: GCF_026419965.1. NCBI lineage: Eukaryota > Metazoa > Chordata > Mammalia > Artiodactyla > Physeteridae > Kogia > Kogia breviceps. Next base: position 75,520,623 of record NC_081326.1, read on the forward strand.
GGGCCAGAGGCAGGATCTCAGAGGCAAGTTTCAGGAACAGCAGGAGGGCAGGTGAGGCTGGAGCCGAGGAAGGGAGTGGGGGGAGGAGGTCAGTGGGGTGGGGCCTTCTTTCAGGCCTAAGGACAAGCACGGGCGTTCCTTCTTCGAGATGTGGGTGCCATGGAAGGGTTTCAGCCGAGGAGGACAGGATGGACTCAGCTGTCACCACGTAGGGAGTGGGGGGCAGGGTTGGGGGGGCCTGGGATGCCAGCGGGGGTCTGGTTCTGGGCAGGTGCCCCTCAGATTCCTGGTCACCCCGAGTGGCTCGGGGCAGCTGGGCCCCGGCGTTGCCATCTCACCACCCATGGCAGCCGTCTTGCTCCCTGCTGGGCATTCTGGGGAGTTTCCGTTTCCTTACCTTGAGCTTGATTCTGTGGCCGCCTGGATTTGGGACTCGGAGGACCGGCGCCCACTGCAAGCCCGCCTGCCCGAGGGGCCAGCTCCCCGCGGTTCCCCTGAAGGCTGGGTCACCTTTCTGCTCCCTGCCCTTCCCTGCCTCGTGGCCTTTGCTCGGGCCACACCCTCCACCCAGACACCTACCCCGTTCACCCAGTTGGATCTTTGAAGGCAAGAAGGGGACGGATGGCGTGTCCTTCTGGGACTCTTGGGTGCTGTGCAGAAGGCCGCCTGGGGCAGTCCGGCTCTGAGGGATGTCCGTACCTGCTTCAGACTGAGTGGGGCCTGGATTCGGGGGAGTTGCGTGGACGTGCGGTTTTGTCTGGTGGAGGGGTTACGTCCCTGGGGCCCTGTGGAACACCGCCCGTCTCTACTCCCCTCTCGCGTTTTAGCACTCAGAATCCGCGGGCTGAAAGCACTCAGTGCTGTGAATCCTCTGAAGCAGCGTTGCCCCCTGCCAGCTCCGTCACACATGATTGACTAGATCTCAGACTCGTACTCACTTTATGTGTGATAGTTGTGGTTTTTTTTTTTTTTTTTGCAGTATGCGGGCCTCTCACTGTTGTGGCCTCTCCCGTTGCGGAGCACAGGCTCTGGACGCGCAGGCCTAGCGGCCATGGCTCACGGGCTTAGTTGCTCCGCGGCATGTGGGATCTTCCCGGACCGGGGCACGAACCCGTGTCTCCTGCATCGGCAGGCGGATTCTCAACCACTGCGCCACCAGGGAAGCCCGATAGTTGTGTTTTTAACTTCTAAAAAGGCTTTGACAAACCTTTCCCATCCTTGAAGGCCAGCACTATCCCGCCTGGAACCCTGGAGGGCCCCTCCCCATCCGTCTGGCTGCTGGGGCCTCTGTCCCTCCCAGACACGCCCAGTGCCCTGGGCAGCCTGGTGCAGCCCTGACGGGCCGGAAGGGGCTGACTGGGTGCCCCCAGGTGTGGACCTGGATCCTCTCTGCCCACCCACCCTGTGTCACCTGGATCCCCCTGTCCAGCATCGCTCCCCTGGGACGCACTGCTGCTCAGTCCCTGTGGGTGAAATAAAAACAGACCTGGAGGGGCTTCCCCGGTGGCACAGCGGTTGAGAGTCCGCCTGCCGATGCAGGGGACACGGGTTCGTGCCCCGGTCCGGGAGGATCCCACGTGCCGCGGAGCGGCTGGGCCCGTGAGCCGTGGCCGCTGAGCCTGCGCGTCTGGAGCCTGCGCTCCGCGACGGGAGAGGCCACGGCAGTGAGAGGCCCGCGTACCACAAAAACAAAACAAAACAAAACAGACCTGGAAATGACCCAAATGTCCGTCAGCTGAAGAGCAGGTAACGCAAAGTGGGGTCTCTCCACTCAGCATCCTGATCTACCCTGCAGCATGGGTGACGCTTGGAAGTATTATCCTGAATGAAGGGGGCCAGACGCAAAGGACCACACAGTGACGATTCCATTTGTGTAAAGTGTCCAGAACAGGCAAATCCATAGAGAGAGCAGATTCCCGGTCGCCAGGGGCTGGGGTGGGGGGATGGGGAGTGACTGCCAACAGTTGTGGCTTTCTTTAGGGGGCGATGGAAGTGTTCTGGAATTGGTGGTGGTGATGATTACACGACGCTGTGAATGTACTAATAAAACACTGAAGTGCACACTTTCAAATAGTAAAATGGCGAACGTCACGTTAGGTGAATTTTATCTCCATTTAAAAAAAAATGTAAACGGCTCTCCTGCCCCACACAAGCTGGCTTGAGCAGGCCCACAGTTAGTCTGCAAAATGGGATGTAGCCCAGCTCTGTCCCAGGGTTCGAGCAGGCAGGGGCTTGATTCACTTGCAGGAGAAAGTGAAGCAGCCCCTGTTCGCTGCTTGGGACGTGGGGTGCTCAGCGGGTGCGGGAGAACAGGTGGGCCATCCTTGCTCTCTGGCCTGAGTTTTGCTGGGCGAATGGAGGAATGAGGCTTAGGGGCAGGTAGACGTCTGTGTGCAAAGTCCCCGCCCTCCCCTGCCCTGTGACCCTCATCACCCTGATGCGTGGGGCCTGTGTTCTTCTTTGTCTGGGGTCTGTCTCCGGTCTCTCGCCTGCTTCAGTCCCCTGAGCCCGGGCAGCAGGGTGCACTGGGGGGTGTGGGCACAGAGCAGCCCCTGCCCTGCACCCCGGGTCCCTGCCCCGTGCGGAGCTCACAGGATCGCCAAGGGGTCAGATGGAGCCAAGAGGGCACCCGCTTGGTCGCCTCTGAAGTGTGCCCCCCCTACCCACTCTGTCCCTGCGTACCTTTCTTCTTAGTTGGCCTTGCTGGGCCTGGCGAGTAGGGCTGCTGGGCCCATGCACCCACCTGGCTCTGGGCATTTTTTTTTTTTTTTTTTTCAATTGAAGTATAGTTGATTTACAGTGTTAATTTCTGCTGTACAGCAAAGTGATTCATGTATATATATATATGTGTGTGTGTGTGTGTATATATACACACAGACATTGCTTTTTATATTCTTTTCCATTATGGTTTGTCGCAGGATGTTGACTGTGTCAGTAGTTCCCTGTGCTCTGCAGTAGGACCTTGTTGTCTGGCTCTGGCCATTTCTGCCCAGTGTGAAGGTGTAGCCCAGGGGCCTCCTGGTCCCCGAGGGCTGCCTCGCGGCTGCCCCCCCCACCCCCCCCCGGAGTCCTGGCCCTGCTCTGCTGGAGGAGGCCTGTGAGCTGCTGTGTCCTGACGGTGGGGGGAATGGCTCACATGATTTTGCCAGGTGGAGCCTTTCCTGTGCCCTGGGGGCCACCCTCAGGCCAGCTCGTCCAGCCCGCAGCCCCTCCCGGGAGGCTGTTGTGCTGTGCTGTGCAGCCCAGGGAAAGGGGCTGAAGTTGGCCCCTGGGCCGGGAGGGGTGGAGGGGCTGGAGCAGCCCGCGATGCCTGGCACAGTTCTGCCCTCTGGCCCGCAGCAATGCCCAGGGCCTCCCAGGGAGCCAGGGCCGGTGCAGACCCCAGGCTGGAAGGCGCCTCAGCCCCTCAAAAAGCTCAGGCCCGGGAGAGGAGGGGTTTCCCTCGGGTCATCCCTTCTGATGGTTCCCTGCTTCCTCCCCTGGGAGCCGGGCAGATGCTTAAGGCGGGTGGTGTAGGCAGCCCGGGTCCTGATGCCCAGCTCCCCAGGACGCGCTGTGCCTGGCCCTCTGCTGCCTTCTGTCTGGGAAGGCAGCTCTGCTGGCATCAGCGGGGCTGCGAGGGGGCGGCAGGGGCCGCGGGGAGGGTGGCATGGCTGGCGCTTGGCGGGCACTGGGCGCCCTGTGGCTGGGGCCTTCTCGCTGCCCGCTTGGGCTGGGCGTCCAGGCTTGGCCGTTCTCAGGGCAGGGGGTGTCTGCTTCCAGGAACTAATCCTGCCACCCTCAGGTCATTGTCGCCACGGCATGGCCAAGGTGGGGACACAGGAGAAGCAGGGAGGGGCGTGTGCTCTGCCCTCACCCCTGCTGAGACGTTCACACAGTGACCACCCGCGTGGCCCACCTGCAACACTCCTCGCAGTGGGAGTCTTTTTATTTATTTATTCATTTTTTGCGGTACGCAGGCCTCTCACCGCCGTGGCCTCTCCCGTTGCGGAGCACAGGCTCCGGACGCGCAGGCTCAGCGGCCACGGCTCACGAGCCCAGCCGCTCCGCGGCACGTGGGATCCTCCCGGACCGGGGCACGAACCCGCGTCCCCTGCATCGGCAGGCGGACTCTCAACCGCTGCGCCACCAGGGAGTCTTCATGGTCCCTCTTCACAGATGGCGCCCAGGCTCAGAGAGATGGTCCTGGACACACAGGCGAGCAGGAGTCGGGGGGCCAGGCCAGGAGGCTCTCCGACCCTCACAGCTGGGAGGCTGGGGCCCAGGGTGCCCTAGCCTGGTGTTGCCGAAGTGGGGTTCTGTGAGGTGCCTCATTGCTAGGGCCTGGCTTCAAAAACATTCTGGAGGGACTTCCCTGGCGGTCTAGTGGTTAAGACTCCGCAATTCCACCGCAGGGGGCACGGATTCGATCCCTGGTCAGGGAACTAAGATCCCACATGCCGTGTGGTGCAGCCAAAAAACCAAACCGCATTCTGGAAATGCGCCGCTGGCTGCCCTTCGGATCTTCAGGTCCTCGTGTCTGTAGAGACGTCCTGCGGGCAAGAGGTCCTCTCGAGTGTCCCAGGGAACCCACTGGGAGAATCGTGAACTTGAACGTGGACCCTCCTGGGGCTCCCGGAGTCCTGTCAGAGCCCCCCTGGGTGTCCGGCACGGTGGGAGCATGCGGGGGACGCAGGCAGGGCTGCTTGGGAGGGGAGTGTCCTTCCAGAGCCGGGAGAGGAGCCAACGGCAGCTCCGCGAAGGATGAGCTTCCAGTGAACCTGTTTTACCGATGTGCAAACTGGGGCCCAGGGAAGTTGCGGGGCGGGCCCAGCGCCACACGGCTCGCAGGGGGGAGCCCGGATGGGAACCACGTCAGGCTCCCGAGCTCCTCATCTGCTGGGAAGGGCAGACTCTGCGGGCAGGAGCAGCTCGAACGAGGCTGTGGGGCAGAAGCCCGGGCCTGGGGCGGTAAGAGGGAACCGTCCCTTCCCCCGCGGCCCCCAGAGAACCTGCCTGGCCCGGCGGTTTGAGTGAGGCTGCACCTCAGGGTCTCCTGCTCTCTTTGGGCCTCACTGGCCCAGAGGCCAGAGGTTCCCATGGGCCGGATGGTCATTGGTGCCCACAAAGTTATGGGGGGGGGTGACCCACGTGGGGCAGGTGGAGCCCCAGGCTGGAGGCTGTGTGTGGTAGGGTGCAGTGCTGGCATCTCCGGGGGTGTGGCCCGACAGGGCACGGCGCGGGGGGTCCCTGCCACGGTCTAAGCCTCCTGCGGCCCTGTGCGCTCAGGGTTGGAGCCACTGGAGAGCGGGGAGCAGAGCCCCTGCTCGTTTCAGGGGTCGGATGTGGTTCTTTGTCTGGCCAAGGGCCCAGCACAGAGCTTGGTGGCCGAGAAGGCCCTTAACTGCCAGCGGGACCAACGTGACCCTGACACGCTAATGGTGCCGATGGGCTTTTTGAAAGGGAGCCAGCTCAGAGAGGACAGGCAGCAGGGCGGGGTCGCCCAGCAGGCCCTCGGCCGCAGGTAGAGACCCCGCGTCCTGGGGCTGGGGCCTGCCAACACCGCCCCTCTTGCGCCAGCTCTTTGGGGGCGCTGGGGGGCTGCGTCTTGCTGCCAGGCTGGCCCAGAAATAGCTGTGACCTTCCGTGCCCAGCCTGGCAGCGCCTGGGGCTGAGAGGCCTACGTGCATCGGGCTGAGTCCTCGCAGGGCGGTGGGGCTGGTTATTTTGGACGTGGCCCGCCGAGGCCAGGTCAGAGCTCTTTCCCGCGGCTCCTGCAGGCCCCTCTGACGTGCATTCACCAGGGCCTTGGCCAGCGGCCCCGGCCACCTCTGTGATCTCGTGCCCCCTTCCTGCCCTCCTGACCATCGGTGGCCCTGTGCTCCGGGCGCAGCAGGGGAGGGGGGCCCCAGGGACTGGGGCAGGCGCCGGGTGATAGGGCCGCCTCCTGGAGCCCTCCAACATCTGTTGGAGGCTGGGCCTCAGTTTCCCTCCAGGGGCTGTTTGAAGGAGAATGTACACAGAAAGAGCTCACCCTGGGCTGGCTGGGAATCCTGGCTTGGCGCCCCAGGCAAGTCACTGATTGCGTGGTCTGAGCCTTGGTTTCCTCATCCGTAAAGTGGGGTGCTGGGTGTCTTCCAGTGCGGCTTTGGGGACGGATGTGGGGAGCGGCCTGTGACGAGGGCACGGTGCGGGGCCATGACATGGAGGGGTCCTTGGGCCTTCTCCCACTTCATGGGGCTGGACGCTGGGCCCAGGGACGGGACATACATGGGAGGTCAGAGGAGGGCTGAGCTGGGTAGGTGGCTGAGTGTGTCCTGAGGCCGCTGGGTGGCCCGTGGACCTGGCTTCAGCTGGGCTGCAGTCTCCTCTCTTGTGACCCGGGCGGAGGGTGCTTCTCTCGCGCTCGGGGCGGGCTCCTGGGTGTCGTGGTGAGCAGAAGTGGCCGCCACATCCTGATGTTCCAAGGTCCACTCCCCCCTGGGGCCCACAAGCCCCCCCGGGCACCGTGCTGACAGGGTCCAGCCTGTGGAGGACAGGCCAGTTCTGCTCCCCACCTCCCTGGTGGGTGCAGAGTGTTTGGGTGGGCACAGGGGACTGGCTGCCCTGTCTGAGGGCAGAACCTCCCCGCTGAGGGTGCTGGGGTGGGAGCTGACCCTGCTCCCCGTTGGGATTGGGGTGCCCGGGAGCGGCGGGGCGGGGCCGCGTCACTTGCGGGGTGCTGGCTGCAGCTCACCGCCCTTCTCTTCCTCTCCGTCCCTCCTCACCCTCGGGGGACCGTCCCTGCCCTGTCCAGGGGTCCCAGGGAGTTAGCCATAGCCACTCCTCCGCGGCGAGGGGTTAGGGGCCGAGGCCCAGTCTCATCAGGCTTCATTCTGCAGAGCGGGCTTCACTGGAACCCGCGTGTGCACCCCTCCTCCTGCCCTGCAGGCCACGTGGAAACTCCGTGGGCACCTACGGGCTGCAGTTCCGTTTTCTTACCTTTCAGCGGGCCTGTTACTCCCGCTTTGTGCTGGTGGCTCAGAAGGCCCAGAGAGGCGAGGAGACGGGCCCAGGGCACGCAGCAGCCAGGGGAGGGCTTTCTCAGCCGCCGTGGGCCTCCCAGTGCGTGCTGCTTGCGGGCCTGGTCCCCTTGCCAGCTGAGGACCCTCTGGGGTCTCCAGCTGGTCCCGGTGGGTGGGGATTTGGTGGGCAGCCTTCTCCTGGCCAGCGAGAAGGCCTGGTGGGCCACATGGACCCTCTTTGAGGGCCCCGGCACCCACCCCTGTTCTCTGAGGCCCCAGCCCGGGAGCCCCGTTGAAGCCCGGGGTTCCCTCTACCTGTTGAGGGTCCCGTGTATGCGCTCATGGACAGGAGGGGTCGGGGCTCTGCCTGGGGAGCACTTAGCTCTGGGGGAGGCCAGGATCGGGGGCCTCCTCTGGGCCTCCCGGGGGCCTTCACTTGAGCAGGGGGGCCTGGGGGGTGTGAGCGCCTCACAGGGGCCATTAGCTTCAAGTGATCCGTGGAACGCTGCGCCCTGCTGGGACGCCACGCCCGTTCTGGACACCGGCCTTTAAGGGCCTCGGAGACGGGCTGGCACGGAGCCAGGCGTTGGTGCCAGCCCCACGGGGCCCGGGAGGAACGCGCTGGGGACTGCGGGTGCAGGTCCAGGTCTGAGGGTGGGGCAGCCTTTGAAGCTCTGCTGCTTCCGGCTGGAATGCCCACCCAGCGCCCCCCACTCCAGAGCGATGGGCTCTGCATCTCAGGTGACCAGAGCCCCGGCACTGGGGGCTCTACAAGCGGGGAGCCGGGGGCACGGCAGGGCCTACAGAGCACCGCTCCCAACTGCCCGGGTCAGCCCCGCTGCACGTGTGAATACAGATGCCGGGGCCCCGGAGGGCGTGGGGAGGCCCGGGCCTCAGAAAGGTGGGCAACCCATCTCTGTGTGGAGGTCCCTGGCAGCGTGAGGCTGGAGGGCTGGGTGGCTGGGGAGGGCTTTGGGCACTGGCCGAGGCACCGGGTAGCCATGATGGGCTGAGCCTGGGTGACGGGCCCTTAGGAGGGGCCTCCGTCCAGGGGTGGCAGCCGGTGAGGACCAGTGGGGACCTGTGGATGTGGCAGGGGGTGGGGAGGTTATGAGTGGGGTAGCCGCCTGGGTGGCACGGGGTAGGGGCCCCTCCTACAGCTAGGAACCGCCCCCGTTGCACACCTGGCAGGGAGCAGGCGTAGCGTGGACTCCCTGGTGGCCTCGCTCCCCTCCCAGCCCCCAGAAGTACAGTCGTGGGGGCTGGCTGGGCCGGAGATCCCCGCCCCCCCCATGGGCTCCACCCCTCCTGATGTCACCACGACTGGGGCCGCATCCTGGTGGGGGAGGGGCAGGTGACCCTGCCTCTGGGAAGCAGGGACAGCCCCTCCCCCGCGGTGGGCTTCCCACTTCCTCAGTGCTGTTGTAGGGCCGAGGATCCCGGGCCTGGGCCGCGTGGGCTGACTCGCCTCTTCGCTGGCTTCCTCGCAGAGGAAACGGGAGGAATTGAGTGCCCGCCGGGGCTCAGTGGGGCTCTGGGTGGACCTGGTTGCCCCCCTGAGCAGGCTGGGGAGGGCACCAGGGGGCTGCTTAGGTTGAGGGCAGGCTGCAGAGGGCTGGGCTGTTTCTCTGGGGGTGGATGGGGGTGCGGTGGGCTCCCCACCCCAGCGAGGGAAGGGCCCTGGGACCCCCCTTTCCAGCCCCCAGCAGGCAGTGGGGAGACAGGCCAGAGGCCCGGGAAGCCCCCAGGCTGTCGCTCGGGTCCCCCACCCTCCCAGCTGCAGGGCCTGGGCTCTGGTGCCTCTGACCCCGCCCCGCATCTCTGAGCGGGGGGCCCCTCCTGCCCCTGCTGCCCCCGTCAGCTCTGGCTGCCAGCAGTTACAGGGCCCTGGGGACTGTCCTGCTCCCTGCGGGGCCCCCGAGCCCGGCCCAGCAGGGGAGGGGGGCTCTCCTGCCCTCTTCCCGGGACCAGGGTGCCCGCCGTGACCTCAGACTTGTGCCCCAGCCCCCCCCTGCTCGGCTGCCGGGGCTGCCCTGGGAGACAGGCTCCTTCCCGGGCTGCCCCTGCCTGAGCCCCCGCCTCCCGGGCAGGCGGGTGGTTCCAGGGCCTTTGACGTGGGGAGGGCGGGAGGCCAGGAGGCTGGGAGGGAGGCCAGGCCGGGGATAAAGCTGGGCTGGGGGCCGGCCTCTGCGGACTCCGGGACTGAGGACGGAGGGTGAGTGTCTGCGGGCTCAGGGCAGGCTCGGGTGGGGTGGGGACCGGGAAGTGGGCAGACCCCAAGAGAGGGCGGGGCCTGGGGGTCCCCAGGCCTTCCTGTTCATGCTCGCAGCTCAGCTGGGAGCCTCAGTGGTTTCCTCCGTCAAATGGGGCGAGGGGTCCTTTTCCTCCCAGAGCCCAAACGGGACCACGTGGGAACGTACACCCTCCTCCCAGGCTCGGTGATGTTGTTGTGCAGCCCGGGCCTCCGGGTTGTGGTACCCCCCTGCCTCGGCGGTACAGGGGGAGGGTGACCAGCGGTCCTGGTCCCACGGTCAGAGGTGGGACGGGGTCACGGTGCAGAGAAGGGACTCGGGGCTCGCCGGGGCCCAGCCTGGTTCTTCTGCTTCTTGGGTAGTGACCGAGCCCCCTCTGCACCCGTGTCCTCGTGTTAAATGAGGGTCACGATGCAGTGACCACACGGGTGATCACGTAGCATCACGCTGGGGAGTGAAAGGAGGAGGGGCTGTGCATGACCACTGCTCGCCAGCAGGTGCCCTTGGAGGTGCTTCGGGGGCAGGAGAGAGGCCAGCGCACATGCGGTCTGTGGTTGGTTTGGCCATCAATGCAGATTCGGAGTTGGAGCCTCACAGCAACCAGTCGGGCCGCGTTAAGTCCCCTCGTACAAAATGAATCAGTGGAGCTTTCAGGGATGCAGAACCCCCAGCCGGTAAACAGGACCTCACGATCTGTTTGACCCTAACAGTCTCTAGGCTCTGTCAGAAAGCAGGTTCTCTAACTGCCGTTATTGATATTTATTGTGTTATCTTGGGTTTTAATAACCCCCTGAGGGGGTTGGAGGTATCCCGCTTTCTAGGTCGGTCATAATTGTGTGCAAAGCAAGAGTTGCTGGGCTCTGAGTTGAGGACCGCGAGCTCGGTGGCTGATGCTTGTGGCTGGGCCTCCTGGCATCTGTTCCGGCTGCTCTGAAGGCCTCGTCTGTATTTATTAACACTCCCCCCGGGCCCGGGCTCTGAATGGATGACGTTTGCACTGATTCATTGGGGTCGAAGAGAAGGAACCCTGGGCTTAGAACCAGATTACGGGGTTTCGGGTGGCTCTGCTCCGCCTCTCTGTCTGGCCTCCGTGTGGAATGGGGCTCATAAGTCTTCGGCCTCTGACGGGGCTTTGTGTAGCAGTGAGGGTGACGGAGTCAGCAGGGGTGGAAGGGGTCCTGCGTTGGCAAGCAGTGCTAGACGGGGCACGCTGTTCTCGCGGAGCTCACGGGGAATCTGATGTGTCCCCCTTCGGGGGCCCCTGCCATGGGTGTGGGTCCTGAGTCTCTGCCCAGAGGCCACCTCCTCAGAGAGGCCTCCATGTCTACCCCCTTACCCCCCCCCCCCCCCGTCAATGTCCTTTCTGTCGACCTCAATCCATCGCCTGGTTGTGTGTCCCCCCACCGACCCCCGCCCTGCCTTGAGGGTAGGGTCGTGAGGGTTCGCTTACCCCTGACCCCCAGTGCCCACATGGATGCTGGGTTAGGTACACATAGGAATGGAAACCCAGGACTGGAGGGCACCGAGGGCTTCCTGGAGGAGGAGGGCACCTTCACCTGGTCTTGTGGGTGAGGAGTGTTTGGGGGCATTTTGGGCCCCAGAAAGAAAAGGGAGATTGGAGGCATGAATCCTACAGCCCCTTCCTTCCCTCGCCCTACTGAGGGTAGAGGGGCAGGGCTGAAAATTCAGAACTTAGTTTCCTAGATATAGGGGGAGCCATGGATGCTGTGTGGGCAGCAGCAGGGTGGGCGCCACCATACCATCTCCAGCCCCAGGCCAGGCCCCACTGTGGTGACCGCTCACTGGGGGCCGGGGTGGCGTGGGGGAATGACATGGGACCTTGGTCCGGGGTCTAGTCTGGGGCTGGAGGCGGGATGAGCCCCCATCAAACCTGTGTCGAGCCTCCCTCTGAGATAAGAACACACGTGGTCTCTTGCTACCCACCCTGGTGGGGAGGGTGGGCCAGCTGGTTGGGAGGTGGGAGAGAGAGAAGGGTGGGGTGGGGGGCTGGAGGTCCCTGCGATTCTTCTCCTCTGAAGGGGGGCAGGGTGGGTGGGCCTCCTTTGAGGACAGCTCTGTCCCCCGAGTTTGGGTCTCGGGTGGGGTCCTGAGCTGCCTGGGGGTGCTGCGGGGGAAGGGGCATAGCAGCACGTGGGAGGGAGCCGGGGAGGCAAGGCCCTGACACGGGGGACGAGGGTCGAGGGCTCCGCGCGTCCAGCCTCGGAGGAGGCGGAGGCGGAGGCGGGTGGCCACGCTGAGGCTGGAGGAGGGGGCGGCGTCTGCGCTCCGGGGTGAGGGCACCACAGGCAGTGCTGACGGCCGGGCTGTGGTGGTGCTCCGTGCCAGGCCTTGTCAGGCAGCTGCTGTCGTTTCCCTCTTTGCAGGTGAGGAAACTGAGGCACAGAGAGTAACTGCGGAGGTCACCTGGTCAGTAAAGATTCTTGGAGGAGATGGTGTTTGATCTGGAGCTGGGGGAGGTGGGCTGCAGGGGAACACGGCATGGTCCCGGGGAAAGAGGCTCTCATTCAAGTGCCTGGAATTCCACGGGGGCGATGCTCCCCCCGCAGGAGCCAGGGCAGGGGAGGCTGGGCCGGTGGCAGGTGTGGCCCAGGTGGGACCTGGGTAGCCCAGCGACAGGTGGCGCTGCGAAAATGCCACGTTCTAACCCTGTGAGTGACAGCGCGGGAAGCTGAGGCAGAGGGTGGAGGGAGGTCTCTGCGAGGAACCCAAGGGGCTTGGCTCCAGGGGCGAGGCGACCCCTGGCTCAGTAGTGCTGCCTGCATGGGGGGCACCTCCACCCCCTCCTGGGGCTGCTGCAGCGATGTAATTAGCTGGCCCACCCATGCCCATGGGAGGTGGTTTCTCAGGGTGGGGGCGGCGTGGAGGGCAGTCAGCAGTCCCATTTGGGGGTGGGCAGGCTTTATGCCTGCTCTGGTGACTTCTTCCCCTGTGTCCCCCAAGCTTAGCCCAGCCCCCGGCTCTGGAAGATGCTCAATGAACATTTATAAGTTGGATGAATGAATGAAGGAACGGATGGATGCTGGCTTCTCTGTCCCTCTCGGAGGGAGTCCTGAGCTCTGGGCCGGGAGCAGGGGAGGCCGCAGGGAGGACCCTGGTGGCAGGACGGGCTCAGAGCCAGTGCTGAGACCTCGGCAGGGGGGCAGTGTGGGAGCGGGGCGTCTTGGGCAGTGATGGGTGAGCAGTGGAGCTTCAGGCAGAGGCAGGCAGTCCCAGGGCTGAAGTCCCCCATGTACCTGGACACCTGCGTGAGCTGCGGCCGGCGTGTCCCCGTGTGATGTCACAGGCGGCCTGGCCAGCAGTGGCCACACCTTCCAAGCCATCTGTGCCCCCGGCTGTAAGCCCCCAGCAGGAAGCTGGCTCTGGGAGGGAGGGGTGCTGTTTCTGGCACCCAGGCAGGGGACCTCCCCCCAGCGGGGTGGCGGAAGGGACACCTGCAGGGCACCTGGCAGTCCTGCTTTCCCTGTTGTACCTCAGTTTCCTCGTCTGAGCTGCTGCATGGTGGCCACAGAGGCCCCGTTTTCCAGCCGTCAGTGCCTGTCCCTTTGTCCCCTCGACACCCCGGCGAGGCAGGGCTTGTCATACCTTTTGGTGAGGAGCCGGGGCTCCGAGGGGCAGGTGGTCACGGGCAGCTTTGGGTTCAACCCCAGACCCGCGAGCCCAAAGCTCTGCAGGCAGATCGGCCCTTGTCCTCCTGTCCCTCCTCCGCTCAGCCCCACTCCTCCGGCCCTACTCCTTTCCTCTCGTGCCAGGTCCCTTCAGCGGAGTGTCCAGGCCCAGCAGGGCGTGGCCAGGCCAGCTGAGGCCAGCTGAGGCCAAGGCGGGGAGGGCCAGGGGCCTGGGAGCCCGGCTGTGGGGAGGCCCAAGCCCTTGCCAGGAGTGGGGCAAGGGCAGCCTGCCGAGTGGTAGTAGGCACCCTTCACCACGTGGCTGCCTGCCCGGCGGGTGCCATCGAGGCCAGGGATGCTTGGCGTGGGCCTGGTGGGCTTGGCGTGCCCACGGGGTTCCGGAGGCCCAGGGTGCCTGGTTTGGCTCTGCTCCGTGCCGGCCACTGATGACGGCCAGGATGGAGCACAGCGGCCCTACCCACCCTCACACCAGCGCCCGCCTGCCTGACCACGGAGGTGGCAGTCACGGCTCCTGGGTCTGCAGTGGAGCTGCGGCCGGCCTGGGCAGTGCTGGCGGCTGATGGCACGTGAGGGCGGGCCACTTGGGTTGGCAGGTGGGTACCACGTACCCCCGCGAGGCACCGTTGAAGCCACGGTGTGGTGAGGGCGGCCCGTGCAGCGCCCGGGGCGGTGGTGGAGCTCCGGGGAGCGTGTCCGCAGCCCTCTTCCCCATCTCCGGATCCTGGAGTGTAGAACAGGTGCCTCTTCCCCCGGGGGAAACCCAAGCCTGCTTCCAACAGCTCTGCTTCCAGGTCACAGCCTGGGCGCGCCGTGACCGGCCTGGAGCGGGCCCCATCGGAAGGTGCCTTCCCTTCCTGGCAGCGTCACCGTTTATACAGCAGGCCTCAAGCCCCAGAGAGAGCAAGCGTTGGCCCCGGGCTACACAGGGAGTCAGGGCAGCTGGTCAGGCCCTGATGATGACGTTCCAGACACGAGGAGCATGCCTGTTCCCCTCGCCGGCCAGCTCCTCCAGGAAGCCTTCCCTGACCACCTGGTCCTCCAGTTCTGCCCCTTACGGCGCCTGCTCTGCTGGCTTATTCTGCCCCCGAACTTTCCTGCCGCTGGTCCCCGTCCCAGCAGGGGGCACTGAGGAGGCCCTAGAGGGAGGGATTCATCACTTGGGGAGCTGCCCGAGGGTGGAAGGTGCTGCCCAGGAGCAGTGAGCCCCCTGTCACCGGAGGTGTGCAGGCTGGCGACCAGATGGCGTAGTGACCTTTGAGTTCCCTCTGCACTTCGGGGGCCGGGATCCTGTGATTGGTTCTGGATGGTTCCCGGATCTGGACCTCTGCCCAGAACGTTGGGTCACTTGTTCCTTCCACAACAAGTGGGGAGCCCTCCTGGTGCCAGGCCCTGTGCTGGAGGTGGGTGGAGTCGACAGCCTCTGAGCCCCTCCTTCAGGACACACCTACCCTGGGGCCAGGAGGACTCTACTCCGAAAGGCATGTGGCTGCAGGGGAGGGGGTGGGTGGGAGGGGAGGCGGTGGAGCTTGGTCAGCGATGGGGACTGGACCCTCCGTGCCACGGGTCCAGAGGCAGGAGGGTTCTGGGAAGGTTTCCTGGGGGATCAGCGTGGACTTGGCCTGTGGGGTCTCCCCTCCCGGCCCCCGAGCAGCGTGTGGACTTGGGCTCGTCTGGGAGGGTTCCAGGAACGGCTCCTGCCTTGATAAAAATAGACTTCTCTGAAGGGCTTGGGACTGTGCCAGCTGCAGCAGGCGCCCCCCAGGCCTGGCCAGAGCGGGCGCCCCAGGCGAGGGTGGACAGGGGTGCCGGGGCCCAGGTTTGCAGCCTCAGAAGCATGGTGGGCTCTGGGTCCTGGGTGCAGCGTCACGGAGCTTGATGGGGCCTTTCACCCTGTACGGATGAGGATGCAGTGTGGGGTGGTAGAAGCAGCTTGCCCAGGGCTCTTCTCTCCCCGAGGGCCAGGGTCAGGATGAGCAGGGTCTCTGGGGCCCAGTGAAACTCAGCCCAACTTTGGTGCTTCTGTTTCCTTGGGCAAGTCCCTCGACCCCTCTGAGCTGCTGTTTTATTAATACAGTGTGGCCGACGTGTCTCGTTCATGGGACGCGGCGTCTGGCATGGTCTGAGGGCACAGACTCTCAGAAAGTGGTCAGGGTGGGGGAGTGGTGGGGCCCTGAGCGCCCAGAGCTGGCCTTTGGGAAGAGGCTGCTGGAAGCGGGGACCCGACAGCACTGGACTGGGAGTCCTGGCCCGAGCCCACCTTGGTGGGCTCCGGAGGGGGCTCCGGAGGGGGCTCCGGCGGGCCTTCCTGCCCTGTGCACAGCTGTCCTATCTGCACCTCCTCTGCCTACTTGCCCGGCTGAGGCCGGGAAGAGTGTGGGTCCCGGCCTGGCTGACACTCTCTGAGTATGTGTGTGGGGAGAGCCTGGGAGGGGGCCGTGCTCTGGGCTGGGCCCCTGGCCAGTTCCTCCCATCCCGCCCCTGCGGTGCTGACCGATGATTGCAGGGGCCAGGCTGGCTGTCTGGGAGCTGGGCTCAGGGCCGGGTTCCCAGCGAGGCAAGGCCTCTGGGGACCCCGTGTGCTGGGGGCTCTCCCCACCCTGCTCCACCCCCTTCTGAGGGCCTCCGTGTGGGCCGGGGCAGGTACAGGGTTGACTGCGGCGCCAGGCTGCACTCTCAGGGCCCACAGGCCGGGGAGCACTCGTGTTCCTGACATGGTGCTTGCAGGAGGTGAAGCCAGGACCCTGCTGGTGGGGGCAGGCCCGGACCCAGGGAGGGCTTCCCATCACAGAAGGCCTTGTGGGGAGGGGGTGTCCGCACTGAGCATTGGAGGATGAG
Source organism: Kogia breviceps (assembly GCF_026419965.1). Lineage (NCBI taxonomy): Eukaryota > Metazoa > Chordata > Mammalia > Artiodactyla > Physeteridae > Kogia > Kogia breviceps. Next base: position 75,536,340 of record NC_081326.1, read on the forward strand.
CGGGATGTGGAGACCCGCTCCGTGTGCGTCCGGTGCTTCGGTTTCCTCACCTGCATACACGGGGTGGAGGGGGGGCGGGGCGGGCTGACAGCACCCGCCCAGGGGTGTGGTGAGGATTCAGTGAGGGACAGCAGCGTCTGGCTGGAGCTGCCTGGGCCACGAAGGGGGCGCACAGTGGAGGGGTCCCCGGGTTTGAGGCTGGAGAGCCGGGCAGGGCTCTGAGCAGGAGGGCTCCAGGGCGGTCGGCCACCATCCTGTGGGTGTCACCCTCGGGGACCCACCTGGGCCACAGGCGCCCTCCTTCCCACTTGCAACGTAGGGAGCCCGCCCTCTGGGCCTTGGCTTGCGCTGCGTTCCCCGCCGGGAGCCTGGCTCCACGCTGAGCTCCTCACGACCTGGCGCCGCCCCCTCTCCTCAGAGTGAATCCTTCCTTGGAGAAGGCAGGCCATGGGGCGCCCCAGAGGGTTCAGGAGGGCGCCGGAGCACGGCGGGAGGAGGGCGGGGTGCGCGAACAGCGCCCCCGCCCTTGCGTTTCCCCTTCCTCCGCGGCGTTTCCTCTCCCGGCTCGGCCCTCCGCCGCCCCTTTGTTTGCTCCGGCGCGCGGGCCGGGTCGTGGTTATATTTAGGCGGCAGGTGTGGGAGCCACTACAAGCCGGGTCGCTCGCCGGTCACCGGCCACGCCGCCCACGTGATGCCCGGGCGCTATAAATAGCCCCCCGGCGGCCTGGCCGCGGAGCATCCGTGGGGAGGCCGGCGCGCCCCGCGCACTGGGTCTCGGCCGCCGCGTCCCGGCCCTGCCCGGCCCCGCGCGAATGGAGGCGGTGGAGGGGGGACGCCTGCGCGCCGGTGAGCCGGGGCGCGCGGAGGGCGGGGGGCGTGCCGGGAGGACCCCAGCCCCGCCCCGGGGAGGGGGCCGCATCCCTCGGAACCAGTCGCCCACGCCCGTCCCCCACCCTCCCCCGCGCCCTGCTGCTCGAGCACCGCGGGACAGGATGCCCGCGCCCACGGCGCCACCGGAGCCCACTGGTCTCAGACCCGCCCACGGTGCTCCCATGTCCCCCCCCCCTCCTTAGCTCTCCTGGGACCCCACTGAACCGTGGTCCTCCAGCCTCCCCCCATATCATACAGGGTCCCGGGTGCGGAGAGGCTGGCGCTCTCCGAAGCCCTCTGCAAACTCCAGCTTCTCAACCAGCTGTGCCACCGGGAATGAGTCTCCTGGATTTGAGATTGAGAACGCCCGCGGGAGCACTTCCCGGGCCTGGCTTGGTCAGGGCCCAGAGAAGGCCCTCCAGCTCTCCCTGGCTGGTTTATTCATCTGCAAACAGGGGCCAGGATGGGGCCTCTCCTAACCGGTCTGGAAAGGAGGACTGTTCTGGACATAGCAGAGGGCTCAGAGCCCGCCCAGGGGGAGGCCGCTGGGGTCCCAGCCCAGCAGTGACGTGGGGCCCGTGGTAGGAAGGCCAGAGGGAGGGGCCTTGGGCTCCCAGAAGGGCTCCCGCATCGTGGGGGGTGGCGGCCAGGAGCAGTGGCTGGTGGGCTTGGGTCAGCCCTGCCTGGGGGCCTGCTCAGTGACCTCACCGAGGGGGTGTGGTTAGGAGGGAGGGCTCCCCCCTGGGGGGAGGCCACAGGCCTGGTTGGGCCACAGGCCTGGCTGCCTGGGGCAGGAAAGGGGGCTTTCAGTGCTTTGCTCTCACCTGGGGGTGTGGGCCCTAGACATCGAGGAGACAGCTGGGGTGTGTGGCTAGACTCCCACCCGGCCTGGGCAGTGATCTTGGTCCAACCTCAGCCCAGACCCTGACCCCATTCTAGCTAGGGCTGGGCCCCCTGACCCCAGCCAGTCTGACCCCTGACCCCTGCCAACAGGTGACCCTTGAGGCTCACGTGGGCATCAGTGTGGGGTGGCTCTGGGCCCTCAGCTCTGAGGGCCTTCCAGGGACACTGGCAGAAGAGCCAGGCCACGTGCCCTTGCCCCCGGCGTCTCCCCAGGTGCCCGGCAGCTGTGGGCGGTGAGGTGGTGGGTCAGGCCCTTGGAGAGGCCTGTAGTCCTGTGGCTTCCTTGGGCCTTTGCCCTCCTTTCTTTCTGGTAAACACACACGCACACAGGACCAGCCCGCAGCCCCAGGAGGGGCAGGTGTTTGTGTGCTGCTCAGGGCGCCTGCGGCTGCACTGGGAGCCGAAGCTCGCTCTGGGGTGGTGCGGGATCCCTTCTCCCTGTCTTTTGCCCCCTCCCCGGGGACGCCCGCGTAACCCTCCTAGCCAAGGCGCGGAGCAGAGTGTGAGCCTGGGAGCAGCGCTGGAGGCCCTCCACCGCGTCCGGGGCCCAGCTGCGGGCCCTGTCTGCACCCAGGTTGAGGCTCCAGGGGCCCAGCCGGCCTGGTGGGCAGCTGGGGAAGGGGGTGCTGGGCGGGGCAGAGGTTAAGAGTTGGCTGCCGCGGGGGATGGAGGACCTGCCGGGTGAGCAGGTGGGATTGGGCCAGGCCCCGTGGCCAGGGGGGTCTGCTGACCACTGGGTTCTGCTGGAGGGACCTTGGCAGCGTCTCGTCTGGCCCCTCACTGTACAGATGGGGAAACTGAGGCCGGTGACGCGCCCAAGGCCTCCCAGCCCATCTGTGCGGGGTTGGGAGTGAGGCTGGCTGGGTGCTCCTGCTGGGGCCCCTGGCCCTGGCCCTTTGGGACCCAGAGAGTGAGAGATAGGCATGAGGTGCTTGATGGCTATCTCTGTGGCCCAGCAGCGTCCCTCCTTGAGGCCCTGTCACAGCGGGACCCCACTCCTGGCCACCTGCACTGTTAGCATCTTGGCAAGCACCTGGTGGCCGGCCCTGGCCCTTTGGCCCCTGCGGTCTGTCCCCGCTTCTCCGAGCTACTGGAGGGCAGAGCCACTTGTTTACCTCTGGTGCGTGGCCAGCCCTGTGGGCGAGTGGTGGATGGTGGCCCAGGGCAGAGGCTGACCAGAGCCGGAGGTTTTCCCTGGGGAGCCCTCGAGAGATGCGTAAGGTGGTGCGTGGCTGTGCGTGCGGCTGCCACACCCTCACCCCAGCGTGCTCGGGCGCCTTGGCCCCCGCGCCAGAGCCCCTTTCCCGGAGGACTGGCTGGCCCAGAGCAGTGCGGGCTTGGAAGTGCCACAGAGGCCGGCAGAGGAGGGGGTGACTGTCCCGGGGCGGGGGTGGGCGCCCTGGGGTGCCCGGGCTCAGGGGATGGGGGCTGGGCCTCTGCTACCGCAGACTGCCCTGAAATCCACGTGTCGGGGTTCAGCACGCTCCCGGGGGAGGGGTGTGTCCCTCCCTCCGTCCCTCGCTGCCCTGTCCTGGCGGCTGTCCTGTCACCTCGGGGGCCCTGGGTCAGCCCTGGCAGGAGCCGTCCTTCCTCGGGCTCCCAGATGGGGAAAGCAAGGCCCAGGGAGGGTGGCTCGCTCAGCGCGGCCTTGCAGCAGGGCCCGGGAGAAGCACCGGCCGGGACCCGTCCCGGGAGGTGGGGCGCCCGGGGAGCCCTTTCCTTTTCACTTCTTTTTCTCCCCTCATCCCCAGACGCTGCCTGCCGCTGACCAGCCCGGGATTTATGGAGAGGGCCTCAGAGGGCCTCTCTGAGTGCTGCTGCGGCCAGCATCGCCGCCGCGCCTGCTGCTGAGACCCCGCGCCTCCGGCCCTCACCATTGCCCTCGCCCGCCCATGGCCCCTGCCGCCCGGCCCGGGGCCGGCTCTGCCGCCTGAGCCCCCTGCCCCCTTCCAGGACTTGCCGTACCCCGATGGGGTAACGTGACGGAGGCCCCGTGTCACAGCCGCCTGCACCCACCCCAAGGCCGCCCTGTTGGTTCAGTTCGAGTTCATTCTTCCTTTGGTCCTTGGGGGTTCGGGGCCTTTGAGTGAAGGCGGCCGTCGACCTGTCCACGGATGCAGACGGGGCGTCCCCAGCGACAGGACAGCGCTGGCCACGGCCGCAGCGGCCGGACCCACTTTGGGCTTTTTAAAGTTTTCTTTGCTGACTGTTTTTGGTTGTCGTTATTTTTGCTTTTGCCCCCTTGTAATTATCCAGCTCCGAGAGGCAGGAGCTTGGACTGGTCCATTTTACTTCTGGGGGGCTCCTTCGTTCCTTTCGTTTTTTAAAGAGTTGGGTTTTCTTTTTTAATTATCCACCCGTTAATCCGGGCAGCATCCTCCCCCCTCCCAAGTATTTGCACAATATTTGTGCGTGGTGTGGGGGGCAGGTTTTTAAAGAAGCATTTCCTCTCTCTCGTACAAGCACAGGGATCTCATTCTCCTTGGGTTCTGGGGGTGCTGGGCCCTCCTCCCACCCGCGTCCCCGGCCCCGTCTGCAGCCCCTTCCCGGGCGCCGCCCCGCCCTCGGGGTGCAGCCATGGCGCGGATGAACCGGCCGGCCCCCGTGGAGGTCAGCTACAAGAACATGCGCTTCCTTATCACGCACAACCCCACCAACGCCACCCTCAGCAGCTTCATCGCGGTGAGTACTCATGTAGCTTGCGCGGCCGCGCGGCCGGGGGCCTCCTGAGGGCCGCAGAGGGAGACGCAAGGCTGTCAGCCCAGGGACTGCGCTTTGGAGCGGAGCTGCCAGCCCGGTTACACGGTCCCCGGGGGGCACCCGAGGGCGTCCTTCCTGCAGAGCTGGTGTGAGGACTGCGGGGGGATCCGCTGGGCCCGCTGGGGCCTGCGGCGTGGGCAGCAGGGGTCCGCGCCGCACGAACAGAGGCAGGTCCAGAGGTAGGAGGAGAAACGGGCCTCACCTCCTCAGGACGTCACCTGCGGCCGGCGCAGTCCCGAGCCCTTTGCCGGCCGTTTGGCCTCTGTGCAGAGGCCGAGCGAAGGAGGAGGGAGGGTTCCCCCAGTTGAGGACTGGCTACTTAAACAGCCTGGACCCAGGCGGTCGCAGGGGGCGGGGGCACGAAGGCCAGCTGCGTGGCCAGCCCAGGCCGCAGGAAGCCCACCGGCGGTGGGGGAATCCTTGGGTTAGCACAGGCCGGCCGGGGGATTCAGGCTGCAGATAGCTGCGCGAGGAGGGGCTGGGCGGAAGTCCGAGGCGGCCACTGGAGAGAGTGACCGCTGTACCCTGAGAGCCAGCATCTGGGGTGTGCACCGCTCCCGGGGCCAGATGTGTCTGCAGAGCCTGCAGTTCTCCACCCGGCCCCTGCGGGAGACGGGCCTCTGTGGTGCTCCTTGCCGTTTGCAGAGCCTGTGGCTGTGTGCGGGGCCATTTGTGGCCTCTGACCTCCAGCCTTTCCCTCCGCAACATGAGATAAGCTCCCTTGAGCGCTGGTCGTGGTTGAACAGGGGCCTGGGCACGAGAGGACTTCGGCAACTCCGTAGAGAGAGGCGGTTGGCACCCCGCCGCGGGGGGACCTGGGCCCTGGACACTGAGCTGGGACCATGTAGGGGAGGGCTGTCCCCCCGTATAGCCTGTGATGGGGCTCAGGGCTGAGTGTGTGACCAGGATCCGCACTCAGTGTGTGACGAGGGTCAGGGCTCGGTGTGGGAGCAGGGTCAGGGTGCAGTCTGTCCCTAGGGGCAGGGCTCAGTGTGTGACCAGGGTCAGGGCTTAGAGTGTGAGCGGGGGCAGCGCCCAGTCTGTGACGAGGGCCAGGGCCCCTGAGCTGGGTAGAAGCACCCTCGGCTGCAGGCACAGAGGGATCCGAGGAGCCCCTTTGGCCTCAGAGCCCCGCACCACCGCCCCCCGCTCCCTGCATTCTCCGAATAGCTCTGTGCTGTCCTCACCGTGGCCGGCGTCCCTGTCGCATGATGAGCAACGTCCAGCAGCTGATTCCTCGCTGCTCCTAAAATAGCTGCTGGGAGCAGGTCGGGGTGGGTGCAGCCCCCGCGTGTGGACCCCACGGAGTGGAACCCTCCACCCCCGCGTATAAATATCCCTGCGCCTGGCTGTCAACTGCCTTGACCTTCTCCCTGGCAGCCCGGGGCTTCCCCGCTGGTGTGCGGGGCCTGGCTCCCTCCTGGGTGCCATCTGGGCAGGTGCCTGCCTTCCCCGCCCCGAGGCCTGTCCCGCCGAGACTCTGAAAGCCCGTCTGGGATCTGGCTATGCCCCTTGACTGGACTTGTCCCTGCAACCCTGGCTGGGAGGGCTGCCCAGAGAGGGACCATGCAGGGGCTCATGTGCGGGCTGGCGGTGTCCTATCCCTGCCTGGGGACCCAGGATCTTTGCCCGGAAATTGCCGATGTGATCTGGGGTCCTGAGCACCCGAGCAGAGGGCGGTGGTGCTAGGAAGCTGGCTCCCGGCTGAGTGGCCATGATGGCAAGGAGGGTCGGTGGGGACACCCTCCCTGCTGCTGGGTGGGCCCAGGGACAGTTGCCCCAGGAGCATCAGGAAAGACTGTCCCACCCTCGGCAAGTCACTGAGCCTGCAAGTCAGTGAGCCGCTGCTGATTCACGCTGGGCGTCAGCCTTTCTGTCCGGTCAAGGGGGGCCTGGCCTGGCCAGGGGGTCCCCAGCCCTGAGCTCCACAGTCCCGGCTCAGCCCTGCCTTCCTCCCCCTGCCAGGACCTGAAGAAGTACGGGGCCACCACCGTGGTGCGTGTGTGCGAAGTGACCTACGACAAGGCCCCGCTGGAGAAGGACGGCATCACCGTCGTGGTGAGGGTTGCGCGCTGGCGCGCGGGGTGGGGCTGGAGGGGGCTGGGGTCCCTCACCGGGAAGCAGGCACGCGTGGCCTCAATGCGTGCCCCCTGCCGCGCCCCCCTCGCTGGCTTCGTGCCCAGGCCTCATCTCTAAGGGGCTGGGCTGCCTCGGGGGTGCATCTCTGTCTCCCCGCCTGGCGTTCGGGGCCCTGTCGCCTGGCAGCGGGTGTGCCTCCGGGACGGTGGGCTGGGGGCGCCTGGCGGGGCCCTGGGGAGGCTCTGCCGAGGCCGTGGGGAGGGACCCTGGGGGCTGTTTCCTTGGTCCCCGGTGCTGGGGGCCGGCGTCTAGGCGGCAGGCCCTGTGGGATGGGCCACGGGTTTCCCTGCGCCTCGACCAGAGCCCCGGGGCCGGCCCTCTGGGGAGGACGCCGAGGCGGGCGGCCGTGGTGAGGTGGTGGAAGGGTCGGAGCCTCGGGGTCAGACGGGCCTGCCCGAGTCCTGCCTCTGCGCCTGCCCCGCTGAGTGACCCCGGCTTCCTCACCTGGAGAGCGTGGGTGCTTGAAAGGCACCAGGTGGATGCTGTAAAGCGGCCCGTAGCACAGGGAGTCCGCAGCCTTTCCCAGCCCTCCCACTGCAGCAGGAAGGATTTGGGTTAGACTTACAGCAGCCAGGCAGACCGGTTTCCTGCGGGGGTTGCTGAGTCCGGAGTCCGGCAGCAGGATTAGATGACCCGGGGGCCCCGCCTTGGTGGGCGCACGCGGATGCACTCAACGGCACTAACTCTGCTCCACTGGGACTTAAGCGTCTCCATCCTCGCTGGGCCCGGCCTGCTCTGTGCAGCTGTGCCGGGGGGCTGGGGACGCAGACAGGCACATGTCACCACGTTTGTGGGCCAGACCCCGTGGACCTCCTGACCCAGAACCTCTCAGGCTGGGTGAGGGTCAGGCTTTGACCCCTGAATCGCAGTGTGGGCTGATGGGGAGGGGACGAGGGCTTCCGGGGCTCCTCAAAGAGAAGAGCAGGGTGTTCCGGGGAGGCTTCCTGGAGGAGAGGACAGCTGAGGGAGCGGAGAGGATGAGGAGGAGCCCTGCAGCGGGGAGCTCCCCGGCCCTGTGCCCTGACCCTCACCCTCGTGGGCTCCCGACACCCTCTGTGCTTCCCAGAGAGCCCGTGGGCGGGCCAGCCTGTGCCCCTCACCCCGCCTTCCGGCGTGGAGGGCCCTCACGGGCTGCTTCCTTCTGCAGGACTGGCCGTTTGACGACGGGGCGCCTCCGCCCGGCAGAGTGGTGGAGGACTGGCTCAGCCTGCTGAAGACCAAGTTCTGCGACGACCCCGGCAGCTGCGTGGCCGTGCACTGCGTGGCCGGCCTGGGACGGTGAGCTGGCGGGGCGGGGCAGCTGGCTTGAACTTGGGGACCCTGTGGCCTGGCTCACTCTCGGACGTGGGTGCTGAACCCACATCACACATGACCTCCTTCCTTGGAAGTTCCCAGACCTGGGCGGGGGTGGGGGGGAAGTCCTTCCCGAAGTCTGACCCCGCTCCCTCCTGCTGTGGTTGGGCTGTGCACTTGAGCAGGAAGGAACTGCCAGCTCCGCCCCTCTCTAGGCACAGAGGCCCTGCCCCCGGCAGATAGCCTGGGTTTCACTGAAGGACCCAGGCGGTGGAATCCCCGTTTGCAGAGGGGCTGGCTGAGTGGGGTTGATGGCCGAGAGTCAATCTCTTATCCACAACCAGACCTGAAGCCAGCGCTTTACTCTCCCTCCTTCAACCCTCCCACCAGCATATTTACCCACGAGGAGCCTGAGGCACAGAGAGGTTGCCTGGCTCACCTGAGGTCACACAGCAGGGTCGGGAGGAGCCTGTGCCCTCCACAGTGGGGGCAGGGCACCGGGGGAGTCTGGGCAGCCCTCAGGCCCCCCGGGGGAAGGCATTGCTCTGTGTGTTCAGTAGGCGGCCTGTCAGGGGACGGTTGGGAGCGGAGGCTCGGGTGGTTTCCTTCTGCGTCCGCTCTAGGGCTCCGGTCCTCGTGGCTCTGGCCCTCATCGAGAGTGGAATGAAGTATGAGGACGCCATCCAGTTCATCCGACAGTGAGTGGCCGTGGGGGAGGGCGGTGGGGGGCGCCCAGGGGTCCGGGTGGACGGGGCCCTTGCCCTGTGTTCCCCACCCCGCAGGGGCCCAGTGCCCTGCCAGTGGGCACTCCTGACCCCTGGCCCCGGGGTGTCCTCCGAGGCATCCCCCAGGCCAGCGCAGCCTCCCAGTGTGGTACCGACGCACCGCTCAGGCCGCCTGGCCCTGGCTGGGGACCGGTCCCTGAGTGTGGCCTTCTCCCCTGTCTGGGAGCTGTGAGTGAGGGGAGGCTGCAGTGAGGGCCCGGCTGGTCCCACCTCCGTGGCCCGCGGCTCCCTCAGCCCGGGGCGCGGGCCCGTCGAGATGGGCTGGGCTGCGTGGAGTAACGAGCAGGCCACGCGGGGAGTTGGGGCGAACAGCTCTTTAAGCCTCCAGCACTCCTCACGTGGGGTGTCATTCTCCTTACCTGGGAGACGAGGGACCCCCAGAAGCCATCCAGCCCAGCCCGTCTGTGAAGGGAGCCTCCTGTGGCACCTGCCCACCTTCCCTAACACCCCAGGGACGACGGACTGACACATGGGGGTCTTTCAGAGCTGCCCTTCCGAAGCCCTGGCCCCTGGGGCCTCTGCCCGGCTTCTCAGCCCCCACGGGGGTCTCACCCCTCCCCCTCCTCGGGTGGGGGGGCTCCTGTCTCTACCACCGCTCCCGGGAAAAGAGCCCTGGTGGTGCAGGGTCCTGGGGTGTCAGCAGGGACAGTGGGGCGGATGGCAGGGGACCTGGGCCCGCAGTGGGCCCGAGCCCGCCCCCAGCCCAGCCGCCGTGTGCGTGCAGGCGGGCGTGGTGTGTGTGTGTGTGTGTGTGTGTGTGTGTGTGAGAGAGAGACAGAGACTCGCACACGCTCTGCACCCGGGTGTGTTTTTGTGCTGCTTCCCCAGTGGCGGCTCGAGGGCACAGCCACCTTTTTCCCAGAGGCAGAGGCTTGTTTACCAGCCAGGCAGCCAGGACTGCGTGAACCCGTGGGAGCCCAGGCCTCCTCGGGAGCCCGGCACTCCTTCATACACGCGCGCACACGGGCACACGCTGTTTCTCTCCGTGAGCCTGTGTGCAGCTCTGCGCCTTGGCGCAGATCCAAGGGGCACCAGGGCGAGGGCCGGGCCTTCGCCAGAGCCCTTCCCGCACCCACCTCGGTGGTGGTTCCCCAGCTTGAGGCCCGAGGCCCGAGACTGGGGGCTGGGCCCAACCCGGTGACTCAGAGAAGCACAGGCTTGCTCCTCCCCCGCTCACGTTTCCTTGGCCAGAGCAAGTCCGTGGCCACGTCTGAGGTCACGGGCGGGTGGGGACAGATGACCTCCAGAAGCGCCCGGTGGGCAGCCCTAGGTGCCCTCACACCTGGGCACCTGAGGTCTACCCGCCTCCTCCTCTACTCCCCCTCCCAGCCAGCCGGGATGCCCAGGCTCCACCCCTGCGGCCTCTGGGGTCCCAGGGCCTGGGGGTGAGGTGGCACCCAGGGAGACATGGGGACCTTGGGGGTGGGGGTCAGGGAGCCAGCCTGGAGGAGGTGATAGCCAGGTGCGTGCAAGGCCAGCAGCGGTGACTGCAGGTGATGGGGGAAGGGTGATTCTGGCAGCAGGAGCACCCGGGCAAAGGCCTAGAGGCGGGACGGGCTCTGCTGGCTACGAGGACCCGCTCCAGCCCCACTGGGCTCTGGTGCCTCGAGGCCCTGGGCCAGGGCAGGCGGCCGAGCCCGGGTCCCGCCTGATCCCCACCCCTGTTCGGTCTGCCCAGGAAGCGGCGTGGAGCCATCAACAGCAAACAGCTTACCTACCTGGAAAAATACCGGCCTAAGCAGAGACTGCGGTTCAAGGACCCACACGCGCACAAGACCAAGTGCTGTGTCATGTAGCTCAGGACCTTGGCGCCCTGGCCTCGGGCTCAGCGGGGCTCCGTCTCCCTCCTCTCCAGACGCCTCGGCACACCCGCCACCAACGGCCCGGCCCGCCCGCCCCAAGCGCCCTTTGCCGTCCCCTGTCGCCGTCCCCCCGCGTCTCTGTCCACACGCGCGTGCCAGTGTGTCCGTGTGTTGTGCTCGCATCACTGTCCGGCCCATCCTTCCTTTTGTCTACATGCCCCGCGTCTCCATCTCTCGCTCTGTGCCCTGCGTGTCTCTGTCTGCGCCCTCGGCTCCTCCCGTCCCTCTGAGGCTTAATTCCCCCCTAATCGCCCCCTCACCCCGCGTCCCTGGCTCTCCTGCCAGTGCCCTGCCCCCGGGCAGCTCTCCCCTTTGGCCCGTTTGTTTGGGGGCTGGTGTATTTTTTAACCACTGCGCCCGGCCCCTCCTCTGCAGCCCCTCACCCTGACCTGTTCTTGGCACCTTAAATTATTTGGTCTGGGGCGGTCTGATGTTCTGGACACTCGAAGGCAATAAAACCGGACCCTGTGGCTGTGTGTGCTTGGAGAGTGGGGTGGGGGGCCAGGCGGGGCCCCGGGAGGCCCATGAGCAGGACGGCCGTGCTGGGGCGCCCCCAGGCGTCCACGCCGGGTCCCTGCGCTCCCTGGCTTAGGGGCTGTTGCCGTGGTGCTGTTTCAGGGCCGGGTCACCGGCCATGTTGCTCCTGTGCAGGACAGGGTGGGTCACTTGGTAATTCCTCGGGGCTTGTGTCCAGTGGGGTGGCTGCCCTGCCCCCGCCAGGTGTCCTTAGAGGCCCAGAGCAGGGAGCGGGTGATGGTGGCCAACTGGGCCTGCCGTGGTAGGTTAGAGTGCGTGTGGCGGGGGGGCAGGGTCTGCGTGGGGGCATGGGTTGCCCTGCTCCCAGCCTCTCCGTGTGCAGCTCTCAGCTCTGCACCTTCCACAGGTGGCAGGGTGGCCCGCCCACCGGGTCACAGGCCCTGTCTCCCTGCCCCTGGTCTGCCGTGGCCGGCCTGGCAGTGAACTGTTGCCGCTGGTATGGTTAATGGGGCACCTCCCGTGAGCCCGGGTCTAGAGCCCCCCGCCCTGCTGGCAAGGACTGGGCTCCCTCCGCTTCAGACTTCTGTCTCGGTTCCCCTGGGGGTTGGTTGCCCAGTCCCCGTCGGCTCCAGGAACGTGTTGGGTCCAGGCCCACCCAGCTCTAAGCTTTTACTAAACCAGACTTCCCAGAGGGAGGGTGAGCTGGGGCCGGGTGGAGGGATGGGTGGGAGGCCTGCCTGCCCACTGCCCGGAGGTGGCCAGGGGGCAAGTGCTGGGTGAAACCAGGGAGGTCCCCCCGTTTCAGGAGAGAGGGCACTCCCACCCACCAGCTGGACCGAGGGGACCCTCCCCCTCAGGCCTCTTGGTCCTGGAGGAGTGCACCCCTCCCCCCCAGGCAGGGGGTTGCAGCAGAGGAGAGATGGGGGGGCACCCACGGAGGTCCGTGGACAAGACGGAGAGTAGTGAAAAGGCAAATCCACCCAGAGCTCCTTCTCAGGTGCCCCGTTCAGAGATACACAGACGGGGAGACGGGGCTCCGGGGTGGAGAGGGGCCGCCAGCTCTACCGAGAGTTATTTCCTCCTTTCCCCAAACACACCCAAGAACACAAGTGAATCTGGGGCGTGTCCATGAAGTTGCTGTAGTTTTTCAACCCACCGTCCAGGTTTTGGGGTCTCCTGGGTGCCAGCCCGGTGCAGCCCCATCCCTGCCCGGAGGGGCTCAGTCTAAGGGGGGTGGTGAGCCGGGTAGGGGGGTGCCCGGCCTCAGGAGGGGCTGACGAGGGGCAGGGGGCCTTGTTTGGCCCTCAAGGGATGGGGCTTGTGGGGATGCCGAGGCTGGGGATGTGGGCAAGGCGCGGCGGGTGGAAGCTCTGCCTGGGTGGAGTGGGGAGGGTCAGGGAGGGCACGGCGGGCGGGGGGGGAAAGGCGGGGGGCAGGCTGGGCTGGGCTGGACCTCCTGTTGGAAGGAGGCCGGCTGGGATCCCGAGAGAGACACCCTGGGGGGAGGCCCTAGAGAGGACTCTGGCAAGGGAGGGTCTCACGGGCAGGGAAAGGGCCCACCTGCCCGTTGCACAAGTGGAAAAACCAAGGCTGGGAGAGGAAGGACCTCCTGAAGGTCAGGTGGGTCTCCAGGGGCTCCCTGGGAGTCAGGGGACGGGCCAGAGGGCTGGGCCCGCACAGAGCACGGACCGGAGCCCCGGCCCCGGGGAACCCGGCTCCTGGCCCCCCTCCCCTCCCGTCCCCCGCTGCGGCCACAAACCAGGCAGCTCCAGAGCCGAGGCTCGCCTCCCAGGCCGGCGCGCGGGAGAGGCTGTGCCGCAGCCGCCATCGGAGCAGCGCTGAGCCGCGGTGGAAGGCGAGCTTGGCCTGCTGTGGGGACCGCAGGGGAGGGCCCGGCCCGGGGTTGGGTCTGAGGCAGCCACAGCGCGGGCGCGGGCCCTCCTGGGCTCCTGGGCTCCTGTGAGGCAGCCTGTGAGGCTGCGCCGGCCCACCCACCTCCCTGGCCGCGGCACCAGGCCCCTCTCAACCGAAGGCAGCACTCAGCCCCCGTGGGCTTGGAAACTGGCCGCTTATTGTCCATCTCCCTGGCCCCTGGGAGCTCCGGGAAGGCTGAGCTGCGTCTTAGTGGCCTGGCGTGGGGCACGGGCTGGCACACAGTAGGGCTCAGCCCACGTCTCGGCAAGTTCAACGAACAGCCTGAGCCCCGACTACAGGCCAGGCGCTGGGGACACAGCAGTGAGCAGGACAGTGTCCTGACACAGACGGCACGGCCACGTGTTTGCACGTGTGTGTGAGTGCACGTGGGGGGGGCAGAGAAACCGAGGAGGGGGCCAAACCTGCTGCCCCAGGGAGCACCCCTGCCGTCTGCAGACCCCCAGCCCCCAGCCCCCTGCCACCCGTGGGTCCCCAGCCCCGGCAAGGCGAAGGCCCATCGGGAGGCACTGACCGTGACGGCGGCCCGGCAGCTGTCCTTCGGGTGCAGGAGCAGGGCCGCCGTGCTCTGGTGCACCTGGGTTCTCAGGCCACTTAGCTTTCCGCCTGTCATTGACGCCACCAGCTCCCCGAACAGTGAATCCGGCCGCTGCCCGGCTTCTATCCTGCTCCTGCAAGGCAGAGGCTCAGGGCCGGAGCCAAACCTGCCTGGGGCTTCTGACCCTCCACCGCGTGTGGGGATGGGGCTCAGGGCTCTCGGGGACAGGGCTCTGCCTTCCCCCTCACACAGGGCTCCTGGGGAGGGTCACAGGCCGTCCTCAAGGACCTGAAATCGTTTCTCTCTCATGCTCACAGTCACATCCTGACAACCCGAGTGTCATGAATGCAGCTGGGGGGGGGAGGGCGGGGCTTATCCCTCTAATTTCCCAGCGAAGGAACATCTGCCATTGCAAACGTGCTGACAGGTCAGGAAGGTGAGGACAGGCGGGGTTGGAGAGACGATGTCGGCGCTAGTTCAGCCCCGTGGAGAAGGGCGAGCGCCACCTGGTGGCCTCCCGGCGGGTCCACCTGTGCCGGTGCGCACCCAGGGGGCTGCCCTGGACCTCCACCTCCCCGCCCCAGCTGGACCGTGGCCTGGGGTCCTCCCCGCCTTCGAGGAGGGGAGCGGGGGAGGCACGGGAGGGGCACGAGATGGGGGCGCTCGCCCCTCCCTGGGCGCACTCACGTCGTCGTTGGAGGAGCGGGCGTTGACGGCGATGCCAAGGCTCCGGGCCTCTGTGCTGCGTGCGCCCGGCGGTGCAGCACGTCCGACACGGTGCCCATGACACGCACCACCGCCGGCTCGCTGCTGTGGAAGAAGCCGTCGACGAAGTGCGGCAGCGGTCCACGGAGCAGGCGTCCCTGGGGGAGGTGGGGCCGGTGGGCCGAGGGTGCTGGGACCCCTGCCTCTGCACACCCCCCCACACCTCAGCCCTGCCGGGTAGACCCAGAACCAACTCAGACTCTGCCCTTCGCAGACCCCCATCCAGGCCTGGGCACCTGCACTGTCCCCCGCACCCTGCTGGATCCCGCCCTGGCTCTGCCCGTGAGGGAAATGAGCTCCGAGCCCTGGTCTGTCCACTGGGAGCTGTGGACAGACTGCGGACAGGCTTCTCCCCCCTGAGCCACTGGGGGTCCTCCTGGGGTCAGGGGAGCGTTAGCCCCGTGCTGGTTGGCTCCCAGGTCCTTCCTGTCCGTCCCCGTGCTGGCCAGAGAGTCCCCACCAAGTCCTGGAGACCACCCTTCCCTTCCTCCGCCCCACCCTGCTTTACCCCCATTCCTGGCCTCCCCATGGGTCAGAGAGGGCCTAGGGGGCTGCAGGAGACAAATTTGGTCAGGTGGGCACACACTGAGGTCGCTGGCGAACCACATCACGGGGAGTTGGGTGCACCAGTGGTGGCTCCAGACCTTCTATGTTGCAATGACCATTTCCCACTTTTACACTACTTTAAAAGGAAAAACTACACTCATTTTCGGCCAATTCTTTCTGCTCCTCTTATGGGCAGCGTGCTCATGAATTGTCTGGATGTACGTGTCAGAAAGTGACATGTCAGCAAATGGATGTTTCCTGCCGTCAAGCCCCCTATTGATGACTTGTGCCAACTAGGCTGATTTTACAACTCTTAAGCAAGTTTTAGGCAACTTCATTGGCTTTCTAAGCTGTGTTTAGTTTTACAGTATTAAATTCATTTCAGTGACAAACACTTTCTGAGCATCAACTGGGTGCAGCCAGGGTGCTGGGACCCAGGTCTGCCAGTGGACTGGACAGGAAGGATGGATTCTAATGGGAAGGACCCAAAGTTAAACACACAACATGGCGTGTGTCACTCAGTGACGAGTGGTATGATACAGCAGGGCAGGGGTGGGACCGACTGGGGTGGAGGTACCAGCAGAGGTGGTGGTTATGAAGGTTTTTAAAAAATTAATTAATTAATTAATTAACTTATTTATTGGCTGTGCTGCACAGCATGTGGGATCTTAGATCCCCGACCAGAGATCGAAGCCTTGCCCCCTGTATTGAAAAGCGGATTCTTAACCAATGGACCACCAGGGAAGTCCCTAAAGTTTTAATTTTAAGTAGGATCAGAGCATTTGTTACTGAGAAGGTGACAGCTGAGCAAATTCTTACAAAGAGGTGCTGGAAGAGCTTTCCAGCAGAAGGAGCAGCAAGTGCAAAGGCCCTGAGGCAGGAGCACGCCTGGGTGTTTGTTGATTGACTGAACGACCTTACTGTTTGGGGCTGGAGCAACTGGACGGGTGGAGCCCCCGTCACCTGAGATGGGGGCTGCAGGAGGAGCCTGTTTGGGGTGAGGGGTCTGTTGTACACAGGCTGAGTTTGAGATGCTGCTAGAATCCAAGCAGTTTGAGGGTCGAGGCTGGAGTTCAGGTCCACGTTCGGGATACAGGTTTGGGAGCAATTGACCTATAGGTGGTACGTACAGATTGGAGGCGACCACCAAGGGAGCAAGTGTAGACCAAGGAGAATGGCGGGAAGGGGTCCAAGAACAGGAGGAAGAACCAGTGAAGATGACAAGGCATCGCCTTCGACGTGGGAGGAAAACCAAGTGAGGGAGGGATCCTGGGGCCAAGTGGACAGAAAGGTCACCCAGTCACATGTGCTGACGGGTCCACTGCGGGGAGGTCACAGGTGACCTGGATGGGAATGGTTTCAGGTTCAGCTGTGGGTGGGAGGTATGCTAACTGGAGCGTGTCTGCCTTCCTTCGATGGCTACACTTGCAGCGTTTTCAGTTGAATTATTTCATTAATATGTAGGCATTACATTGGTAGCATCTTCTAAAAGCAAAATATAATTTCTAACAAGGACAAAAGTGGCTGGGCGCCAGTCCTGAAAACAGCATGCAGGTTTTCAATGTGATTGTCTCATGACTGTCAAGTAGTTTTTAGCCTAGTTGTCTGGACCCCCTCCCCCGAGGTAAGCGGTGGGCTCGGTGGAGGGGGCCCTCCTTCCGCCTGCCGAGCTGACCCCTTGTTCCCTGGTAAGAGGACCCCTTTGTGACAGGGATGGACTTCCCTGGCCTCCTCGCGTGACCACTGGAGCCGAAGTGAGTGATCAACTTGCAGGTCGTGCCTCAAGGGGCAGGGTGGGCCTGCTGGCTGGAGCGGGCATGGTGGTGGCCGCCCAGGCCCTGCAGAGGAGGGCAGCCCCCAGAATGGAGCACAGCAAACGAAGAGCCTGCTCCCCTGCGGAGTGCAGAGCAGGACAGCCACAGCGGCGGGAGAGAAATGCACTTCTACCGTGTGTAAGCGGTCGGTCTGGGTCTTTTGCATGTAGCTACCCTCCGGTCTCCCAGTGCACACACCAGCACCCAGTTAGTGCGATTTGTGTTTGACGGTAGACAGAAGTGGACGGTCCTGCGGGGCCATTTGTCCTCATGGGCCCCAGCAGAGCGTGCCTCTCTGGCGTCTAGGGCAGCGACCGCGGCCCCTCCCTCAGCCCTGGGGCCCGCTCCATCCCTGCCCAGTTCAACGTGTCCCCACAGAAGCAGGTCTCCCCGGCTGGGGGCGCTCAGGGTGTGTGGTTTCCCCCAGCCCTGCTGTGGCTGCACCCCACCTTGGGAACCATCCACCTTCCCTAGCCCTGGCCGTCCTGGTCTGGAGCCGTCCTCGGCTCTGTCTTCTCTGTTCCTGCAGGTCCTCACTCAGTGCGGGGTAGAGAGGAAGCACACGGACACTTCCTACTGATCGCCTGTGTGGGAGAACACCTGGGGACAGGTGTCTGGATGGCTGACCACTGACAGAATGAAAGAATGAGTGAGAAAGCAAATGTGAATAACTGACTGAGTGAAATGAATGAATGAAAGAAACAATAAAAGAATGACTCGTAAATGAAGGACCCAAGGGACAAGTGGGTGGGTGGATGGATGGGTGGGTGGATGGATGGATGGGTGGATGGATGGATGGTTAGAGGGATGGATGGGTGGGTGGATGGATGGATGGATGGGTGGGCGGCTGGCTGACTTTATGAATGGATGAGTGGGTAGGTAGGTGGAGGAGCTGGGGGGCGGCTGTAGATGGAACGGCCAGATCCCCCAAAGGCAGCATTGCGGGCCTTCCCTTCTGCCTCTTTGGCAATGTTCCAGCTGTTCATCCATTATGGGATGTGGGTTGCACGGTGATGCGTGGAATCGGGCGGGAGTGAAGCTGAATCTGCCATGACCGGTGGTACCCGCCCATAAGATTCTCAGGGGAGGCGCGTGTCTGCGGGCCAGCCTTGGGGTGCCACCTGGTGGGCTCCTCCTAGGTGCCTGGAGGTCTGCAGGAGCGTCCACCTGTCCCCGGGCGTGGTGGAGACAACGTCCTTCGGGAGTAGACACTGCATCCCTCCCGCAGCCCTGCCAAGAGGCCATCACCAGCGCCATCCTGCAAATGAGGAAACCGAGCCCCGGAGAGGTGATTTTGTGTCCCCAGAGCCGGGATTCCAACCCAGTGGGCCTTGTCTGCACCCCGCTCCATGATCTAACCCTTAACTGAGGCCCCAAGTGTCGGTCACTTGCACAGGGTCACCCTAGCATAGAAGCTACCCAGTCCCCTGCGGCGCCTGACCCGCACAACACCTGGGGAGGGACCAACCCCATCGCACAGAAGAAGGAAGCAAGGCCATGAGATGGAGAGACCGTCTCGGCGTGCTCACAGTGGGGTTGGGAGGAGATCTTAGACCTCAGATCCAGGCCCCAAAGAGCATATCATTATCAACTGCTTATTTGTTCCCTGTCGACTGCCAAAACCCAGGACCACGAACAGTGTTTTAAATAAGAGAGCTTTAAATTAAACTTAAAGCTTTAAGTTGAAAAGAGGACTAATCAGGAAGTGACAATCAAAAGGAAGCACCCCCGTGCCACAGTGAGAGATTACTGAACATTAATTTTATATGTGAGCTTCCTGGCAGCCAGGGCAAGAAGGAAAATATGTTGGATTATACCTCTAAGTGGATGAAGGGAGTGTCTTTGAAATGAAGAGAGATGAGATGTCCCATTAGAGTTAAAGAGATTCAACCCATAATGGCTGAAACAAGAGGAATGAGAAGTCCTTTGTGGGGTAGGGTGGACATTGCCTTGACAATGCCTGGCTGAGAACCAACCGAAGCAGGGAATGTCTCTAAAAGAAAGGGGTTTTGTTCATCAGAGATGCAAAGGAAAGGGAGAGATGCAAAGGCAGGGCCTTTGCAGGCAGGGCCGTCCACGCTTGCTCCTTCCCTGGCAGGAAGCCCTGCCAGCCCCTCACTTGCTGGTTCCAGGGGCCGGCACAGCTTAGCAGGACGTCAGGAACCTCAGAGGCCCGGGACCAGTCTGACTCTGCCTTGAGCCTTGCGTGGCTGCCACAGGTGTCCCGGGCCACCCCCATGCTGCCGGGGGCCCCCACAAGAGAGTGGGCCTCTCGGCAGCGAGTGCCCAGATCCCTCTTCGGCCCCCGTCCCCCTTGATGGTACCACCGCATCCACCTAGTGTCAGACCCGGGACCACAGTGAGGCGCCTGGATGGAGCTGCCCTCTGAGGCCCGCGAGCGGCCGCTGACCTCCTCACTGTCCTTGATGGCTGGCGGACATCACCGCTGACTGGCCTGCTGTGCTCTCGGGCCCCCGGGGGTGGCATCCGCACCGCAGCTGTCCTCTGGGCAAGGGGCCCAGGTCCCATCCCAGCTCCAGGGAAGGTGTGGGAGACAGACCTGGTCAGTCAGAGCCCCACATGCCCCTGTGGCCAAGGTAGTCGGTTCAGGGGTGGGCCTGTGAGCTAAGCTGGGCCAAGTAGAGCCAATGGACATGCCCAGGATGGGAGTCTGTCCTGTGGTTGCTGGGGCCCCGCCCTTCTCTCCCGGGAGGACCTGCCCAGAGAAAAGCCGGGACCTGCGAGGTGGGAGCGGGGAGGGCTGAGGCTGCTGGAGCATCTTGACACAGCTGAGCCTGAGGAGACGGCCCCCTGTGCTCCCAGTGAGGCGACAGCCATCCTGCTCTCTGGGGGAGCCCTGTGTGAGACAGACGTATGTCCCTGCTCCCCGGAGCCCCCATTATGTGGGGCACAGACGACACAGCTGTAGCTGTGGGATGGGCTGGGGGAGAACACAGCAGCGAGGGAGGAGGGCCGCTATTTTAGAGAAGATGGTTGGGAGACCACAGGAGGTGAGGCTACCCGGGGAAGAGCATCCCAGGAAGAGGGCGCAGCAGCTGCAAAGGTCCTGAGGTGGGAGTGCGCTGGGTTTGAGAAACGTCAGGAAGATGCTGAGGCTCGAGCAGAGGGTGTGCATGGACAGTGGGGGCGTGTGGCAGGCACTGAGGTCCTGGAGGAGAGAGGCACCCAGATGAGGAAGGACAAGTGGGCCCCTGGAAGGGTTGGGCCCTCCTCAGAGTTAAAGGGGGAGGAAGCAGGGAGGGTTCTGAGCACGGGCGAGGCCTGATCTGACTTAGGGGTGGAGGGCAGTGGGGGGTTGGTTAGGGGGAGCGGGGGAGGCTGGACCTCTTGGGGCGGGCGGGGAGCTGACGGACCAGGCAGTTCATCCCAGCTTTCTCCTAACCCTCCTGTTTCTGGGAGGAGAACGTTTTAATGGCTTATTAGGGAAGATTCAAGCATTTTGTATGGTTGATTTGAATAAAAAAGGAACTTGGTGCACATTCGAATTCACAAGCAATATGAGAGAAGTGACAGTTTTTTTCAGTGTGTGTCTTGGGGAGAGCTGTTAAAACTGACAGCTTGTGTGAAGCTCATCATTATACCAACAAATGAAAAGAGGTCGCCCCGAGGCTTTTAAAGACTCGCTTAATGGATTTCTCAAGATATGCCCCAGTGCAGAGGGAAGGCAAGCCTGCCAGCCGGGGCCACGACCCTCCCACATGGGTCCAGTCCACACTGGTCAGGGGTGGGCTGGGGGGAGGCTGACAACTCCCAGTGCATCAGAGCGAAGACGTGCCAGGGTCCGGCGCCCTGTGCAAGGGAACCCGGAGGGCGTCTGCCTGCAGGGGCCGAGTGGTGGCTGGCCAGGCACCCCTGCCGTTCTATGGGCTCTAGCTCAGCAACGCACGGACTTTCTGTGTGGCTCAGAGGAAGCCTCTGACCCTCTCTGAGCCTCAGTTTCCTCATCCGTCAAAGGGGGAAGGCCACATTCGTCTCGCAGAATCCCTGCAAGGACCACACTTGGGTAAGATGTGGTGTCCTGTGTGGGCACCTGGAGTCCCCGTGTGTCAGCTGTCATGGGGTGTCTCTGCTGCCAGGCACCTGCGGTCACAGGGGAGTGTGACACACGCCCACCCTCCGCGCTTGGAATCATATCTGTTGGGGATTCAACTGTGTCCCCAGAAGCTGTCGAAGTCCTAACTCTGGGAATGTGACCTCATTTGGAAGTTAGGTCTTTACAGATGGAATCAAGTTAAGGCAAGGTCGTTAGGGTGGCCCTAATTCATCATGACTGGTGTCCCTATAAGAAGAGGGAGGGGCTTCCCCCGTGGCGCAGTGGTGAAGAATCCGCCTGCCGATGCAGCGGACATGGGTTCGAGCCCTGGTCCGGGAAGATCCCACACGCCGCGGAGCAACTAAGCCTGTGCTCCACAGCTACTGAGCCTGTGCTCTAGAGCCCGCGAGCCACAACTACTGAAGCGCGCGCCTAGAGCCCGTGCTCCGCAACAAGAGAAGCCACCGCAATGAGAAGCCCCTGCACCGCAACCAAGAGTAGCCCCCGCTCGCCGCAACTAGGGAAAGCCCGCACGCAGCAACGAAGACCCATCGCAGCCAAAAAAAACCAAAGAGCACTTGTTGTACACAGCACACGGCTCACTCTTAAACCCATGTCCAACCTCGCCGCCGTGTGTCTGTCCACAGCCTCCAGGACCACAGCCCAGTCCTTGCCCGGGACGTCCCTCCCTCAGGGCCCGGCTCTCTCTCTGGGCCCTCCATGCCTCCTCTCTCCCGCCGCTCTCCCTGCAGGCCTGGGTCCTCCACCCCACAAGCCCCGTCCACTCTGCCCTCTGCGCTGCCACTGTCTCGTGTAGGGCGCCTCAGCCCCGTGGGCTTTGCTTCTCACAGTATCCCCAGCACAGAGGCTGGCGCACAACAGGTACCCATGAATGAATGTTGAGGGGACACGTGGCCCAGGAGGCAGAGCCACACAGCAGCCCCGGGGTCTCCCATGCCCAGAGGGGCATTTGGTCCAGAACGTTCTCAGGGTCAGGGGCCAGCACTGCGGAGCAACGACAAGGGGAGGGCAGGGGCTTGGGGCGCGGCGGGACCCAGGGAAGGCCACCCTGCTGACCTCACGCTGAGTGTGGTCTCCTACGGGGAGGGCCCGGGGGTCGGGGGCCTCAAGGAGCAGGGCTGACAGACGTCCAGGCCCGGAGACAGGGCGGGGCTTCCTGCCGCCGCGGGGTTCAGCTGTCACACCCCCCTGCTGCAGACGGCCGCTTGTTCAGGGCGCTCTGAGTGGTGGGGGGCGGCTGCACGCTCACTGCTCAGGGGGCTTTTGGCGTGGAGGTGGGTTCTTAGCCTGGAATAAAAGGGGGTTGGGGCACAGCCGCTGCCGCATCAGAGTGCAGCCCAGGGACAGGTGTGGCGAGTTAGCAAGTGAGAGCCCCCTGGCCCCGGGGCTGTGCGAGCAGGGCCCGGGCTTGTGCAGAAAGCTGGGGGGTGGGAGGTAGGGGGGGCTCCTACAGGAGGGTGGGGGCTCCCAGAGGCAGCCTCTAAGACTCCTCCAGAATGGACAACCTCCCGAACCCACGTACGGGGGCTGGGGTGCACGAATCTCTCCACGCCCTCCCTCGTGCCTGAACCTGGCTGGCGTGGTCCAGAGCCCTCGACCAGGAAGTGGGGAGCCGGGCCTGGACCCAGGGCCTGTGTGGTCAGTTCCCGGCTGGGCAGCCTCGGAGGCCCCCTCTGCCAGGCCAGGCTGGGCAGGGCGGGTTTCTTCTGAAGCCCGGATATGCAGCTCCCCGTCCGCCGCGGCCGGGCACACGGTGGGTGCCCCACGCCCATGTCCGGCTGAACGCACACAAGAAGGCAGCTGGGGACAGCGTCTGGGGATGTTGGCAGAGACTCACGGCCATGGAGCACAGGTAGGTCTTCTCCGTGGGCCGGGGGCCGCCGTCACTGATCCTGGTGGGTGGGGGCCGCTCCAGCACCCAGGCCAGCAGCCTGGTGCCTGGC
Organism: Kogia breviceps; assembly: GCF_026419965.1. Lineage (NCBI taxonomy): Eukaryota > Metazoa > Chordata > Mammalia > Artiodactyla > Physeteridae > Kogia > Kogia breviceps. The sequence goes on from NC_081326.1 coordinate 75,559,042, forward strand.
CAGCACCAGGCAGCTCACGGCCGCTCAGCCCCCAGGGCCCTCCACAACCGGAAGGCACGGCTGCGGGCAAAGGGTGGCCGTGAGGGCAGCGCGGAAACTCCGGCCTGGCCAGGCTGGGTCACAGCAGCGGGCCGCCGTGCCCAGGGCCTCAGGGGTCTGGAGTGGGGGCCAGGGGAGGAGGCCAGGCTGGGTCCTGAGCTGAACCCTGGCAGGACAGGTGGGTGGGGGGTGGATAAGAGCATATTGAGGTGGGGGAGGGGCCCGAGGGGCGGGGCCTGGACAGCAGTGTGGCCCGGGGGCTGTCACCCTCCATGGCTCCCAAGTACTGTCAGGACAAGTCCAGCTGGTGCCCAAAGCCATCACCCTCTGACCCCTGCTCCCTGACTTCCAGGACCCGCCTGCCTTCCCTCCTCTCCTGCCTCTGGCCTCCTCACCTGGCCTATTCTTGCTCAGCCTCTAGGGCTCGCCCTATAGACACTTCCTCCTGGAAGCCTGCCGTGACTGCTTCCTCTTAAGCCTGGGTTTGCTGGGGTCCAGCTCCCCTGGCACCAACCTGGGTCAACTTAGGGGCCTTCACTGGTGTGTGCAGAGCTTTTCAGTGTCCTTGTGCCCATTTTGCACATGAGGAAACTGAGGACTGGAGACAGGATGTGCTCTGATCAGGGCCCTGCCTCATAACCGGGAGATGGTGCAGGAGGTCAGGACTGCCTAGTCCCATGGCGTTTCTGCCTGGTGCGGGGGAAGTCCACTCAGGCCCTGCAAGACCGGGGGAGGCAGGGGGCACTGGGGCTCTCCAGTGTCAGTGGCCATGACGGCCCTCTTGTTTTCTGTGTTAGGTGTCTTTGGGCCTGAGTGCTGGGTGGAAGGGGCTGGAGGGGCAGGAGGGACCCTGGAATGATGGGGTGTGGGCGGGGAGGGCATAGTTGGGGGGTTTGATGAGCTGAAACCCCCAGCTTTCAGAGAGACCCCAGGGGGGCTGCCCTTGAGCGCTGGGGAGGCCACCCCAGTCCCATCTGACCCTGGCTGAGTGGGTTCAGAGGACTCTGGGAGATTCCAGAGTGAGGTCAGCACCAGCTAGAAGGAGTGGGGCCTTTGCAGTGAGAAGGGCCTGGACTCAAACTCCTGCTCTGCCCCGTGCTGGCTGGGCGACCTTGGCCAAGTCACTTCCCCTCTCGAGGGCAAAGCTGCCTCGACGGGCTTAGGTGAGATGGTTCCCCAGAAGCAAGGGTGCACAGAGGGCCAAGGCTTCTATTCTACTCCCCGTGGGCGTCTATCCCTCAGTCGGCACCTGTGTGCTGGGCACCGTCTCGGTCAGGCAACGTCCCAGGGTACTGAGCAGAGACAGAACCAGTAAGAATCCTGGGCGTGACCCCCCAGGGTTTGACCTGGGCAGCAAACACTGGTGCGTCAGACAGCAGCCCACGTGCGTAAAGCAGGGCGGGAGGGGGCACGGCAGGAGGATGCACCTGGGTGTCCTCGATTGTAAGCAGGGCAGTCGGAGGCCTCCACTGAGACGGGGGGTGCCTGCGGAGGCCTGGGAGCAGTGGGAGAGGCTGCAGCTCTGAGACGGAGGCCCGCGTGGTGCGTTCAGGGCCAGCGTGGGCAGCGTGGCGTGAGCAGCCCAGGGCAGGAGGACAGTGAGGTCGTGGGGCAACAACGTCACGAGTTGCTGGGTGCCGTAAAGGTTTTGGCTTTGACTTTGAATGACGTGGGGGCCACTGGAATGTTTGGAGTGGAGAAGAGACGCGATTCGACCTAGTTTTAAAGGACCACTCCGGCTGCTGGGACGGAGGGGCTGGGAACGGGCCAGGACACGCAGTGAGAGCTCGTTATGTCCTAACTAGGGTGGTGGTGTCGGCGGCTGGGGCAGATGGAGGCAGGTGGACCGCAGGGCTTCCCAGAGGATGGGCTGTGGGGTGGAGAAGAGAGCCAAGGTGACACCAAGAGCTTTGGCCTGAAGCTGGAGGATGAATCGCCACGTCTGACACAGGAGCTGGCGAGGCGAGCAGGTGCAGGGCAGGGTCAGGGGGTGGCCTGGACGTGGCAAGTGGATGCCCATTAGACATCCCCGTGCATCCGGCCAGGGCGAACATTCAGGAGGCGCCTGGGCTCAGGTGATATTTAAACCAGGGGGATGGAAGTGGCCACCAGGGCAGGGAGTGTAAGTGAAGATGGGGCCTGAGGCTCAGCCCTGTGGCCCCTGCGTTAAGAAGCCGGACAGGAGGAAGCAGCCAGGAGGCTGAGCAGGGGCGGCTGGGGTTAGGGAGGGAGGAGCCAGGCGAGGGTGGGCTCCGGAGCCAAGTCAGGAAAGTGTTCCCAGCCCAGAAATGAGCCCACGCAGACGTGGTCAGTTAATTCACAACAAAGGAGCCAAGAACATGCAATGGGGAAAGGACAGTCCCTTCAACAAATGGTGCTGGGAAAACCGGGCAGCCACGTACGAAAGAATGCAACTGGACCTCTATCTTAGAGCACACACAAAAATTAACTCGAAATGGATTAAAGACTTGAATATAAGACCTGAAACCATAAAACTCCTAGAAGAAAAGCTAGGTGGTAAGCTCCTGGACGTCAGTCTTGGCTATCGTCTTTTGGATCTGACACCAAACACAAAGGCAGCAAAAGCAAAAATCCACAAGCGGGACGACATCAATCTAAAAAGCTTCTGCACAGCAAAGGAAACCATCTACAAAATGAAAAGGCGACCTAGTGAATAGGAGAAAATATTTGCAAATCATATTTGTGAAAAGGGGTTACTATTCAAAAATACTTCAAACACACACACAACTCAATAGAAAAAGCAAACAAACAAAAACTCCCCACACAATCCGATTAAAAAATGGGCAGAGGATCTGAATAGACATTTTTCTAAGGAAGACATACAGCTGGCCAACAGGTACGTGAAAAGAAGCTCAACGCCGCTCACCATCAGGAAAATTCAAATCAAAAGCACAATGAGGTATCATCTCACACCTATTATCAGAACGGCAAGAAATAGCAAGGGTTGAGAAGGAGGTGGAGAAAAGGGAACCTTGTACACTGTTGGCGGGAATGTAAATTGGTGCAGCCACTGTGGAGAACAGCATGAAGATTCATCAAAATACTAAAAAGTGAACCACCACGTGATCCAGCAATCCCTCTTCTGGGAATTTATCTGAAAAATACGAAAACACTAACTTGAAAAGATATATGCACCCCCATGTGCATAGCAGCGTTATTTACAATTGCCAAGATATGGAAACAACCTAATTGCCCATCAGCAGATGAATGGATAAAGAAGATGTAGCATATACATATATATATATACTGGAATATTATTCAGCCATAAGAAAGAAGGAGATCTTGCCGTTTGAGACAACATCGATGGACCTTGAGGGCATTAGGTTTAGTGGAATAGGTCAGACAGAGGAAGATAAATACCACATGATCTTGCTTACATGTGGAATCCAAAATGAAAACAAATCCCAAACCAAACAAACAAAAGCTCAGCTCGTATCTACAGAGAACATGCTGGTGGTTTGCCAGAGGAGGAGTCAGAGGTAAGCGAAATGGTGAAGAGGGTCAAAAGGTACAGACTTCCAGGTGTAAAATAAGTAAGTCCTGGGGACGTAATGTACGCACGGCGACCATAGCTGTTAACGCTGTATTGTATATTTGCAACTTGCTAAGAGAATAGCTCACCACAAGGACAAAAAAATGTGTAACTATGAATGATGATGATTGTTAACTAGACTTACTGTGGTGATCCTTTCACCCCACTGCCCCTCCCCCAAAAAAAAGAAATAAGAAAGAGAAAGAGTTCCTAGGTGTGAGAGTGGCTGCCATGAATACACAGTGGAACCTGAAAGCATGTCAGAACGTGACAGAAGCCAACCTGGAAAGGCTACATACGGTATGATTCCAGCTCTCTGACATTCTGGAAAAGGGGAAACCATGTAGACAGTCAAAAGATCAGTGGTTGCCGGGGGTTTAGTGGGAGGGACGGATGAATAGGCAGAGCCCAGGGGGTTTGGGGCAGTGAAACTATTCCGTATGATGCTGTAACAGTGAAACTATTCCGTATGATGCTGTAACAGTGAAACTATTCCGTATGATGCTGTAACAGTGAAACTATTCCGTATGATGCTGTAACAGTGAAACTATTCCGTATGATGCTGTAACAGTGAAACTATTCCGTATGATGCTGTAACAGTGAAACTATTCCGTATGATGCTGTAACAGTGAATACTTGTTGCTCACCATACATTTGTCCAAATCCATAGAATGTACACCCCCAAGAGCGAACTGTAATGTAAACTACAGACTTCAGTTAATAATAATATATCAATATTGGCTCATCAATGGTAACAGACATACCACACTAAGGCAAGATGTTACCAAGAAAGGAGCCCGGCAGGGGAAGGAAGTAGATAGAACTTTGCACTTTCTGCTTAATTTTTCTGCAGACCTAAAACAGCTCCAAAAAAAGAAAAGTCTATTTAAAAAAAAATGGAAAAGCGACATACCGTGCAATACTAAAGAAAGGAAAACTGGTGTTACTAGATTTAGATTAGACTAGACAATCAAGATCTGAAAATCGACATTAATATCAGGCTGGTGACTAAAGGTCTCCAAAGACTACGTACAGCATATGATACTCTTTATATAAAATGATCGCAACGACAAATAAAATGTTTGTAAGAGTGTATGTTGAGATGCAATCACACGTCTAAAAAGAAAGCGAAAGAATGAAGACCCTTGGGGGATGGAAGCAGTGACAGCGGGCAGCCCTGTCCTTACACGTAGTTCAAAACTAGGGCCCTGGCTTTCGTACGGGTGACACAGCTTCACAAGCGTGCATTCGATTACTGAGGAGAATCCTCGCTCTAAGTAAAGAGAGAAGTTAAAGCCGGCCCCGCACAGAGCCGTGGGGGGTGAGTGTGAGAAACCCAGGGTTACTCCTCGTCCAGCTTTGAGGGCCGGTGCAGTAGAAGCAGTTGCCCAAGGGTGAAAGAGGACAAAGAGAAAACCAGGAAGCTGAGCAATGATTCTAAAAGTTATGTAGAAATGCGGAGGGCCAAGAATGGCCAGGACAGTCTTGCGGAAGGAGGAGGGGGAGGCCTTTCTGGATCAGGGGAGGTGAACTGATATTAAAGTTGTAGGAATGAGAGCCTTGGGTGTTGGCCTAGGCACAGACGAGTAGAGCAGTGCCGAGCGGGGAGAGTCCAAAGGCAGGTCCCTAGCACACAGCCCTTTAAAAAAAAAAAAATTATTTATTATTTTATATTTATTTTTGGTTGCGTTGGGTCTTCGTTGCTGCATGCGGGCTTTCTCTAGTTGTGGCTCGTGGGCTCAGTCGTTGTGGCTCGCAGTCTCCAGAGCAGGGGCTCAGTAGTTGTGGCGCACGGGCTTAGTTGCTCTGCAGCATGTGGGATCTTCCCGGACCAGGGCTCGAACCTGTGTTCCCCTGCATCGGCAGGTGGATTCTTAACCACTGCGCCACCAGGGAAGTCCCTCAGCACACAACCCTTGACTGCAGGAAGCCAGCACCCAGAGCTGCAGGAACAGGGTGGGGCACTCGATAAAGGATGCTGGACATTTAGAAGAAACTGGAGCCGGATCCACAGCTCCATGATGTGGGTGGTTGGAGGGCTGAGTGAGAAAGGCAAACTCTAGGATTTTTGTAAGGTAATGTCTGAGAATGCATGATGGAACTTGGAACTCCTTTTCATCAAAGGACCTAGTAAGGGGGCGAAAGGAAAGCTGCAAAGTGGAAGAAGATATTTAACATAAAATCAACTGAGACCTTGTATCCAGATTACTGCATATAAAGAATTCCTAGAAATCGATAAGAAAAAGAGGGGCAGCCCAACAGAAAAACGTGCAGGATACTCGAACAGGCCACACCAAAGACGCCGTTCCAACGGCCAGAAAGGGCACGAAAAGATGTACAGCCTCATTATTTAATCAGCAAAGTGAAAATTAACATGGAAATATGATGAACACTACCCACCAGACTGGCTGAAATGTTGATGGTTGACTAGAAAGTTGATGTTAAGTGCTTTTGAAGATGCAGAGCAACAGGAACCCTTAAAAAAACACTGTGGGAATGAGAGGTGGTTTAAGTACTTTAGAAACATTTTGCATCACATGTTAGTGTTGGTGCCACGCCGACACTACGGAAATTGAATGCAGATGTGCCTCAGAGCACACGTATGACCAAGTTCACAGCAGCGTTAACCACAGACCTAAACCCAAATGTCCACCCATAGCGAGAAGGGTAACTGGTGTTCATAGCATGGGATACTACCCAGCAACCAAAATGAATGCACTCCAACTATATGTAACACATTGGGAGGAGGCTTAAGCACAAGATGTTGAGGGAAAAAGCCAGATAACAAAAGAATACTGGAAGGGCTCACATCACACAATTCTGTTTCTATTTTAGGACACGCCACCATTAGTTCATGAGCTACTAAGAAAGAAAAGTTATCCAAGGTGGGAGTCTAATAGGGGCCCCACCAAAAAGGTTGGACCCCATGGGCTGTGTGTACAGTGTAAGTGTGATAAAGCAAAACAAAAGGACATGAACCCCTGCCTTGCGGAAAGGACAGCAAGAAAACCCGTTCTCACTCAGCACACTGTGGGGAAGGAGGACGGTGCTCCGAGAATCCAAAGCACAAAACCTACTTTGGGGTCTGAATCTCACCACCCTTGTGTCCCCCACCAAACACCCTCCAGCAGAGACTTTTAAAATGGATGTGGTCTCAGGATGAGAGTACCGCCAGGTGACTGAGAGCGCTACATCAATCCAGGTGTAAGGCACCATCGATGTAAAATGTGCTCCGACTTCATAGACGCTGACGTGTGAAAAATGTGCTTCTTAGAACGGAGGAAATAAGATATAAATTCCAATACAGATAAAACTGAGCTGTAGACCTGGGCAGCCAAGGACAGCGCTGGCTGCCTGGGTCCCCGCCACCTCCCCACCCCCGGCACCTCTCAAAATTTCCTTGAGAAGCAACACAGCAAGAAGAAGAGAAAAGTAAAACCACACCATGTGACCTCAGAGAACATCCAGACTTCAACACAGTATAAGCAGAAGAGAACTATGCCAGCCCCGGCCCGCCGTCGCTCTCACTCCCACCCCACCCCTGCTCCACCGTGAGGCTCTGTAGCAGATAAAAGGAGGATGAGAGAAGCTATGGAGAGGAGAGGAGACAGGACCTGGCAACAGGGCTCAGAGTTGATCTAAATCACCTTCAGGAAGACAAGGTCCATCTTAAGTCTGAAAATATGAAACAATAGAGAAGAAAGACACCAACTAAACCAGAGCACAGGCCACAGGAAAGGGACTGAAAAGACTGTTCATTTGAAGGGCAGCCTTCAACACACGCAGCTTTGGGGAGAAAAAAAGGGCAAAAAAGAAAGAAGTACCCTTTGAAATTGGTTGGTGAAAGGTAAAGGCACAAAAAGGAAAAATTTAAGGTCCTACAAGAGAAAAAGGACCCGCCAAACTGGAGGATACATAACCCTTTCAGCTACCACCAAAACTAAAAATCTGCTAAGTTACCTGGACTTTGGTATACTGACAGAAGAGGGTGCCATTGAACTTGAAATTCTACAAAACACTCTAATAGTGTTGTATATAAACAGGAGAAAAATTAATAGATCCACAGAGTTACTGCAAAAACCCCTGGAAAACAAAAGCACACATCCAGTGAGAAAATCCCTCCCCTGAGAAACAACCATGATTCAGATAAAAGTGTAAGACAACACCCCACATGCAGGCCAATGTACCCCACAAGCAAGCCTTTAAAGATATGAAAAACCACCTTGAATTATAAATTCAAAAAGGACCAAAAAAAAAAAGCCTCTAATAAGAAAGGAAAAGAGAGTTGATTGAATTCAGAAGTGAAATAAAGAATTCAAGGTGCTCAAGAGAGAGAAGACTCCAATGAAAATTAGAAAGGGGCATTGAGGAAAAGTAGAAAGACCACCAAGAGAATAAAGATGAATTTAAGAGAAGTAAAAAGGGTCACAGAGAAAGTAGGAGAAATGGAAGACAGGTAAGGAAAGACTAGCATTTGAATTACTGGAGTCTCTGAAGAAGAAAAACAACAATGGAACAGAACTGATATTTAAAACTATAACCAAGAGAGAAATAGGTGAGGGAGATTAAGAGGTACAAAGTCCAGTCACAAAATCAATAAATCACAGGGATGAAATATACAGTGTTGGGAATATAGTCAATAATAATGTCGTATTTTTGTGTGGTGACAGATGGTAACTAGACTTCTCATGGTGATCATTTTGAAATGTATAGAAATATAGAATCACTATGTTGTGCACTAGGAACTAACCAAGTGTTGCAGGTCAATTATACTTCAAAACAAACAAACAAACAAACAAACTCATAGAAAGAGAGACCAGATTTGCGGCTACCAGAGGTGGGGGTTGGGGGAGGGGGAATTAGATGGAGGTGGTCAAAAGGTGCAAACTTTCAGTCATAAGATAAAGAAGTACCAGGGATGTAACGCACACCATGATTAATAGAATGAACGCTGCTGCATGTTATATATGAAACTTGTTAAGAGAGTGAATCCTGAGTTCTCATCACAAGGAAGAAAAATTTTTTTTCTTTTATTTTGTATCCATATGCCATGGTGAACACTCACTAAACTTACTGTGGTCATCATTTCATGATCTATGTAAGTCAAATCATTATGCTGTACACCTGAAACTTATCCAGTGCTGTGTGTCCAATTATGTCTCAATAAAACTGGAAGAAAAAAAATGACAACCTAGAGAACTTTCCAGAAACAATAACAACAAAAGACTTAAATCTACATATTCAAAAGACTCACCGGGTACCTGGGAAAATTAACACAGAATGATCAACTCTGAGACATTTCTTAGTAAAATTGTTACATTTCAAAGATAAAGAAAAAAGTTCCAACGTCTCCAGCCAAAAAGATCAAATAACTTACAAAGGCAAAAATAAAATATTTTTTTTTGGTTTCATCAGACTTTTCAAAAACAAAGCAAGGCAACAATTGAGCAGCATTAGAAGAATACTTAGAGACTTCCCTGGCAGTCCAGTGGTTAACAGTCTGGGCTCCCAATGCAGGGGACGCGGGTTTAATCCCTGGTCTGGGAAGTAAGATCCCACATGCAGCATGGCATGGCCAAAACCAAAAACAAAACAAAAAACAACAATAAAAAATCTTAATAAAAGAAAGTGTGAACCAAGGCTTTTATAGCCAGCCTAGCCGCCCTTCATAAAAGAACCTAGGGTGTTCTGAATCCATGAGCCTTCTTGAGGAACCTGTCAGAGGATGAGCTTCGTCAAGCTAAGAGATGACTAGAAATCTTTGGCAATGGGACTTAGGGTGGGTGTGTGAACTCACTAAAGGCAAATGTGAGGAGGAAGGTGGATGACCAAGTTGCAAATTTTGAAGTGTGCAAATGAAAACACAGAAGGAGAAGCGACGAATAACCTCGCTGGCTGTTACATGGGCAGTGGGTGGGGGTTTAAGGATGTCGATAAAAATGGGTAAACCAGATAGTAAAAGGTTAAATAAGAAAACAAGGGACTAAGGGCATTAAAATAGGTTAGGAGTACAAACGTAGCAACGAGTACAAAAACACAACCCTTCCTAAATTAGAAAAACAACTAAAGCTCAAAGAGTACACATCTCGGGCTTCCCTGGTGGCGCAGTGGTTGAGAGTCCGCCTGCCGATGCAGGGGACACGGGTTCGTGCCCCGGTCCGGGAAGATCCCACGTGCCGCGGAGCGGCTGGGCCCGTGAGCCGTGGCCGCTGAGCCTGCGCGTCCGGAGCCTGTGCTCTGCAACCGGAGAGGCCACAGCAGTGAGAGGCCCGCATATCACAAAAAAAAAAAAAAAAAAAAAGAGTACACATCTCATAGAGAAAAAACAGCAAATAAAACACACGCAATTACAAAATATTATGACAGAGCTGAGATGCAGCATATCAGTCATATCAATAAATGTGAATGGACTTAACTCACCTATTAAAATAAAAAGGTTTTCAATTTGGAAAATCCCTCTACCCCCTGCCCCATCCTGGCAGGCCCTCAGCGCCCACTCCCCCACGGTCCCCAGCTTGGCCCCGCGCTCCTGGACGGCGGCGAGCAGCATGTCGGCGGCCGCCTGCACGCGGAAGCGGCTGGTGGAGCCCAGGCTGTCGACAGCCGTCCGGGTGAGGTCGGTCAGTTCTGCCATCGTGAGATGCTTCATGATCTCCTGTAGCAGCGGGATGGAGGCGGCTGTCACCATGGTCACCTGTGCTGGGCACCCACCTCCCCGCCTCCACTCTTAGCCCTTCTCACTTGCTCCAGGCTCCCCAAGAGCATGGACTTGAGGATATGGGGAGGGGGAAAGGTAAGCTGTGATGAAGTGAGAGAGTGGCAGGGACATATACACACTACCAAACGTAAATTAGATAGCTAGTGGGAAGCTGCCACATAGCACAGGGAGATCAGCTCTGTGCTCTGTGACCACCTAGAGGGGTGGGATAGGGAGGGTGGGAGGGAGGGTGACGCAAGAGGGAAGAGATATGGGAACATATGTATACGTATAACTGATTTACTTTGTTGTAAAGCAGAAACTAACACACTATTGTAAAACAGTTATACTCCAATAAAGACGTTAAAAAAAAAGATTACATTTAAAATTGTTTGCTAAGAAGTTAAATTTTGGTTAAAGTTCTAGTATTTAGAATGTTTTTGAAGACATTCAACTTGAAATGGTAGTTAGACTCTCAGAATCCCAGAATACTACAATCTCAGGATTGGTAAATACATTTGACGTAACTTATTTTAACCCAGAGCACGAATAAATGGGAGATGGAAGTGGCAGTGATGGTGGTGGTTCTGTGGTGGTGATGGTGGTGGTGACGGTGGTGCTGTGGTGATGGTGGTGGGGGTGGTCATGATGGTGGGGGTGGTGCTGGTGCTGGTGGTGAAGGTGGAATGTATACGAGACCACATGGGGAACAAGACCAGGACAGCCTTGGGACCAGAACCCAGGTCTATTCTCCATCCACACCTTCCCAGAACTACCATCCCTTGACTAGCAGCCCCCCCATCCTCCCCCCTTCTGTGCTCTGTCCGTCACTGCCTCTTGTCCAAGGAGAGCCAGAGCTGAACACCCACTCCCTGTGTGCAGGGACCATGCAGAATGGGGCAGACTCTGCCCTTCTCAGGTCCTGGACCCAAGTTCCTAGTCACTCGGCCCACCTGCGAGCCCAGGTGCTCCAGGGCCCCTTAACTGCTGGCCCCCAGGGAAGCCTTCCTTCCCCCCAGCCCCGTCTTTGCCCGCAGCCCAGGTCCTCCGGCATAAACTGAAGCCATGCCACGTTTCCCCATTCTGGCCCTGGACGATTGATGTGTTGGCCCCAGGACTTTACATTTTTCTGTACTAAACATTTTCTGATTGACTTCAGCAGGCTGACAGCCCACTGCAGCCACAGAGAGCACGGGTTTGGGAGTCAAACAGGGCTGGATTCAAAACCCACTGGGCGGGCTTCCCTGGTGGCGCAGTGGTTGGGAGTCCGCCTGCCGATGCAGGGGACGCGGGTTCGTGCCCCGGTCCGGGAAGATCCCACGTGCCGCGGAGAGTCTGGGCCCGTGAGCCGTGGCCGCTGAGCCTGCGCGTCCGGAGCCTGTGCTCCGCAACGGGAGAGGCCACAACAGTGAGAGGCCCACATACCACAAAAAACAAAACAAAACAAAACAAACCCAAAAAAACCCACTGGGCACCTACTGGCCAGAAGTGCTGCCACTTTTTCATCATTTGCTTCAACTCGGTTCCACCTAATGGGTGTTTACTGAAGCCTGGCTCTACCACCAGGGCCTGTGCGGGGCCCAGACAAGACCCCACTTCTGGCCTGGGGAGACTGTTGAACCCATGACTCATTAGTCATGGGTTCAACAGCAAGAAGGGGCCAGCTCAAGTCACCATAGTGGAGACAGCGTGAACCGACCACTCAGGACCCGAGGCTCCACTCCGGCCAACGCCAGCATCAAGCCCACGCCCTGTGCCCCAGTCTCACTCACCTTCAGAAAAGGCACAAGGCACGTTGATACAGACGGTCACAGAGACATGGGATTTCACTGGGATGGTGAAAGGGTTGCCAGGGAACTGCTGGGCCCCCCAAGCCATGGACCGAGGAGGGTCTGGCCACGGGAGATCAGATGACAGAAGAAAGGGGGAGACCCCATATGCCTTGGAAGACGGAGGGTTTGGCTTGCAGAGGATGATGAGAGGCCTCTGGGAAAATGAGGAAGGCGGGGCTATATCTGCAGAGGGTCATCCTGCAAAATCAATCTCAATGGGAAGGACATCGTATGGTGCCTCAGAGGACACCTACCATGGGAGCCACCCTGCCAGCGCCGTTTATTAGGAGCTCCCGGTGGCTGCAACCTCATCGGTACCACTCTGCCCATTTCACAGAGGAAGACTGAGGCTCAGACAGCAGGGGTTTGTTCGAGGTCGCACAGACACGAGAGACAGAGCTGGGACTCAAGCCTCACCCCAGAGTCTATCTCAAGCCCCTCCTCCAATTCCCCCTCCCCCAACTCCCCCTTCCCAGGCCAGGGGCCCCGGGTTCTCCAAAGCTCTCAGTTAATCCCCAGAGATGCAGCGAGATCCTGGCCTCGGTTTTAATACTCACACCCTGGCCCCAGCGGGAGCCCCGTCAGAGGGGCGGTGGTTGGGGGTTAGAGCAGAGCATGGCCACGCCCCCCCACCCGACCTGCCCAGGATTCTAGGGGCTTTGACCTTGATGACTTGGGAGCTGCCGGGCTGGAAGACGCAGACTTCGAGAGCGCCTTCTCCCGGGGGCTGGGGGGAGCGGCCTTCTGGTCCCTGCTGCTCCAGAATGGGGCTCCATCGGCTCCGGACTGGGAAAGCTGCTTGGGGGACGGTGCTTGCACCTGCGAGGCTCCCCCTGCTGGCCGGGGCCGGCAAGGGTGGGCCTGGGGTCTAGGTTGGGCCCCGCAGGAGGTAGGGCAGTATCATCTGAAATCAGGGTCATGCCTGTGTCCAAGTTTGGGGTTGGGAGTCAGTGGGTCTGGGGGTCAGGACAAGGCCATTACTGGGCTTCTGGCTGAAGTTAGAGGGTAGGTCTGGGGGAGATCTGGGTTGAGTGGAGCTCAGGAGTGCTGGTGTGGGTTCGGCTGAGGCTGTGGGTAGGGGTGGGAGTGGGTCCGCTGTGGTGGTCCTCAAAGGCGCTCACCTCTGTGGCGCATAAGGAGCTTGTAGAGGTGGCCCGCCCCTTCCAGGCTGGAGCACTGGGTGGCCTTGTCTGGGTCCTGGCACAGAATCCCCAGCATGCCCACCGGCTGCCCAGTCCGTTTGAAGTCCTCTTTTGGCTGTGGTGAGAGTGCAGCGGAACCACTGATGCAGACCCTCACCCTGCCACGGCCAGTGTCAGCAAGGATCCCCTCAGATTGTGTGCCAGGGCTGGGATTCGGGTCTGGGCAAGATGTAAGGGGGGGCCAAGAAGCTCAGAAATCAAGAGAAATACTATTTTAATGTAATATATATAAAAATCAAAATGAATGTAAAAGATCCATCAGGAACAAAGTTGCAAAACTGGAAATAAAGACAGGATCTGAGCCTGCACGGCCATGACCTTGCCGCACTCACCTCACCCTAATCCCGGCCCTGGTTCCAATAAAACTTTATTCACAGCAACAGGTGGTCAGGCCACGGGGCATAGTTTGCTGATTTAATGGTTTAAGACATCCCACTAAAATATTTATCTTGCTTGCAGAGTGTTTTGGCGCCTCCACAAATCTTGTGCCCGAGGCAATGCCTGACTTGCCTCTCCCAGACCCAGTCCTGTGTTGCAGAAGTTGATTTTGAGTAAACTGAAGACACTTTGAACCCCTGGAGAGGAACCCTCCTCATCAAAGCAATGCTGGAGGGAGGTCTGTGCATTTCGAGCTTTGCTCCCCATCTGCGCGCCTGCCCGTCCACCTTCATTAGAAAGGCACGCCCACCAGGCACCAGGCTGAGGAACTAATTTCCTCATCTCTCCGGTGAGTCTCCGGAGGAATTGATGCTGATTTTGGTTGATAAACGTAGAACCACTCACTACCTGAGCACGTGCTGATGTTCATTCAACCCAAGTGCGTTAGTGACAGATGGCGGTTAGGCTGTGATCCGTGAAACGATGGCGATGGTGTTGGACGCGGGTGAGGGATGGTGGCTGCTCCACGCAGAGCTGCCAAAAGCCTAGTCTGGGCAGGGCTGCACACTTCATGAGCCCTCTCAGGGTCCCCCACCCCCATCTGATTCCCACTGTATCCCTCCGAGGAGGACTCGTTTCCTCCCATTTCCCTGAGGAACAGGCTCAGGGTGGAGAACCTGCCTGAGGCTTCAAGGTGCTTTGGCAAGAGCCCAGTCTCCTGAGTCAGGGGTCAGGGCGCCTGGCTTCAGCTTCCAGCTGGGACGCCTTGAGCAGGGGTCCCCAACCCCCAACCCAGCCTGTTTCCTTGTGTGTAAAAAGGGGGATTACTTGGCCGGGCCACAGGGGACTCGGGGATCCAGCCTGTCCTGGTGGCAGGGACCCCGTGCGCCTTGGCAGGCTCTGGGAGAAGAGTGGCTTGGCTAGGGCAGCAGAGGGGGTGTGGATGTGGCGCCAGAGGGCCAGGTACTCAGTCCAGGTAGAGGTTGTGGCTCAGGAATTTGAGGAGGGCCATGCAGCCGTGTACACCCCGCTGCCGCTCTGCGTGCCTTCTCTGACGCCAGCCAGACGTACATGTGCTGCAGATGGGTGGGGGCAGGGAGGGGTGCTGCAGCCTGGGACCCTGGCTCCGGGCAGGCTCCGCCCCCAGCTCAGGCCGAGCCCACCACCGGCCCAGACCACACCCCTGGGTTCAGGCCCCACCCACCCTTGACCCAGGCTCCACCCATCAGCCCAGATCACACTTATCGTCAGCCTAGGCCACACCCCTCGGCTCAGCCATTTCCTTGGCTCAGGCTCAGCCCACCCTGGTCCCAGGCTCCGCCCACCGGCCTAAGCCACACCCACTGAAGACCAGACCACATCCTCAGTTCAGGCCCCTCCCACTCCCCCGCTGACGCTCAGGCCCCAAAATGGCCACCACTCCCCCGTCCAGCCTTCCTTGTCCCATTTCACAGCCTCACAGCTAATCTCTCTGCTCCGGGCAGCCCCACCCCAAGAGAAGGAATCATTTCTTTCTTTTGTAGCTGACACGCCCCTCCTGCTCAAGGCCCTTTGAAGCTCTTGGTTCTTAACCTGTTTGCCCCACAATGCACCTCTTTGCAGAGCAATGCTTTTCTGTGCACACCATAAAGGCACAGAATTACAAAGGAATACAAAGGCATGTTGAAACAGTTGTGCTGAACACTTTAAGCCACATTTGAGCCTCTTCGTTCAGGGGATG
This sequence comes from Kogia breviceps, assembly GCF_026419965.1. Taxonomy (NCBI): domain Eukaryota; kingdom Metazoa; phylum Chordata; class Mammalia; order Artiodactyla; family Physeteridae; genus Kogia; species Kogia breviceps. The sequence continues at coordinate 75,574,463 of NC_081326.1, forward strand.
TATGATTAGAGTTAGTGATTCTGACGTTGGATGAGGTTAAAGTGTTGGGAGATTCTGTGACTCGGTCACGTCCTGTGACAGCCACCGTGCCTCTGTTGGTGGCAGACAGCCACTGCTGGCACTGCTGCGGTCTGTTGCCAACACCCCCAGGGAGGGGCATGCTACTTTGAAGCTCGAGGTGAGGGAAAACGCAGATGGTGTTTCCTCCTGGCCGTGCTCATACACCCCGACTTCCTTCCGTGCGTCCCAGGTCGGGAGCCCCTGCTGCAGCGGCTCCCTTCACCTCCACAGGGTCGCCAAGCCTGAGGCGGCCTGGCCCCTGCTGACCTAACCTCACCCTGACCCACTGCCCGCTGCCTCCGCTCTGTCCCCAGGCTCCAGCCACGCAGCCCTCCCTCCATTCTGGCTCAGCTTTGCCCCCGGGTGCCCTCTGCTGGAGGGCCCTCCTGCCCCTGCTCTCCCCTCCCCTCCCACCCACCGGCCCTCTCAGTCCTCACTCAGGAGGAGGCCCGCTGGCTCTAACCTCCACCCTCCCAGCAGAGGCAGCCTCCCCTGACTGGGCCTCCCCCGACCCTGGACTGTCCTTTTCTATTGGCTGGTCCCCCTCGTATCAGGGAGGGACTCGCAGAGGGCAGTGACAGAATGGGTGCGCTTGTGAGACCCCTCGCAGCCGGGGACCTGCTGCAGGCGAGGTTCTCTCAGGCGGAAGGAGGGCAGGTCCCGCCAGGGCCATGTTTCCTCATCAACTCCCTTTAGTGTGACATTCACGGCCCACTGGCCACCAGGCTGCACCTGCTGCACCGCCCCCCCCGCAACTTGTCCCAAAACTACTGTGATCCCTCGCGATGGACAACCCTCGAGGCTCTGTGTTCCTGGACGACTCCCCACCCCAGGTTCAGGCCCTGCCTCCTCTGTCCACCCTCTGCCTCGCCTGTGCCACACCCGCACTGCTCCCACGGCCCTCGCCGACAGCAGGAAGTGCAGCTCGTCGGCCGTGGGGTTCTGCAGGATGAAGCTCTGCTGCATCTGGTCCAGGGCCTCCGAGGTCTTGTTGCAGAGGGTCTGTGCAGGGACGTGGAGCGGCTCAGGTGGCGGCCAAGCCCCGGTGGGATGAAGGGAGGCCTGAGGCCTCCTGAGGGGCCTGCGTGCACTGGCCTCTCCGTGCCAGTGGTGCCCACTTCCTGCACACTCCCAGGCCGGGCTGCACACCCGCGGGCTCACACCATGCCCAGGAAGGGCCCCCCATGATCCCCATTGGGCAGCTGGGGAAAGTGGGCAGGGGTGGTCTGGACCTGCCCCAGGGCACAGGTTTCTCAGCGGCCCAGGGAAGTTCACTTCCAAGTTCACGGGCGTGCAGCCCGCACAAGACCTGGCTCAGAAGGCTCCGTGCGCTCAATTTAATGCCCTGCTGTCGCCATCTTGCAATTCTCAAAAAGTTTTAAACAAAGGCCCACATTTTCATTTTGCACGGGTCCCGATTCCTGGGTCTCATACAGGAGACCCCCCCCCCCCACCCCAGTCTTTGCTGCTTGGCTAGCCAGGGCAGTTCAGGGAAGGAGGGGCCCCAGGGAGTGCTCGCTGGAGCAGAGACCTGGGGTGCTGGCCATCAATTCCCTGCGGGCCCCGGGCAGCTCACTTCAGCTTCCTGAGCCCACCTTTGCCACCTCAGTTACCCTGTCTCTTGAGAACTGGGCTGGAGCCAGCCCCCTGCCAGCGGGGAGGTGGACACGGGGTGCACAGGAGCAGGTCCCACGGCCCAGTGCCTGGGTTCCGGCTACACTCCCTGGGGGAGCCAGCCGTGAGGTCGTCATCTGGTCACTGGGGCACCCTGGACTCCCGCAGGGTTGGGGTGTAGGCAGACGACAGCCTTCTGGAGGGCAGCTGCAGTGGTGTTGCCCTGGGTCCGGGGGGGCCCTCACTCTCGCTCTACACCCAAGCTGCTTATCCGTCCAGTTCCAGCCTGGACTCAGCGTGGGGGTGTGGCATGAAAGCAGGGCCCAGAGGGCAGGGTGGGGTTCAACCCTGATTCTCCCTCCAGACACCCCCATTTCTCTGAGCTGGTTTCCTGGCTCTCTGGACGGGTGGCTGCTGGGAAGGTGAGCTAACGCACATGCTGGGCCTGGCACACAGCAGGTGCTCAGTTAACACTGGCTCCCTGCCCTTTGCAGTGGACTCAAAGTGGGCGCCGGGCCAGAGTGGGGCCGGGCGAGACGGCACGCGCCCCCTGGTGGCGGCTGCCCGCAATGGCAGGCGTCTCCCCGCAGTTCGGCTTCCCTTTAACAGAACTCGGGAAGGGATGGGCTTCTGGCCAGAGGGTAGAGCGCGTATCAGAGCTCCTTCCTCCCGCCACTAGGGCGGGCCGGACCAGACCAGCTGCCGTAGCTGCATAGGTGACGCTGAGCTGCATGCTCTCAGTGCCGGTAGGGAGGAAGAGAGGCCACGTATACTCCTATTTACAGGAGTAAACACGTGCAACAAGGAGTAAACACGTGCAACAAGTGTCTCCTTTCCCTCCGAGTGTCAAGACCGTTAGCTCTAGGATTATCATCTCCATTTTACAGGCGGACAAACGAAGGCTCAGAGCAGTTAAGAAACACACCCAGGGTCCCCCCAGGCAAGGGCTGTGGGGGGGGGGTTCAGGGGCCCTGCCCGTCCAGCCCGCCCCTCCCAAGCCGAGTGCAGCAGGCGGAGCTGGACACCCTTCCCGAGGAGCCCTCTCCAAGGGGGGCAGGCTCCAGGTTCGCACCTGTGTGTCGGGCGGCTCCAGAAAGAGGCAGGTGTGTTTCTCCAGGACTTCCAGCTGCGGCAGGGACAGCACGCTGCAGAGGCTGATGGACGGAAGCCGAGATCTCTTCTCCAAGGCCAGGGGCGGCCTCATCTTACTGTGTGGAGGCCAAGGCGGGGAGGGCGGGGCCTGGGGGCCGCCGCTGGTGAGAACGGACGCGAGTCGGCAGCCCCAGCAGCAGCGGCCCCTCTTGGGAGCCAGTCCCTCCTGTTTGCCCATAGGCTCGTGTGCACACTTGTGCCTCCCGGCCTTTTGCCCCCAGGGCTGTGTTGACCTCGGGGCAGGATTTGTGAGGGACGCCGGGCCTGGCTGGGAGCAGGGGCTTGAGAAGCCCTCAGCCCAGCTCTCTTGACTGGGCAGGCTGGTCTCGCCCGAGCCCTGCTTACACCTTTGGGACCTTAGCAGTTCTGTTTTGGCAAATGATGCCAAACTTTCACTCTGAGATCTGAATGAGTAATAATACCGTTTATTGAGTGCCTCCTGTGTGCCAGGGCACCTGTTTTACCATGGGTAGGGCTGCAGGACCTTCCCACGGCTTCTTGAGACCCTCCCCTGACTCTACCTTCCCTCTAGGCAGCCTGCCTCTCTCCTCCCCCTAATCCCCCAGCCCCTAGAAGGGTGGGTCTGCACTGACCTCCCAGCTCTCTCCACACCCCCTCGAGTCCAGCCAATCAGGTTGTCACCCTGAACACCCCCTGGTCTGCCTAGTGGATGCGAGGCCTGGTCTTGGGTGGCCATCAGTATCTTTGGTGAATTGACCAGCCCCTCCTCAGAACTCATTCCCCTGCTCCCTGACTCATCTTCTCCCCCTCCCTCTATGTCCCCTGTGCTTCAGCTCTGACCCTTTTCTCGCCCTCTCAGCCCCTGGGGCCCCAGCCCATGCCTTGGTCCACTTCTCCTTTCCATCCCTGGCCTTAAATGCCATCTGGATGCCGACGGCCCCAACCTGGGCCTGCAGTCCGGGCCTCACCTGGACTCCACACTCACCGCCCGCTGCGTGGTGCCATCAACTCACCATCGACTCAAAGGACAGACATCTTTCTCAAATGGAATCCCCACGAAGGCCCCACGTTGCTCAGCCAAGAGCCAATGTCCCTGCAGTGGCCTGTATGACCTTCCCTGTGACCCCTGGGACCTCACCTGTACCCGCCCCTCACTGACTCCACTCCAGCCACTCTGGCCCTTTGCTAGTCCTACAGCACCCAGCTGTGCTCCAGCCTCAGGGCCTTTGCGCTTGCCTTCCCCTTGGCCGGGTACCCGCAGGGCTCACTCTCTCACCTTTCAGGTCTTTGTTCAGAGTCTCCTTCTTACAGAAGCCTCAGGGTGCTGGGCGCCCCGGGGTCACTCAGTCAATCAATCCTCAGTCAACCAACTTTCGACTCAGCGCTGAGCCTCAGGTCGTTCTCAACCCCATGAGGGTTTTACATTCCCTCCCTGTCTCATCACCCCCACCTCATTTTTCTCCATTATTCTCATCAGCCCTTGATACGTGCGGTCTGCTCCTTCTGTGCCCCGTCCGCAGCTGTCAGCTCTCAGAGAACAGGGACCTTCCCTGCTGGCTCACAGCCGGGTCCCCAGAGCTCAGAACAGTGCCTAAACGTTGTAGTTGCTCAGCAGTTATTCGTGGAGTGAATGACAGAGGGATCTGGGGCTTGGAGTCGTGAAGTACCTGGGCTACCTGCTCTGGGGAAGGCCCACCCAGCTCCACCTGCCACCCTGCCCAGTGCAGTGTGGGGCCCTCTGCAGTCTGAGAACAGGCAGCTCTGAAGTCCCTGGACTCCACTCCCTTGTCAGATTCACCCCGTCCTGGCCAGGGTGGGGAGGCTGGTACAGCCTCACCCCACCTGTAGCTTCACCGCTAAATCAGGACCCACCTTTGGCCCTGGGATTCCCTCTGGACTCTAGCTTCTCTCCTTTCCCTGGGACGTTGGCTGGAGTCTAGACTCAGTTTCCCTTTGGAATTCCTTGCCCAACTGCTAGAGCCTGCTCTAGACTCTGCCTGTGGCTGGGGTCTTACCATGAATGACTGCTCTGACCTTGAGTGTCTGGGTGGGTCAGCTCACTCTGGAGAGTGACTGGGCCCCAGTGGCTCTGGCCTCCATAAGCTGCCCTCCCGCTGCCTACTGTGGCCTGCACTGGCTCAGGTCTCTAGCCCTGCCCAGTAGGGTGTTGCTGTCTGATCTCTCCCCACTCCCTGTCCTGCTGGTACCAAGCCTGAGCTGTGAGGCTGCTGTTTGATGCTGAGCAAGGTCCTGTGTGGGGCTGGGGAGCCTACCAGAGGCTGGAGATGATGTGGATGGCCTGTTGGCGGGTCACCGTGCACAGCGTGTCCTGGGGCTCCTTCTCCATCAGAAGCTGGAAATCCCAGGTGAAGGCTGAGTCAACTCACACCTGGGCCTATCCCACTTCCGCCACCAAGTCTCAACCCTGCCTGAAGACCTTGTTGCCCAGCGCCCCTGTAACCCACAGGATTATGCTCTAGATCCTCACCTACCCAGGGGGGTCTCTGTGGCCTGGGCCCCACTTAGACAACTAGAGCGTAGACTTTAGAATCAGACAAGTCATGTCTGAATCCTGGCTACGCCCATACGAGTTGCATGACCTTGGGCAAGTCTCCAAACTGCTCTGAGCTTCTTTTATTCACAGGTAACGTGATGTTGTTGCCCTTGTGTTACACGTGAAGCAAGGAATGAGAAGCAGAGTGTCTGAGTCACAGCAGGGGCTCAGTAAATGAGAACTGTTATTATTTTTATGATCACTATATAATTGTCCATCACTTGTGTGTTTCGTCCACTACCCCAGGGGTTCTGTGAGGCCAAAATCTCTAGTAACTAGTGGTGTGAGCTAGGTCGGTATTAGCAGAATGGATGGTGCTGGCCTTTCTGGGTCTCAGCCACATCAGCTGTGCAGTGGACGTACTGGCCAGCTCAGGGTCCCTGTAGGAACCGGGTCATGTGGGGGCCATGGAGGTGCTTCCAGGTGAGGAAGCCTGTGAGGGGCTTGTACATGCTCTAGAAGTCCGATCGGCCCAAGCTTTTCCAGTGGGTGCCTCTCACGAATGCTGCTGCTTTGAGGGAGGCGCCCCCTCTGTCCCGGGAAGCCTTTCCTCTGCCCTAGGACCTTGCCCTCACCATCAGACCCTCAAAGAGCTCAGAGACCTGGGAGAGCTCGTAGCTTTGGGCGCCCTCGTTGCGGCTGACAGCCCCCACCAGCGTGAGGATGGCCGTGGGGAAGCTCTGCTTCAGGGTTTCGCCCTGGCCAGGGGTCAGGTGGTGGGGCCAGGGGGCGGGGTCAGGGAGTGGGAACCCCAGAGGGGCAGGAGAGCCGCAGTCACATGTGACAGCAGGGCCTCCGCTCAAGGGGGCTCAGCAGAGACCTCCAGCCCTGGGGCCGCATAGATGGGTTTTTTTTTTGAGGCGGGAACTGGTGATTTTGTTTACCAATGAGAATGCGTTGGTGATGCTTAAGCATCAGGAGGTGCCTGTGAGAAGCTCAGTGTCTAGCTTCTTGTGATGTGTGGCCACCCCAGGCCCAAAGGCCTCAAGTGTGCTGTGGTCTCACAGGGCTGCGTAGCCCCTCAGAGCTGCCAGGGCGGAAGCCCCTGGTGCAGGGCGTAGAGTCAGGGGACCGTCCTCGCAGGCTGTGACGGACAGTCACCCGGACTTCCAGTTCCCCCGGGTGAGAACCCAGGGTTTGCTTTAAGGGGGGCGGTGGAGGGAGGGGGTTCTCACGAAAGCCCATGAAGCCTTAGGTGGGAACGATGGAGTAGGTGCCCAGGGTGGGGTGGGGAGTGGGGAGGTGGGCTTCAAGGCCCTGGAAGGTCTGGAATTCTCAGACCCCGGTTCTGGCGGGCTCCGGGGGCCGCGGGGGGGGGGGGTCACACCCAGGGGCGGTAGTGGAAGAAGAAAATCACCCGTGACGAGATGTTGTCCACCCAGGGGAGGAGGTGGGCCCTGGCCTTGTCCGCCGTCCGGCCATAGCCAGGAGGGCGGTGCTGCTCGCCCGCCTCCACCACAGGGCCTCCGAATGCTGGGCACAGGTGGGGTGGGGAAGGGGCAGGGCAGGTGGTCAGGGCCCTGCTGACCCTTCCTCTGGGGGAGCGGCGACAGGAGGTGCCCCAGACCCTAGCAGGGTCCTGGAGGCAGGGTGTTCTGAGGGGTGATGGGCCTGAGTTTATCTCACCAGGAAAGGATGGGCCTCGTGGGGTCACCCCGGGGGCGTAGGTGGAGGCGCTTGGCTCTGCCAGAACCGTCTGGACTCCGCCCCTGGCCCTCCTGGCCCTGTGGTAGCCCCTTCCCCAGGAGCCCAGGGCCTGTCCCCACTTCTACCCTGCCCCAGGCTGCTGGGGGCCTGGGAGGGTCGTGTCTGGGACTAGAGAGATGGGGCCGGGCCGCCCAGAGCTTTGCCTCCGGGCGAGACCAAGAGAGTGGGGGGGCCTCTGGGACGCTCCCGCTGGCGTCTGAGGACATCACACGGCTCTGTTGCCTATAGGTGGCTAGACCCTCTCTGAGGGTTTGAGACTCAGGTCCCAGACCTGCTGTGCCACCTGCCGGCTGTGGAACCCCGAGGAGGAGGCTGGCCATCTCACCGCAGTGTGAGTTTCCCCGCCCGCATTTGGTGGAGTCTTTCTCTTTCCTTTGCGCTCTGTCCTGGGTGGGTAGTGGCAGCTCCCGGGTTTTAATTGACGTTTCGCTGAGGATTCAAGATGCTGACTGTTGTTTCTTTGGCTTTTGGTCATTCATATGCCTTCCTTTGTGACATACCTATTTAAATCTTTTGTTCACCTTTGCAATTGGTCTGTTTGTCTTTTTCTCCCTGATTTTGTAAGAGTTCTTCATTTATTCTGGATACAGTCCCTTGTCAGATATACGTCTTGTGAATATTTTCTCCATGTCTGTGGTTTCCCTTTTTTCACTTTCCTCATAGTATTGTTTGATGAGCAGAAGCTTTAATTTAGATGAAATCCAATTAATCTATCTTTTTTTCTTTTTATGATAAGTGCTTTCTGGGTCCTAAGAAATATTTACCTACCCCAAGGTTGGCAAGATTGTCTCCTGTGTTTTCTTCTAGAAGCGTTTTCATTTTTTTATATTTAGGCCTTGGGTCCATCTCAAATTAATATTCCTGAAGGGTTAGAGACAGGCATTAAAGTTCTTTTTTTCCCCCTAGATAACGCAATTGTTATAGAACCATTTGTTCAAAAGACTCCCCATTGAATTGCTTTGGTACTTTTGTAAAAAAAAAGAAAAATTAATCGACCATATAAGTGTGGTTTTATATTGGAGTTTCTATTCTGTTCCCTCGATTTGTTTAACCTCTGTCAATTCTCACTGTCTTGTGGACGATAGCTATATAGGAAATTTTGAAATCAGGTAGTGTAATTCTTCTAACTTTGTTCTTTTTCAAGATTGTTTTGGCTATTCTAGGTCCTTTGAAATTTCCATATAAAATTTTAACTTATAGATTATGTTTAATTCTATAATAAAGTTAGTTGGGATTTTGACTGGCATTGCACTGAATTTATAAATCAATTTTGGGAGAATTGACATCTTAACATTATTGACTCCTCTTATCCATGATCATATATCTCCATTTATTTAGGTTTTCTTTAATTTATTTTTGCAATATGTGTAAAGATCTTGCACATATTTTGTTAAATTTATCTGAGTCTTTTATGTTTTTCATGTGGCTGTGTCATTGTGCTTTTAAACCTTACTTTCCAATTGTTTGTTGTTAGTATATAGAAATTAAATAGACATTTGCATATTGATTTTGTATCCTGAGATCTAGCTAAATTCAATTATTAGTAATTAATAGTTTTAGCATTAAAAAAAAACTTTTGTGAGATTTTCTGTGTATGCAATTATGTTGTCTGCAAAGAAAGATGGTTTTACATTTCCCATTGCAGTCTGTGTCTGTGTTCCCCTTCCTCTTACCTTACTGCGCTGGTTAGGACGTCAGAGCAACGTTGACCAGAAGTGGAGAGAGTGGACATCTTTGCCTTATTCTGATTTTAGCGGGAAGGTGTTCATTTATTTGTCACTAGGTATGTTAGTTGTAGGGTTTTCACAGATGTCAGTTTCCTCCTATTCCTACTTTGTTGAGAGCCTTTCTCTTCGTGATATTGTGATTTATCATAAAAATATATATTTGGTCTTCATCTCTATTTTCATCTGGCACAGAACTTCTTTTTTTTTTTTTTTTTTTTTTTGCGGTATGCGGGCCTCTCACTGTTGTGGCCTCTCCCGTTGCGGAGCACAGGCTCCGGACGCACAGGCTCAGCGGCCATGGCTCACGGGCTTAGTTGCTCCGCGGCATGTGGGATCTTCCCGGACCAGGGCACGAACCCATGTCTCCTGCATCGGCAGGCGGATTCTCAACCACTGCGCCACCAGGGAAGCCCCTGGCACAGAACTTCTAAAACCCTTTCCTAAGTGATTAGAGCAGTAGAGATGTCTTTTGCTGTTCATAACAAGCCCGGTGCCACTTTGGGAAAAGCCCTTAGGTAACCACAGGATGGGGGCAAGTTGCTAGGGGAACCGATCATGGTTAGAGGGTTGGAACTTGCATTCACTCCTCAATTTCAGAGAGGGGAGAGGGGCTAGAGACTGACTTTAATCACCAGTGGCCAGTGATTTCACTAATCGGGCCTATTAATGAAGCCTCTGTTAAAAGCCCCAAAGGACTGGGACCTGAGAAATTCCAGGTTGCTGAACATGTGTGGGCTTTTTGTCTGTTGCCGGATTTATTTTGCTAATATTTTGTTAGAGACTTTTGAGTTCATCTTCATGAAGGATATTGGTCTGTGGTTTTGTTGTAATGTCTTTGTCTGGCTTTGGTGTCAGAGTTGTGCTGGCCTTATAAAAACGTTTTGGAAGTGTTTCTTCTTCCTCTATTTTCTGAGAGAATTTGGGTAGAATTGGTATTACTTCTGCCTTAACTTGTGATAGAAAATTAACCAGCAAAGTATCTGGGCCTGGAGTTTTCTTTGTGGGAAGGTTTATAAGATATGATTCCAATTTTTTGGATACAGGACTTCTCAGACTTTCTGTTTCTTCTTGCATCAGTTTGGTAGTTTGTGTTTTCTAAGGAATTAGTCTATTGGATCTAAATTGCCTAATTTATTGGAATCATATTTTATTAACATTCCATATTTAAAGGGTGTGCAGTGATAGTCTTTCTTTTCTGATATTGAATATTTTTTATTTTCTTGATCAGCTTATCAAGGAGCTTATCATTTTATCAATCTTTTTGAATAAGCTGCTTTTGGTTTTATTCATTCTCTACTGCTTGTCCGTTTAAACAATTTCTTTGATTTTTACTCTACTTTTTATTATTTTCTTCCCTCTACTTACTTTGGGCTTAATTTGCACTGTCAGGGATTGTTTCTTAAACTGGAGGTTTAGAAAATAGATTTTATACACTTTTTTCTAATATAGGCATTAAAAATATAAATTGCTTCTAAGCATTGTTTTTTTGTTGAACCCCACAGATTTTCAAAATTTCATATTGTATTTCACTTATCATTCGGTTCAAAGTATTTTCTAATTTCCTTTGTGACTTCTTCTTTGACCTATGGATTATTTAAAAGAGTGTTGTCTAACTTCCAAATATTTGGAATTTTTCCAGATGTATTTTTGCTATTGTTCTCTAATTGATATTCTGGGCAGAAAATGTACTCTGATTTCAGTCCTTTTAAATTTATTGAAACTTGATATATGGCCCAGCAAATGATTTATCTTGGTGAATGTTCTATTTACATTTGAAAGGAACGTCAATTAGATCAATTTGGTTAATTACGTTGTTCAAGTCTTCTATGTCCTTGTGATTTTCTGTCTTATTTTTTTATTAATTACTTGTATTGCTGCTGCTGCTGGTGTTATTTCCACTAAATTGACATTTAATTACTACTCTTCTGCTGCTACTATATGATCATAATGACAAATGTAGGGAGTGAGGGCTTCCTGTCTGTCAGGCGCCAAACACCGCATGGGTTACTTCCTGTCATCTCACAATGAGCATCTGAGCTTGTCACTTTCACCCCCATTTGACAGACGAAGAAACTAAGGCACGGAGAGGCAAAGTAGGTCCCCCGACACACAGCTGTGATTGGTTGAATCTGGACTTAAACCCAGGTCTGCCAGGGCCCCATGTCCCTCTTCCCGGCCACACAAACCCTTCACGTGGTGTGTGGTCGGGGATGGACCTGCATGACACCCATCCTCGGCCGTGGCAAGTTCAGTCCACGCCGACCTCTTCTTTCCTCCCTTGGTCTCAGATCTGGCCTCTGCATCCTCTCTGGGCCCCTCAGTCACAGATCCAGCCCCCAGGGTGGGTGGGAAGGACACTTACTCTGTGCCGGGTGCCTGGAGAGCAAGGTTCAAATCCCAGCTCCGCAGAGACCAGCCCCATGACTGTGGTCAAGTCCCCTCCCCTCCAAGCCTGTTGCTCATCTATAACAGCCTCGCCCTGCCTCCCTCTCTGTCCCCTCCCTCCCCCTCCCTCCCCGATCTCCTCCCTTCTCCCGGGGCTCAGCGGGTGCCCACCCACGCTGGTTTGCTGCCTGCTCCCCGGGTGCCTCTTATCCCCTGTCATCGTCCCGGCAGAGGGCCCAGTGGCAGAGCTCCCGCCCTCCCTCCCTGGGCCCGCTGCTCTTCTCAGCAAGCCTCCTCTCCCTCCTTGAAGAGCTCTTCTGAGGGACAGAGGGCGGGTCACTGGAGGCCAGACCCGATGTCCACGGCCAGGGCCGCGTCTTGGGCTCCATCTCCCCCCATCCCTTGGATACGACTGATGTCCTGAATCTGCCCATTCTGGCTCCGTTGGGGAGGTGAGCTCGGAGGACGGTGAGCCAGACTTGGGCTCAGGGTCCAGAAAGCTGGGCCGGAGCTCTGGCCCTGCCACCCTTGCTCAAGTGTGACCTCAGGTAGGTCACGTTCTCTCTCTGGACCTCAGGCTCACCAATGGTAAACGGAGGGTTCCCTCTGGGCATGGTTGCTTGGGAGGTACTTGGGTCCCCTCAAGGGTGGGAAAAGGAGGCTCAGAGAGGGGCGCGTTGGGAGGCTGGAAAGCTTTTAGGGAACTTTGGAAACCCAACCTCAGAGGCAGTGGCTGCTTCAGGGATGGCCCTGGGGGTTTCAGAGGTCACCCAAGGCAAAGAGGGAGCTCCGCCCGGCCTGGCAGTCCCAGGCACGGGGTGCACAGCTGAGCCGAGTCCACACTCCCAGGCACGGCCTCTGAGGCCTCCCCGCCAGGCTTCCGGGCAGAGAGCAGGGCCTGCCACCCCCCTTTCCTGCCCCTGACCTCAACCCCTCTCGCTGAGGGCCGGAGGCGTACTCACACCATTCCCTCCTCAAACTCCTGCTCATCCCTCAGGGCATGGCTCAGACTTGGCCGCCTGCTCCGGGAAGCCCTCCCTTTTGGCCACCAGGGCCGCCCGGTATCTCCCGCGCTGGGCAGAAGTGAGCTCAGCTCGTGCTTGTGAATGGATGAGTGAATGACGGATGAGAGCGGGCGCGTGCCTGCCTGGCGAGGCCGCGAGCTCCTGAGGGCAGAGCCGGGCACGTGGCAGGCGCTCAGTGTTTGCTGTCTTGCATTAGCTGAGCCTCATCCTGGCAAGACCCTTCCCTGTAAGTCCTCTCTGGGGGTTCTCAGAGACCCCCACCATCCAGGAGGTCCTTCCAGTGGCTCAGAGGCAGCGGCTGCTGAGGAGACACAGAGACCTGGACCCCACAGGCCCAGGACGTGCGGCTGGCTGACCCAGGCCCGTCGCACAGCCTCTGTGAGCTTGGCCTTCCCGTCTGCCGGTGATCTGGGGAGACGACCGCGTGGCAGGGCAGGCCTGCCTCCTGGGCCTCCTCGCTCCGTCCCGGTTCTGTCCAGGCCTGTCGTCGAAATGCTGACAGCAGGAACGCGGGCTAGCGGGCATGGGCGGCACGGCTAGCCGCCGGTGCCCTACCCAGGGAGTCCCGAAGTGGCCCAGGCTGGCCGAGGGGAGCTGGGCTGTAGGAGCGCTCGGGCCGTAGCCCATGGCCCTCTGGCACGGGGATGCTTCACTGTCGCACAGCCTGCGCGTGTCCCGCGGATCAGCAGCCCTGCACGCCCCCTCCTGCTCTCTCCTCGTGACCTCCCCCTCCCCCTGCTGGCCTGGGGACACAGGGTGGCCAAGGCCAGGCCCTGAGCACGGGACATACCGTTAGAGGTCAGGACGCCCGTCACGTCGAGGAGGCTGCGGTGCGGGAAGACGCCCGACAGGACCTCGGTCTCCAGGTGCTGGGCCACCGGCCGCCACCAGTGCCTGCAGATGGCCACCAGCAAGCTGCTGGCCGCGTCCCGGTTGGCCTCCTCCAGCTCCCGGGTGCGGGCAGAAAGGAAGAGCGGTCTGCTTTGGTGGGCAGGATGGCTACCGTCAGCCCAGTTTTTCGATAGAAAACCAAGACTGAGGAAGCCCGACATACACAGCTGGCAGGTGAAGATCAGGTCCAATCTCAGGGCTCAGAACTACATGTGACTGTCAACATCCCCGGTCCTCCAAGGACCCGTCGTCATCCTTGTCGCTTCTGAGCCTTTGCTCGTGCTGTACCTCCCGCCTGGCCTACACTTCCCACTTGCCCTGTCTGTCCAAACCCTAGCCCTGCATTTGGTGGCATCTGAAAGTGTGGGGGTCTCTGGTCTCTCTCCACGGGCTGCTGGTTCCTGTGATGCTGTTTGATCATCCTATGAAATTGTTATATCATTTATACATGTTTAAAAATTTATTTATTTGTTTTATTTATTTATTTTTGGCTGCGTTGGGTCTTCGTTGCTGCGTGCGGGCTTTCTCTAGTTACGGCGAGCGGGGGCTACTCTTCGTTGTGGTGCGCGGGCTTCTCCTTGCGGTGGCTTCTCTTGTTGCAGAGCATGGGCTCTATGTGCACAGGCTTCAGTAGTTGTGGCTCGCAGGCTCCAGAGCGCAGGCTCAGTAGTTGTGGCGCACGGGCTTAGTTGCTCCGTGGCATGTGGGATCTTCCCGGACCAGGGCTCGAACCCGTGTCTCCTGCATTGGCAGGCGGATTCTTAACCACTGCGCCATCAGGGAAGCCTCTCCATTCATTCTTTTATTCACCTATTCATTAAAAAGCCAGACAGAGCTTTCCCTCAATCATCTACCCAACCATCCGTCCCCTGTGACTTTAGGCAAATCATTTCCCTTCCCTAAGCCTCAGTTTCCTCATCTCTGGGCATCATCATAATCTTATCGAGAGACTATTCAGAGGATAGTGCACATGTATTCGTCCACTTTCCTCCCCTCCCCCTTGGCTCATTGGACACGTGAGGCTGACTTGCCGCAAATCATGGCGCTGCTGTCTGGAGGAGCCAAGGTTTGACCCCCCTTTGGGATCCAGCCCTCCGCTCTGCCCCCCAAGCCTGCCCTGAATGGCCCGGGCAGCTCCCAACTCCAGGTTGTCTACAAAGCAGTCATGATGCTTTCCAGCACCAGGCCGGGGTCCCCGTGAGCCACGTTCTTGATTTTCTTGATGATGTACTTCAGGTGGAGGGGGTCGGAACTCTTCAGGTCCCGGAGCATCTTGAAGCAGATGGCTAAAGCAGATGGCAAGAAAGTGTGAGGATTGGTGTGCTGTGGGAATGTCACACTGTGCTAACAGGGCTTGGGTGGGCAGGGAAGGGGTGGGGCTGGGAATGGGAAACAGTGATCTGAGAGGGAGGACTGCGAACTGAACTCACTGGGAAATCCTGGGCCTCCTGACTGCTCTGTCAGCCCTTCCAGGGTTCAAGGTGGGATGAGAAGCAAGAGAGCAAGCAGGGCCTCCCTGGTGGCGCAGCGGTTGAGAGTCCGCCTGCCGACGCAGGGGACGCGGGTTCGGGCCCCGGTCCGGGAAGATCCCACGTGCCGCGGAGCGGCTGGGCCCGTGAGCCGTGGCCGCTGAGCCTGCGCGTCCGGAGCCTGTGCTCCGCAACGGGAGGGGCCACGGCAGTGAGACGCCTGCGTACCACAAAAAAAAAAAATAAAATAAAATACAAAAAAGCCAGCAGGGAATGCATCCTTGTTCACCCATATGCATATTTCCATCCATTCATCGACTCGTCCTCCTTTTCATGCATCCAGTTACCCATTCATCTCTCACCCGCATGTCCATCCACCGGCGTGCACGTCCTTATGCTCATCCACCAAGCCATCCATTAATACCATGCTTCCACGGCAGGGGGTACAGGTTCAACCCCTGATCAGGGAACTAAGATCCCACATGCCACGTGGCGTGGCCAAAAAAAAGGAAAATCAATCAATGTAATTCACCGTATTGGCAGACTAAAGAAGAAAATCATATAACCATCTCAATAGATGCAGTGAAAGTATTTGACAAAATTCAACATCCATTCACAATAAAAGCAGGAATTAAGAGAACTTCCTCAACCTGATAAAGAGTACTTACAAAAATCGTACAGCTAATATCATACTTAGTAGTGAAAGATACTGTTTTCCCCACATAATTGGGCATGAGGCGAGGATGTCTGCTCTCACTACTCCCATTTGACATTGTACTGAGGGCTTAGTCAATAGAAAATGGTAAGAAAAGAAATTAAAGGCATGCAGACTGGAAAGGAAGTATCCATATTTGTAGAGGATGGTATTATCTAAATAGAAAATTCCAAAGAATCTAAAAAAAAAACCCCACTAGAACTAAAAAGTGAATTCAGCAAATTTGCAAATATAAAGTCAGCATACAAAAATCAGTCATGTTTCTTTATACCTAGCAATGACCAATTGGGGATTAAAATTAAAAAGGTACTATATACAATAGCACTAAAAATCATGAGATATTCAGGGATAAATCTATCAAATAATTGCAAGATCTATATACTGTAAAATATAAAATATTGATGAAAGGAATCAAGACTTTAATAAGTGAAGAGGCATACCATGTTCACAGATTGGAAGACCCAATATTGTTAAGATGTCTATTTTCTCTAAATTTATCTAAATAGTCAATGCAATTCCAATCAAAATCCCAGAAGAATTTTTCTGTAGTAACCAACAAGTTGTTTTGAAAATTTATATGGAAAAGTAAAAGAATGAAGATATAGCCAAAACAATTTTGAGGAAGAACAAAATTGGAGGATCGACACTACTGATTTGAAGATTTATTATAAAGCTATAGTAATCCACACAGTGTGGTACTGACGAAAGCACAGAAATATAAATAAATAGAAAAAGGCATAGAGTCTAGAAAAAGACCCGCACGCATTTTGATAAAGGCACAAAAGCAATTCAATTAAGAAAGGATACTCTATTCAACAAATGGTGTTGCAATAATTGGATATACACATGTAAAAAAAAAAATCCCAATTTATACTTCACTACATACATAAATTAACTCAAAATGGATCATAGACCTTAAAGTTGAACCTAAAATTCTAAAACTTCTAGAAGAAAATATAGGAGGAAATCTTTGTGACATTGAGTTGGACAAAGATATATTGTATATGACACCAAAAGCACTATCCATAAAGTAAAAAATTGGTAAATTCATCAAAATTAAGAACGTCTGCTTTTCAAAAGGCAGCTATAAAAAAATGAAACGATAAGCTTCAGACTTGGAGGAAGTATTTGCAAATCCCATATCTGATAAAGGACTATATCTGAAATATACAAATAACTCACAAAACAAAACAAAACACAAACAACCTAAGAAAATACAGGCAAAAAATTCAAATAGACATTCCACTAAAGGAAAAAAGCAGATGGCAAATAAGCCCATAAAAACGGCTCAACATCATTCCCCAAGAGGGAAACCAATTAAAACCACAGTGGGATATCAATACACATCTACTAGAATGGATAAAATAAGAAAAATTAGAAAATACCAAGTGCTGGTGAGGATGCAGGGTAACTGGAGTCTCCATCATCGCCAGTGGAAATGCAAAATGGTATGGCCAGTGTGGAATGTAGTTTGGTACTTTCTTAGAAAGTGATACCTACATTTACCATCCAAATCAGCTATTCTACTCCTAGGCGTTTACTCAAGTGAAATGACAACTTCACCCAAAAATCTGTACACGAATGTTTATAGTGGCTTTATAATAACCCCAAACAGAAAAAAATCCAAGTGTCCTTTGACTGGTGAATGCATAAGCAAACGGTGTTACATTCACAGAAATACTACTTAGCAATAACAAGAAATGAATGTATGTAAATAAAAAAGAAATACTCTAAGTAAAAACAAACAAACAAACAAACAAGAACAAAAGAAATAAGAACAAAAAGGATCCCCTCCACCTCATTTGGTTCTGCTCTTTCTCGCTAACCCCGTCCACCCCAGATACAGTGCGTTCCTAATGCTCCTCAACCCGCCAGGCACACTTCTACCTCAGGACCTTTGCACTGGCTGTTCCTTTGGTCTGGGGAACATCTTTCCTTCAGAGAGAGAGCTGCTTGGCTCAGTCTCTCACCTCCTTCAAGTCTTTGCTCAGTTGTCTCTTTCTTGATGAACTTCTTTAAAATCTGACCCTCACCCTGCACTCTCTACCCCCTAAACTTGTCAATTTCTTTCCATATCCCTTTTTACCTTGTAACATCATATAACTCGCTGTACTATGTCTCCGGTTTCTGGGCTGTCTCCCCCACTGGAATGTATGCCAGGAGGCAGGGCTCTTCATGTCTTGTTTCCAGCTGTGTCCCCAATGCCTGGAATCGTGTGTGCTATGCTTAGCAGGGGCTCAGCAAATGCTTGTGGAATGAATGGTAGAGCCAGGTGTCCAGAGCAGCCATCAGCCCTACCCGGATCTTTGGGGTATAGCCCTGGGACAGCCCTCCCAACTTGCTAGGTTCCTGGTGGTCTGTCCCCTGCAGCCTCCACACCAGGATTAGCTGCCCGAGCCCTTTCCAGCTGACCATGGGACTCTGCTCTCCCCTCCGCCCAGAGCATGTGTCCTTCCTCCTTGTCCCTCTGTGAGGCCCACGCGAAGTCAGCCTTCAGCCTTCCTGACTTGGTAAGAGCATCCTAAGGTGTGTCTCCTGGCTCCCTGGCTGACGGCTGGCCCCCCTTGGCTCTCTCTGAGCTCCTTGGAACCCTGGCGGCGCCACTGACTAACCCCTGGTCCTTTGCCTTCCCAAGTTTCCCTGGGGGTGTGCCGGCTGCCTCCGGGTCCCCAACGTGCCCCAAGGCCCTGAGTAAAGGTCGACTGAGTGAGTGAATGAGTGGGTGCTGCTGAGAGCGTGCTCCCGGGAGGACCTTCCTTGGACAGCGGGACTGTCCTCCTCCCGTCCACCCAGAGCTGCTATCAGCAGCCCTGCCTCCTTCAGCTCCCTTCCCACGTGGTGTCCCTGCTTGCACTGGGGGGGCCCTTCCCCACCCCTTGGCCATGCCAGCCTGGGGACCCTCCCCCCGCCCCTGCCATCTGCCTCTTTGGGGACCAGTGGCCGTGCGGCCAAGCAGGGGACACTCCCGGGGTTGCCCGAGATGTTGCTTTCCCGCGCGTCTGAGCTGGTGACACAGAGGACTCAGCCCTGACCAGGGGACCTGCTGGGATGAAAGGGTTTGTAAAGTGCAGGGAACAGAGATTGGGTCGGGGGGGCCCTTGGCTTGAGGGTGGCTGACCGGCTCTGTAGTCCCCGCGCCCGCACCATGTGCCCTGAGCGGATCCTTCCTGCCGCCCCCGCTCACTCAGTGAGGATTTAGCAAAAGCTTACCGTGTGCCGGGCACCACTCCAGCACCTGGTGGTTCATCAGGGGACAAAAACGCCCAGAACTCCTTCCCTCGTGGCACTTATGTCCCGGGCTCAGTGAGGAGGGCGCAGGTCAGGCAGGCCAGGGGGTGGGGAAGCTGTGGAGGGTATTTTAAGCAGCCAGGTCAGGGAGGCTTGGCTGGTAAAGTAGGCACCCAGAGTGGGTGCTGGATGACCGAACAATTGAGTGGTGAATGAATGAAGGCATTCTGGGAACAGGGCAGCTCGCCCCTGCCCGGGAAGGATGGGCGCGTCCCTTCCCGTCACCTCTGCCCCGCCACCCACCTCACCAGCGCCTCCACCGCCACCAACGAGGATGGCCACGTGTTGGGTGCTTGAACATGTCTGCAGTGTCCTCACACCAACCCTGCGAGGTGCTGAGACAGAGAGGTTCAGCGACCCGTCCCAGGACACACAGCCTCTGCAGGACAGTGCACGTTCAGATCTGCCCGACTCCAAAGCCTGCATCCCAGGGACGCGGCCCCCGGGGCTCAGTTCACACTCGAGCCCTGCTGGAAGGCCCTTCTCCCTACGGCCCCTCAGAAAACCACTCACTCCCCTGCGGCTCCTGGCGGGCTCAGCCATTCACACAGAGCCTGGCCTCCCTCTGCGCCCAGGAGGGGCCTTGGGCTGGTCAGTGATGGCTACAGCCACAAGCGAGACCCCTGTCTCACCACAGACATGCGTCCCAGCCCCACGGCGACCAGGACCGAATGTATTTTTAAAGACAGAAAAACGGTAGGAGCGCAGCTGCAGGGGGAGCGTTTTCTCGCCATAGACGTGATGCAGGATGCGCTGGGGTGAGGGGGGAGACAGGCCTGACAACGGCAGAAGCAATGGTGCAGAGCAGAGGAGCTGCGTTCAGAGGCGGGCACGGGCTGCTCCCCCGGGGACAGCCTCAGGGACGGGAACACAGGCAGGAATCCCGCCCTGGAATCGCCCGTCCCAGGGACCGCCTGGAGAGCCATGCCTGAGTCCCCATAGAGCACACCCTGGGCCGGGGTGGGGGGTGCCGAGGAGGCCGGGGAGGGAGCCTGCAGGCCAGCCTCCGACCTGCGACTGGACACGGGAGGTGGAATTGCCCTCGTGCCTGCCTGGGGCTCTGGGGACACGAGACCGAAGTCCCCAGAGGAGACTTCCTTGGTGTACGTTCCTTGAGTCTGTTAGGTCACGGGCTGCCGTATCCTCTCGATGAAGTCGGGGTTCAGGGAAGCAGTGGACAGTCTGTCTGTCGTCTATCCATCCGTCCACTCGTTCTCATACCTCTGGTCCCCACAAGCAGTCAGCAGCCACAGGTGGCGCGATGGCAAAGGCTGGGTTGGGATTCGAGTACCCCCTCTCCACATCACCCCCTAGCTTCCTCTCCACCAAGTCAAGGGGACCCCAGCTGCCGGACCCCTCTCTCCTCGGCTCAGGGACTGGGGGTCAGCCCCCTGCTGCCCTGAAGGGGGTGCTCTCCTGGAAGACCACATGAGGGTCCCCTCCCGGGCTCCCACGTGCCCCTACCTGGCGCCGGGCTGACTTGGGGTTCTGGAACCTGGCTAAGGAGGTTCTGTCGGCCATGGCGCGGCTGTGTGGCTTTTCTGAATGTGGCCCGTCCCTGTTGGGGTGCGGTTGGAGGTGCTGCCAGCTCTGTCCTCGTGCCCGGCGGAGCAGTCCTATCTCTGGGCACGCCCTCCGCCACCCCAGCCAGCCCTGACCTCACCCCTGAGGTCACAAATGTTCCAGCACCCAGCACACCTTTGCAGAAACAGTGCTGTGGAATCGAACACCGTGTTCTGGGCACAGCATGTGCACGTGTGTGCACACCTATGTCCCCAGCGTGGCCTCTCCACCTCTGGTTCTCAGTTATCTCCTTCTGGACACCTGTGGAGCTGGCCCCAGCTGACACCTTGATGCACCTTTGAGACGCCCCAAGGCAGAAGGCCCGGCTAATCCCTGCCTGGATTCCCGGCCCAAGCAATTGTGAGGCAGTAAATGTGCATGGTCTGGAGTCCCTAAGTTTGGGGTCATTTGTTCCCTAGCGATGCATGAGTAACGCGTGCCCCGTGCCAGGGAAGAAGTGGCGGAGCTGGGACTCTGTATGGCCTCCCAGCAGAAGCTGTCTGGGCGGTTCTGGAGCGGAGTTCCTGCTTGTGGCCCCCTGGTCCAGGTCCATGGCTGCCGGGGGTGCTGGGTACAGAGGGCAGGCCGGGACTCCCAGCACGGACCCCTGCCAGCACACTTGGCTATTGGAGGCCCTGCTGCGGAGGAGGCCCCGGGGCCCATGGACTGCCGGTGCCTGGACCTGCTGCTGGGCCAGCTTGCTCCAGGGCCGCGGGCATCTCCCTCTGGCCAGCCAGCCCCGATCTCGAGGAGTCCTCGCAGCCACTCTGCGCCCGCAGCCCCTGCGTCCTGGAGATAGTCATGATGGGACCTGGGTCACCATGGGGGAAACCACAGAGACAACAGGTGGCCACCGCCCGCCGCCGAGGCCTTGGGGGCTCCGGAGCTGGCCCAGCGTTCAGACCCCAGTTCTGGTTCCGCTGGCCAGATGACCTTTCAGAGGCCATGACCTCCTTTAGAAACAGGGGTTGGGGCTTCCCTGGTGGCGCAGTGGTTGAGAATCTGCCTGCCGATGCAGGGGACACGGGTTCTAGCCCTGGTCTGGGAAGATCCCACATGCCGCGGAGCAACTAGGCCCGTGAGCCACAACTGCTGAGCCTGCGCGTCTGGAGCCTGTGCTCCGCAAAAGAGAGGCCGCGACAGTAAGAGGCCCGCGCACCGTGATGAAGAGTGGCCCCCACTCACCACAACTAGAGAAAGCCCTCGCACAGAAACGAAGACCCAGCACAGCCAAAAATAAATAAATAAATTTATTTTTTAAAAAAAGAAAAAGAAAGAAAAGAAAGGGCTGACAATGCTCCCTCCCCAGCTTGTTCTGAGACTTAAATCACTTTTCCCTGAGAGGTGCTTGGCACGAGACGGACGCCCAGTGCAGCAGAGCTGCCTGACTTCTGGGCGGCCTCACCAGGTCTAAATGCGACTGACCTTCACACCTTCCGTGAGATGCGCATCGTGGATTCGCACCGTGATGGGGAGGAGACCGAGGCTGGGGGGGGCGAGGGCAGAGTAAGCAGGAGAGCAGGTTTCTGGAGGCCTCGCCAGGGCCCCTTAGAGCCTTCACCCTCACCGCGCACCCAGGAGCTGGGAGCTGGGACTTTCTCCGAGCTGTTTGCTCAGGTCACTCTAACTGGGGCTGGGGTGCTTCCTGCGCGTAGCCCAGTTTGCGCTCCCCCGTCCTTCCGGCACCATGAAGGGGACGGTGGAAAACTGGGTCCATAAATCCATCTGTGAAGGAGGGTCCCTGGGAGGCCCGATCCCTTGCAGTGGCCAGAACAGGCATTTGGTGGCGCCCCTTCTCTGAGAGCTGTGCCCCCCATATGCCTCCAGGGTGTGCTGCCCGCAGCCTCTCTGCCTGGTGGCCAACAGGCTTGCGTGACCGGGGCTTAAATTCTCAGCGATTTTGAGAGTTTTTTTTTTTTTTTTTGCGGTACGCGGGCCTCTCACTGTTGTGGCCTCTCCCGTTGCGGAGCATGGGCTCCGGACGCGCAGGCTCAGCGGCCACGGCTCACGGGCCCAGCCGCTCCGCGGCATGTGGGATCCTCCCGGACCGGGGCACGAACCTGCGTCCCCTGCATCGGCAGGTGGACTCTCAACCGCTGCGCCACCAGGGAAGCCCTTTGAGTATTGGTTGTTAAATACTGCCGTAGAAGCTTACAATTCAATGGACTCTGTTAGAAACAGAGGTAGTAAGTACCCCAAACTCATCACTTCCTGCTTATTGGACTATATTTTACTGTCACCTGTGTCCTAGAGATTATTTATAGCTGTGTCTCTGTCTACATACGGTGAGGCACCGTGCATCTCTGCCAGACTCCGCGTGCTGCGCCATCACAGCGGCAGAGCAGCCGTGGTGGAGCGTTTACACCAGGGCCATGGGCAACACTGCCAGTCGGGGCCTTTGATTTCTTTCTTTCTTTTTTTTTCTTTCTGGCAAGTCGTTGCTGGACATAGACCAGACTGACTGGGCAAGGTAGGCCAACCAGTTCCCCCCCTTAGGAATTTGGAATTGGGGCCAAGAGTGAGGCGTTGAGGTTGGGGTCCTCTACGGCTGCCCCCCCTCCTCAGGGTTCCAGGCAGAAGGGAGGAGAAAGTGGGGTACAGAGAGAGGCTGGGCCCGGAGGGGTGTGAGCTCGAGGGATGAGCTCCGGGAATTTCGTGGGTCCTGGCCCCAGACCTTCCCCTTGGGCCTTCCGGACTCTCGGAATGTACCTGGATTACGGTGAGGCAGGTCTTCTGCAATCTCATTTCCACAGGAGAACTTTCCAGCAAGCCCTGGCCAGGTAATGAATGAGCTGCCTTAGAGGGAGTCCACTGCTATCCCTGCAGGGTTCCAGGGAGGCCGGATGTTGGGGGGTGGGGGGGATTTGAGCATCACATGGGGGTGCGGGTGGGAGTGGGAGTGGATGAGCCTCCTCCGTGGACAGACATCAGCCCCAGGGGACATGGGGAGGGACTCCTGTTGAGACCTGGGATCTGACCCGTGTCCCTCTCCCACCACCCCTCACCACGTTTGAAAATGGTAGATGTCAGGGTTGCAGGTCCCTGGCTGGGTCATGCCGCGTGCCTGCTTCCCCCACGAACCTCTCGGCAATTGGGGAGCGCCTTCAGCACTGGGGGAACCACCTCTGCTGGATGTGGGCTCGCAGCCTGGAGGCCACTTTTCACAGCCACCTGGGAGCCAGATTGCTCACCAGCCTGAGACTGGGATGATGCTCAGAGATGGTCGGGAACTGACTGGAGGTCACACAGCAGTCGGTGGTAGAGCCAGGCTCAAATTCAGGCCCTCAAACCTCAGTTCAGGGTGAGCATGGTGCCCATGGACCATCTCACACCCGCCTCCCCAGGGTATCAGGCCCTCCCCGGAGCAGAGCTCGCAGGGGCCTCGAGGCTGCTGCCGCCCGCGCCTCCCTGTTCCTCCGGAAGATGGCGCTGCGGGCCCAGGCAGGACCCGGGGCCGAGGGACACGAGGGGAGGGCGGAAGAGACGTTCCCGCAGTGATGAGCTCTCCCCCCTCCCCGCAGCCCTCCCGAGCCCAGACAGCAGGTCGTGGGGAGGGGCCCCTGGCATCCCACCGCCCAGGCCCCCGGCACACCTGTGGGTGTGACCCCGTTACCCCCTGGGAGGCGGCAGCTGTGGGTAGAGTGTCGGCTCACTCCCACCTCGGAGCCTTTGCACAGGCCCCTCCCCCTCCTGGGCTCCCTCCAGCTCGGGCTCCTGCTGGGAACCTGACAGGAGGCTGCTGTTACTGCCCCAGAGGGGAGGGGGTCTGACCCAGGGCCCAGCAGACCAGCCCCTGCCCTGCTACCCAGACCCTGTCTCTCTGCCCACCTCCCCTCCACCGCAGCTCAGTTCCCAGCTGCAGCCAGGTCAGCCCCCTGAGGCTTGTGCAGTGCCTTCCTCCTGGAATGCCCTTGACAAAGATTCTTGGGTTCCAGAACCTTCTCCTGGGCTCATCTGTGCACTTCCTCATAAAATACTGTTCCAGCGAGAACCGCCCCCCCCACCCCGGCCCCGCCGCTGTCTCCTGCCCTCCGCCATGCATCGGATCAGGTTCCTCCTCCTCCACCCTCCCCCAGGTGAGGTGTGAGCCCCTGGCCTGCCTTCAGTGAGAATCCTGGTACATCGATTTAGCTAGAATCCCCCTACCTCCGGATATTTCCTCTTAGTAATTTTCCATCTATTGACCGCCCCCCCCACCCCGCGCACACCCCATCCTGCTCCTTGGCCGTAAATCCCCGCCGCCCCTGCCATATTCAGAGCTGAGCCTGGTCTCTCCTCCGTACACCCCCATCACTGTGGTCCCTGCACCTGTAGTGATAACCTCCCTTGAATAAGTCTGCCATACCATCTTCAACCAGTGTCAGCCCCCCCCCCCCACCCCCTGCTCTCCTAAAGAAACTCCTTGCACTTTCCTGTTCACCCTTGGAGACCCCCAGCTCAGGTCACCTCCTCCGTGACGCCACCCCTGATTTCTCTGGGCTCCCATAGATTACTGTCGCTGCTGAGGTTGGTTCAACGCGAACTCTGAGCTTGGGACACAGGGTGGTGGAGGCTGGGGTACCTACAGGAGGGGCCAGGCAGACAGACTCTCCCTCCTGGATGGTTCCCGGGAGCACAGTGGCTCCATCGGGCCACCTGGCATCCTCCCGCGGTGTTTAAGGCCACCGGGCACACTCAGCCCAGCCTCAAGGAGCAGAGATGGGATTCCAATCCTGGGCTCTAGGACTTCCTGACTCAGGGAGTTCCTGCCCCGCTGCGTCTCCTGTGGGGTGGCAGTCAGAGCCCCCGCCTCACAGCCCCACGTGGTCCCTGGGGCCTGGGGTCCTGCCGGTCCACCCAGGCCCACTTGGTTCTGCCCATGCATGCCGTCCTCACCTGCCAGAACCCTCCCTGCCCCCTGCCTGACCCTGCTCCAGGCAGCCTTTGCCCCTCCCCCCGTCTCCCAGCCTTGGGGATCCCCGGTTGTCCCTTTCTCCCTGCTAGACCCTGTGCCCCACGAAGGTGGAGACCCGGAGTCCCCTCCCTGCCGTGCTCTAGCATGTAGTAGGCACGCACAGAATGCCTGCTGGGTGAAAGCAGCAGATGCGCCCCTTTGAAGAGGCTGCCCAGGGAGGGGTCCTGCCTCGTGTCTCTGGGGCCTGTGGAGTTGGGGGGACAGAGTCAGCAGAGCCCCTGGGCCCCCATGCAGGCACACTGCCGGTGGGGGGGGGGCGCCTCCTCATCTTCCAGGCTGCCTCCTCCCTCCACGCCAAAGTAAGAGGGGGAAAAAGGCCAAAGTAAGAGGTTTTCTCCTCCACTTTCTGAAAATGAGATTTTAAAAATAACCAGGAGGCGGTGGCATCGCCAGGAGGGGATTATGTGGGGATCGGGACTGTGCGGGCCTGCCTGCCCTGCCTCCTCGGTGCGCCTCAGCCTGGACCTCCCACTCCGCCCCTCCCTCTCCTGACAGGGGAGGTGGGAGGGAAGCCCGCAGTGGGGGAGCTGCTGAGAAGGGAGGTGACCGTGGTGGAGGAGGAAGGGATGCTTGGGTTGGGACCCCAGGCCCCCACTGGCCTCCCCACTCTCCCTTGGTGCCCCCTCTCTCGGCTCACTGCTCAGCAGCCACCTGGTCTCCTGGGCTGTTTCTTGTTCCTTGGGGCACTGTGCTCCTTGCCGCCACAGGGCCATTGCACGTGCACGTCCTCAAACTCTCTTTCCCTCCCTTCATGCGACATGCCGTCTTTACCCTCAGCTTCAATGTCATTTTCCCCGAGAGGCTGACCTTGACTACAGGATGGTCTATGGGTGTGCCCCCTGTCACTGCCAACCTCATGGTTCCCTGACAGTCTCCTCCCACATCCTCATCACGATTGGTGTTTATTTACTGACTTGACTTTTCCTTCTATCTCCCGCTGTGAGCCCCTTGAGGTGGGGGCTGAGGAGCAAATGATAGAGGTCTCCCCCACCCCCATCACCTGGGCTCTTCCTATTTCTGTAGTTCAGGGCCAGCCCCTGTGTTTCTTTGTCTGAAGCGCTCTCTGGCTGCTGGTGGAAGATGCCAGGGAATCAACTCTCCTGGCAGCAGCACTTAACTCATGACTGATGGGGTGGGTGGGTGACAAGCCCCTCACCCCTCAGACAGGATGGCCCAATGAGACTGAGCCCCAGTGGCTCCCAGAGGTAACCACTTAGCTGATAACACCCCTGATCACTGGCCTCCTTCTGTCCCTACCACATGCGCTGGGATCACTTCCCACATGACCTCCTGTCCTCAAATGATTCCTTAGGGCCTGGAGCTAGGCTGAATAATGACCTCCCAAAGAGGTCTATGTTCCAATCCCTGGAACCTGTAATTGTTACCTTATATGGCAAAAAGGGGCTTTGTGGCTGTGATTAAGTTACGAATCTTCAGATGGGGAGATTATCTGGATTATCTGGGTGGCCCCTTAAAGCAATCACATGCGTCCTTATGGAGGGAGGCAGGGGGAGTTTTGACACAGACGGAAGCGGAGGGGGCCACGTGACCACAGAGGCGGGGGTGCCGAGGGATGCTGGCAGCCACCATAAGCCAGGAGAGGGAAGGGCAGATTCTCCTGGGAGCCCTGGGGGGAGCACGGCCCTTGACTGCACCCCAGAGATACTGTTCTACACCACCGAGGGCGTGGCGGTTGTTACAGCAGCCCTAGGAAACGATGCCGTGTGCTTCGAGGGGAGCCCAAACCAACGCACACCAGGTCTGGCTTAACTGTGGTGACAGGCTGGCAGTTGTCCCTCCGTACGCCGAGCGCCTGGCCGCCTAGGTGTGGACTGCATCCCTCAGCCTCCCTTACAGCCAAGAGCGACCACGTGACTTAATTCTCACCCTGGCATGTGATTTGAGACGTGAAGGGCAAAGTTTCCCCTCACATTCTTGAAGGAAACTGCTGGCCTGTGACTGCCCCCCCCCCCCCCCCCCCCCGCCACCCCGTCCCCCACCCCGTGAGAATGCGGTGGGGGCATCAGTGGGTAAGGCCACACCCTTGAGGGGCGGAGCCACAGCTCGAAGGAGCCTGGGCCCTGGATGCCCTGGGAGCAGGGCCACCTCGGCCTGGACGCCTGGACGCCCGGACGGCTGCAGGAGGGAGAGCAAGGCTCCAACTTATTGAAGCTGCTGTACTGGGGGCTCTTTGTTAGCTCAGCTGAGCGATCACCCTCGTGCACCGAGGTTGCGCAGAGCCTCTAACGGGCCTGCGCTCTCTCCACAGTGCTCAGGGGCCGTCTGTAGGGTTAGGATGCCAGTATCGCGTTTTTCTCCCGCATCGGCCCCACCGTATGGATAGCGAGCCAGCGCCCGGGCTCGCCAGGCTGAACTGAGCTGGCACGACGCTTGCCCCCAGGGCCGGTGCTTGGTGGCCCACGTCGCTGGAGCGCGGGACCGTGGAAAGCACGGCCCGTCCCGTGAGACACAGGCGTCACTCGCGCACGGCCGCCTTTGAGGCCCGGGGGCTGGCCGCGCTCCTGCCCCCCGGCGCCTTGAGGACCCGGTCCTCAGCCCCCCGGGCCTGGCTGGGCGGGGCCTCCGTCCGGAAGTGCTGGCGGACAGCACTCGGGACCCGGGCCGCCCTGGTGGACGTGGGACCCAGAAGCGGTCCTCGGGGCTCGTGCTCGTGCCGGGCAGCGTCCTGGCCGCGCGCCGCGGGCCCACACAGGAGGGTGAACGGGGGGGCGCTGGGCTGTTTTGTTAGTGAACGCAGAACATACTCCCAAGGGCTTTCGGAGCAGAGCTGGAGATCGCCCGGCCCCTCGTGGGGCTCTGGGGTTCAGAACAAGCAGGGAGGGATTCCTGGGGCCCATTAACCTCGGCGGGTCGGTGGGGTGCGGACGGAGGTCTCTGAGTGCCGGGGTGGGCTCCCGACTCCTGAGCAGGGTCAGCTAAGCGGTGGGAGTGTGGGGGAGGGGGCCCTGTGCCTGCTGACCCTCCCCCTCCCAGAGCCAGCCCACTTCCAGGTGGGGCTCCTTTAAATACAGGGTTCTCGCCTCCCCAGACGGCCCCGCCCCCAGTCTCCCGGGCAGCCAGGTAAACAAGCCTGACCCCAGGCTGCTGACATGGCTTCCCCCGGTTCCGGGGACCCCAGCCTGGCAGGTGTGTCCCCTCGTCCTGTAGCCACTGCAGGTGAGACGCATGGTGTGGGGAGGGATGGAGGAGAAGGGGGTACCCACGGCAGCCTGGGCTCTGAGATGGGGGGAAGGGCGGCAGTGGCTCTGCCCCCTCTTCCTGGGGAGCGGCTCCTCCAGGGTCGCTGACCAGGGTAGGGCCAGGGTGGGGGCAGAGGCCTCATCCCCGGATGGTTCTTCCTGCAGCCCTTGGACCCTGAGCCAGGAGGTGGGCCAGGGTCCTCCTCACTCCTCAGGGTCCCTTCCTGTTCATTCTCTGGCCCCCCTCCCCCACCCCTCCCTAAAATCCCAGGGTCCTCAGGGGTGCACACCCACTACGTGCTGGGGAGGGCAGTCGTCCGCTTCCACCTAAGGTCATCCTCCTCCACCCCTTGAATTTTGGACTCTGGCCACTGACCCTCTCTCCATCTCTGCCGTCATCACATTGCTGATCTCCTCCTTCTCCTGGCCCTTCAGTCCCCCGACCCAGCCACCTACACCCTGGTCATGTCCTTGGCCTTGTCAGCATCCAGACTGCAGCCGGGTCCTGACCCCGATCTCAGGACCAGGACCCCAGCACTCTGTGGGCGGAACCGCGGTCCACTCTTTCTAGCCTGTTTCCCGCCTCCTCCCGCCGGTCCTGCCCCCCCATCCAGCACTGCCGTGATCATCACACCCTCACACACACCCTCCTTCCCTGGGCCCTCTCTCGTTTGATGGTACCAGCCCCACCCCCCGCCCCCCAGCTCTCCGCCTACTCCTCACCTGCACCCATACAGCTGAGACAAGCCGGGGATAAACTCAAGCACGCTAACGCTCTCTTTAAATCCCTGACTGCAAGCTGCAAGGGGACCTCCGTGAAGAGCTGCGGGTCCCCCTGCGTCCCTCCTACCGTCCAGTCCCTCCTCTCTCCTAGCAACCACCCTGCACCTCCCTCCACAGCCCCCACCCCTCTCTCCCTCCTCACATTCAGTTGCTGGCCTTGCCCACTCTTTCACAGAGAAAGAAGATTCCCACAGGTTCCGGGCACCCCGGGCACACCCGGCCGCACCTGGGCCCTTGGCCCGCTTCCTGCACCACCCACCCCTCTCCCAGCCAAGGCCAGCTTTCCGCTTGTCCCAGCCTTGCCTCCTGCCCACGGCCACGACCCCAGCACCTCTCCACCCTCCTCTCCTGCATCCTGACATTTTCTCTCTTCATGAGATCTTTCCCATCGACATAAAAGCATGCGGTTATATATCCTGTCTCCTGACCCCGCTTCCCTTTTAGCTACCGCCCTATTTCCCTGCTCCCCATTTTTAGCAAAACTCCTGGAAAAGGTTATTTATACTTGATGTCTCCCAGTCTTTCCCTCCCATTTGCTCTGGAACCCACTGGACCCCGTCCCTCAGCTTCAGCACTTTGCTACAGCAGCTCTGGTCGGGGTCAGGGGTGACCGCCACGCTGCTGAACCCAAGGTCAGTTCTCTGGTTCCGCTGGACGTGACGCATGGGCGGTGCACGGCTCAGGACCTCCCTTCCTCCTTGCTTGGCTCCCAGAATCACCGCCGGCTCTCCCTCTTCTCCCTGAACTGGTGAGGGTAGGGCCCAGGCTGACTTCTCAGGCCTCTTCTCTTTCTTCTCACGATCTCATCCAGTTCTGTGGCTTTTTTTTTTTTTTTGCGCGGCTTGTGGGATCTTAGTTCCCTGACCAGGGACTGAACCCGGGCCCTCGGCAGTGAGAGCGCAGAGTCCTAACCACTGGACCGCCAGGGAATTCCTTGTGCCTTTCAGTACCATCTCCCCGGGGTCTGTCTATTCCAGCCTGGAGCCCCACCCCGCCTCAACTCCAGACTCTAGCTAACTGTCCTGTGCACCTCTTCCCCAGCCAAGGTGCTGAGTGCTATGGGCCCCAAGCTGGCCCCTCTGGCCTCACACCCTGCTCAGAGCCAGTCCACCACCTCTCCCACCTGTGTCTGCGGCTCTGGGAGCAGTTGCTTTGGTGTTGCCTGTGGGACTGAGCCACGAAAGCACTTTCCAGCGACAAAGAGGTTCGTCATGGCCTCATCTGCGAGGGTGGCAGATCAGGCTTGATTGTTTCCGTTTTTCAGAAGGGGAAACTGAGGCTCAAGGAAGTTAAAAGACTAGTGCAGGCTCTCCCAGGTGGAAGGTAGAACCTCTGACCCAGGTCTGCTGGCTCCTGGCCCTGGCGCGGGAGAAGCTGAGTGTGCGGTGTTCGCAGCTATGGTGGAGCCTGGCACACAGTAGGTGCCCCAGGGTACTTGTGTGAATGGAGGAGAATCACTGTCCAGAGGCTCCTGAGCCAGGTGGGTGTGGCATGGGGTTGTGAGTCAGTTCAGTGTGTGTCTTCCCCGGGTCTGCATCCTCACCAGTAAAATGGCCTGAGTACTGTCACCCCCTCGCTGGGGTGCTGCGAGGAGGACCTGAGAATTCATGGTCAGAGGTTCATTCATTGCCTCCTCCAAGGCCCCCCAGTCCTGACTGTCCCCGGGGAGCTGCCCAGTCTGTCCTGTGTCCCCTGAGGCTTGTCTATACCCAGAGAGGGCCCATGGCTGCTTCGTTCAGTTCAGTACCCCCAGAGCTAAAGCTTTGCTGAAGGGAGGAAGGAAGGAAGGAAAGGTCTCCTGAACGAGGGGCCCAGAGCTGGCTCAGCAGCGCAGACAAGGTGTGGGCGTGGCACAGCAGCTTGGGCCGCTGCCTGGGGCCATGGATGGGCTTCCAGGGTGGAGGGACCCCAAACCAGCGCACAGTGCTGCGGCTGCACACACGTGATTCTCTGGGAGCGGACCCCGAGATTTCACCAGACCCCCGCAGCCTGGGAACCCTCGTGTGAGTCACGGGGGTCAGAGATGTCCCCGTTTCTCTTGGGACGTGCTCCTGGGGTGGGGGTGGGTGCTGTCCAACAGGCACAGACCAGCGCAGCTTCCAACCTGACCCCTCTCCCGGGTGAAGCTGCTCTGCCCCCTGCGTCCCAGGGTCGCTGCACCCAGGCAGGGCTCCTCCCCACCTCCATCGACAAGGCCCTGCACTGGCCCCTCAATGTCCACCCTGCTGAGTGCTCATCCTGTCCTCGTCCTCCTTCATCCTGGATCTGCCCCGACCTCCAGCTGGGCTGCCACGGTCCATCCTCTGCAGGGGCCCAGGATCAACTTTCAACCAAGAGCCACCAGGTCACCCGTGCCCCAGTCCACTGTCTGGGGATGAACTCCTGTCCACAGCAGGCCCTGTGCGGTCCCGCCAAACTATCCAGACTCCTCTCCTTCTGGAACTTTCCGCCCAAATAGTATTTAGTAGCCATACTCTCCACCCTTAGGGCCTTTCTGCCCCTCCTAGCTCCTTGGTGCTGTCCCTGCCCCTCTCAGCCTCCACGTGGCCTCTCTTGGTCTTCGCGGTTCAGCCAGGTGGCGGGTTCTCCCTTCTCCTCTTTCCTCGCCACCCCGACAGTTTCAGGTGGTCGCGTATCCCGGCCGCTCCCTGACCGCTTCCCGCAGGTCCCGCCGCGACCCTGGAGCCCCCGTTCCTGGACATCTACTGCGGGGATGCACGGCTCTGGGAGGCGCACTTCCGCGGCATCGGGCGCGCCTACTGCGTGCTGGGCAAGGAGGACGACTTCGCCATCCGCGTGCTCACGGAGGACTTCACGCTGCCTTTTCCTTTCGCCTGGCCCCCGGGGCCCGACCCGGCCCGCGGGCCGCTCTTC
Source organism: Kogia breviceps (assembly GCF_026419965.1). Classification (NCBI taxonomy): domain Eukaryota; kingdom Metazoa; phylum Chordata; class Mammalia; order Artiodactyla; family Physeteridae; genus Kogia; species Kogia breviceps. The sequence continues at coordinate 75,606,385 of NC_081326.1, forward strand.
TACGACCCGCGCGACCGCACGGGCTTCGACTTCCTGCTGCGGGGCCCGGACGCGCCGCCCCCCGCGCTGCTGCGGCCCCTGCACAACACGGCGCAGGCGGCGGCGCGCAGACGGCGCCTGGAGCAGCTGGCGCGGAGCTACGTGCACGCGGGTGCCGGCCCCCGGCCCGGCCCCGCGCTGCCCCTGCCCGCGCCCACCGGCGGCAGCGCCTTCCCGGGGCCCGTGGGGCCTGAGGCCGCCTCCCCCGGCGGGGGCGCCCCCAGGCTGGGTTAGCGCGTCCCGAGAAAATGAATAAAGAGCGTGCCTCTGCTTCTCCCGCCCCGAGGCTCTTTGCCGGACGCACCCGGACGGCCATCTGGTGCCAGCTAGACCCCCGGGGCCGCCCGGGGGGGCCAGACAGCGTCAGCGGTGGTGCGGGAGGTCCACTTTGTCCCAAAGGGATAATGAGTGAAGCGGGGTAAGTGGGAAAGGCCGCGGGGGCGGGCTGGCCAGGCCGGGAGTGGATGTGGGAGGGGAAGGACCCGGGATAGCGGGGGTGGGGGGTGGGGTGGCCCTCTGGGGCCCGGCCACTACGCTGTGGTGGGCATCAGCGCTCCCATCCTGCAGGTCAGGACCCCAGGTCCCAGCTCCTCCGGGATGCAGCTGGGATTTGGTTCCCGTGTGTCTGATTCCAAGTGCAGCAGGCTTCCTGTTCTCCATGACGGGCATCAGGATCTGGGGTGGGGGTAGGTGGAGAGGCAGAGGGGAGGGGACACCAGGAGTTGGCGCACAGGGTGGGTGGGGGAGGGGACGTGACAGGGAAAGGGATGCCGGGGTGGGAACGCCATAGGCACGGTCCCCGGACTGCTGCTTTCCTGATGGCCACCTCTGTGCGGAAGGGTATGCCTCCTGCCCCCCTCCCCTTGTGGGGCTGAGAGAAGTGGCCGGGCCGGAACGGCCATCAGTGACCTGGCTGCCATCCTGGGTGCATCTCCCTCTGTAGGTGACAAGCCCTGGCAGGAGCCTGTCTACTGCGGGAGGCCAGCGGCCAGGCAGAGCCACTGCATGCAGGACCCCAGTGGTTTCCTCCCCTGACCTGTAGACCAAAGGCCCAGGTTTCCTCTTGTTGGGGGTTTGGATTCCAGGTGTGCGGGCGAGGTGGGGCGGGCCGGGAGGACGCATTCTCACTCGAGTACAGATGGAATCAGAGCTCTTCTTCCTTTCTTCTAATCCAGGAGTTATTTATAGCTGTCTGGTCGTGGGCAGAAATGGTTTCTCCAAAGTCTTGCTTGGTTTGCAGGAGAACCAGTGACAGGAAATGCTTAGCTCTGGAGGAGAGGGGCTCAGGCTCTCCAAGAGGGGTCCTCAGCGTCCCTCTCCTCTGCAGGTGGCCCCATAAGAACCCCAGCCCTGCTGCAGATTCCTCTGTGGACTGGTCTCTCCAATTTTATAGAGACGCCCGATGGTTACACTGCAATCCTTACGCATGTGAATCCTGATGGGATAACAGTAGAGATCGTATATCCTGTGTTGTGTATTAATTGTTTGGGTTTTGCCCCAGAAGCAGTCCCTAAACGTAGATTTGCGTGCAGTGCTTTATTTGGGAGGTGACACTTGGAAACACAGGTAGGGGATGGAGGAAGTGAGACAGAGAAGGGAAAGAAGCCAATAAAGGGTGTGACGTACAGCTAGTTAGGCCTGTGGGTGACTGGAGGTCCCTCTGGAGACCCCGGGAGACGGCATGGGGCATGACTCACTGCCATCCCACCCCGGGGACGGGGAAGCCAGTGTTGTTTTTAAATTTATTTTTGGCTGCGTTGGGTCTTTGTTGCTGTGCGTGGGCTCTTTCTAATTGTGACGAGCGGGGGCTACTCTTCGTTGTGGTGTGGGGGCTCCTCATGCGGTGGCTTCTCGTTGCAGAGCACAGGCTCTAGGCGCGGGCTTCAGAAGTTGTGGTGCCCGGGCTCGGTAGTTGTGGCACACGGGCTTAGTTGCTCCACGGCATGTGGGATCTTCCCGGACCGGGGCACGAACCCGTGTCCCCTGCATCGGCAGGCGGACTCTCAACCACTGCGCCACCAGGGAAGCCCAGGACAACCCCATTTCAAACAGGGTGGTCATGAGGGCCTCTCGGAGGAGGTGGTGCTCGAGGTTGGGAGAGTGAGGAGCCAGTCACGTGAACTTTGGGGGAGGGTGCTGCAGGCAGAGGGGACAGCCTGGGCAAAGGCTGGGCAATAAAAAAAGTTTCAAGGGTCACAGGACTGGACAGGGGCTGGGAGGCCAGAGCACGGTGAGCAAGAAGGGAGGCTCACTATTCGGTGAATGGCCTCCCCCTTATGGGGGCACAAGGCTCTAGAATCCCAAAGCCCTTTCACATTCACCACATCATTTCATCTTCCCTGTAGTTCCGTGAGGTCAGTGGATGGAAGAGGACCCTGGGGCCCAGAGAGCGGAAGGGACGTGCCCAAGACTATAAGCCAGCATGTTATTAGAACTCCACATTATAGCCACAGAAGGTCTGGCTTCAACAGGCTTAGACCACAAAAATTTCAAAAATGGTTCAAGTAACTGGAAGGTCCAGAAATAAATTGAACTTCAGGTAAGGTTTGATCCAGGGGCTCAAGGTTTGATCTAGCCCTCAGACTAGCTACCTCAATGGCGGCAGCATGGCTGATGCACCTCCTGCCTTTTCAGTCTCCCTGGCCGCTGAGAAGGAGAGAGGCCACTGGTTTCCCAGAGCTCTCATGGAAGAATGAAGCTGCCTCAAGCCCCAAGAAGCCTCCCTGAATGGCCTGTTGGTCCAGAAAGGTCATGTGCCCACTTCTGAACCAGAGAGTACCCTGTATTGATTGGCGTAGGCATGTGTTTCCTGAACCAATCCCTGTGACCGGAGGGTGGGATTACCTTGACTGGATTCTAAGAACAAGGCCAGGAACAGTATGGTGGACCAGCTTGAGGCGGACGGAAGGGATGGTGGGGAGATGACCGCCGTGTCCATCACAGCCAGGAGATGTGAGCCCTGGGATTTGGCCCCAGGCCTGACTTTTTCTGCCAAATCACGCATTTTCTCTTCCAATTAAATATGCTGTTCCCAGAGAGAAGCTGGGTCAGAAATGGCCACAGCAGGTCCTCTGCTGTTTCATGTGAAGCAGGCTCATCATATAATTTGTCTGCTGGCCACCCCACTCAGTGCCGGATCCAGTGCTAGGGCAGAGCATTTGGAGAGGGAGGACTTCCTGCATCAAGAAGCCCCTGGGTTGGGGGTTGGGAGACATCAGGACATCTGCTCGGTGCCCCTTGCACGCGTGTCTGGGCAGTCCCTTCAGGGACACAGGGTCTCTTGCTGCCCTCCGCCGCAGGGAGAGCCATGGAGCCCTCACCTTGCCCTTTTTGCTCTGGCTGCCGGGATGCTCAAAGCACATCTGTGCTGCTCTGACCTTCCTCAGGCATGATCTCCCAGGCAGCGTGCCTCTCCCTCTGGCTTCACTGTCTTATCCTGGGCTGGCTTTCCAGTCTTAGGCTGAGGGGTTAGAATTTTAAGAATGATGCTTCCAATTATTTTTGGAAATTGGAGGGAAACACTTTCTTTTGAAAGTTGCAGACCCCGGATCTGGGTGGCAACCTCTCACCCACACCGTCCTCCCATTGACTTGCCAGAAGGTTCTGCCGTCTTCTCAGAACCACGCCTGGTGGTCTGCACTGAATATTGTGGCTGTTGTGTCAGGGGCCGACTGCTGTGATGTTGGGCCCTGGTACTCCCTGGGGTGGGCAGCGGCTGCAGTCCAGGCTCCGGGGGACGACGGACCTCTGCTAGGATACTGGGTCCTCCACCCACCGGCCTGGCAGCCTTTGGTCCTCACTAATCTGGGGCTTCAGCGGTAGGTAGGAGCACACGGTACCTCCGGGCGGGTTGCTGGGGGGTGGAGGTGGGCGATCTCGTCGGTCTCGCCCCTGGGTCGGCCTGGCACACGGTGAGAGCCCACAGAGGGGCAGCTGATTCCACCGGGATCGTCCACTCTGCCAGCAGCTAGCACTTGTTCCCTTGTCTTTCACCCAGGGTGGCCGCCCCTCCTCTGTCCAGGGCCCTGTTTCTCCACCCTGGAGCCCAGAACACACCTCCTCTCCACGCCCCCTGCTCAGGGCACCGGCAGCCTCGCCAGGTCGTTCGCAGCACCGCTGGCGCAGCAGCACATGGGGCAGGGATGTGACCTGTCCGCGTGCACGCGGGACCTCTGCTCCTGGAGCCCGCTGGGCAGCAGTGGGGGCTCTGAATGTGCGAATGTGACCCGGGGCTATAGCCTTGCAGAGCAGAGGGGCTGGGCATCTTGGGGGTCCCCAGGAGAGGGCAGGACTCAGGGTAGAGGGTAGGTTCTCTACCTCCCAGCCACCGTGCTGTTCCCAGGGAGACAGGAGGCTTCACGGCCTTCCGGCCTTCCGTATCCAAAGGAGGCGGCTCCCTTTGATCCCTGGGCTGCTGGGAACAGGGGTCAGGCCCCCCCGCCCCCGCCCCCGCCTCTGCTCCAGTTTCCTGGGAACAGACTCTGAGGAACAGTGAGGTTGTTTAATTAATTAATTGCAATTACAATCTTCAGAGGAAGCCGGGAGTTGAAAGTTGTTCCTAATTACTGTGTTATGGTGTCAGCGGGCTCCCCAAATTGATCGTGTTAGAATTTCCGATGGAGGATTAATTGAGTTGCTGCGAGGACACTTTGTGTCCCTCTCCCTTACACGCAGTCCGTGTTCAGCCTGGAATGAGAGTGAGGGTGGAGGCCAGTGGCAGCCGCGCCTGTGAAGAGCTCAAGGCCGAGGTCAGGGCGTCCCGCTGGGCTCTGGCTCAGCCGTAGGGCTGTGAGACCAGGGCCAGAGCGGCTCCGTGCGGCTACCAGTGTACTTTGCCAAATGTCTCCTGTCCTGCCTCTGGCACGTCCCCGGGTGGCGGCTGCTCTGCCAGACCCCTGCGGTTGGGTGGGATCGGTGACCAGTGCTGGCCGGCGAGTCGCGGTAACCATGCCATCTGTCCCTTCCGGGCCAGGGCACTTCCTGCCAGGGCGAGACCCCCTGGCGTCCTTTTTCCCTCTGCCACGTGACCGGTGGCACTGGGGACAGCGCCTCCTCCGCCACCCTGAGTCCCGGAAGCGCCTGCAGCGTGAGCGAGAAGTAGCCCATTGTTGCCCCAGCCCCTGAGATTTGGGGGCTTGTTTCCTCCTGCAGCGTAAGCTAGCCTCCCCCGGCTGACCCAGGCAGGAGCAGCTGTAGAGCGTGCAGGCTCAGTGCCACATGAGACGGGGGCCGGGGTGGGGGGGGGCCTTGTTCAAAATTAGTGAAATTGCAGGAGGGCGACAGCAGAGCCTGAAAGCAGGCTCATCCTCTGCCCCCAGGCACCTTCTACTTCTTTCCATGGCGTCACCGAGCTCTTGACGGGCTCTCTGCTCTGTGACCTGGCAGGGAGCGGGGAGGGTGGCGCAGGCCCACGGGAATGCTGCCATCCAGGGGTGCTGAGAGGCTCGAGGGGCATCGGGCAGGCAGGTGGGGGATGGAGGCCATCAGAGAAGGGAGATTTGATCAGAGCCCCCAGGGAAGGGGTGGGGAGGCAGACTGGGGGAGGGGAGCCCAGGTGGGCGGAAATGGAGAGTGCCGGCTTCTCCTGTGGGGTCAGGACCTGAGGAACGGGACTTTGGCTTGTCCCACGGGTGGGTTTGGAGCAGAGAAATGACACCATCTCATTGATGCTTTAAAAGATGCACTCATAAGCGGGGGTGGTGATTTTGCCCCCAAAAGGGGAAAACCTGGTTCTTGGCGGGGCTGGGGGGGGTGAAGAAATTTTACTCTTTATGCTTGAAGCACAAATATGCATACAGTCCCTGCAGAGGTGCACAGTTCATCTGTGGTATGAAAATTTCATGGGGGGCAAATCAGGAAAACGTGTCTAAAAAGACTCCTTAGGTGTTGGGGGGAGATAACGAAAGACAGGCTGAGAGACACCGGTTTAGAAAGATCACTTTGCCGCCATAGGTTGAAATGGGTTCGGGGGCGGCTCCATGGAGGAGGGGAGAGCGAGCGTCATTTGCAGTAAATACAGCTGAGCCACTCTTCTCCCCAGCGGAGTGGGGGTGGCGCCAGTGGGGTCTCCTGGAGGTTTATGTGAACAGAGAGAGGGAGAGAAGTCAGGCAGGCCCAAGGTTTGGGCTGGAGCAGCGGGAAGGGTGGAGTTTCCGTGCCCTGGGATGGGGAGGCTGTGGAGAAGGCTGTCTGGGGGGCCTGGGGGACCCCGAGGCGGCGGCAGCCTCAGCACGGTGGAGGCCTGCAGGCAGATGGGCGTGCGGGACACAGGCTCAGCACGGAAGGAGGACCCGTCTGGCGCTGGCAGAGATGCTCGAACGGCCCAGGAGGGGTGCGCTTGGAGCCCCTCGGCTTGGCAGGCCCTCAGGCTTCTCATCTGTGAAATGGGAGCACTGACACTCGCCCCCGAGGCTCGTTGTTTTCTGTGGGGTGGGGACTGTCACCAGCGGGAGCTGCTGAGGCCCATTTGAGGCCCCAGTTCTGGGCTGTTGCCGGGGCGATGAGTGTTCCCATGGCCTTTAATTACTGAATGCTAACGAGCCCTGAAATTAAATTAAGAAGAGGAGCTGATGGCCCAGGCATCCCTTCTCTCCCACCACCATAGAGTTAATGGGAATCCTGGGGATGGGGCTGGGGGTTCGGGGGGGCAGAGAGGGGGTGTGGTACGGCAGGTTTCACCCAGGAGGGTGCGGGCTGGAGGTTTACAGGGTATCCTGACATTCAAGGATCTGCTGGGCTCCTGTGGGCCCCAGAGCATCCCAGCCCCAGGCCAGGCCGGTCCCGTCGTCCCCCACTCTCCCAGTGGGGGAGACTAAGGTATGCCACCATGGCCGGGCAGGGTGACCAGCAGGTTTCCGGTTCCAGAGTCCGTGCTTCCTGTGATGGCCCTGAGCCCTGGCCAAGCTCCCTGACCTCTCCCATCCCTGGTCTCCTCATCTGTGGGACTGAGTGAGGGGTGCACGTGCGGGGTTAACTGTCGTGCTAATTGGAGGAGAGGATGCAGGTGTCTGCGCTCAGCCTGGCCCCAGCCGCAGAACTGCCAGCATCTCCCCTAGCCATGGAGGTCTTGGGCCTGGAGCCTCAGGAGCCTGTGTCTGTGACGGGCGAGTGTCCCTGGGGTGGGCCTCAGTCCTCTGACCCCCACCCTGTCATCAGTCGCCAGCCACACTGGCCTCAGCCGGTTCCCAGGCCGAGAGTGCTGGAAAATTCCCCAGGAGCTCCCTCCCTCTTGTTCAACTTGAGTTTGTTCCAAATGCGAGAATATGCGATCTTCACGCACCCCCTCCAGACAAACTTCCCGCACTTCTGCAGCCCAGTTCTACATTAATCACAGCTAATTGCTAGCGGGAGTCGTTTATGTCAAGAGCCATTATTCCTGGGAGTAAAGAGAAAAGAGGCTGCCTTTCAGGAAGCTTGGCGTCGCCCGTCGCCAGGGGAGGAACCATGCCAGACCCTGAAGGGGTCCCCGGCCTGGCCTGCCCGGCCCACTCCCTGCGGCCCCAAACTGCGTGACAAACGAACGTGGGGCCTCTGGCCTCAGCTGAATATTCAGGGAAAGGAGCGCCTCCATCATGCTCACGCGGTTTTCTGAGGTTGTTGTGGGTTTCCTTGAAACCGAGGAGAGTTTTTTCTTTTTTTCCTTTTTTGGCAGCAACAGCTGGGAATAAGTTGACACTTTCTAAAAACTGCCACTTCTTGCTTGGGAAGGGAGCAGGAGGGGGGCCCCTGCTCGCCAAGCCCCCATGCCAGCCCCAACCTTGCACACCAGGACGGGTCTGTCCCAGGCTCGCTGCTGGGAGGTCAGGCTGGGCGGGGTGTCGGGGAGGGAGGGGGTGGGCTCACCTCCCGGGACCCAGAGGACGCTCGGAGGGCTTGCTGCGTTTCACGTGTTGAACGTTGTTCCTGTGTTTTCCTCTTTATCGGGTCTGAAATCAGTTTATTAGCTGGAATATTTGGTCGGTGTTTTCCTACAATCGGGTAACGGTCTGATGTCTGTTAATCCTTCCTGAGGCCACACCTGTGAAGACTGCAGCACGACAAGAGGTGTGCGGAGCCCCGGGCACGAGTGTGCGTGAGGGTCTGTGCACGTGGGTGGGTGTGCAGATGCGAGCCCGTGGGCGTGCTCGTGTGTATGCGTGTGCACATGCATCTGTGTATGTGTGCAGGCGTGTGCGTGTGTGTGTGTGTGTCTGGGGTCACAAATAACACAAAGGCCTTCACAGTTCCTGAAGCCCCGCCCCCCTCGCCCCTCTCTGTCCCCCCAGCTCTGAGCTCTGTGATTTTAGGCCCATTTTACTGATGAGGACTCTGAGTCTGAGAGGGCTTAGGGTCTCTCCCGAAGACCCCAAGCTGAGAACCAGCCCAGCTGGGACACGTGTCCACAAGGCCCCCTCGAAGGCGCAGAAGTCGCTGCTAGGAGGGGCTGGGGGGTGCGGGGGGCAGGACACAGCGTTCTGCAGCCCCTCCTGCCTGCTTCCGCCTCTCCCTTCCCTCCTGGCTGGTCTCTGCCCTCTTACCAGCCCCACCCTGGCCAGCGGGGCCCGGCCCTCTCCTCCCTTTAAGCCTTCTCGGGGCTACCGCACCACTCCCGCCCCTCCGCCCCCTGTGCCAGCACCACATCTGTCTTCCCACCTCCGGGTCTGTGCTCCCGGGCGAGCACCTCAAGGCCAAGAAAGCTCAAAGGTGAGGTGCCGGTGCTGTCCTCCTGGGCCCCGTGTGCCCATGGCCCCGGGGAGTCAGCGACTCTTCCCTCACCCCCACGCCACCACCGGGCGCCCGGGTACCTCCCTGCTCTCCGCTGTCCACCTCTCTGGCACATGTAGTCTCCTGGTCACGCCCAGCTACTTTGCACACCTCCTCCAGGAAGCCTCCGTGGACGCTCCCACACCCCGGGTTGGGATCCCCTGGGGTTCTCCCCTGGGACTGTTGTCACTCTGAGTGATCCTCTCTGCTGTGTGCCGTCTGCTCCTGGCAGGGCTGAGTCTTGCATGTCTGCGTGCATGGGGCCAAAGCAAATGCTCTGTGGTCACCTACGTTGGTGAGGTGACCCGTGGACTAGAACCTTGGCTAGAGTTGGAGCCCCACCTCCAGCCCTCGATGCCGATCCCTGCCCCGTGTCACTGGGGGGATGGCAGGTAGGTCCTGCGCTGTGGCTGATGCTGCACCGTGGGTCCGGGCTTCCTCTGCTGCGGCGTTGAGAAGATCCCGAAGCGAGTTCTCAGCCCAGCCAGACATGCACCCTGATTGATTGGTGATGTCTGTCGCGGGCGTGGGCGGGGAGGTGGCCTCCTGCATCCTGCTGAGGCCAGCCAGCTCTTGACCTTCCCTCCTACTGCAGACCACCTGAGGGCAGGGTCCTGAGGCCAGGGTGCGGGCTCTCTCGTGTCTGTAAGTCTGTCCTGGCACAGGGATCTGGCTGCAGGAGGCCAGAGGAGTGGGGTGGAAGCGGATTGAGGAGGAGCAGCTGAGGCTGAGCCCCAAGGGTGAGGAGGGCGGGAGAATCGCACCTGCTCCTGCCTGGGGCTGGGTTTAGCCTGGCTCCCGCTGCTCACGCTGAGGTACTGGGGCAGGGGCAGCACTGCGCGGGCCCTGCACTCTCAGCTCTCCTGGCAACAGTGCCCCAGCCCCAGCCCTTCTGGAGCCGGAGAGTCAGCAGATAGGGTGGCAGCACAAAGCCTCCTGTCCCACGTGCCCAGCGGAGCCCCACCAGGCACGGCCCAGAGCCCAGAGCCCAGACCCTGAGGGCCATTCAGGGGGCCCGACAGCCCCTCCCCATCCTGGGGTGCCCGGTGTGGGACAGCCCATGAGGGAGTAGACTCAGGCCCCGGGCAATGGTGCCCCTTTCTGAATGCCCAGCAGCCCGACAATGACAGCCCAGCTTCTCCCACCTCCGTCCTCCCCACGCCCCCTTGTCCGTGGACTGGTGAGGCGGCCCAGCTCCTTCCTCGCCACCCGCCTCCTGGAGGGAGCCCGGGCCTCCGAGTCAGAAAGACTCAGGCTCACACTCAGGCGTGTCCCTTATTAGCTGTGCCATCTGGGTGACGGTCTCCCGGCCTCTGAGTCCCTGTAAGATGGGGGTGCTCTGGGACCGAGCGAGGCGAGGAGTGTGAGATTGCAGACGGAGACCCCAGAGAAGTCGGGGAGCTGGGTGGGAAAACTGATCCTGCCGCCCTGCTGGGAGTCTCCAGGTCTCCAGGCATGCGGGGCCACCTTCTTAGTACTTCAGAGTCTCAGTGAAGGACCAGATGGTGTTTTGAGCATTTTAATAAGAGCTATTTGCAGTGTTGTCGCCATAAAAAAATTTCCTGCTTAATGAGCAAATGCATGTCAGTAGCGAGTTAAAGGCACTTGGATGTTTTAAATATTATGTACGTCGTGTTCGTGTTAACAAACCTGATTTTTAATTACACCTTCCCCTGCTGCCTGGCTGGGCTGAGTGTAGGGGAAGGGAGAAAAAAAATCAGGCAAAACAAGCGTGGTTTGCCGTCAGAAGCGACAGCCAGGCTCTCTGGCTCTCCCCTTCGCAGACACGGCACTGACGGTACACAGACACCGGAGCCTGCCAGGAGTTCTGGGGCGGCTCTGCCCTTGCTGATTTTCACTTCTCAGTCTCAGGCTGAGCCCTGATCCTGGTCACATGCTGAACCCTGATCTTGGTCAGAGAATGAGTGCTGATCCCTGGCTAAACACTGAAGCTGAATCCTGGCCGTATACCGAGCCCTGATCCCTGACCACAGGCTGAGCCCTGATCGCAGTCACACATTGAACCCTGACCATGACCTGAGCCCCGATCCTGGGCACTAATTGAGCCTTGACCCTGGTCATGGTCTGAGCCCAGATCCCAGCCATGGACGGAACACTGAGCCCGTTCACAGACTGAGCCCTTAGACGCTTACCAACGACCTCACTCCCTTTGCTGGTGGAAACAGGAAGTCCCTTAAGGCTTCAGGAAGTTCCCTCCTTCTCCTTCTCCCTCCCCCACTGTGTCCTCAGTGCTGTGAAGTGGGGGTCCTTGTTCCCTTTTCAAAGATCTCGCCTCCTGGGGTCCATGAATCCCAACCTGAGCCCATTACCTCCTCACCTATGCCTGCCCCAAATCTCTCTCCTCCTGGGCCACCCCTCTGGCCGGGTTGGGAATCCAGGCCCTGGCTGCGTGCCGCCTTCTGTCCTCATAGGTCCCCGAGCCCCTGAAGGAGGGACAGCAGCTTACGTCTAGTTGTATCCCTGGCGCTGGCACTGAGCCTGGGAGGCAGGAGACTTTTATCACAAGTTTGCTGAATGCACGAGCGAGCTGGCCTGGGATCTCAAGGGCTGCAAGGGAGCACGGCTGGGTCCACGCCCAGGTCAGCCAGGGCCGTGAAGAACTGTGCCTGAGAGCGCTGGGGAGGCTGGCCCAGGGTCAAGCTGAGGTTCACGTCCAGGCGTGCCAGAGTCTAATTTAGTGCACGGTGGTGGACTCAGGCCTTCTGTGGGCGTTCCCTGAGCACCTGCTGTGAGCCGGCCCATCCTAGATCCTGGCGACGTGCCGTGGAAGAGATGCCGTCCCTGCCCTCCGGGAGCTTGGGTCCCAGTGTGGGGAGACACGTGGGCAGATGGTCCTGGATAGTGGACACTGGTGTCTGGGAGGCGGAATGGAGGCTGTTAGGGCTGGCGGGACAGCTCACGCTCTTGGAAGACCCAGTGATGTGACATCGCAGCTGAGCCTGACGGGGGGCGGGGAGAGGCGCTGGGGACGTGGCACTCGGGCACAGGGACAAGCAGGGTGAGTGCCCAAGGGAGCCAGGAGACCTGCGTCCAGGCCAGTGTGTAGTGTTAGGCCCGGCTCCGTTGGTCTCCAGGCTTCATTTCCACATGCGTACGGTGGGATGATATTTCACTCAGCAACCCCCATCTGGGTGCCGGGCACTGTTCCAGGAGGAGACCGAGCAAACGAGGATGCCTGCCCTCCTGGAGCTCACACCTTAGTTCATTAGTTCTCAAAGGGGGGTCCGTGGAACCCCAAGAGGGGTCCCCACGACGCCCTCAGGGGACCCACAAGGTCAAAGCCGCTTTCACAATAACGCTCAGATGTTGTTTGCCTCTTTTGTGTTGGCGTTTGCACAGATGGCGCAAAAGCAGTGACAGGTGAAGTGGCTGATGCCTGGGCACAGATCAGAGTGGTGGCGCCCAACCCTGCTCTGAATAAGAACCTTCTCGCAAACCTTATGAAATGGGCCCCAATAGTGTGTTTCCAAGAGGAGGGAACCGAGGCTCAGAGCGGGGGGCTGACCTATCTGGGCTTCCAGAGCGAGCGGGCGGGGGTCGCCGCCCAGGCTGGCCGCCCCCGTCCTTGGGGCCTCACGGTGCCCCTTCCCTCCTGCTCTCTCAGACCCCGTGGGGTCCTCCCAGGCTGGTACCCCAGCCTGGTTTGTAGCTCAGGCCTTGCAGACCCGTTTCTCAGGCTGGCTCTGCCATCTGGGGCTGGCTCCGCGGCCATTGTTGTGGGAACTGCCCTCTCGTCACCGCGTGCTGCTGACTGCGGAGGCCGGGTCAGGCGGACAGAGGGAAGGCTGGCAATGAATGAGCAGGGGCGAGGGGCCGGTGGGGCGATGGCTTCCGGGTGGGCCTGGATGGCTGAGCGCCTCTGTCCCATAGGTGGCCGTGCGTCTTTCCTGTGCCGGGCTAGAGTGGGGGAGTATGACGAGGGCCTGCAGGGCTGGCCTCGGGGGACCGGCAGGGGCGAGGAACCAGCGTGCGGCTTAGGGGTTCTCGTGGCGCTCCTTGATTTCATCCGGGGGCCCCGGAGTGCCCAATGCTCCTGACAATTACTGACCCCCTCCCCACTCCCCGCACCTGGCATGGCACCAGGTAAGCCGGACACGAGGATGAAAGCAGGGTGAAGAACGAAGGGCCACTTGCTGACAGCCGCCCGAGTACCCCGTGGCCTGGGCAGGGTCCTAGTCAAGGCCAAGTAGGGGCAGGAGGCTGGGACGTGAGCCCACGTGGTAAAGAGGCTGACCTGCGTGGGTCAGGGAGCCTAGGAGAACTGGGATGGAAGCTGTGGGATGGAGGGAGTGTGCGGGACAGTATTCCATCAGGGAGCAGCCTGTGCAAAGGTCCTGAGGTGGGAATGAGTTGGTACGTTCAGGGGAGAGCAAGGAGTCTTAGGGCTGGAGCTGAAGAGCTAAGGATGTGGGGGAAGATCACCAGGGGTCTGGGCCACGGCCGGGGGTTTGCGTTTTCCCGTGAGTGAGACGGGACCATGGAGGCTGTGGATGCGTATTCGTAGAGGGTCTGGCTTCCCGTGGGTCACAGACCAGGGTGAGGGTAGGAGTGCGGACAAGGGGGCCCAAGCCTGGGACAGGACTCCACTGCGCGGGGGAGGCGGCCGGGCCTCCGTGGAGGGTCATGGGGGTTGCAGGGACAGAGAGCAGCGGCTGGGGGCTCTTGAGGCAGGCATGGCGCGGTGCCATGCAAAGAGTTCTAGCCTCAAGCTGGGGCTCTCCAGGTATCTTTTTTCACGGAGGCCTCACCCCTCTCCCAGTAGCCCTGATGGTGGCCTGGGCCTAGGTGGGGGTCATTGGGATGGACGGACAAGAGGCAGGGTGGATTCAGGACAGGGATCCAAGGTGTCAGGATCTGTGGACAGGCAGACATTTGAATGGGGAGCCGTGCCGGGAGAAGAGGGCTAGGCCTCAGGGTGGACACCGCAGCTGGCTCGGTGGGGCAGCAGGTGGGAAACACACCCGCACCCCTAGGGGAAACCTTGGATCCCACATTCCTCACATGCTGTCCCTTCCCAACCCCTCAGGAGCCACCTGATTCCCAGGCACCTTTGGCCAAACCAGGGGGCCGGGCTGCTCTCTAAGCTCGGTGAGCCCACCTGACCCCAGGCTCATTGGAAGGTGGGGCTCGTCTTCCTCCCTCCCCTGTGCCCAGCACGCCTGGGGTGCTGCATGCCTGCGGAGTTGAGGCCGCTGGCCAGGACATGGGCTCGAAGGCAGCCTGCATGTCGTGAGGTCACTGGGTTCCCAGCCTGGCCCTGTCCTTGACCTTTGAGTGAACTTGGACCCTCACTGCCCTCTCCGAGTGGCCCCCTGCTAGTGAAGGGCCAGAGGACCCTCCAGGCCCTCCAGACACTGTCTCCTGGGATTCCAAGACTTTCACGGGGCCTGAGATGCAACTGCCCCTCCTTCGGGTGGTGATGGGACGGGGCTGGCTCATCAGAGCTGCTTGAACGTTCACTCTCGGAAGGACCGTGCTGCACAAAAATAGCAGCCTGGTGCTGACGAACATATGCTGCCTCCTGGGGGGGCGGTGGGGAAGGGTGGCGGCCCCTGACGGGCTCAGGTCTGGAGGCCTCGCAGCTCCCGGGGGAGGGTGTCTGTGTCGCTGGCACCGATGTGGAGCTGGCAGACGGGAGCTGCTGCTTACAAGGCACCTACTGTGTGCCAGACGCTTCTGTGTGACGTCTGCTGCTTCACAAGGACCTGCCGGGTGGGTGCTACTGTCCCTTCCCCCAGGTAAGGAAACCGAAGCGAGAGGGGCCAAGTGATGGCCGGGTCACACGGAGGAAGGGGCAGAGCCAAGCTGGTTGGCCTGACCATAAGGGAGGTGGTGCTGCTGTCGGTGTGGGTGGGACAGACTCACTCATCTGTGCATCCAACCACCCATCCATTCATTCATCTCCCTCCCTCCCTCCCTTCCTTCCTTCCTTCCTCTCTCCCTCCCGCCCCCCCTCCCTCCTTTCTTTCTTTCTCTCTCTTTCTTTCTTTAATTGAAGTCTAGCTGATTTACAATGTTGTGTTCGTTTCTGGTATACAGCAAAGTGATTCATTAACATACAGTTCCTTTTTCATATACTTTTCCATTATGGTTTATTGGATATCGAATATAGTTCCCTGTGCTATACAGTAGGACCTTGTGGTTTATCTATTTTATGTTATTTATTTTTGTGAGATCATAGTTCGCTGACCAGGGATTGAACCTGGGGCCACGGCAGTGAAAGCGCCAAGTCCTAACCACTGGACGGCCTGGGAATTCCCTATCTGTTGTATATCTAGTCATGTGTATCTGCTAATCCCAAACTCCTAATTTATGCCTCCCCCACCCCCATTCCCCTTCGGTAAACAGAAGGTTGTTTTCTATGTCTGTTAGTCGGCTTCTGGTTCATAAATAAGTTCATTTGTGTCATATTTTAGATTCCACCTGTAAGTAATTGTCTGTCTGACTTACTTCACTTAGTCTGACCATCTTTAGGTCCATCCATGCTGCTGCAAATGGCATTATTCCCTTCTTTTTCACGGCTGAGTCGTACTCCACTGTGTATCTGTACCCCATCTGCTTTGTCCGTCCCTCTGTCCACCCATCCATCTTCCCATCCCTCAGTTACTGGCCTCAAATTGGCCTGGCTCATGTTTACCCTAGGCCACACCAGGGACCTCTCTGGGCCTCAGTTTCCCCTTCTGTGAAACAGACGGGCCCCATCTGGGGCCCACAACACTCAGGCTGAGAGTGAAAGTCACCTCCTGAGCTCTGCCCCCCCGTTAGGAGACACCCAACTCCTCAGTGTACATCCAGACCCTACAGCCCAGCCAGCCTGCTTCTCCCCTCCTGTCTTGCCTGCATCTCCCTCCATCACTGCCCATTCAGACTCTTCCTCTGTGCTCCCTCTCCTGGGGGCTGCCTGGGGGACTGACTGATGAGCTCTGTCTTCCTCCATCCCTCTCTCTGCTTCCCTAGCACAGGGCTGGATGGCATGGACTCCATGCCAGGCTCTTGACCTGCCTCTGGCTCACTGATCACGCCGTGCCTCAGTTTCCCCACCTGTGAAATGGGGAGTCCCTACCTTAGCAGGTGTTTGGGAGGCTTCAGTGAGACCATGAACCCAAAGCCCTAGAACAGGGCCTGGCCCTACTGACTGTTACGACGGTCCGACATCTCCTGGGCGCCTACCGAGGGCTGGGCCCAGTTCTGGGGTACAGGGGCCCAGAGGTGAGTGATCCTCCTCGGGCCCCACTTTCAGGCTCTCAGGTCCAGCTGACGGTCTGACAAGCTGGGGGACGCCGGCCATGCAGTGTCATCAGTGACTGTACTTGAGGTGGGCAGCTCCCGGCGGGCCGTCCCGTGCCGCCCCAGGGGTGGCTCTGAGGGAAGGGGCACACAGTTGGGGTAGAGGCAGGGACCATCCGCCCTCCCTGCCTAGCCCCCTCGTGCATGATGTGGGCCCTCACGGGGTAGGACCCTGTGTAGGGCTGGGTCCCCTCTCCATCTGGCCGGGCCTGGGCCACAGTGCGCTCAGTGGTCAGAGATGCGAATTTCCACTGGAGAGGCCTGAGCAGGGCTGGAGACCCCTCTGGGCTAGGGGCTCTCCCGGAATCATCCTCCTGGGGTTCGGGAGTCCTTCCTCCCCTATGTCCCAGCTTCCACCTGCTGCAGATCCAATCAGCCTAATGACAGCACTCAGGAGGGTCAGGGGAGTGCAGGGAAGGCTCCAGGCCCAGCTCAGGGCGGGTCCTGCAAAGCTTCTTGCAGGTGTTCCGGGCGGCGGCCGAGCTGTTGATGGAGAAGCTGGAAGTGGCCCGGCAGGGAGCGGAGATGAGAGCAGCTTCTGATGAGAGAAAGGAGCTATTATCTGAGCGCTGCTGCTGGCTCTGCTTCTCCCTCATCCAGAGCGGGATTAAGAGGGAGGAAGGGGGGAGAATTTCCTCTTTACTCGCCATCGCAGAAGGCTCTCGGTCACACAGGGAACTCAGAAAGGGCTGCCTGAGCCACTGCCTCTTCCCCCAGAACCTCCTGTCTTCACCCGGGTGAGACGGGCAGTCCACGGTCCCGATTTGCGGGGTGAGGTGACTTCAGAAGCCCCAGAACGTCTCCCTCACTCAAGCATCCCCCAGACTGGCCTTCTAGGGCCTCGGAAGCTGCCTGAAAACACCACTTCCCCCTGGGAGATCAAGCAGCATGTCAGGGCAGGAGCGGTTTCGGAATCGCTGGCAATAAGCTCCGACACCTGGGTCCCACCCCTTGTGCACCAGGGACTCTCACGCTGCAGAGGACTGGAGGGTCCCCGGGGCCCACTCGCTACGTCCAGGCGGGGCTGGCAAGGTGCCTCTTGGTGAACAGAGGTCTGAGGATGTCCCCACTCCCCATGAAGGTGCTGCCGGGCCGGCCCACCCTGCAGGCCTTCTTCCGCACCAAGTTCATCACGGACAAATGCCCGGAGGGGCCGGGGCACTGTGGGTGGGGCAGCACCGCGTGACTCCCCGCCTTGGGGTCTTCCCTCATTGCTTCACCTTTGCCCTCCCGTCCCAGCCAATGGCAGCTCCGGGGACCTGTCTGCTGGAGGTGCGGGTGGGGGGTGCCGCCCCACGGAGGAGCTGGCCCCGCTCAGGACATTTCTCATCTGTCCCTTCATTGTTGTTATTTTTTTTTTTTTTAAATAATAAATTTATTTATTTTATTTATTTATATTAGGCTGCGTTGGGTCTTCATTACTGCGCACGGGCTTTCCCTAGTTGCGGCGAGCGGGGGCCGCTCCTCGTTGCCGTGAACGGGTTTCTCATCGCGGTGGCTTCTGTTGTTGCGCAGCACGGGCTCCAGGCACGCGGTCTTCAGTAGTTGTGGCTCGCGGGCTCTAGAGCGCAGGCTCAGTTAGTTGTGGCGCACGGGCTTAGTTGCTCCGCGGCACGTGGGATCTTCCCGGACCGGGGATGGAACCCGTGTCCCCTGCATCGGCAGGTGGATTCCCAACCACTGCGCCACCAGGAAAGTCCCCTGTCCCTTCGTTTTGATCAGCCGGCTGGGGGGCTGAAGGGGGAGCCCGTTTGGAGGGCGGATATGCCCCATGCCCTTTCAGAAGCCAACACTTTTTGAAGGGACCTGGAATCTGACACTGGCACCGACACTGTTCACTGCTGGAGGCCAAGCTGCCACAAACGTAAATTTCTAATTAAAACAGAAATTAATCCTCTCCCCCAACTACCTGTTATCTCCAGCTGGATGAGCAAAAGTTTTATGCTGCTTAATTAATGTTATCACCCGTTAGCTTTATTTACATAAGCAGATATAATTCACATGACTTTGCAGGAGCTGATGGGGAAACTTAAAAAAATTTTTTTTTGAGTTAACAAAATTAATTACCTTGATATTCCCTATTGTATTCTAATCACAAACTTGCAGGGTCCCTCTCTGGCGCTCCCGGAAACCCTGGGTCGGTGTCTTCTTTGATGAGTGGGAGCTTGTTCTAAATGGAAGGACAAAAAGTTGAAAATTGGCGTGGAGCAGCTTGGAGGGAAAGACAGCGCCGGCCTTCACATGAAAGGCCCAATGAATGTGATAATTATTTATGGTTTCTGGCACTGGGTGTTTTTGCTACCCGGTTAAATCAACTCTAAATACCACATTAAAATCTTGCAAAGATCCTGGCAGATTAATAAATCATAACAACTGCTCTGGCATTTGGCATGGTTTGGGGGGAGGTCTGAGTCTGTTTGGTGACTGCACTTTCAGGTGCCTCCCTGGAGGGTCCACACCTGGGGGTCCCCCCAGGGGAGATGCAGATGAAATGATTGCGGCAGGAAGCCCTGCCCCCTGGGCCGGAGGTCCCGCCCCTCCAGGGTTTGTGGCAAGGACCCCACTCAGCTGTCCCTTTACTCTGAGGAAATGGAAACGCAGATGTTCTAACAGGCTGCCCGTTGCCTGGAGACTTGCATAAAACGTTCCGAGTTGTCCTGGGTGGGAGCAGTGAAGTTGGTCTAACAGTCAATCATCAGACACTTGGTGGACGTGCTCTCCGTGGCCGGCCCTGTGGGTGTGAATGTGACCTTTTCTGGAAATAGGGTCTTTGCGGATGGAATCAAGTTAAGATGAGGTCGTAGTGGAGTCGGGTGGGCCGCCCGCGTGCCTCAGGGCCGGCCCTCGCCCCAGACTCTTTTTATCACCTGCCTGGGGAGGAGACCTGACCGCGACCGGCCCCTCCCACCGGCTGGCCTGCGAGCCTGGGCTCAGACATGACCCTGCGATCTGACGCCTGGGCTTCTGAAGAGCCCCGGGTGGGTGAGAAAGGATGGGGTTTCTCTCAGAGGATGAAAGTCAGGGTAACTTTGAAGACCCGTCCTCCCCCAACCCGCGCAGAGAGCAGCTGTGCAGAGTCTGAAAGAATTTCCTCCCCCTAGAGAGGTTCTGGTGTGTTTCTTCCCCGCCTTGAATGAAGGCAAGAAATGATGCTGAGCAGAGAGTAATTTACCCAAATCGAGGCGGAAATCAGCCCTGAAAGGGAGAGGAATGAAGGGGGTCAGCCAGGAAGCAGCGCCCGCCCCCTGCCCCACCCGCTGCTCGGGCCCCGTCCCGGCCACGGGCTGCTGTCGGCAGAGTGCTTCTGGCTCTAGTGGCCTGGCCCCTCCCCGCCCCCCGCGAGGGTCCCGGGGTCCTGACGCCCCCCACCCAGGGTCCGTCGAAAACAAAACTCTAAAATTTTGCATCCTGGCATCCCAAAATGGTAGAGAATCGTACAGGGATGGAGTCACGTAATTCTTTTCCTTTCCTCTTTTAAAAATGATACTAGTGTTTTTTTTTACCTGTTTAACCGGGAAACATTACATGACACCTGGGAGCAGAAGAAAGCAAAACGCAGACGGTGCACGTCGGGGCTGTCTGGAAAGTCTCCCTTTTCAGTGGAAGCTGCTGGCCGTGATGTGGCCGTTCGCGCGGCGGCTGTCCAGCCCCACGGGCTCCGTGCTGCCTCCCCGTGGGGGCTGTTCTCAGGGGCGGATGCACCCGAGCTGTCCAAGGGGCCGAGAGCCCATTTCAGAGCCCCATCCTGAGCTTCGGGAGGCAGACCTGTAGATGCCTGGGGGCGAGAAGGGGAAGGTCAAGTGCGAGGTGCCCCCTCGGGAGGCCCCGCAGAATCACAGCGGGTCACGCAGGCTCCCCTACGTTAGGGAAGGGACTCCCACGAGGACACCAGTTAACTCTGAAGAAAAGGAGTAACTCTGTTTGAAGAGCGCTGTTTAACACGAAACCCACAAAAATCAGGTGGTGCTTGATAAATGCTTAGAGCCCAGCCCTGGGGCTGGATTTGGGGGTGGGGGACCCCCATGCCTTGGAGCCCTGCATTGCCCGAGTGAGTGGTGGGGCTCAGGCCGGGAAGGGGAGCTTGGGGTGGGTTCCGGGGCAGCCTGCATCACTGGTGGCGGGGGGTGGGGGGGGCAGCGGTGGCTCAGTGCTCCTTCCAGAAAGTGACACGTGGAAGGAGGCGGGCCTGGGGCCCACTTAACATTTGAGTGTCACTGCTGAGTGCTCCCCGGGGGGCCAGCCAGGCACGCCGGCGACATTAGCCAGGCTGCAGGAGTCGGCACAGACCTGCAGGCGGGATTTAGGGGCTCCAGAGGGGTGCTTAACGCGCCCACTTCTTTGTCCTCCTGCCCCAGCGGGGAGGGAGGGAGGGAGGCCAGGAGAATGGTCTCGGGAGCTGGCTCTCTGTGCTACCAGCAGCCCTGGCCCTCTGTCCACGGACCACGTGCTGGCTCAGGGCTGATGCTACCCCTCGCCCCGCCAGCTGTCACCCAGACTCCCACGTGACACCCCAACCCGGCCTCTCCCGTGGGCCTCCTCTCCTTCCTCCACCCTTTGGGTTATCTGCCCCCTTCCCCCGCAGGCCTAAGCTCTGGGGGCCCCAGGGATGGTCTGCACGGCATGCTACAGGCCTCGAGGAAGAGGGTTGGGTTGGGGAGTGGGGGCCGGGTTTCCCTTACGCTCCGATTCTGAGGGGCATGGCGGTCCCCCACCCCCAGCTTCCTTCCCAGTCAGCCTGGAGTCCAGCGCCCGGGGACCCCCAGCTGTGCAGTGTGCCAGCGGACACCTCATGGAGCAGCACCTCGTAGCTGCTGGCGGAGAGGCGGGGCCCTGATGGGTAGGCTGGTGGACTGCGCCCCCCGCCCCGGGCCAGGTGCCGATGCTGGGCTGGGCTCTGGCCCCTGGAGGTGGTCTCGGCAGCCCCTGCCTTACAGCCTGGGGCTCGGGTCTGTGCTGGCGTTGGTCCGAGCGGAAAGGGCTTGGCTCTGGGCTCTCCGGCAGGAAGGGGCCTCAGGGAAGGGGGGCTGAGAGGACGGCCCAGGCCTCACCTGCCTCCCGGCCGCTCCCTGCTCAGTCACACCTGCTGCTCGGGCTGCGGGTGAGGCAGGGGGTCTCTGCATCCTCCACGGGACACCTCTGCTGGGGCATGTGGCCCTGTGCACTGGCCCTGGAGGCTGGGGACAGGTCCTGCCTTCTCGGTGAGTCACCAGCCGGTGGGGATGCCTCCCAGGGCTCTGCTGGGCGTGCCTTGCTCTGGAAAGCCTCCTTGTCTGTGTGGCCCTGGCCAAGCGCTGGTCACCGCTGGTCACTGCGGCCTCAGCTGCATCTCCGGGACCAGGACCTCTAGGGAGAAAGCCGTGTCCCCTCCGGAGGCCCGGTCCTCTCCTCTGCAGCCCAGGCGATGCGCCAGGCTGCCCAGACCCCCAGGCCTTCACCCACGCTGATGCCTCCGCCTCAGCGCTGCCTCTGACCCCCTGCCGACACTGGCCGGCCTGTGAGACCTGGCGCCGGGGTCACTCCCTCGGGGCGCTCTGTCCTGGTTCCTCGCGGGTGAACAGCCCCGCCTCGCGTCCCCGCACCTTCACGGCACCCAGCAAGTCGCTCCCAGCAGGGAGCCTGGAGCAGCGAGGGGCCCCTCCCACTGATGGCCTGGCCTTGCCCGCCAGCCGCCTGAGGGCCCAGAGCCGTCTTTACCCATCAAATCCCGTGCGTTGGGCACCGACCTGGGAACTGGGGAGGGCACCGTGTGGCGAGCAGGATAAGCAGGTGAGTGGGGTGGAGGACGGACACAGCAAACAAAGAGCAAGGACTTCTCAGACAGTGGTGAGTGCAGGAGGCGAGGAGGGAGGAGGGCCGGGGGCCCTTCACACGGGCGGGTGCGTCAGGGGCCGTGTGAACCCCGGTGTGTTTTATCACACCTGCCCCCAGCTCTGTCCTCCAGGTGTAGAGGGGCCTGGCTTAACCTTCCAGAACCATCTTCTGTATTGTCCTCACGATCACTGTACCCCTCCCTGGGAGCCGCCATTTCCACTTCACAGAGGGCTTTCGCATCTGTCACCTCGTTCCCGGGCTTCTTACATCAACCAATGGGGCCAGCAGGGGCGGTGTTGTTCCCGTTTTACAGATAAGGACGCCGACACTAGAGAGGGGAGATGGGCCTGCCTGCAGGCTGAGGGTGGACAGCTCCGCAGGTGGTGCCTGCAGCAGGCATGCTGAGGAAGTGGCTTAGAATTGGCCAGCTGAGAGCAGAGGCTCCGGAGCCCCAGCTCTGCCCCACTCCTCTGAGGCTTCGAGACATCCCCTCGGCTCTCTGGCCTCAGTTTTGTCATCTGCAACATGGGCACAGCCTGGACCTTGCCCAAGGCCCTTTCTTCTCTGAGGTTTTGTGACCTTGACTTGAGGCCCAGCTTCTTCCCTGACCCTGACCCTTTTCAGAGGAGACGGCAGGGCCAACTGAGGGGCTGTGTTCCAGCTGTGGGCAGTGGGGCCGTGGCATCATGGGAAGGGCCAGTGGAGGTGTTGGTCTAGGAACCTGTCGTCCTGAGCAAGCTGGACCGGAGCGAGGGGAGGAGCCGGGAACCTGCTGGTGGCTCAGCCCGGTGCCTGCAGCTGCCTTGATGACGGGAGGGGAAGAGGGATGCCCTCGAGAGATGCCGGGGGGACAATCTGCCTGCCCTTTGCAGTTGGCAGCCGATTGCCTGGGGACACAGGTGGCCAGGTGGCTGACCCATCCAGCACCCCAAGGGGATCTTCCTAAAGCCATAGATAAGATTAAGTGCTGGAGCTGGAGCCGCCTGTGTGGATCTTAACGGTTAACTCCAATTTGTGGAGTGTGAGCAAATGGGGCGGGAAATGTGAACCATCCATCGGAGGGGAAAACGGTCTGACGGCCACATGGCCAGAAAGGCTTCTGTTTGGTTTCGGGGCTGGGTGAAAGTGGGGGAGACACCCTATTTCTCTTTCAGGACTAGATGCTGGATTAGCACGCTGGCAGATGTTTGTGCCATCAACAGAGTCTTGGTGACCTTGTGCAGGACTGCCACATACAGTCGCTCAGGTTGTGCATCTCACAATTCCATCGCGAATAGCGACCTATGCCATGTGACTTTATTTCGTGTGACGTTTGAAACCAGGGCTGGCCAGGGTTCCTGCCCTCCCCCACTCTGCCAGTAAATGCTAATGCTACTCTTCCTTTAGGTCTGTCCAGTTCAAATGTCCCCACCTTTGGGAAAGAGCCTCCTGGGTAAAGCTAACTGCTGTCTTCTCTGTTGTGACAGGCCACAAATGGCCATAGAGTTCCTCCCCTCCTGTGTCCCTGTCCCTTTGCAAAGTGACCTTGCAACTCTTCCTATCGAGAGGCAGAGCCAGTTTCCCACCCCTTGATGGTTTTGGCTCTTTGGTCTGCTTTAACCGATGGTACAGTAGCACATGTGAAAAATAGATGCTTGAAAAGTGTTTAAGCTTTGGGTCGTGCCCTACCTTGCAGCTCTTGGGCACCCAGGGATGACCACATGAATGAGCTGGGCTAGCCTACTGGCTGATTAAGAACACATGGATCAGTTACCTCTGATAACCTTTTGGACGGCCAGCCAGATGCCGGACATGGGAGTGAGGCCAGCTGATGTCAATGCACATCTGAAGCCAAACAGCATCAGTGGTGCAGAGATGAACCATCTGGCTGAGTCCTGTTCAGATGACCAACTCACAGGATTGTGAAAAAATAAATGATTATTTTTTTCAACTACTAAATTTTGGGATCCTTGTTACACAGCAGTAGTTAGCTAACTGATACACCTGTGTTCCCACAGCACTTTATTCCCACATCACTATTACTGCTTGTATAATCTTTGTGGTAGTGACATTACTGTAGTTAAAAGAACAAACTTCAGAGTCAGAAAGACCTGGATTCAAACCCAGTTCTGTTGAATCCTGGTCTGTGGCCTGGACATGTCACTTAATGTCTCTGAGGCTCAGATTCCTCATCTGAAAATGAGGACTAAAAATCCGAGATTCCAAGCTCACTGGTTATTGTAATGATTAGACATACACGAAGAATTTAGTCTTAGTACACAGGTGGCACTCAGTACACGATAGCTGGTATCTTTCCCTGCTGGTCTACACACAGCTCCTCATGGATCTTCCCAGGATCCCCGTGACCTGGATGGGGGAGGGGCTTGTCTCGCCCTAGGGGTGCTTGGGCTGAGAACTCCCACGGCCAAAATACCCCTGCTCCTCCGAGGCCCTTTCCTTCACACCCCAGGAGACTCACCCTTACAGGGAGAGCTGCTCTCCCGTTATTTCTGGGAAGATTTTATTCATCGTTCATCTTGGCATTTATTGTTGACATTCCAAGAACAGTCAAACAAGACGAATGGCTCGTCTCCAGGACCCAGAGGCGGCTTGCCTCCCTCACTGTGAATTCAATTCCACCTATTGACAGCATCAGAGGTGCCTGCGTGGGGGCGGTGGTGGGGGGGCAGGAGGAGGGGCGGCAGGCTCTGGCCCTGCGGGGGACCGGCCGCTGGAGGGAGTTAATGCCCTTAGAACACCTGGCGTGGGGAGGCCGGGGCGCTGGCCAGCCCGTGCGATGCTGAACCTCGGGCCCGAGGTAGTCTGTGCAGCCTGGCTGGAGGTTGAATGCCCTGCCCTGTCGCTGTTATCGTTGCTCTTACGTCGTCATCTCTGACCTCGGTTTCCCTTCCCGTCGGACGGGGTGATGCTCTGCTGCTTGCAGGTAGCCGGTGCTCCTTAAATGTGGCCTCTTGTCCCCTCCTCTGCTTTGCCCCGACACGGTACCGTGGGCTGGACGGCGCACGCGCCCTCTTCCCTGCTCACCTGTGGTGGGCGATGCTTGCTTTGCTCGGTGATGTCACGGTCGTCCCCTGGTCCCTGTGCTGGGACCAGGGGTGGGACTGGGCCACAGATGGGGAGACCCTGCCTCCCACTTCACGCGGCCCAGTCTGCTTTGGGGCCAGAGAGAGGCAACGCAGCTGACATTGGCCCAGCTTTAGGTCTTCAGAGGGTGCTGTGTCCATCATCTCACCTGACCCTCCCCACAGCAGAGGATTCGACAGAGGCTGTGGGTCAAGAAGACTTGAGTCGTGGAGCCCTGGCTCTTCTGCTGATGGGCTGTGTGGCTTTAAGTGCTTGCTTGACCTCTCTGGGCTTTAGTTTCCCATCTGTCACATGTGGTGATAGCAGTGCTGGTGTGAGGCTGGAAAGAAGAGGCACTTGCCCCAGGCTTGCATGGCACCTGCTGTGCTCAGTAAGTATAAGTTCTCCATATCTCTGTCCCCATCTGCAAAGGGGTGAGTCCCCTGTCCCTGCAGGATCCCAGATCGGCTCTGAGCAGGTACCAATGTCTGAGGATAATGAAGTGGCTGGGGTTGTAGCTAGGACCTTGAAGGGTGGGAAAGGCACGTGCATGCATGTGTGTTTTCCTGTGTGTGTGTGTGTGTGTGTGTGTGGCTGGGCTCCCACTCCTCGGTGCTCCTCTCCTCACACAGCTTCCTCCGTCGCTCTGGTCCATCCTTCCAGGGAGGAACCCTTCTGTGGCCTAAGTGACAGGCTCCCCATGAGGATCCTGAAGGTGTAAGAAGGCAACTTGCTTGCATACCCCCGGGGCCAGGAGGCTCACCACCTCACAGACAATCCACTGTCCTTGCACAACGCTGGATTGTGCGCAGGTCCCTCCTTGGACTAGGCCAAGCCACACTCTTCTCCCTGCCCCTGGCTCTGCCCACAGGCGCCCCCTCCAGGTGAGCTCCCCAGTCTCCTAGTCTGGCCCCGGTCGCCTTCCTCCAGGCACAAGCAGCTGAAGGCCCAGCCTGCCCTGAAGGAAGCCCCAGATTTCACCAGCATCTTCCTTCTCCCTCCCTCACACCACGCATTTGGATCTGGACTAGTGTTGCAGAAAATGCACTTGTACACACATATGCACTCATAGGACACACATATGCACACAGAGATCCAGGCACACACAGGCTCAAATGCCGCTTTGTGGACACAACTGGCGGCCGTGGAGAGCCAGGAGAGCCAGGAGGCAGCCCTGAGTGGCTGAAGGGTAGGTCACGTGTGCACAGCCCGGTGTACCCTCCTCCTAGCCTCGGGGGGCAGCCTTTCCAATGAGTTTTGTGGGGTGAGGGGCCCTGAAGTTGCCTCTGGCCTCTCCCCTGTACCCCTGGTTAAACATTTCCTGGGCCAAGATGCCACCTCCTGTATCAGCTGACTGTCCCACCTGTGGCTGAGGGCTCATGGGGACAGGAAGGGCCTCCTGCATCCTCAGAGCTGGCTTTTCCAGCCCCCTCCCAGCTGGGCTGCCGGCCCCCGGGCCCTCGCCAAGCCCGGGCTGGCACAGGCTGGCAGCTAATGTGTTTATTTGCCCGGTGGCGGGGGTGGGCGAGAAGGCTTTCCGGTAATTGGTACATTTTGTAAGCAATCATCTCCTGGCACCTTCTGCCGCAGCGTGTGGGCCGGTGATCCTGTTAATCATGGGCCGCGGCCTGGGGGGGCCCCCTCGCCTGACAGCCTCATTTCTCTCCCCTGGAAGGATGGAGCTGTTCTGACCCCTAACAGCGTTATCTGTTATTCCTGGGCACACGGCTCTCTCGTGGCACGTGGATGGAGCCAGGGCCGAAGCCCAGGACCCGGCAGGTGAGCTTGTGGGCGGGCAAGGGTGGCAGGCAGGGGATGGCTCTGAATCGGGGCCTGCAGCCGGCCAGGCCTCAATAGGGTGCCAGAGACATCGTCTTGGTTGATTCTCTGCACAGCACTGCATCTATTTCACCAGCAAGGAGACAGGCGGGAGAGGCTGAGGCCCCACGCAAAGTCACGCAGCTGGGCCAGGCGGCACAGGTCCCAGGTCCCCCTGGTCAACGCCAGCCGTGGTCAGACCTGGAGTTTGGGCCCACCACAAAGTGAAAATCGGAACCCATTGTCAACAATTATTAATTATCACTCTTATTCATTATTAATAATTTCAAGATGGTGAAGCTTTCCCTGCCCTCAGTCTCCTCACCTCTGAGAGGGACGCAGGACGCAGCCCAACGCCAGGCCTGGGGTCCGGCGGGGGCGGTGGGCGGCGTGGTATTAAGCAGGGCTCCCGCGGGGAAGCACGTCTGGCACCGTTATTAATTGTTGTTCTTTGTGGAGAAATGATGGCGTGTGTGGGAGAGACAGCGACAGATTAACCCTACTCTATTAACAGGCAGCCGCAAGTGTGCCCATGTGATCAACTCCTGCACCCATGCACGCGCACACCCAGCATTGCTGGTGCTGGGTCTTTGCAGGGTGTGGACCTTATCCGCCCCGGGCTCCGCGAGGGCTCACCCTGACTTCTGCGCTCTCTTCCTGGACCGCACAGGCTGCGGGCGTGGGAGGTTAATAGGAGCAGCGGGAAGGAAATGGGATTTGTGTTTCTGGGTGAGAAGGTTCGCTCTTATCTCTCCATGGGGAGGCCAGACCCAGCCCGCTGTGTGGGTGGCGGCTGGAGCCCTCAGCTGACCCCCTTGGGAGCTGGGTGGCCAGGTGGCCGGCCGGCGCAGAGTTGGGGCTCCCCTGGCTTTGCTGGGCAGGCAGCCCTGGCTTCTCCCGATGGCCTGCCTAGCGTACCCCTCAACCCAGGCCATGCCTCCTGGGGTCCACGCAGCCAGCCTCACGTGGCGGCTTTGCTCCACGGGGCCTGTGGGTGCTCTGGGGCGTGCAGTCCCCCCCCTCCACCTCCATGGCTCTGCCTCAGTTTCCTTTGGGAGGCCCATCCCTGTGGCTTCCTCACTGGGGCCCAGCCTCCGGCCTCATGTGCCCCCTCCACCGACAGTCACAGCCAGCGCTCCGCTGCGCTGCCACCTCTCCCTGCTCTAAGACCATCACCGGCTCCCCGCCCCCTACCTGGCAGCGTCCTAAGTTGTGGATTTCTGGAGCTGCTCTCCTCTTCCAGCCGACTTCCTCCCTCTTGGCCGTCCCTAGTGCCCTGTTCTGATGCCCGGGAGCCCAGTTCCCTCATCCATCCCTTCAACTCCTTTCTCTGTCTTTTGGAAAGCAGATCAGAGTCACCTATAGTTCCTCAGACTCGACTTGGAGGGGCGTGGGTGACAGGCCCCCAGTGCTTCAGCCTCATCCTCCACCTGCCTCCCCCATCCCCCAAATCTTCAAACTGTGCTCTGGGTCGTGGGGGGGAGGGAAGGAGGGCCCCATATGCTGGGAATCACGGCCTACCCCTCGTGACTCTTGACGATTCAAGTGCTATCAGCCTGGTGCAGGCTCTGCCAGCCCTTCATTAAGAATCCCACTGGAGTCGGTACAGCCCAGACCTCGAAACCCTGAGCTTGGGGCTGCTCTCTCCCTGCACGTGGGGTGATGTGTTCCCTAGACCCCTACACGTTCCCGCGTCTATGTTTCTGGGTTCCCCCTCCCCACACCTGGCTGCCAGGGGACCCCCTGTGGTCACCTCTCGGAGGCCCCCAGAGATCTTGTCTGAAGATGAATCGGCTTAGGAATCGAGTCCTGGGACCTCCCTGCTGGTCCAGTGGTTAAGAATCCGCCTTCCAATGCTGGAGATGCGGGTTCGAGCCCTGGTCAGGGAACTAAGATTCCCACATGTCGCGGGGCAGCTAAGCCCGCACACCACAACTACTGAGCCCGTGTGCCTCAACTAGGGAGCCCACGTGCTGCAAACGACAGGGCCCACGCGCTCTGGAGCCGGTGCGCCACAACTATAGAGAAGCCCGTGCGCTGCTACGAAGATCCCGCGTGCCGCAACTAAGACCCTACGCGGCCAAAAATAAATAAATATTAAAAAAAAAGAAAGAAGCGAGTCCTGCACATTCCTGCTGGAGACATGAGGGTCCCCACTTGCCACAGGGACCGAAGCCCTGGCCCTCAGAGGTGGGTGAAGGTGCCTCTTTGTTTGGGGATGGCCCTCTGTGCGCTAAGACACCTCAGGCCCTGAGCTAGGAAGCCCATCTTTGAGGGAGACAAGGGTCCCTTCAGCTGTGGCTCTGCCAGGGGAGTCCTGAGGTGCTGCAGGGTGACCAGGTCCCAGATCTGGTCTGTCACTGATGTGACATGAACCCAGATCCAGGAGCCTGGCTTCCTTGGTTCAAGCTCCAATCACCACTGTGACTTCAGGTAAGTTACTTAACCTCTCTGAACCTCAGTTTCCTCACCTGTAAATTTGGGAATCTCTACCTTTGTGGTGCCTTTATAATAAGTTCAAGGTGCTTATGTATAAAAGTCTCCTGGACTTAATTGGTTCTGTTGGTGGGGTTTCTGGGGCCCTCTCCCCAAGCCTGCTGTGGTCCGGGCCCCCAAGGCCAGGCCTGGTGTTTGCGCTAACCCTTCTCCTAAGAGCTGAGATCATGGCCTCCCTTTGGGGTTTTGAAAAGCAATGGGACCTCTCCATCCTTTTGCAGAAGAGCGAGGCTTTCTAAGATCAAACCCCGAGGCTCTGATACAGTCTGAAAGGGATATCGATCTGTCACGGATGTGCAGGTCTGCGGCGCGAGCCCCTGGAGAGGGAGATGAAAGCTCTGCCAAGTCAACTGCCTTGTGTTCAGAGTCGTCTCTTTGACCCCGTAAAGAGGGTCGGGTTCCAGTGACTTTGAGGATGGCTGCTGCCGAGCCCTCTTCTAGAACACCTGCGAGCAATTGTGGAGGCCGCCACCTCTCACTCCTGGGGCCGGGGCGGGGGGACACTGGTCACCTGACGACCTATGGGAAAGAAGGGGGGTTAGACCAGTCAGCACCCCGACAGCACCACCAGAAGTGTTAACTTGCTGTTGGCCCTGAGCCGGCAGCCTCAGAGGGGGATAAGCTCTCCAAGGTGGCCAGGGGCGGGGCCGGCTGTACAGGCAGCTTGCGGGGCTGTCACAGGAGGAGAGATGCTGGCGGCCAGCTTCCTGTCAGCTGACCACTGGGGAGGGGACGGAGGACCCTACACCGCACTGAGGACGCCCTGAGCACAGTTACGCTGGGGCTGGAGGGCCAGCGTGCAGGGCTGACGGGGGGAGCTGGGAGGACGCCCGGGCTCAGTGGCCTGCATGGGCAGTGCCTGTGCGTGGACCAGGACCCACTTGGCCGGGACATGTGCTGTCGGTCAGGGAGCAGCCTCAGCGGGACCCCTGGGAGGGGACGTTCTTGACGCTGCACTGGAGCCCTTTGGCCATGCACGTCCGTGGCTCCTCTGCCTGGCCATCCTGGAAGCCCCGGGACACGCGGTCTGCACAGGGGCGGCTGGGAGGATGGGGGTGTCCATGCCCCAGAGCAGGGCCCCGCGTGTGGGCCAGGAGAGGCAGGTGGGGTCCGGGGCAGACTTGGGGAGACCCTTTGCACTGTACCTCTCTCCCTTGTCTTGTGCTTCCTCTCCCCTCTGAGGGCCTGTCTGCATCTTGGGGTTTCTGCCATGGCTGCTCTGGGCTCTGGGGCAGCTCTGGCTCCTGCTCTGCCGCCCCAGCCACCTAGGGCACCCTGCACACAAACTCTTAGAGTGAGCCCTGGCCACGCTGGCATCAGAGGGGCCTCGGGACATGGATCCAGTACACTGGACAGCCCAGTGTACTGTGGCCGTGGGGTCCTGGTGCCTGGAGGAAGAAGGGGGAGGGGGTTCAGTCCCAGCTTGGTCCCCAGGGACCCGGAAGCCCTGTGAGCTCTGGTGTTTCCCTTCCCACTCGGGGAGGGGCCGAGTCACGAGCCAGGGGCTACCCGAGGCTGCCCGAGAGTCCATGAGGACCCTGTCTCTCAAGGCCGCCTCTGCTGGAAGCCCTGGTTCAAGCCCTGGCTTATCACTGATGCCCACGGCCGTTGTGGATCCGGAGACGGAGAGCTCGGGGCAGAAAATTAGAGGACTGTCCTTAGCAGGAACATGGAATCATGGAGGCTATTTATGGGGAGGAAGGGTGGAGAGTAGGGCTCTGAGACCCCCCACCCCCATGTGGAAGTGGGCTGGGTGTCATCTCCAGGGAGCACGGTGGGGGCCTGGGCCGTCCGTCCCCCGAGAGGGTGGGAGGCATGGCGAGGGGCTGAGACAGAGAGACAGACCCAGACAGGCAGAGGACTGAGGACAGCAGCAGGAGAGGTCGAGGAGAACACGGTCGAGGGAGGGGCAGGTGGGGAGCCGAGCACGCTTCCTCTTCCCGTTGGGCCCTTTGCGACCTCCTGGTCTCATTTCCAGTTTGAAGATGAGACACCGAGCCTCAGGGATTTGGAAGAACTCGCATCAAAGCCCAGAGAGGGAGGAGCAGAGCGCGGGCAGCTGGAGAGTCTCCGCCCTGGGGGTCAAAGGGCGAGGGAGGGGAGGGGCTCGACTTTTCCCCAGGGTCCTGTGTGTGTGTGGGGGGTCCCCCAGAAGCTCCGCCCTCCCAGCCAGAGCTGCTCCTTCTCTCTCTCTCCCACCCCAGGTCCCGGTGCTTCCCACTGAGCACAGATCCGCCATCAGACTCTCTGGGTGCAGATCTGGGCTCCTCCACTTTCCAGCTGGGCGATTTCAGGCACCTTAACGAACCTCTCTGTGCCTTGGTTTCCGAATCAAAGCTACTGCGTAAGGTGGTGGTTAGAATGAAATGAGTTAATCCACAGAAAGCACTCGGCCACTGCCTGATAGCCTGGCCACGTTATTCACCCTGGGCCCCACGAGGTGGGCAGGGAGAGGGCAGCCGTCCTGGGTCACTGGTGCCCTCAGCCTACGTCTGCTGGCTGCGCCCGATCTCCTGGCAGAGCGGGTAACTGTCCGCGGGACGAACCCAGTTGTGTTCGGCTCTCCCCCGTCTGCCCGACGTCTGGGGACCAGAGGCCCCTGTCTGCTCAGCCCCCCTCCACCAGCTGCCTGGACTCCGGGTCTGCAAGCGCCCCCAGCCCCACCCAGTCCATCTGCAGTCCTGCAGCCCAGGGTGGGGGGAGGCCTACAGCCCTATCCTGTGGCCCCCTTCTCTGTGAGCTTGCGTGGAGGGGCTAAGGGGCACATGCCTGGCATGGAATCCTGGCTCCTTTCTCGGCTCTGGGAGATACGGGAGAACTCGCCCCCTCCCTGGGCTCCAGTTTCCGCATCTGTAACTGGGCGGTTGCACTCAGCAGTGTCCAGCCCTAGTGCTTAGTTAATCCCATCACACCCTGCTTGGGGGTGTGGGGGGTGGCCGTCTTGCGTCCCAGGCCCCGCCATGGATGTGGATCCTCAGGTGCAGTCCTGGTGCCTGGGACTCACCCGCCAGAGCTGGCTCCATTCCAGGGCTACTGCCTCTGATCCAAGCGGCCCGGAGGTGCAGGAGGGGAGGTCTGGGGGGGGTGGCGACAGAAGGCAGGGAGCCCGGTTCTTTCCCGGGACCAGGGAGAGGCCACTGGCCTGCCTGTCCATTGCCGCCCCACGTAGCACTAATTACAGGGATGTCCCAGGGTGGGGGTTCATTGCTGAGCCTGTCAACATAGGATCTGTCATGGAAGAAAAATGTTGTTTTGTTTCTAAGACCTTTCCTTGATCTTATCTTGCAAGGTAGAAAAAAACCCCCAAACCACAAAACAGAACAAACAAAAACCAAAGGCGGCCAGAGAATGAGATTTCGGGAGGGAGTCTCTGAGGGAACGACAAGGAGCGGGGGGTGGGGGGGTGGGGTGGGGGGTGGGGGTCTGGACCTTGGCCGGATGCCCTTCCTGGATGCCACTGCTAAGCACGACCTTGTGCAAATTGTACCAGCCAGCTTTGGCCACAGCAATGGTGCATAAAAAAGTGCCCCCAACTTAGTGGCTTCAAACTACAAGCATTTATTATTTCTCATGAGTCTGCTGGACCGCGTGTCTGATCCGATGTGTCTGAAGGCTTCCTTCTACCCATAATTACGTGAACGCGAGGGGACACGGGTGGGCACACTAGCGAGACCAGCCTGCTGCCCACTTACCTGAGCAGAGCCAACACGTAGAGGTGTTCAACACACCTTTATTGAAGGAAAAAGTTACTCTTTCTAGACTCAGCCCAAGTCTCACCTTCTCCAGGAAGCCCTCCCTGATTATTCTATCTGGCGTGAAGCATGACTGCTTCCCCGAGAGGCAGGGAAGCATGGCGGTTCAGAGCACAGACCCCAGAGCAGGTCGCCTGGGTTCGAATCCCGCCTCGCTCCTTCCTAGTTTCTCTGTGCCTTAGTTTCCTTATCTGTAAAATGGACAATTATAAGATGGGCAAAAGCAGCAGTCCCATGAGGGTGTAGCACTGGTAAATGCTTAGGAAGTGTTAGCTAAAGTGAAAGAAGCCAGACACAAAGGGTCACGTATTCCACTTCTACGGCATATCCAGAATAGGTAAATCCACAGGGACAGAACACAGACCTGTAGGCGCCAGGGGCTGGAGGGAATGAGGAATGGGGATGGACTGCTTACTGGGTATGGAGTTTCCTCTGGGGCAATGAAAATGCTTTGGAACTGGATAGAGGACGCATTTGCACAGTATTGTGAATCTACCAAAAGCCACTGAATTTCTCACCGCAGAATGGCTCAGTTTACGTTATGTGAATTTTGCCTCAATAAAAAATTCTGGCTCTTATGTTCTTCACCAGACCTCCCCCAAATACTGATTAAATACCAGACTGTGCTGGGGACACAGAGGTGGGCAAGACAGGTGCACATCCAGCTCTCAGGGAGCCTACATTCTGTTTGTTCATTCGTTCGTTCGACAAACTCCTGCACACGATCGTGAAGGCCACAGGATGTGCCAGCCCCTGGGGTGACACTCTAGCGTGGGCCCCTGGTTGCCCTGCCTGCCTTGGAGCCGCCCCTGCCCAGTGTTCGTGCCGCTGGGCTGTGGCCCCGGCTGGACCCCAGGCTGTCCCAGGGTGCGGTCTGCACCTGCCCCTCACCTTTCCTGCTCGGGCCCCGGGGGGCTAGGCCCTTAGGGATGCTCAGAGGTCGCTTGCTGGATTGAACTGGAGATAGCTCATCGCAGGCCAGCCACTCCTCCGAGAGTCCCGAACCCCAGCCCCGTGGCCCCCTTCCCGTGTCCTCCCCAGAAATCAAGGGGTTCGGATGGGTGATACCCGGGGTCCCCTCTAGCTGCACCTCCTCTGGGCCTGTTCTGCAGTTCTGTGACTTAGTTCCACGCTTATACCTAAGTGTGCAGCGATTCTATTCCGGGCGTCCAGGATTCTGTTTTGATTACACGA
Source organism: Kogia breviceps (assembly GCF_026419965.1). NCBI lineage: Eukaryota > Metazoa > Chordata > Mammalia > Artiodactyla > Physeteridae > Kogia > Kogia breviceps. The sequence goes on from NC_081326.1 coordinate 75,640,608, forward strand.
CTGGTTCCTGTGATCCCATTATTTTCTTCTACGATCCAGGCGCTATTCCATTACTATCGTCCATGAGTCGATGACTCTGCAGGTTCTGTGGAGAAGCGTTCGGAAGCTGGGCTGTAGGGAGAGGAAGGGAAGGACGGCGGGGCCAGGCCAGCAGCCCCATCGATAAGTCCCGGGCTGTGCGCGTGGGGCTGTGCTCCACCTCGGGGCGGTTTCTGGGGCAGCTGGTGGTCCCGCCGCTGTTCCGCCCCAGGAGGGCAGCAGCCGGCGGCAAGGGGGCAGACGAAACCTGTCTGGAGGGAGCGGTGAGTCTGCAGCCCGGTGTGGATGTGGTGCACGTCTGTGGGGTCCACGGAGTGGCCTTCCGTGCCATGTCTTCCGTCACCTCCCAACGTGACCACGCTGCCCTCCGGGCCCCGGGCCCTGCAGCCTCATTTCACTCAGAAGGGATAAAAACCTCCAGGTCATTTTTCTGACGAGGTGAGGGAGTGGCTTGGCGGCCTCCCGCCCCGCTCGCACAGAGGAGGTACCAGGTGGTGGAATCTGGGGTGCGGGGCAGGCCGGTCCAGGCGATGAGGGTGGAGACCCCCGGCGGCAGCTTCCTAGGCGGCTCGGGAGGGCGGGGTCCAGCTTGCAGGCACAGCGGGCATCTCTCTCCCCTTGGCCACCAGCGGGGACCTCAGGGAATGGTCCCTCCGCAGCCCGGCCAGGGCCCCCTCTTGTTCCATCTGCCAGAGTCCGGGGGGACCACAGGCTGTGTCTTCTGCAGGGTCTGCGGGGTCTGCGGGCACCTTCTGTCAGCGGCCCCAGAGCTTTTCTCCGCGGGATCTCAGGCTGGGCTCCTTCCACCTTTGCCCGACCTCCGTTTGGGCTCCCTTTCCGTTGCCAGGTGGGCGGCATCAAGGGAGGTCCTGGACTAGGAGCTTCAGGAAACGGTTCTGATCTGGCTCCCCCGGGGGCCGCAGTGATGCGACTTCCCTCTTGAGCCTCCACCCCCTCCTCGCAGAGCCGGCGCCCCGCCCAGCCGAGAGCGCCACTGCCCACGCCTCCCTCCTCTCCCCCGACGGGGCCCCCTCCTCATCGGCGGGGCTGTGCGCCCCTCGTGTGAAGACCGGCGCCCCGACCACCCGACGCCGGCGGACAGAAGGCCGGCCCTCCGCGTCCAGACGGAACCCACGCGGGAGCCACGCGCAACCCCGAGCTCCGAGGGCTCAGGCCGCTGCGGGTCGCGCTCTTCCTCCCGCCGCGTCCTGCCTGCTTCACGCGCCTCTCCCGAGAGCGCTCCCGCAGGAATCCCCGTGCCGGGGATCCAGCCCCACGACACGGGGACCAGGAGTGGCCCGAGGAAGTGGCCTGGCAGGGCGGGAGGGAGGGCTTCTTGTGGACGTGGCTGCATAGCCTGCCGCTGGCAGTGCAGGCCCCTTCGCCGGGGCAGGGGGTCGGCCGCCACGGGCTACAGCAGTGGGAGCGCCGGGCTGGGGGCGGCCCGGTGCGGGGGAAGCTGGAGCGCGCAGCAGCCCCGTGCGAGAGCCCGGGGGGGTCATAGCTACAGGACCCGAGCAGTTAGGCAGCTGTTGCTAAGAGCTGCTGATGCACTGAAGAGAGAAAATGACAGGCTGGGGTCTGTTAATCACCAATTTAAAGCGAGCTGTGAGGGTCAGAGGCCTCCTAGGAAGCATTCGAAGAGAAATTCGTTTCCTGCCTCGGGGGCAGAGCGGGTTTGGAGACTTAACACCTTGAAGGCCGAATTCTCAGGCCAGTTGGTCCCCACGTCCCAGATGGGGCCTGACGGGGAGGGAGCGGGCCCTGCGATGGGGGTTTCTGGATGATGCACTGAGGACCCTGAGGCCCCGCCCTCCCCCTGCTAGGAGACTACTCAGAGGTACTAAGTAGGGCCGGTGCTGGGGAGACGGCCTCCTCGGATCTGCCCACCAGACCCACAGTCGGGTTGAGTCTCAGAGGAGGCCACCGGCCACCTGGGCGTGCCGGGCCTGCTGGGGGTAGGAAGTGATGACACACCCAGGAGCCCCGGGGCCCGGCCAGGGCAGCTGCAGGGCTCGGGAGGGACGCCGGAGGGGGGGGAAGCGGGGAGGCAGCATGGAACTGGATGAAGGGGGCCTGCTGATCCGGGACACGCTCCCAGGACGCCGGATTTCACCCCCTGGCCCGACCAGACTCCTGTATTCCTGGATGGCCCTTGGAAGCTTCCAGTTAAATGAAGTGGAGGGGCCAGAACTGCCGTGGTGACCCTCGAGGGAGGGAGGTGGGCACGCTGGGAGGGGCCGAGGCACAGGAAGCCTGCTCTCCGCGCTGCCCAGGACCGCCCTGGCGCCGGCCTGGCTTCGCGGAGAAGATGGCAGGAGTCAATGGCGGGGGAAGCTGATGCAGCTCTGATGCAGCTCTGACGTCTCAGGTCCCAGACGTCAGAGGCCAAGGCGGCACCTCCCTGCAGGAGCAGGTGCTCCTGGGACAGGGTAACCGGGCTGCCAACGAGAAACCTGCTAATAAATGGAATCTAAAGGGATGCAGGATGGTTAAGCAGAGGCACATGTCAGTGGCCCGGCTGCTCGACCCCCAAAAGTTCTCAGACCCCGAGCCATTCACGTAAGGGTCCCCCAGCGGTGGGCACCGTTACACACGGCCGACGTCTACGGTAGGGGTGCCCACCCTTCCCAGAGGGCCTGTGGCCGCTCTCTCGGGAACCCACTCACTAAGTGGGGGGTGGGGACAGGAGTTTGGAGGGCGTTAGTGTGCGGTCAAATGGTGCTGATACCTGGGTCTCCGGGCGCCATCCCAGCCCCCGTAGAGAAGGAGCACGTGGGCTCAGGTACTAAATGCACCCTCACCTGTGTCCATTCTTCCCTGGGCCCCCGCACCTGCCTGCCCAGTGGTCATTTCCTTGCTTTCTGAGTATGGATGGCGAGGGGCCCGCGTGGTGGTCGGTGGAGCCTGACGTCGGCTGCTCGCCTTCCCTCCATCCCCACCCTCGGAGACCCTGGCTGGACGGCCCCTCCTGAGCCCACTCTGGCCCTCTGCACCCCGCGCCGACGGTGGCTGGACCCCCCTCGCTCTGTCACCACGCGCTTCAGCGCCTGCCTCGCACGGTTGGCAGGGCAGGCCCGGCTTCTTCACCCTGTCACCCACAGCGGCTGCCACGGGAGTCCCCAAGTGTCCCCCCACGGCGCTTCTCCCTGACGCCTCCCCCGCCACGTCCGCATGCCCCTGGACTGACCTCTCCCTCTTGGATGGTGGCTTCCAGGGCTGGACCCGGCCCTCAGGACCTACTGATCGGGACAGAGCCATGTCACCCTCAGGCGTGTCCTGGCCCCCCCGCTGGTCATTTTGCCCACTGTCTGGCTTACTGAGGCTTCAGCTGCTGGCAAACTGAAGTCCTGAACATTTCAAAGTCTTAAAAAATCGGGGTTGATTCGGGGCCCCGCTGTAATTTGGCGTTGGAGCCCTCGTTTAGGGGTTTGCGTCTGGGGGCACGTGTGTGGGTGTGTGTGGATGGGCATCTCGGGCCCTGGGCACCTCACTGCCTGAGCTGGCAGAGGAGAGTCCTGAGAGCCGGGCGTGCCTTAGTTCTCGCCCGGTCCTGGCCCGGCCCGTAGCCCGGCCTGTGGGAGGCCCCCGGGCGCTCTCGTGGGAACACGGACGCGGCAGGTGCCCAGTCGGTGTGGGCACTGATGCCAGGGCTCTGCTCCCTCGGTTTGCTCGTCTGCAAAGTAGGCGTGCAGGTTCATAGCCCCTCATCTGCAACGTGAGTTCCAAGCGTGCAGAGGACAAGCCTCTGTGCGCTTGTTTCGGGGGCCACGTGACCTGCGCCATGCGTTGGGGGCTCTGGCTCAGCCCGGGTGTGACTACTCCTGGGTTTTGCCGCAGAGCCGTCAGGGCGAGTGTGTGCCCACTGGGCTGCTACGACGATATGAGGGCTGCCCACGTTTCTTCTCTAAAATCGAAAACATGCCGTATTCACGTTCCTTCTGGCTCCAGAGTTCGGGCTAGGGATCGCAGACGTGAAATAACAGTCGTCCTCCACGGGCAGCGGGCTGAGCCGGTGCCGGCGGGGCACTGACTGGAGCCATCCCTGTGGGCACCCTTTTTCCTGTGTCCCCGCTGCCAGCGCGGGCGGGCCCCTCCCTCAGCCATCTCTTGTCCCCGAGGCTGCCTCCCTCAGGGACCTGGGCTGCGGATGTCCAGCGGGTGCCCACAGCCTCGTCTCTGAGACGTGCAGGAGCAGGAGTGACTGGCAGGGACTCGGTGCTGTTCTCCATGCTGGCGGCCCAAGCCCCCTCCTCCGGGGGCACCCCAGCTCCTCTCCTCTGGAGGTACCACAGCCCCTCTCCCGGCCCGAGGAAGACGTGGGTGCTCTCATCCCCTCCTCCCAGGGGTTCACCCCACTTTCCCATCCCCCTGTCTTGGCAAGACCGGAATCTTCACAGGATCCCGTGACGGGGACGCTTCAGCCCTGGCTGACCAGTGGCACAGAGATGAGTTTTGGCCTTTTCGGGGGGGGGGTGAGCCCCGCCCCCAGCCTGTTCTGCTTCCTCCTTTCCCCACCTCCCACTCAGGGCCTGAGTTCCTCACCCCAGGCATGAGTTTGTGTGTGTTGATTGGCTCAGCTGAACGTGTGTTCCTGAGGCCAGTGCCTGCCTCCCAGGGTGTGTGTGTGTGTGTGTGTGTGTGTGTGTGTGTGTGTGTGTGTGTGTGTGTGTGTGTGTGTGTCCAAGGGATCTGCTGTCCTCCTGTTCCCACACCTCCACCCGCAGCTCTGTTTTCCCGCAGCCCCAGGAGGCTCTGGGATCGGCCGCTGCCACCTCCCTGCGGAGACGGCTTGTCTTTCCTTTGTCGTTTCTTTCACACCCGCCCCTGTGGGGTGGTGAGACCTACAGGGCTCACACCTTCCGGGAGTCTGCTGCTCTGATGTCTTCTCACCGTTTCATAAATCTGATTCTCTCCCTCTACCCAGGAAGCCTCGCCGCCTCCGTGGCGACCTCCGCTCTCGGAACCCAGGGGACCCAGCACATCATTAATCATCGGGACTGGGGAGGGGCCGCCTCTTCTCCCACTGGGAGCGGGCAGGTCCCGCAGTGGCCACACTGCATGGCTACACCCGTGGGTGGATGGAGGAGGGGCTGTGAAGATTGAAGCCTGTGCCCGTGGCCACGTGGGCATTGCTGCTCCCGGGTGCCAGGCCTGGTCCTCCGGGAGACCCCAGCTGTCCCCAGATGGCTCCGTTTGGGGGGGGGGTGCAGGCTGGGGAGGGGACCCCAGGTCGTGGGAGCACGCTGGAGGCAGCACCCCGTCCCAGGCACCCGCCGGGGTTTCAGCACTGTGGGAAGTTGCTCTGTAAGGTGGGAGAGGGCACTGCGGGCCGAACAAGGGCAAGGGGGTGCGGCACATGTGTGTCCGTCCACAGACACCGCAGGACGGCCCTGGAGGCATCAGTGACTGACAGCAAGAAGGCCTGTCCGCGTGGGAGGACCTCAGGGAGGGGAGGAGCCCCCGGGCAGGGCAGGATGTGACTGAGGTTTTAGCAGAGTCTGCCTGGCTGCTGTGTGCGGGGGGGTGGGGTGGAGGTGGGGTGTGTGTGTGTGGGGGGGTTGGGGTGGGGGGGGCAGCGGAGGGTGAGCAGAGGACACGGGGGAGGGGCCTGCAAGAGCCCAGCTTGCTGTCGGGGCTCAGCCTGGCCTGGCCTGGGCCACCCTCCTCAGTCTCTCTTCGTTCCCATTCGTGCCCTGAGGCCGGTTGGAAAACAGCGCGTTGGGAAGGGGATGTGAGCAGGCTTCCACAAGCGGTCTGGAGGGCGTGGAAGGGGAGAGCCTCGGAGGCCAGCGCTGGTGGCTTGGCTGGCCTGCTTTCTCACCCACAGGAGTGCCGGTGGCCGCCACAGCCTGCGTTTTCGGAGCTCTTCTGCCTGAGCGGCTCTTTCTAGCACGAACGTGCCAGGTCCCAACTCGCCAACTCCTCGTGACCGCCCAGTGCACATAGCCCTGGCTTCCACCCCCTTTTACAGACGGGAGCCCGAGGCCTCGCGGTGGAGGAGCCAGCACGTGGCCGCGTGTGGTCTGGCCGCGGGTCCTGCGCTTGGAGCCCCGCCCTGGAGAGGGGTCTTGGGCCTCACACAAGGCCGGCACACGGGGAGAGCTCGCGTGCCACCTACAGGCCTGTGTCTTCGGGTAGTGGGGGACCGGCCCGCAGACCACGTGCTCCCTGGAACTCAGAGAGGCAGAGCCGAGGCTGCGCACACGCTCCGTGGGACCTGGGTTCCAGCCTCCGCCCTGCACGTGCTCCCTGTGAACCTTAACGTCCCCGAGCCTCAGTTTCATCATCTGAGCAGCGGGTCTGCTGGGATCTGCCAGCCTGCTTGTGGGGAAAAGACTCAAAGCAACTAAACACCCGCACAGACCCCGTCAAGAGTGGGCGCGGGGCGGGGAGGGTCTCTGGCCGTCACCTACAGCTGGGGTGCACGCCCTGTCAGCGCCCTAAATGAAGATTCTCCATTCCTCTGCTGCCTGGCGGTGGCATTTAATCTGTGCAGGGGCTGGGGGATGCTTTATTTTTAGAGCCGGCTTTTATTTGGGGGAGGGTATTGTTGGCTGTGGCCCCAGGGAGTTGATTTAAGAGCAAATATTACTGTTTCTTCTCAGAGGCATCTCGCAGCCTCTGCCAGAAGCTCCTCCTTCCTGCGAGGATTCTAGACCTTCCTGCTTGGAGGCCTGACACAGGGGGCCTTGTCCTCTCTCTCAGGGGAAGGAGGAGGCCTTGGCCTGGGGGTTTCCATCCAGCTCTGCCTGGACACGCGGGTCCACCGCTCCCCCTGGCCTCAGTCTCCCCGTCTGCTGCGCGTGAGGGTGGATGAGGAGGTCTTTCCTGGCCCTGCATCTTCACGGCTGCTCCAGTGGAGCTGACCCTCCTCCCGCCCTCAAGGAAAGAAGGCTGAGACAGCGACATTTTCATCCAGCTGATCTGGGGGTGGTGCGATTTGCATGAATATGCATATGCAGATTTCATAAAGGCCCTAGCTCCAGGCGCGTAAGACAATTCCAGCAGACAGATTTTGCTGGACAAAACGCCTGGGATTGTCCTGGACCCTAAAGGCAGCTTTGCTGAGGACTGTCCCTCCCGGGTGTCCTGCACACTGGGTCCCCTGCATTTCGTCACCTGGGCCCCTAGTCTGTGTGTTTGGGAGCTGTCAGGATGGAGTATCAGGGTCCCCCGGTTTGGCCCAGGCCACTGGGCTCCAGGGGGACCTCAGGACTCAAGGAGGGCCCCCAGCAGTCAGGCTGGCGGCGGATTCTTGGGTCCCGAGACACTCTTGTCCCTGTAGAAGTCCTCACTCAAGGAGCTCCCGGAGGGGAGAGAGATGGGCCCTTTCATTCAAGTCACAACTGCCCTCCTGTCCCCTTTCCTTGCTCTGCTCCCACCTGGGAAAGGGCCCCCTTCCTCTGAGCCTGGAGTCTGCAAGGCCCCCGAGCCACCACCTTGCCTTGTCAGTTTTACCCCTAAATAGCTCTCACAGGCCACATTGTGAAGCTGGCCACTCCCCCTTCGTAAAAAATAACCTAAACAGAACAATAAAAACCAGATACCCTAGCAGCTTCTCCCTGCTCTCGGAATAGAGACAAACTGCTTTCACATGGGTCTGCCAGCCTCCTTCCAGCTTCTGCCACCTTCGCAGGCAACCGGAGCTCCAAGCCTCTGTCCTCCTCACCCCCCCAGTCCAGCCTGCTTCCCCGCTTCATGGGGCATTTGCCTGTGCTGTTCCCACTGGCTGCCTCTTCCCTGGCAGGCTCGGCTGGGCCCCCATCAGAGCCCCTCCTGGAGCCTGCTCCCTCCCCTAGGTTCTCACACTGTGGCTGTGCTTCGACATTGGAAGGTGTGCAGTGAGCTCCACGGGGCAGGGACCAGCCCTGCCCTTTGCTGCGTGCTGTGTCGGCACATGGTAGGTGCTCACTGGATAAATGAATGAGTGACTATACGTGCCATTCCTACCTTTGTGCCAGACGACCATGCAGATGCGGACTCCCTGATGCCAGGGCTGCGTCTTCCCTCCCGGGATGGCCCCGCAGGGCAGAGCCCAGCACACGGTAGGGCTTTGTCCCAACGCGAAGGGAGCCTCTCCAGACACCGTTGGACCCAGCGGCACTGTTATCGCGCACCGGGGTGGCCAGGGCCAGGTGGGAGCAGGGTTTGGCTCGGGGGAAGCCCTGATGGGAGATGGAGATTGGGCTTTCTGGAGGAGGTGATGTCTGAGCTGCCTGAAACATGAGAAGGCATGCTACAGGCTGGGGAGAAGGGGACTCCTATTGAAGAGATTTTCTGTGCTAAAGGAAGGGTGGTGGCAGAGGGGAAAGGGCTCCAATTTGCAAATTCAAGTGCGAGCGGGCTGTCACAGTCCCTGAAACCATGATGAATGCTCCTGAGCTTGCAGGCCCAGCTCACGCGCTCCCCAGCGATAGTGATTTATGATGGCTGAGATTTTTCTTAAGCAAGTGGTTTTGGAGAAGAAAGAAAGGTCACAGCCAGTTAGGACTTACATATCTTATCTTGTTCTCCACCCGCTGGCAGTTCCCCTCCGAACCTGGCAGAGCCCATGAGAGCGTCTGGTGTTGGCTACGGGAATGGGCATTAATATCACATAAACAGAGGCAGAACAGCCCGACGGCATACCTGGCCCGTCTTTCTCTTGAGGCTGGTGGCAGGAGGGGGATGGCTCCCAGCAAAGCCCTACGGCTCAGATGAGAAAACACAGGCGGAGCTGCAGGCAGTGTTGCTGAGCTGGGGGGCCCAGCTGGAGGTAGCGGAGAGGCACTAGACTCCTGGTCTGTTGTATTTGTTACGACGGCCCGGGCTGACCAGTACAGCTGGGGGTGATTATACAAGGTCGTCCTAACCTTGGGCAGGGCCTCTCATCGGTGCAGAGCTGTGGAGGTTACCCAAGGTGCTCAGCTGGGGAGGCCCCCGTACAGAGGAGCCCCTGAGGCCCAGAGGAGCCGGTCACCAGCCGAGGGCCACCAGCACGTGTGCTGTGACCTGAGCTGAATGAGACCCCGGCGGAGCACTCAGACACGGCCTGTGTGCGTGGCGGGTGCGTGGGGATTGCCCCTGGCCAGGTCTGCAGGAGCAGACGCTGCGGATGGCGGGCTGGGGGCTCTGGACGGGGGTGGGCGAGAAGAGCCGATGCGGGGTGTTGCAGGAGGGCTTGAAGGCTGGGTTGGGTTGGGGTGGCCTCAAAATTCTAGGGTAAGGCGGGCTTTGGGGTTAGAATTGGGACTGAAGGGATGGGTAGTTGGGGCAAAGTTGGGGTTGAGGAGAATCAGGGAGGCCAGGCAGGCTGTCAGGAGTTGGGGACCGTCCTGGCTGGGCTGAAGCCACAGGCTGGGGAGCCTTGGGGTTGGCTAATGTTTAGAGATAGGGTGAAGACATGTGTAGGTTTGCGGGAGGACAAAGGAGGGGAATTAGGCACAGGTGGGCCAAGGTGGAGCCCTCTGCCGTGGAGGGCCGACCTAGGTATGGATGAGAGCCCCGTGGATTCTGGTTGTCTGAGCTGGGCTGGCCCTGGTGTGATAATCAGTCACCGTGGGAAACCCTACTCTCTGCATGGCTAATGCTGGCTTGCAAGGGTCCTCGGACACTGAGCTTGCTCCTGCCCCAGGGCCTTTGCACCTGCTATTTCCTGCTTGAGCACCCTTCCCTAGCTCCTCACTGAGCTCACTCCTCCCCTGAATTATGTCACAGCATCTCTGAGGACCTCCCGGCCCAGATGGCACCTGTCTCCTTGTGATCACGTTACTTCCCATCCCTGACCTCACTAGCTCCATTTGAGATGTCTCCCCCATCCAAATGTGAGCTGCTGGGGGACAGGGGTTCTGCTATGCTCGGACTCTCTATCCCCAGGTCTAGTGCAGTGTCGGGCACCCGGTAAGCACTCTATAGCCATTGTTGAATCAGTCAACGAAATCCTGCATCATTCCGCAAATGTTTATTGAACTTTTTCTATGTGCCAGGCACAGGTCTCTATGTCCTTGGATGAAATGCAAAGATGAACTATGCCAGCGTGGTCCCTGCCCTTGTAGATTTACATTCTAGTGAGGAAAGTCAGACAGTAAAGAAATGAGTACGTCCTCGTGGCAAGTCAGACGAAGGGGATTGGGGTGGAGAAGCAGTTTCCAGGAGGTGGTCAGGAAAGGTCTCCCTGTTTGGGGGACCTTGAACCAAGTGCGTATGAGGGTCCCGGGATGAGGGGTGACCTGGGGCGGGGGCGGGGAGAAAGGGAGCGACAAGGGGCTGGTCCCAACGGGAGGCTGCACGTGTTGGGCGGGCCTCGGGTTCAAATACTGCTCATCCATGGCTTGTGCTGTTTCCTGCCTGGCCTCGGAGCTGTCATCTGTGAAACGGGTCCACAGAGGCATGGTTTCACTGGAGCTGATCCAGAAGCAGGGAGCAGAGCATCTGCACCTTGCAGATGAAGATTTGCTTCCCTTTGTCCTTTTCTGGTGATAATTATAACCCTGGCAGCCTCTTTTGTTGCGGCCCCAAGGCAGACATCTGAGGTGTTCAGAAGCTCCAGGCTTCCAGAGTCTGTGTTTCTCCTGCTCACGACACTCTTTCCTGGCCCCAGCCCAAGGCGGGCAGCTCATGCATTTCCTGCCTGGCTGAGCACCAGCTCCTCCAGGACTCCTCCCATCCCCTCCTCTGCCCAGTGCTTCAGCTTCCTTCCCCACCTGCCCTGCAGGGTGATGGAGGGTCTGCCAGCAAAGGTGCACGTGATGGTTTCCGGATGCGTCTGAATTTCAACTTTCATTACTTCCTGCTTTGGGGGGGGGGTGGGCTGTCTTTGGCATCAGGGCAAGACCTGGGCAGGTGGTGCCCTCAGCCGAGGCTCTGGAGCTTCTGGAGGGGCACCTGGATTGTTTTCCCAGGGGCCGCAGGCCTGGCCGTCCCTCGTGCTCAAGCAAAGGTGAGCTCCAGCTTCAAGAGGCTCCCAGGTCTGGTCTTGGTCCTCTTCAGGTGATGGACTCCCAGGGGAGGTTGAGACAGAGAGGCAGGGAGGCCTGTTGGGCTCTGGTCCAGCGCCCACCCAGGTCTCCAGCCCCCCAGCACACAATGGGATCGCAGAAAAGAGGAGGGGCTTCTGCTGGTCTGGCCCAACCTCCATTTCTGCCAAGGAGACTGTGTCTCGGAGTTGGGGGGAGGCCACTGCCAACCCCCCACCCCCACCCCCGCCCAGACTCCCGTGGGTCTCAGCGTGTGGAGGCCCTGCTCCCTCCCGGGGCTGCCCGTGGAATCCACGCGGCTGGGTTACCTCCCCCACCGGGTGCTTCTCCCACCTAAGATTGTCCAGGTATCCTGTCTGCCCTGCTGCTCCCCTCCCTCTCCTTGGGCCATCCCTACTGCAATTCAGGATAGGCCCTGGGGGGTCTGGGAGACCTTTCGAAGCCGCCGGGGCCCGTGGGGAAGACAGAGACAAGATTCCTAACCCGAATGAGAGGCGGCATGCAGAGGTGGGGCAGGAAGGAGGGTGCACGTCCCGGCCTCCCGCTCCTGAGCTGGGAGCACCTGGGAGCTGGCGGTGCTCAGGGCACCCCCTCGCTTCCCCTCCCAGCTCCCCGGAGCTCCCGTGTCCTGCCTCAGAGGCACCAGGGCTGAGTGGTGTTTCTTCTCCCCGCAGTTTGGGTGTCACCCAGCTGGGCGAAGTGAAGTTTGGGTCGTTCATTTCCTCAAGCCGTGCCTGGCTTCCCGGTGGTTTTTTTTGTTTGTTTTTGGTTTTTGTGGTACACAGACCTCTCACTGCTGTGGCCTCTCCCGTTGCGGAGCACAGGCTCCGGACGCACAGGCTCAGCGGCCATGACTCACGGGCCCAGCCGCTCTGCGGCACGTGGGATCTTCCCGGCCCGGGGCACGAACCCGCGTCCCCTGCATCGGCAGGCGGGCTCTCAACCACTGCGCCACCAGGGAAGCCCCTTCCCGGTGGTTTTAAACCACTGTGGGCCCAAATCCGAGGGCCCAGATCTGTGAGCAGCAGCCTTGGGGCGGCCTAGAGCGCCGTGGCTGGAAGGAAGGCGGCCGCGTGACCGGCCTGGCTGGGGATGGTCCACTTTGTCGTGTAGGTGGGGACAACGTGGTGGGCACTGCCCGGCCATAAAAGCACCTAAGTGGACTGACCGCAGACCCCAGAATTAAGCCAAAAGCTTCAGCTATTGATGTTAAAAAAAATAGCATTTAGGAAGAGGCAGGGAAATGCTTTGCTCCGTAGGCTTCTCTTCTATTTTTTGGGTGCCTTTTATTGATTTCTGCCCTGAAATAGTGCTTCCAACATTTAAAAATAGAATCCGAGATGAAGGGATCCCAGACTGGGGAATTTAAGTGGAAATTGGCGTGGCTCTTCATAAACTCACCTTCAGAACAAGACGCTCAGCTACCCAGGCTTTTTCGCACTCTCCGCTTCCTTTGTAGACCCCCGTCTCCACTTTTGGTCTAAAAAAGCCACTCGGATAATTGCTCCTCCTGGTTTCATCGTCCTGCTGAACCCTAGATTGTTTTCTCTTTTCTCTGTTGCCGGCTGTGGTCGGAGAGGGAGCGCCACCCCGGCTCAAGAACCCCGAGTTGCCCGTGGAATCGTGGTCTCAGCGGCTTTCCTCACCTGGAGGTCCCTCCACCCAGGTGTCCAGGTGCCAGGCAGCAGCCGCTGGCTTCCCCCCACCTCCTTCCCTCCGGGCAGCGCCTGCTTCCACGCAGAGGGCAGCCTTTGTGAAGCCCCTAAGGCCTTGGGGAAGACAGCCTGGAAATGAGAAACTCCGCTATGGATTTCAGGTCCCCAGGGCAGCTTCCTGTCCCAGGGGCCTTAGCCTTGTCCTGCTGCCATTGTTGCTGGAAGGTGTCAAGAGAGGAGGGCAAACGGAGGCCTGGGCAGGCGGTCACACCCCTCATTGCCCGCGGTGGTGGCCAGGCCTTGGGCGGAGGCGGGAGGGCTGAGCTGTGCCTGCATGGTTCACTCACAGGGCCTGCCTTTTGCAAGATTCTGTGCAGAGCAGCCGAGGGGCTCCCGAGGTAGCTGCCCTGTGGGCACTCCTCCCCTCCACCCTTGTACTGGGGCTCGGGAACCACCCGCTTCCTGGTCCCCGGCCTGGGCCGAGCCCGCTGGGCCTTACTTCTGCTGCTGGAGGCGGCTTCTGGCCCATCTCTGGGGGGTGAGCACGGGCCTGGATGGAGGCTGTGGCCTCCTTGGGGGACCCTCTCTGGCTCCTTCAGGGCACATGCAGCCCCCACGGGGGAGCCGGCCCCGGGCCCCCCCCCCACTGCCCCCTTCATCAGCAGCCTTGTTTCTCCAGCTCTCAGTGCACCGAACGGGGTAATTAGCCCATCAGCTGGGACCACATTTTCTGAGCAGATGCCAGTGAGAAGTTAGTTGTTCCGGAGCTGGAGTTGCAAATATGCAAGACTCTTGCTAAAAAATGTGCACTGTCCCTGCTTCTTCCTCTCCACCGGCTCCTCTCTGCCAGCTGATGGTTAAGGGGAGAAGACTGCAAGGCCGGCCACTTCCCACTCCCCAACCGAGGCTGCTGGGGCCAAGGGGCCAAGCAGGACCCCAGGGCCGCCCCACGCGAGCCCCCAGCAGCTTTGTGGGGGCCTGCGGGGTGACTAAGTCTCGACGACGGATTATCAAATGTGACCTGTCCGGGTCAGGGCGGCCCTTGACCCCTCACTCCAGATTCTTCCCAGAGCCCAGCCCTCGCTGGGATTTTGATGAGTGAGACCCCAGGGCAAGCCCGGCCCCGCCCCACGGCTTCTGCCCCTCAGAGGGAGGGAGCCAAGAGCTAATCAATCAGCGGGGTGACTTGACGGCAGCCGTAGAACCAGCACAAAACCCAGGTGGGTGAGGACAGGGCTGCGGGTCCGCACGCGTGAGCTTGGGCCGGGGCACCCGGTAGTTGGAGGCCCGTCCACGGCAGCGGGAGTGGACCGCAGAGTCTGAACTCAGAAGCGTCCTAGAGGGGCTGAGAGGGTGATGCTGGGTAAACCGGCTTTTGCCATCAGAGTCCCCCACCCGCGTGAGGACCTGGTGTCAGATAACGGGCAGGAGGCCCTTCCCAGCGGAGCGCGCGCGGTGAGCACGAGCCCACGGCGGGGGCCGCCCACCCCTCTCTCGGCCAACAGTCAAGCTCTGGGGTGGGGCTCCCGGCGCTCCCTGTGGGGCCCATGGGGGTCCGGCGGCGACTTCCTCTTCCTCTGCGGCGGAGGCATATGGGAGGACACATTCACAGCGGCTGCTCGGGCCTTTGCCCCGTCCGTCCTCCCCTGACGCCGGGGCAGCAGAAAGTGACGCTGTCTCACTTGACCCTCCAGAACAAAGTTTCCCGGTTGGTTGCTTTGAGCCTAGAGGCAATTTCTACTGCCGGCAGCCTGCATCTTGCTCGCACCTGGCCCAGCCCCCAGATCCCACTGCTTTCTCCTGCCTCTCCTCTCTCCTCCTCTTCCTCATCATTTCTGTCTCCTTTTCAGAGCTGCATTCAACTCTGCCACAAAATAGACCGGCTCCCCGCTGCTCAGAACAGGAGATTTTTCTCCCCGGCAGTGAGAGGCCCGACATCTGATTAGAAACAGCAAATGACGTCGGTGGGACATGGGGTCAGGTGCCGGAGGGGTACCAGCCTCCCCCTCATGGGGGCCCTCGGCCTCACCGGGAGGGCCTCGGGCCCCGTGGGTACATGGGAAGCGTCCCGTGGGCGTCGTGGAAGGCTGAGCAGGCGTGAGACGTCAGAGGGTGCTTTAGGACGTCCCCCCTGCTGGAGGGTGGCGGGCAGGGAGTGTGTGTGTGGGGGGCCACCATCCTGTCCTCCCTACCAGCCCGCTGGAGGCCCAGGCCCTGCTCAGCTACTGGGGCAGGAGAGGAGCTGGGTTCACCCCGATGGGGGAGGGGGTCTGACATCAGCCTGGACGCTGCCCCAGGCTCCTCCGGGGTCCCGGCCTCCGGACCGCTCCACCGGCCGGAGCCGAGGTGCCTGTGTGTCGTCCCCATACCCCAGCCAGGCGAGAGGCGGCAGGCCTGCGGGGCGTCCACCTTTGCGGGCCTGGGAGTCAGAGGACAGTTGTGGGGCAGGGCGGAGAGGGTGAGGCTGGGGGCTGAGGGGAGGGGGAAGCAGAAACGCGGGGAAGGGGGGCTGGTCTCGAGACGGTGCTGCCTGAGCCCTGCCTTCCCTGCTGTACTCCTGCCGGCTCGAGTCCACAGAGAACAGGGGCAAGGAGAGGTCAGGCCCCCTGTGACTGGCGGGGCTGACGCCGGAGCCTGGGTTGGGTGGGCGGCAGGCCGAGGGACTGAGCCCCAGGTCTGACCTTTTCCCAGCTCAGCTCTCAGCCCCGTGGCCGGCTGGTCTCTGGCATCTGACTCTCATCCATCCGACTTGACAGATTATTAATTGCGCACCTACTACGTGCATCTGTGCGTGCTTGTGAGAAGAGAAGGTGGAGAGGCTGTGCCGTGAGCGAGGAACCGTCCGCAGCCGGGCGAGGAGGTGGCCTTGCCCGTCGGTGTCAAGGAGCAGGGT
This sequence comes from Kogia breviceps, assembly GCF_026419965.1. Taxonomy (NCBI): domain Eukaryota; kingdom Metazoa; phylum Chordata; class Mammalia; order Artiodactyla; family Physeteridae; genus Kogia; species Kogia breviceps. The sequence continues at coordinate 75,656,153 of NC_081326.1, forward strand.
GGGGAGGTCGTTCTCCCCATGGGTGGGGCCGTGGGGCACACAGCCACCCCGTGCCGGGCCCGGCCTTAGTCACAGCAGCCTAGGGCTCCCGCTAGGGTCACCGTAGAAAATATAGAGTTCTAAGTTAAATTTGAGTTTCAGATAGTCCGTAAGTCATTTTCAGTAAAAGTGTATCCCACCTGATATTTGCGATATAATTATACTGGAAATATTAATTGATTATCTGAAACTCAAAATTTCAAATTCCTGTAATTGTATTGGATAAATCTGTCCAGCCTGGATCCCTCTTTGGGAAAAGCAGGAGGAGGCTGGGGAGAGAGGAATTCTGTCTGAGCCCCCCGTGCCCGACCAGGAGGGAGAGGGGCCGGGCAGGGGGTGTGGAGCCCGGCCTGGCACGCCTGGAGTTTGGTGGGTGACCCTAGCCAGTGTTGTCTTAAACTAGTCTGTGGTCCTGGGGGGAGGGTCTGGCCTGTAGTTAACGCCTATCCCCCCACAGGCATGGACCTCAAATCTTGGTGGCCGAACAGATGAGTGAACCTTCCATCTGATTTATAGCCAAGCTGCTTCTCACACGTTCTTCCGGGAATCAGATGACTCCGGGTGTTCTTTTGCTGCTTTGGTCACCAGCTTAACCGAGTGTTGACTACCTTTTGTCCATTGGATGGAGTGGACTTGCTGCCGTGGCGTTGGGGCCCAGGTGACCTCCACTCCCCTGTCTCCTGGTCGCCCCCTCCCTGCTCCCGGGCCAGCCTAGGTGGGAGGCCTGTGGTTACAGTGATGGAGTTGTGTCATCAGCTGTGTGACTGTGCGTGAGTGGCTGCCCCTCTCTGGGCCCGGTTTCTGGATCTGGGGGTTGGATTGGATGGTCATGGGGATTCTTCCCCTTCTCAGTGATACAGCAGTCACCAGCCAAGCTCTGCATTTGGACGGGGCTCAGACATGCAGCCAACGACAGTTGGCTTTATGGAGCCCGAGGTCTCAGGCCTTCCGCCTTGGAGGGGCGGTTATATTTTAATCAGACCAGTTAAAGGCCCACAGTCTGCATCAAGATCTGAAAAGCTGCTTTAGAGGCTGACCTTCACCACGCAGCCTCCAGGCCCAGCACGTCTGCCGGCCAGCCAGGCCCGCAGGTCGGAGACAGGGCTCTGGGCAGGACAGGGTCAGGGGGCAACTAAGGAGAGCTCCCCGGGTTCCAGACCCTCGTGGATTTCAACAGTTCCATCATGATGGGGGGTAGATTCTCCACCTCTTGTTTTGGAGTCGATCTCATGTATGAATGATTAATAGCTCTTTAAAATCACGCTGCTCATTCATCCCTCAATGGATTAAATATTCCTTAATACTTAACATTTTTCTGTTATTACCATGACCTGAGTTACAAGAGAGTCTTTGGATGTTTGGAAATAAACATTTGATATAAGAGCCTCCAAAGGGGCTCCAGTGACAGCAGAGACCGGGCGGGCGGGATGGATGGCTCCCACAGGGCCGGGTCCCAGCCATCCTGGGAGTACGGCACAGGGGGCTTCCGGAAGACCCCTTGCTCTCTGAGGCGAGTGCTGCCGTTCTGCTCACAGGAGACTGGTGCTGTCACAAGGCGTCCTCTCTGGATCTCCCTGGATGTCCCAGCACCTCTCTGGCCCCGCCCTCCTATTCCCAGAGAAGGGAATGAAGCAGGCGGGGAGGGCTCTGAGCAGGCGGCCAGCAGGCGGGCCACAGGCTCGCTTCCTCCTGTGATCCTTACTGCCTGGGCCTTTGTGCCACCTGGAACCTTTTCCTATGAAATCCTTCCTCCCCCCAGACAGCCGGAAGAGGTGCGAGTCACATGCTCACTCTGAGGGCACGTGACTCCTCAGCACACAGCCTGGGTGTGATGTCCACCCCCCCACCCCCGCGCCCCGACTCCCAGAAAGCAGTGGTCTCCACGTCAGGGCTCATGGCCCCGGGGCCGTGTAGGACCAGGCAGCAGGTGTTAGAACCTCTGTTTAGGAAACTGTGAACTAATAGTACCGGTGCAGCGACGCTCGTGTGCCGTGCACCCCAGTGGAGGTCCGTGTGCAGACGGGCTGGCTGCACCACCCACCCCCTCCTTCCCTTTCAGTGTAGAGCGTGCCCTTTGTGGTTTACAAGTGCTTCGTTATGTGATTTTTCTCATCGTGTCCTCTAGTTATAGTTCACTTAACCTTCACAAAATGGACACACCCTGACAACCATCCTTCCCTGAAAGCCATGTACCTGCCACCCTCTCCCAGGCACATGGGTCCCTGAATCCCCCTCCCTCTTTCACAGAAGCCAATAGCACCGGAGGTGGGGCTGCGCCATCGGCGTGGGTCCTGGGTGACCACGGCGAAGAGATGCCCCGTCCTCCCCATCAACCTTTGCAGGGCACGTAGAGACAATAAGAAACAAACTCCTGAGGTCCAGCCTTGCTTAAATCCTACACCCAGACTGGCAGCACTAGGGTATTTATTTTAAAAAATAGACTTTAATTTTTAGAGCAGTTTTACATTCACAACAAAATTCAGGGGAAGGTAGAGAGATTCCCCATATGCCCCCCGTTCCCATAACCTCCCCCTTATCAGCATCCCCACCAGAGCAAAGTGCTTGTTATAATCACGAACCTACGTTGACACGTCATTGTCACCCGAGGTCCATAGTTTACCTTAGGGCTCGCTCTTGGTGTTGTGCATTCTATGGGTTTGGACAAAGGTCTAACGACATGTATCCACCATTATAGTATCATCCAGAACAGTTCCACTGCCCTAAAATGCTCTGCTCTCTGTCTATTCATTTCTCACCTCTAACCCCTGGCAACCACTGATCCTTTTACTGTCTCCATGGTTTTGACTTTTCCAGAATGTCATAGAATTGGAATCATACAGCACGTAGCCTTTTCAGATTGGATTCTTTCACTTCATGATATGAATTCAAATTTCCTCTATGTCTTCATGCCTGATAGCTCATTTCTTTCTTTTTTTTTTTGCGGTACGCGGGCCTCTCACTGTCGTGGCCTCTCCCGTTGCGGAGCACAGGCTCCAGACGCGCAGTCTCAGCGGCCATGGCTCACGGGCCCAGCCGCTCCGCGGCACGTGGGATCCTCCCGGACCGGGGCACGAACCCGCGTCCCCTGCATTGGCAGGCGGACTCTCAACCACTGCGCCACCAGGGAAGCCCGCTCATTACTTTTTAATGCTGAATGATATTCTGTTGTCTGGAAAAATATTCATGGTTTCTTTATCTACTCACCTATTAAAGAATGTGTTGGTTGCTTCCAATTTTTGGCAATTATGAATAAAGCTGCTATAAACATCTATGTATAGGCTTTTGTGTAGACATAAATTTTCAGCTCCTTTGGGCAAATACCAGGGAGCACGGTGGCTGGATCGCATGGTAAGAGTGTGTTTAGTTTAGTAAGAAAGCACCAAACTGCCTTCCAGAGTGGCTGCACCGTCCTGCGTTCCCACCAGCAGCGACGAGGGCTCCTGTTGTTCCACGCCCTCGCCAGCGTCCGGTGGTGTCAGTGCTCTGGATTTTGGCCATTCTAACAGGTGTGGGGTGGTATCTCATTGTTTTAATTTGCATTTCCCTGGTGTCAGATGATGTGGAGTATCTCTTCATGTGCTTACCTGCCATCTCTGTGTCTTCTTTGGTGAGGTGTTTTTCCAGGTCTTCTGGCCCATTTTTCAACCAGGTTGGAGGGGTCCTTTGGAGTTGGGCTCTGTCTCTTGCGGCCAGATTAAGTACCCGGCAGCTGTGGGAGCGGCGTTGAGGCTTCAAGCCTGGTCCTGCCGTGTGGCTGATGGCTGCCAGCAAGACACTTGCCTCTGCTGAGCTGCACCTCCTGCTGCCGGACGCTGAGGCTGCCAGCACTTCCTCCCTCTGCAGGACAGGTGCCGGGGGTCGGGTGGAGGGTGGAGATGATTTCTATGAAAATGATTGGATGCATTATGAATGGTTAAAGCTGCAAACGACCCTGAGTTTGCTTTATTCATTCCCCTGACCATCCACGTCGAGTGCTCACTGCGTGTCCTCTTACGGTGACCCCTGCTAGGCAAGAGCCCCTGTCCTGGATGCCCTTCTACCTCCCCTGTCACCTCCCCCGCTCCCCCTGGCTGCCCAGTCTGCTGGGATCTTTTCCCATTTTCTCCTACTTCAAAACCCAGTTCACATGTCGCCTCCTCCGGGGTGTCCACCGGGGCTCCTGGTGGCAGCAGGCTAGCACTGGGCACCTGCGGCCAGGACACAGAGGGGGCATGGTGACCGCAGGTGACACCCCAGCTGTTCTGGGGGAAGCACGGTGGCTCCAAAGGCCTCAGAAGACTTTCTGCGGCTCCTTGTGCTGAGGGTCTGCGTGGATGTGACCCCCTCCCCATGTCCCTCTGATAAAGGCTGGTCAGAGGGGACCAGAGGGGCAGGCGCAGGCAGGCAGCAGTCCGACCGTCCCCCAGGCGGTGGCTGGAATGGCTGGCCCCTGGCATGGGCAGCAGTAAGTGAGGTGCTGCCTCTGGCACCCACGCAGAGGGCAGAGATCGGGGGCCCCTCCAGGTGGGGAGTTCAGCTGGAGTGACCGCGGCCTCCTCGCCCAGGGACCCCGCCCAGAGCATCTCCAGTCTCTCTTCTCCTCGGCAGCCCTCATTCATCCCTCAAAGCCCTGCACCTCGTGGGTGTTCAGGAAGCAGCCCTTGATTGAACTGAACCACACGTCAGGGGCTCCAGGCCCAGCTCTGCCGCCTGGTGGCCCCGTGATCGTGGGCGTGGCAGAGGACAGACTTCGGGCGGTCCTTCTGAGTCCTGGCAGTGGACCAGGCTGGGGCTGCTGGGGACGACGGGAAGGGCTTTCAGGGGGTCACTAGAGGCCGACTGGCTGGGGCTGGACATCCCGGAGGAGGGGCTTCCGTTCTTCCCTCTTGGACTTTAGAGCTTGTGTTATCCGCCCACCCAGCCCCTCCATCCAGCGCCTGAACGGCACTCTGGGAACATTGCAGCAGGGACTGCCGGGGGCTCGTCCCCCAAAGGCAGATGCTCCTCCTCCTCCTGGCTGAGCCCCTGGATGGGGCCCCCACCTGCCACTTACCCCTCGGTGGCCTTGGGAGTGGCCCTCAGTTTTCTCCGGGTGTGAGACAGGCGTGGCCATCTTCGATTTGGGGCTGTCAGGGAGACCAGATCAGAGGTGTACTCGAGTGTCTGGCTCGGGGCTTCTGCCTTGTGACCCCTCCCCAAGGCCACCTGTGCTTTCAGCGTGCACAGCAGCAGCTCTCCCGGCCCACCCGGGGAGGGGATGAGGGCGCGTGGAGGGGCCCCCATGCCGCCCTGGTCGGTGTCCACATCACCTGGACGCCACGGCCCTCTGCTTAGCTGTCTTTCCCATCCAGGGCTAAGCGGCCCCGGTGCCTCGGTTTCCCCTCTGTCTCCTGGGCTCCAGGAGGCCGAGGGCAGGGCGGTACTGGGCGCCGCCCTCCCAGGCGGGTGTACCTCTGCCACACAACCCGCCCAGCGCTGCCCATCTGAACCCCTCCCCCGCCCCCAGTGCCATCTGGAAAGCGGGCTCTGAAGTGAGAAGAGGAAAGATTAGATATTAATTTAATTTACTTCGGGTTCTAATTGTCTGGAGAAACTTCTTATGCGCTAACATCAATTTATTTCTGCTTAGGGCCAGTTACGCTAATTCAAATCCGCTTTAAGTATTAGAACGCTGATATCGTGAATCAGATAATATAAGGGATGGAGGGAACGAGGGGAGGCGAGAACAGTGGGGAGAGGCTCCTCCCTTGGTGCCTCCAGCCGGCGAAGGGCGAAGGGCCGGGCAAGGGAGAAGGCGCCCCGCCTCCCTCTGACCTTGAGCTCGGTTGGAGGCGCCACAGTCGCACCTCTCCCTTCCCAGGGCCCGAGCGTGGCTATTGACCATATGCTGTCACCACGGTCCCCCACAGGGGGACAACGGGTGCCCGCCCAGCGTGCCGCAGCGCCGTGACCCGCAGTCTGTGGTCCCACCCCGCCACCACCCGCCCTCCCTCAGCGTGACAGCCCCGGGCCCCGGGCAGCGGGCTCCTTGCCGGCACCTGCGGGCTGTGATCTGCCCGGGGTCACCTGAGGGCGGGGCTCAGGCTCCTGCCTGCCCCGTGGGATGGTGCTGGGGTGTGGAGGAAAGCCCTTAATCGATGCCGGACGAGCTCCAGGGCCCGGGGAGTGGGACACGCTGTCAGCTCTGTGTCTCCATTGCCATCACCTCATCTCGCCTTCTTCTCCGCCATCCTCCGCCTGTCGCCTGGCTCCCCTCTGCCCTTGGGTCCTGGCCCGGGTGGGCTTACAGGGCGTCCTGGGAAGGCCAGTCTGAAGGGTCAGTGGTGCAGGAGCCGAGGTGGCCGCGCCGATCCCAGGGCCTTGCTGGGTGGGCGGGGTCTAGAGACCGCGGCTCCTCCAGGGGGCCCTGCTGCCCTGGGTCCAACCTCAGGCCTGCGGCCGCCACACACAGCAACTTCACACGCGGGTGCGCCCTGGGCCCCTCTCTCGCCCGATGGCCACTTCTGCAGCCTGAACTGGGCCCAGTTCCCGGCTGGGGCTGCTACCCCCCACCCGGTACCGTCCGGCCTCCCAGGTAACCCAGGGCCTTCTCCTCTTGGGGACCCGCCGTCCGCTCTCCATTAGCTGATGATTCCAGCCCGATCCTCCAGCAGCTTCTGCACCTGGGAGAGCCTCCCACGACCCCCGGCAGCCCCCCCGGCGGAGGCGGCCCAGGGCGGGGAGTGAGGGGTGGCTTCTCAGCAGGGGCTGGGCCCCGACCCAAGCTCAAGCAGGTGCCTGCCGAACCCCTCTGTGCCAAGAGCAGGGCCCGCATTCCGGGGCTCTCTGACCTGCCAGGCTCTTTTAGGTCCTCACACACCTGGCCTCCAGCTGCGTGGCCCCCAAGTCCTGCTCTCTGTGCGGTTGTGACCCCTCGGTGACGGCTCCCAAGCTATGGCCTGAATTTTCTGTCCCCAGGACCCAGAGTAAATCCCGGCGCGGACGAAGCGCTCTGTTCACACTGTTGGGGTGAGGGAACCCCCTTCTACTAGCCAGAGGAGGGAGGTGGGCACCCCATCCCTGGAAAGGTCGGCAGGCCTGGAGCCACTCCTGGTCCTACGGGCACAGGTGCCTCCGCTGAGACCCGGGGTGTCGATCTCGGTGCCTGAACCCCACAGAGGGCTGGCTTGTGTCCTCCACACCCCCTAGGCTGTTCCAGGACAGCCCCTGCAGGCCCATGGCCCTGACCCTCCTCCCAGCACTTTTCAAAAGCTCCTCCTCACCCCACCCATGTGTCTCTGCTGAGCACCCCAGGGCAGGACCTCCCAGGGCTGGGGGAGGGAGCATCCATCTGCCTCCTGCTTGACAGAGGCCTGGTTCCAGCTTTGAGCACGGGCTCTGCAGGACGTGGGCCCCGGCGGGTCCTCAAGGCTCCCTCCCTCCCTCCTTTCCTGCCTTCTTTCCTCCCTTCCTCCCTCCTTTCCTTCCTTCCTTCCTTCTTTCCCTGATCAAGCCTTGGCCAAGTGTCTGCTGTGAGCCTGGTCCTGTGTCAGGTCCCAGGGATCAGAAGTGGGTTCAAATCGCTGCGTTCAAGAAGGGGACAAGGAGCCGGTCCCAAGGGGCCATGAGGGCGTGTAGGAAGGCACTACGTGTGCCGTAGAGGGTTTATGAGGGCCCTGGAGGGGCTGGCAAAGGGAAGAGGGGCAGGGGTAGAAGCAAGGTCGGCGGGGCGCAGCGGCTCCCATACCCGAGTCACCTTGCAGGATGGCTGGGGCCCCCCTCGGCAGCCTGTCAGGTCTGCGGGCGGTGGAAGCGGGCTTGGCCTTCTCTGTTCCCCGCGCCCAGGGCAGGCTCGGGACCCCGTTTGTACTTTTGCATGGATGACTGAATGAATGAATGAGAGAAAGAATAAATGAGTGAGTGAGCTTCATGGAGTGACCACGGCGAGGGCTCTGTCCCCTCCGGAGGAACGCCGAGATCAGGGGACAGCTGAGGGCTGGTGGGCCTCCGGAAGAGATCCTGGACCTGCAACCAGATAGACCCGGCTTCCACTTACGGCCAAGTGGCCCATGGACCGACGGTCACGGGCCAGTGTCTGGTGCCGCTTGGGGCCCGTTTCCCTTGTGCGGAGCCAGGACGCTGCCAGAGGGTGTATCTGGCCCTGAGCCTGCTGCGGGCAGAGCCTCTTCTCTCCAGACGAGGTTAATGAGGCGGGTGAGTGTCAGAAGCTGAGGGTGTGGGCGTGGTGGAGTAAAAGCCCTTGCCCAGCCCGGGGCGGCCCATCTGGAGTCACACCCCAGCGCAGGTGGAGACAGCAGAGCGGCTAGCGGACAAGCTCCCCTGGAGGCGCCGTCGGGGTCTTGACCTTGACGGGCCCCCTGTGAGCTGCACGGCTTTGGGCTGGTCAGTCCACCTCCCTGGGCTTCAGTGGCCTCATTTGTCACGACAGCCCGGGGGGTGGGCTTCTCGTGGGTCGGGCCTGGGCTCCAGAGCCCTTGACACCGAATCCCACCCACGGGCAGGCTGTGCCCTCCTCTGGGGCCTCGCACCCGGGCTGGGAGGGACTTGCCCAGGCTGTGCCCGGGGCGGGCTGAGTCCTCGGCCCGGGGGCGGCTGGAGTGGCGCCCCGCTTGCCAGCGGCTGGGACTCAGGAGGCGGTGAGAGGCTGAGTCATCGGGGGAGGGGAGGGGCCGTTCCCAGGCAGGCTGCACTTGGAGCAGAGCCGACTGACAGCCCATCCTGGGGGTCAGCCCCCAGCGCCCGGTGACGACTCGTGTGCTCACCGCCCCCTGCCTGCAACCCCTGCCCCTGGCGCTGCTCTGGGCCATCCTGGCGGGGGGAGACCGCTGGCCTTAGTATCCCATTGCACGGATGGATGGACTGAGGTCCAGTGAGGGCTCGCGGGGGTAGAGACAGGATGAGGACCCAGGACACACCCGTGGGTCACCCACCTGCACAGCACCGTGAAGAGGCGTGACGGGGAAGGTCACAGAGCCCGGCCTGTGTGCCACGTACAGCCTGGGAGGTGTGCGGGCAGGTGGGAGAAGAAGAAAAAGTCTGGGGCTGTGCCGCTGCCCTAGTAGGTGAAAGGGGGTCGTGCGATTCAGAATTCGGAGAGCGCAAGCTGAGGGTCCTGGGCGCAGTGGCAGGTGAGGGGCTCTGAGGGGCAGGGGCGGGGCGGTGGTGAGAGCGTCTCCACGTTTAACGACTCCACTCCTTCTTACCTCCTCCCCCTGCCCAACCTTGCTTTTGCAGGTGCATAACGGGAAGAGTCGAACAAGCTGCGTTTTGGGGTCTTTTTTTCCAGTTCTAGTCGCTTGTGACTCTAGCGTGTGTGTGTGTTGGATCAGAGCCTGGAACGTACAGGTCTGTGCTCACCGATGACCTTGGATGGATGGATCTGAGAGAGGATGGGGGGATGAACGGATGGAGATGTTGGATGGGTGTGAGTGGATGGGAGATGGGCGGGAGGGTATCTGGATGGGGGAGAAGATATGTGTGGATGGACAGATGGGAAGATGGCTGGACGGATGGCTGGACAGATGGATGGATAACGGATGAATGGATACATAGGTAGGTAGGATGGTGAGTGAAGGAGTGGGAGAGTAGAGGGTGCACGGATGGCTTCGTGTGAGGATGGATGCGTAGATGGATATGGACGCATGTGAGGATGGCTGGGTAGACGGGTGCGAGGTTGAATGAATAGAGGGAAGGATATGTGGATGGACGGAGAGAAGGTCGGGTGGATAGATGATGTCTGTGACCTTTCCAGTGCTGAAACTTTACGTTCCCTCTGCTATTAGCAATTCTATATTTGGTGGCTTAAGTGCACGGCAAAAGCTCTGGACTTGAGCTTTTTTTTTTTCATCTTACTACCTTCACATTTTTAATGATTAAAGCAATTTCATCTGAAAATTCTATTAATATTTCGGTTTGTTATTTCCAGACCGATGTTTGAACTTATTTAAGAGCGCGAGCATTTGCTCCTAAGTGGTCTTATTCTTCAACCCCTCTTTACCAAACTCTGTCCCATCCTTTCTAGTCTAAAGTGTAACACAGAATCTGAGGGAGTGGTCACCTTGTATCTTTACTGCTAACGTAACATGGAGGGAGCGCCATCCCAGCCGTGCGTGCGTGGCTTCTACACTTGCTTTTGTTTCAAAGAGCCCTCTTCATCATGGCGACTGTTAGTCTCCTTCTGGGTTTAGTTCTGGAGCTCTGGCAGGTAGAAGCCCTGGGCTTAGTTTACACCCTATCCCTCTGTGACCTTGGGCAAGTTGCTCACCCTCTCTGATCTCCTGCTTCCGGTCTTCACAATGAAGGAGTTGGTGTCATTGGCCCCTAAGCTTCCTTGCTTTGGCAAAGTTCTGGGAGTGAGTGCCCTGCCCCCTCTGCCCTCTACCCCTCCTCCTGCCCTCCCCCCCTGGGCAGAGGCCCTTTTCCTTCTCCCTCCTTCGAGCTCAGACTCAGGCCTTCCCAGGGCTGGCAGCTCAGGGGCCCATGGCGAACGCCCAGCAGGGGCCCTGCTGCGACGCCTTCTGGAGTGGGGCCCACTGATGCCAGCTCCCCGGCTGCATTTGGGCAGGTGCCCGGCCCGGTTTCGAGCTTGTCATTTCAGCGCTGCGGGAGGCCGCCTGTCTGCATAACCTCCCTGGCTGAGGACACAGCCCCCCCCAGGGCCCCAGACATCCACCATCTGGTGGTGGTGGCCAGTGGTGACTAACATAATATTGTAATTATTCTTATTTGGGGAAAACTGAAGTGTCAACACTCAGCTGGGGGCCCTGTGGGCTGCTTTGCTCCTCTGGCATTTGCCCGTCCTCCCGATTCCCTGCAATCAGGCCACCAACTGCAGGGGGGCTGCCCAAACCGCAGGGTATCAACAGGACAAGTTAGAAAAAGGCAGAAAAGTTGACATTTTCCTCTCGATGATTCTAGAGTAACAGTAACGGTAGCGACACCAGTGCGGTGGCTAAGAGCCAGCCCGGGGGCTCTGGCGTGTGTACTGGGGTTAGCCGGTGACCTTGGGCCTCAGTCTCCTCTCGCGTACACCAGGGAGAACACGGCCCCTCCGAAAGCGGTGGTGAGGCTACAAAGAAGGAATGTCCACTGAGGTTGAGTGTGGTGCTGCTGCGGTCTTGTCCACAATGAGGCCGTTGCCCCTTCCTTCCTGTCTGTGTGGACGCCGCATCGTATGACCCTGGCCCTCTTGCTGGCCCTCGAGCCCAGTTCCTAGGCCTCCCTGGGGCCCAGGGCACAGCGTGGACCATCACAGGCCCAGAGACCAAGGTGTTTGATGGGAAGGGTTGGGGACCAGGCGAACGGCCACATTTCCGCTCTGGGTATAATTTCCAATTTGATAAATGTGTGTGGGAGGGTTTGCGTTAATGGTGTTCCTTAGGTCCCTCTCAGCCCCTGCGTTCCTGACCTAAGAAGGGAAGGAGGAAGGGTGCATCGGGACGTGCACCTCCTCGGTGCAGGGCCTCTGCTCCGGACGCATAAAGTGGGCGCGGTGGCAACTCAGGGCAGCCCTGGCGACCCCCCAGGAGTGGACGCCTTCATTGTTATGCAGTCAGAGCAGGGCTCCAAGGGGCCAGGGGCACAGCCGAGGCCCATGGTGGGATGTGAGGATCCCTGGGGGCCGGTCCTGGCTGGCGAGCTGGGAAGCCGGGGTCAGCTGCTGCCGGAGGAGAGGGTGACTCTGGAGCCGTGAGGTTGGCCTGGAGGTGGCAGAGGCTGGGCGGTACCCCAGCTGGCTGTGACTTTCCTCTGAAGGGCAGTGGCTGCTGCCACCAAGCCCCACGGCCCCGTGGCTGAGCATTGGGGGGGGCGGTCAGGGAGCCCCCCTCTCCCCTCCTTCCGTGCTGGCTGCTGCTCTGGGTGACTCTGGCCCTGCCACCCCAAAGTCACTTTCCTCCTTGGGCCTCCACGTCCTCGTCTGTAAACTGGAGCCCGTCAGGGCTGGGAGGCCCCTGCCGGGCACCGGGGTTTGACCCCCGACTGCTGTCCGGGCGAGTCGGAGTCCTGAGCAGCAGCCACAGCCAGGATGTGCAGGTTTAGAGGTTCGTGGGAGCGGAGGCCCCGTGAGGCCACAGTGGGAGTTCTGGGGGGGGAGCCAACGTGGCGGAAGGGCCCAGCTGCCGAGCGGGCCTCGTCCTCTCCTTCCTGCCCACCTGTCCCGGGAAAAGCAGCCCCACCAGCCCATGCTTTGAGGACGGGCTTATGCCTTTGTTTTTATGACTCTTCTTTCAGGGGAAATGGGACAAACAGGCAGCGCCTGGCCTCGGCTCAGGCGGGGGAGGAAGGTGTCGTGGCTCGAGCCGTCGTGGCCCCAGTGGTGAGTGTGCGTGTGTGCCGTCCATGGAGCCCAGGTCACCGGCAGGAGGGGGGAATGAAGGACGGGAGGCGGATGCCGTGAGGCTCCGTGGGGGGAGGTCAGGGGCTTTGGGCTGGAGAACGTCTCAGGCTCAGGGCCCTGTCCAAGCGAGGCTGCCGAGGCCCAGGGAGGAGCAGGCCTTGCCCAGGAGACCCCCCCACCCCCAGCCGCGAGCCCAGGCATCTCCCGGTGAGGCGGAGAGCCTCCTGGTTGGTTGGGGTGAGTGGGCAGAGGGTCCTGAGGCTGTGGCCGCCCTTAGCTGGCTCTCGGGGGCCTGGGGGGACTCCATACCCTCTCCTGGCCGCGGAGTCTGACCTGAAGCCCCCCTGAGCCTGTGGAGGGACTTGCTGCTACCCGCCACTCACCCTTCCCCGAGCTGTGGACCCGGCCGGCCCGCCGGCAGGATGGAGGGCTGCCCCGTGCTGGGCAGCCTGGCGCACCGCCGGCCTCCGGGTGGCAGTGGTGGCCCAGCTTCCTCCCTACGGCCCCGCAGTGCCTCGGGCTTGTGCTCTCCAGGCCCTGCTGGCCGGGGGGCCAGGGGCCGTTTCTGTTTCTGGGGCTGCCTTGCCTCCAGGGCAAGGGGGAGGCTGGGGCCAGTGGACGGGGAGGTGCGGCCGCAGTAAGCCTCCCCATCTGCTGGAGCCGCACACCAGAGGGTCCACATGGTCCGTTCCATGGCCCCTCTGTCCCCGAGGACTCTACCCTTGGCCCCAATGGAGCTGACTGAGCGCCTGTACCTTGTTCTGTGTGTGCCCCCTCCTGTCCCTGGCACCGAGCTGTGCCATTGGCACACCAGAGGTCCTTCAAGAGTCAGAGAACCTTGGAGAATATTCCATGACATTCATGCCAGGTATGCCTGCAGCCTCAGCTTGGATGCCTCCCATGACGGAGGGCTCACTACTTCTGACGCCAGGGAGCCCACTTCATACGGGGACAGTCCTAGCCTGTTTGCTGAACAAAGGGCTACAGATAATCATGCCTGCTGACCACCCGCCCCCCACCACGTGGGAGGATGGGAGGAGGCAGCCTGTGAAGGGTGCTGAGCACACGCTCTTTCCCTTCCTCCCTGCTTTCATTTCGTTGTGAGAATTTTGCCTAAGACCAAACCAAAGGCTTCCCAGCAGGCCCTGCCTCTTTTCTGGTGCAGGGGTTGTGAACAGTGACCCTTCGGCCAGTCAGGGCTGATGGCCGGTGAGGGGAGACGCTTGTCCACATATACACAAGTACAGCGAGACTGCCGCTGTGAGCTGGGCCACCCCAGGGAGCACAGGGTGCAGGGTCGGGAAGGGTGGCCTTTCCACCTGGAGGTCAGAGACCGCCTCAGGAAAATGGCTTTGCTTTTTATATTTATTTAATTTATTTATTTGGTTGTGCCAGGTCTTAGTTGCAGCACGCGGGATCTTTTAGTTGCAGCATGCGAACTCTTAGTTGTGGCATGCATGCGGGATCCGGTTCCCTGACCTGGGTTCACACCCAGGCCTCCTGCCATTGGGAGAGCGGAGTCTTAACTGCCTTACCACCAGGGAAGTCCCAGGAAAGTGACTTTTAAGAGGAGGAGTCCTCAGGCAACATGGAAGGGGATGGCCCAGGATCCTGGAGCAGCGTGGGCAAAGGCCCTGGGGCAGGACGGAATTGAGAGGTTTATGAAGAAGCTGGAAACTGTCCATTGTGGCTGGAACTCTGAGCTCATGAGCTGAGAGCATGGGGTCCTGGGGGCACATTCAGGGGTTTGGGCTTTATCCCGAGGACACAGAAAAGCGCTGTGGTGGTCAGGTGCTGTTGAGTCTGCCCACAGCCCCCCTTTTTCTTGGAGATCTGCCCTGTTCAAGTCTCTGGCTCTTGTGGAAGTTTCCAGCCTCTTGATGGTGTTGAAGATTTGGCGGCTGGGGACCAGCAGGGAGACTTGCCAGTGGAGGGAGGAGATGCCAGGGTACTTCTCTTCCTCACTGCCCGTTTGCTGGTACCGCTGGGGGCTCCGCTGACTGCAGCGCCTGCCGGCTACCCCCACCGAGGCCGGGTTCTCACAGGCATCCCCGCCATGGGGCGTGGCCTGCACCCTCGCTCTGGAAACTCCATCTCCTCTCACTCCCCCAGTTTAGCAAGGTGGCCCTTTTCTGCAGCTGCTGATCTCTAGGTGGCCTCCGTGTGCCCCAGCTGGCTTCTCGGGCCTTTTGTCCCTGTGTGAACATCCCGGCATCACGTCTGCTCTGAAAGCCCTGGAGTGTTTTCTGTGTCCAGACCGAAGCCCATCTGAAACCCACCCTTTTCTTAAACAGGTTTGAGTTGGGTTCATGACACTTGTAGCCGACGGCATCTTCATTTGGTGCCTCTCGGGGAGTTTATGAAGAGGTGGATCGAAGTCAGCCACCTGAAGGGAGGATTTAGCAGGGAAAATGCTCTTGTTTAAAGAACGTGATATGATTAGGGCATCAAATCTGGCGCTTGGGTGGAGGGCTATGTGGAGGGATGGTAAGTGTTCCCTGATCTATCTACTGCCACATAAGAAGCCACCCCAAAACTGGAGAGGCGGGGTGTCAGTAAGAAGACATCTGATGTGCTCATGGCTGGTGGGTGTGGTTAGGGAGAGGAGATGGTGGCAGAGAGATTTCAGAGGCATTCTCACTCATTCACTCATTCATTCAATATATATTTATGAGGCACCTTCTGTGGGCTAGACCCTACGGAACGGGAGACAACGCCTGCCCTCTTTTAGCTGGTGTTCTGGTTGATGGGAAGAGGCAGAAAGACCCAGGGTGCAATCTTGAGCGTTCAAGGGGTGAGGGAGAGCAGCAGGGTCTGAGACAGGAGCACTAGAAGGAGTGATCTGGGAGGGCTGCCTGGAGGAAGAGACAAGGACATGCAGTAACTTCCAAGTGGATAAGGGGCCAGCCGCCCTACGAAGAGAGCAGGGAAAAGCATTCTGGGCCGGGGAGCAGCGTGTGGGGAGGCTCCGAGATGCCAGATACTGGTGAGATTTGGGGGGAACCACTGCTCAAAGGTCACTGGGCACGTTTGAAAATGTTTCCAGAAGTGCTTTTGTGTACCCTGGAGTCTGCACATGGAATTGAGGTTAAAAGCAAGAGCCTATTTCTCTGGGAGACACGGCCTTGTCTGGGCCCCCACATGAGGTTGGCGAAGCTTGCTCAGTCCCCCGTGTAAGGGGGAGTTGTAACCCCAGGAGACGGCGAGGATGCTCTGGTAGGGTCTCAGGGCAGGTGTTCTCTGCGGCCCACAGGCTGGATACGACGAGGTGGAACCAGATGGGGGCCGCATGGGTCCTGCCCCCCACCCTTGCCTGCACTCCCACTGCAAGAGGTGACTCAGGCTGTGGGTGTGCTCTGTGTGTACCTGCGGGCGAGGGCCAGGAGGGGCACTGAGGGGGGAGCCAGCTTGCCACTCAGGGACCTGCTCAGAGGGCTGGTGGGGCGGCCGCACGCGTCTGGGGGACGCGTGAGGCCCTGGACACCCAGCCAGACTTTGCTTCCCTGGGTGGTATGTCCACACGCTGCCAGGGGTGCCTGAGGTCTGCGGGGGCGTGGGTGCCGGATGGCACCGATGTCACCCCAGGGCCCTGCCGTGATGCCTTCCTCAGACTGGAATCTCCCGAGTGTGGCTTTGTCTCTGCCATCACACTGGGGCTGTCTCAAAGGCGGGGCCCTGTCTTCCCCCTCATATTACAGGCATCCGAAGGCAGGGCCACGCCTCCACTCTAAATTTTTGGCTACATGGGGGCTGGGACTGCATCATCTCTATCCAACGCTGAGATGGGAGATGAGATGCTGCTTCTAGAATAAGAAGTCCCCCGTCCGCCCTCCCTGCCTTCCTTTTTTTTTTTTGAAACTTTTCATTTTCCGTGAGCAAATCTGCCTCTTGCTGCTGGTCTCTTGGTTCGATTAGAGCAGTCACTTCTAAGCTTGAAAATACCCAAGCTGAGGGAAGAAGAAAAAGACGGAAAAAAAAAAAAAAAAAGAAAAAAGGGTTGAAAACTCCGTCCCACAAGAAGATTCCCTTATCTCCTGGCCACAGTCTGTGGGTCTGTGTGTACTTAATAACCCAGAAGATCTTGTCCTTTGCGTGAGAACATGACAGCCTTTCAGGCTGAAAGCTCTTTACGGCAGAACTTTTCTCCCACACAACCAGCCTCCCCCCTCCTCCCAGGCTTCAGCCCCAGAGCCGAGTCTGCTGGCTCAGAGGAGATGAGCGGGTGAGGCTGGAGCTGGCAGGTGGGGGGAGGAGAGACCTTGTCTACCGATGGCCACTGGGTGCCTGGCTTCGCTCCAGGCACCGAGCGCACACGGCCCACATTGGCGTCCCAGCTGCTCTGAGGGGCAGGCCTAACAGATCCATTTTACAGATGAGGAAACTGAGACCCAGGAGAGAGTGGGGATATCCAAAGTGAGGCTTGAGGTCCCCCGAGGACGGGAACCCAGAGCAGAGAGCCTGCACCAGGCCTTCACTTTTCTCTGGACTCAGTCTCCCTGTGTGTACAATGAACAAGTAGGATTCGATGGTCTCCAAGACTCAGAGAGGTCCAGTCTGAGCCCACAGAGAAGAAAACCAGGGCGCCATTTCGAGGAGGTGCCATGGAGGGCGTGGCTTGGGACGGAGGGCGTGGCTTGGGACGGAGGGCGTGGCTTGGGACGGAGGGCTGGTGAGGTGCCTGTCCGGCCATGCTGCCGAGTGAGCGTCCTGCACCTTTGATGAGCACTCACTCACCTGGCAGGTTGCTGAGTCTCTCAGAGCCTCGCCTTCCTCATCTGTAAAGCGGGGACTGCGACCCTGCTTGGCGGGCCGTCGTGTGGCTCCACCAAGGTTAACAGAGGCTGGGCGCCCAGTGCACGGGAACTGGAGGGCTATCCGTCACTCTGGTCCAACGTATAGAGTCAATTAAAAGTGAAATCCCCCGCGAGTGCAGCTCGCTTTCTCTTCGGGAGATTGCTTTCGGTGTTGAAGCGCAGGAAGTGGTCCTCGGCGCTGCCCTCCACTTGCCGAGCCATTATCTGAGCTGGAGCGCCTGGACTTGAAGTGGAGTGCAGGGCACTCGAGAGGGGCTGGAGGGGCCTTGCAGGAGCGGACCCCAGTCTGGAAGATTCCCGTGAGGATGGGCCGTAAGGTGCGAGATTTCGCGCAAAGGTGAGAGCGATGGAGGGAGACGCAGCTGGAGCCTGGGAGCTGTTGAGAGGGTGGAGGGCGCCGCTGTTCTTCCTCCCAGGCGGTGGGCCGGGCAGGCAGGGACCACGCAGCCTGACAGCACGGGCTCCAAGTAACACACGGGCTGGGAAGCCTGGGGAAGGAAGCCACGCCTCTGCAGGGCCAGGGCATCTCGTTCTGGGGGGCGGTGGACAGACAGTGGCCAGGCCTCCACACTCGGAGGACCCTCTGCCTGCAGCCAGGTGGCACCAGCCATCACCAGGACAAGTTGACTTCCCGGTGGCGCGCTAGGCACAGCCCAGCTCCCAGGTCCCCCTCGGGCTAGCGGGGGGAGGACAGGTGGACAGCGCGACATGGAGTGATGGGGTTGCGGGGAGGAGCGGGGTCCCACGGGAGACAGTCAGAGGCAGGCACTGTGCCTGGAAGGCGGGAACTCTCCCAGGGAGGCGAGCTCCCGGAAGCTGGGGTGTCTCCTCTGGGGCCTCGTCCTCCTCCACAACAGCCGGGGGGGGGGGCTGCTCTGGGTGCACCATGGGGCCAGAAGTCCAGCAGAGTCACCTTAACCCTATCCGATCTGCAGGTGGGGCTGGTCCAGCCCAGCCACCACGCGGGAGCCTGTGTGAGCACTGGGGGCCGGAAGGGGAGGGAAACCCTCAGCCCAGCAGGAGGAAGGAACGGGGGGCTTCCCGGAGGCGGTGGTGCCAGAACGGAACCTGAAGGAGGAACGGGATGTGGCAGGTTTAGACGGTGAAAGTGGTCCAAGTGTATTTGTAACATTTTTTTATTGACCATAGTCACCTGCTTCCCAATCAGGAGGGAACCTGGGTGGGGAGCAAAGGACGTGGATGGAGGTTGCTATGGGCTGAACACTCGTGCCCCCACCTCCCCCAGCAGAGCAAATGGGGTTTGACGTTGAGATCCTCACCCCCAGTGTGGCGGTGGCAGGAGGTGCCGCCTTTGGGAGGTGTTAGGTCACGAGGGTGGGACCCTCATAAATGGGTTCGGTGCTCACATAAGAGAGACCCCTGAGAGCCCCCTCGCCGCTTCCACCAGGGGAGGGCCCAGCGAGAAGGCGCTGTCCCTGGGCCAGGGAGGGGGCTTCACCAGACACCGAATCTGCCACCAGACTCAGTCGGACTTCAGCCTCCGGACTGTGAGAGATACTAAGCGTTTGCTGTTTAAGCCGCCCGCCTGTGGTATTTCTGCGTAGCAGCTCCGGCTGACAGAGACCGTGGGAATCACACCTGAGTTTCTCCAGGAAGCTAATGCTCTTCACCACTTCATGGCTGGAGGGGGGCCCTGGGGCCCTGGGTCTCCTCTGAGCTAGGGGAGGGTGACATTATTTCTGTCCCCTGACCTACCCCCCCAAGGCTGGCAGTGGAGGGTGTTCAAGCTGGGCCGAGGCGCTTAGACCCCGAGAGCCAGACCCTCGTCGGGGTGGGAGGACGGTGGGCCAGGGTGGATGTCACCTCCACGCTCTGCTCTGTGGCTCTGTCAAGTCCCATGCCTCTCGGAGCCTCAGATCCGGATGGCTTGACAAGGTCACAGCGCACACATTCCAGGGGCCAGAGAGGTGGCGAGGTCGTGCCTCCCCATCCGAGCGCAAGGCTCCTGGTTCTCAGCCACGAGACAGCTCTGGTGTTCCATGTCCCTGAGGGGAGGATGTCTGGCCGTGTGTGGCGTCTCCTGCCTCCTGCCTGGGGTGGTCTGAGCTCGTCCCGAGCGGGAGAGAGCTGGGCACGGGGGCTGGGGCCGCGGTTTCATATGCACTGAACTTGGAGGTATTTCCCCACATCGTTTCTCGCACATATAAAAATAATTCTTGTCTTCCGCTGATCTTGTTTCCCCTCCCTTTGTACCAAAGATCACCAGTGCAGCAAATTGGGGTATCTTTGTCTGAGGGCGATAAAAGTGAGCTTATGTACTCGACACGATACAGAGCTGGAACTCAAGTGAACCAGCCACGGCAACAGCAGTTCTGAAAGCAACAGACTCATTGCAGGGCACAGGGGGTATGTCTGATGTTTGGAGTGGTGGGGAGAAGAGCGGGACCCCTGGCTCTGGATCCGGTAGCTTCCTTGCCTGGCTGGGCCACTCTGTCGGTTCCCCCTGCCGTCCTGCCCAGAATGCAGCGCGCTCAGGTCCCCTGAGACCCTGCGCCCCGCCGTCTAGCCCCGGCCCTGGCTGCACTTTCTGCCTGGTGTGAGGAGGGGGTGGGCCCAGGGCTGTAGCCCGTGCTCGGGAAGGACAAGAAAACCTCGCCTGCGGTCTGCTCTTCACGGACAAGGCGTGGAAGGGCCGCGAGCCCGGGAAGGTGCTCTGGCCACCTCCTCCCACAATGGAGGGCTCTCCTGGCGCACAAGGCCGGCTCCTTAGCCCTCTGGATTAGCCCGGTGCCTGAGGGGAGAGAGTCCTTCAGGGCCAGGGAGCAGCAGGGAGAAACTTGGGTCCCACGGCTCTCCCAGTCTGAATCTCCTTGATCCACTCGCCCTCTCCTGGTTCCTCCATAGTTGGCCTGAGGGTTCTGGAGTTTTCTTAAAGTTGCCATTTGTGGAGGGCTGTCTCCGTCTCGGGACCCGAGCATTTCCCGTCCTGGGTCTCGCCCCATCTCATGCTCACAGATGCCCTCTGAGGGTTATTGTCACCTCCACTTTGGAAATGCGGGGCTGGAGGTTCAGAGCAGTTGGGTGTCTGTCCCACACTCACCAGCTAATCTCACTGGCTGCTAAATTTCCCTCCACTCTCCCTTGAACATGGACATTATACCATGTCACTCTTTGCAGCCTCCCTACGATCCCTCTTTTTAAAAATAATTATGAAGTGTTATAAATAATGTTAAAATAACTATGGCCATTATGGAAAAGTCCCCACGCAGACTAAGGTAACGAACCAGGTAATGAATCCACCCAACAGTCCCCCCAGGGCCCTGTCCTGAGTTGCCCGGGTCAGCACCCTCTCCCTGCCTCACTGCTCAACTGTGTAGGGGTGAATCCCGGGCTTCATCTCATTTTAGTTCTACCTCTTTCAATATGTGCCTGTAAAACATGAGATTCTTTTAAGAAACGACCATGACGTCACCATCACCCCTAAAATAGCAGGGATTTCTTAGTATCAAATATCCAAATGTTCACATTTCCTTATTGTCTCACAATTTTTTTTAAGAAAGCCTACTGGATTCCAGGTCCAAATAAGGCTTGTGCCTAAAACTTTCCGGCATTAAGTCCTTTTTTAACCTATGGATTTCTTGTCTTCTCTCTTTGTCTCCCTTGTAACGCAGCCGTTGAAGAAACTTGATCGTCTTGTCTGTGGCGTGGCTGCATTCTGCATTTTGCCCTTTGGATTCCTTTCTTGTGTGGCTCTGGGAAGGGCGGTTCTTTCTAGAGCTGGCTGGATCTGGGTCTGGGTTTGTCAACAATACGTTGCAGGCGCAGGCGACGCACCAGGCGTGGTCTTTTTTGCAGTGTTGGCGGCCAGATCAGCACCTATGCCCATTAACTCACCGAAGGTGGTCAGATGGTGCTTTCATCGCTCCGCACACACACAAGATGCTGCCAAAGGTAAAAGGCGAAAGTCTCCCCTCCCCCTCCTCACTTACCTACTTCTCAGAGGTGCCCGGGGCCAGCATCCTTTGCGGTCCTTCCAGATCTTTCTCTAGGAATAAGTAAGCACGAGATACCACGTGGACATCCAGCTCCGCTTACAAAAAAAATTGGATCACATTTGACGCATTGATCTGTGTAGCAAGCCACACTCGCTTAAAGTTATAAATTATGAACATTTCCGTGTCACCACAGGGAAAGCTGCTCATTTTTATCTGTAAACATTTCCGAGTGTGTCTCTGAAAGATGAGGGCTCTTAAAAACGCCCAGCCACAGCACCACTCTCCCACGCAAAAGGAAGACCAATAATTCCTCAGTTTTATCCAATGTCCAGTCAGAGTTCAAATTCCCCTGATTAAGTTATACCTGCTTTGTTACATGATTTCTATTAAAATTATTTTTAAAAGAAGGTCCTCTTGTGCAGTTGAGAGATCTCTCAGATCACTTAGTTTATAGACGCCCCTCCATGTCTCTTGCTCTCTCTTTTTTCTTTTGTAATTTATCTGCTGAGGACACCAGGTCCTCTGTCCCACAGAGCCTCCCAGCCTGGACTCACCTGACATCTGGTGTCACTGTTTCTATTCCTCTGACCTGACTTGTGTTTCCCGTAAAGTGGCAATTAGCGTAGCGTGTCTGTCCATACAGAAGTGCACGGCGCCTCCCGGGCTCTGTGATGTTCTTGGCCATTGACAGTCACTGCCTGTACCCCTCAGTTCATGAGGGGATCGCAGGGCGGTGGTGACACAGTGCTGTTATTCCTCTGCATTTCCTGGCTGGAATACATCCCCCAAGGAAGTGCGTCTACTTGCCAGCCGTTGGTTCCTGGGATGTGCAGTTTGAGAGGATGGACAGTCAAGGGACAAGCTTGATTCTCTCCCTTTATTTACTAGTTTTCGAAGCAATGAGTTGTGTTTCTTGCATCCTCAACAAAGGTGAGGGTCCCCCCCGTCATTTTGAACCCACGATTTGAACGTATGTTTCAACTCGTTGCAGTTATAATCTGTGTTGATCCTTAAACTGCCTGGATTTTTGGCTTGCGGAAAACCTCTTCATCTTTTGTGTGTGTGGTCCGCGGGCCTCTCACTGCTGTGGCCTCTCCCGCTGCGGAGCACAGGCTCCGGACGCGCAGGCTCAGCGGCCACGGCTCACGGGCCCAGCCGCTCGGCGGCACGTGGGATCCTCCCGGACCAGGGCACGAACCCGCGTCCCCCGCATCGGCAGGCGGACTCTCAACCGCTGCGCCACCAGGGAAGCCCGACACCTCTTCATCTTGATCCCCGAGTCCTTCTGCGTGACGCTGGGCGTCTCTGACTGCTTCTCGCTGTCCTGTCTATGGTCTACCATGTTCCAGGTTCCCAGCCCCTGGAATCAACCATTTCTCCAAGGAGCTCCAGGTCCTTTTTTTTTTTTTTTTTTAACATCTTTATTGGACTATAATTGCTTTACAATGGTGTGTTAGTTTCTGCTTTACAACAAAGTGAATCAGCTATACATATACATATGTCCCCATATCCAGGTCCTTTTAATGAGAGATGACATCAAGAGACAATTTTCTGGCAGTGGGAGGTCGAAAAGTCTTTGCTCCCGGATTGGTCTTTGTTTCTGAGCCTTTCATTTGTCTACGAAGTTTGCTTCTTTAAGATTAAAAAAAACGTCAAATTTAGGCTTACAGAATTTCATCTAATTTCCTGCCTTTGTCTCTCCTTTTTCTCACACTGACAGACTTGGTTCCTCACAGCATTAGAATAATTATGTATTTATTGTATCTTCACACAAATATAGTTTCATCATATCGATACCAATATTATTACTAAAAATATGATTACTGAGGAGCGTTACAGGTTTTTCTTTTTGAAATTCTTTCTGTCCTCAGGGTATAGCCCTTGGGAATAGACAGTAAAATCACTGCGTTTTAAACTCACTTCAGATGATTCCTTTCCGTGTTGCTGCACTACCAATTCGGGACACTGTTAGGTTCACTGGTTTTGTTTTGCTTTTAATTTTTAGAGATAGTTTTTTGAAAATTTAGTCTTGTCGTGTAATTACACAGAACGTTGGCACATTCCGGCAGTTCTCGCTTCCTCCCCCGTCCCCTCCATCCTGTTTCCTTCTTGAGGTACAGACTTTTTTTCTCCTCAAGTGTTTGCTCTGAACTCCCATTGTTTCTTAAATACATGCAAATCATGCACAGCTCCCTGTCCCCCAGAGGCTCTATATACCCCGTTTTTCTCTCTAACAACGTATCCTGGTGGTCACCCTACATCCCCGAGGGCGGGTGTGGTCCCACCCCTCCATCCACAGTGCCTGGTGGGGCTTGAGGCATGCTGGGTGGGGCTACATATTTGTCAGATGAGGGACGGATGTTATGTGGGAGTGCAGCGGAGCCCTGGGAAGGGAGACCTGGAGCCTCCCTGAGAAGACAAGGGGAGTGCCAGACACTAGAGGGCTTGGACAGAGGTGAAGGATGAGCCCTGGTGGTCCAGTGGCCGGGGCTCCACACTTCCACTGCAGGGGAGCTAAGATCCCACAAGCCGGCAGCACAGCTGAACAGGGTCCCCGTGCAGGTGGCAGGCTGGGCTCCACGCACAGCAGGAGAGCTGGGGAATCTGTGCTGAGTGTGGCTCCTCAGCTGGTTCCTGGCAAGGGCAGGGAGGCCGAGCACTGCAGCTGGGTTGCAGGACTTGGGGGCCACTCAGAACCCAGCCTCTGCCGGTGACTGGGTCACCTGCATGGGCGGAGGTGGCAGAGTGACCCCTTCCTCGATGCTTCAACAGCCTGCTGCCTTATCCCTAAAATATACCCTGGAATGTAGTCAGTAGGGGAGGCATCTGCTCTCTGCTCAGATGGTGCACCCCAAATGTCCAGCCGCCCCCTCCAGCACCTGGCATCGCCGAGCGGAGAAAGGCATGCTTCGCAGAATCCCAGACCTGGGTTCAAACTTGGACGCTGCCACCTTCCTTCTGTCTAATGGGCTCAGGAGGAATCGAGCTCCTTGGAGAGTTGGCGTGGGGACCTGGGAGCCGTGAGCGGGGAGCTCTTCCCCTTCACGTGGACGGAGTTGGGACCAGCACCACCGCCCCCAGGCTGTCTGCGTAACGTCCCGAAAGGCAGGGTCAGACGTGGTCACACCCGCTTCTCTCTGGCCACCTCACCGTTGCGTTTGGCTGAAGGGTGTGTGGCGCCAGGGAGTGAGATGGACGGCTGGACGTGGCGGGGCCCCGGGGTGGGGGGGTGGGGAGCATCTCCATGTGGGAGTTCGTTGTATTACGTTCCCAGGGCTGCCATGACGAATCGCCACACACCGGGTGTTTTAAACCACAGATATGCATATTCTCTCTCAGTTCTGGGGGCTGCGAGTCTGAAACCAAGGCGTGGAAAGGGCCATGCTCCCTCCTGAGGCCCCAGAGGAGACTCCTCCTGCTTCTCCAGCCTCTGGCGTCCCGGGCAGCCCTTGGTGTCCTTGGCTTGTGGAGCAACACCCCAGCCTCCGCTTTGTCATCCTACAGTCACTGGCCCTCTTCTCCCTGTGTGTCTGTCTCTGCGTTTGCCCTCCTCTCTCTATAAGGGCGCCAGTCCCGTTGGATTAGGAACCATCCTAAACCAGAGTGACCTGACTTATTACACTGGCAATGACCCTCTTTCCAAATGGGGTCACGTTCAGAGGTACCAGATGTTAGGGCTTCAGCACGTCTTCTGGGGACACAACTCAAACCGCAACAGAGTTGACAAGGGAGAGGGTGAGGTGGAGCCATGCCCGGCTTCTGGCTGGGTGACGGGGCGGGGGGGGGATGAGGGATGGGTGGCCGGAGGGCTTGGCACACATTCCTCCTTCCTGTTCTCGCAAGGACCCGCGAGCTGGGCTTGTCCTCCCGAGCTGTGGTTAGTGGAATAAAGCCTGGCAAGAGCACGATCCAGCGGCTAGAGCTCGTCAGTTGCCTGGAGCCTCCCGGAGGGGTGCAGTGGAGTCCAGACGTCTGGGCTGCAACTTCGAAGCCTTTCCCTCCCCGCACCCCAAGAGGTGGGCCCTGAAAACCAGGATGGAACCCTGGAGCTCAATGTCAGCAAGCCCAGGTGCCCTGTGCCCTCCCCTCTAGCTGCTCTCCGAGGCGTGTGGAAACCGCTGGTATGACGCGTGTTGGGCTCTTCCGTGTACCAGGCACGGCTCCGGTTGCTCCAAGGGTCTTAGCCCGTTAAACCTCAGAGCAGCCCCGTGAGCGGGCTGCGGGCCGGAGAGGGTAAGGAAGCTGCTCAAGGTCACGTAGCATGTTAGTGGCAGAGCCAAGCTTTGAACCTGGAGCCTGTGCCCAGCCGCACTTACTGTCTCCTTTCTCCTGGCTCAGACAGGCATGCATCCAGCCCTCCTGGCCCACGGTCTTTCTCTCCCAAGCCACAGGTTCCCATCACAGTAATTCGATCCCAGCTGTCTATCCCCAGCCTGGCCCCCCCACCTGCCTTTCCAGACTCACCTGCTGTCACCCCTCCCTCTCTTGTTATCTAGAACCCGGTGTTTATCAACGGTCCCAGGAGGTACCAGGCCCATCCTGTTCCTTTGTAAGGACAACACCCTCTCCATCCCCACCTGGCAACTCCTACACGTCCTGCAAAGCCCTGCTTAAACAACACCTCCTCTTCAAGCTTCCCTTGGCCTTAGCAAATTAATCATGCTCCCCAGAGCACAGACGCTGACTCAGACTGCAGCCTGCTCCTCTTAGGAGCTGTGTTGTTGTGGGAAACTTCTGGAGCCTCAGTGTCCTCATCTGTAAAACGGGGGTGTTAGTATAACACGGCACACATGGGGTGTCGTGGATATTACGTGATTACGTGGTGTTCGGAGTGGTGAGGACTCAGGAAGCGTTGGTTACAGTAACAGCAAAGGTGGCTCAGAGCTCCGAGCCACCCACGGGCATCTGGGGACAGTGCTCCTCCCTCTTTCTTGTCGTGTCCGCGGGAGCTGGTGACTTCCGGGTAGCCGAGTCCAGGTCTGCAGGCTCTAGCATGCTTTGCTTTCTCTAAGTCACCAACCTGGGGGGCCTAGAAGTCGCTGGCAGACAGGGTTGGGGGATACTAAGAAATCTGGAAGCCTGCTGCGTGGTCTGCAGACGTCTGGCCTCTCCGGCCAGGGTGGAGGCCCGAGGGAGGTTTAAGCCACTTAGTGGGACAGAGGTGCTTCGGGGCCACCCTGGCTTCGCAGCCGGCAGGCGAGATGAGCCTTTAGGAGCCCAAGGGGACTCGTCTTCCACACCTGCGGCTCTGTGCGCTCGTGTGTACAAACACCCCATTACGTCTGATTACAAACCATTAGTGCAATTAGGTTAGCCCCTCTCCACGTGCTGGGGCCTGGAGCCAGCTGTGTCGGGGGCCGGGATAGAATAGCAAACAGCTTCCTGCAGAGGCGGCGCTGGCTCGGCCGCCTCTCGGGGCCTCGGCAGTCTTGTCCTCTTGGGCCAGGGAACCTGGGCTGCAGACTGTCCCCAGGGTGTTGGCTGCTCTGTACCTCCTGGAGCTGGGGTTGGAGGCGGGATGGGCCAGGCTCAGGCCAGGTCACCCGATGAGCGTGATCTTCCCACGGCAATGCCTTCCGCCAGGAACGCTGTCCCCTCAGCGTCTTCACCCTCTGCACCGCTGATGTTTGGGCCAGGTAACCCTTTGCTGCGGGCGCCGTCTCGGGCACTGCCGAGTGTTTAACAGCACCCTTGGCCTCCACCCACTAGATGCCAACAGCACACTCTTCCCCCAGTTCTAAGTACCAAATGTCGCTGGCGTTTGCCAAGCGTCCCCCGGGGGGCAGAGCCGCGGCCTGGACCTGGATCTGGCGTTCAGCTGGATCTCCGTGCAGCTACCCTGCTTTGTTTGCTGTGTCAGCGGTAGCGCTGTGGCCGCCCCTTCCGCCTGCCCCCACCCCGTCTCTCTTTTATCCCGGCCGGCAGCAGCCTTTGAGGCCCAGACGCCCAGTCACCTCTGGCCCTGTCACCCCCAGGGGTGCCCGAGTCAGAGAGACCCCACATGCCGCTCCCCTGACCCTCCACGCTGAGCACAGCCCCAGTCTGCTGGACTTCAAAGGGCCATCTGAGCTGTGTACTTGACCAGGAGAAAGAAAAGAGGCTGCTGGCTGTTTGCTCTGGGAGTCGGGAGTGAGCGCGGTCCTTCAGAGCCCGGCTGGAGGAGTCCTCTGCCCTCTGCCAGCTGCAGCCTGCCCGCCGGGCTCGTGCCTTCCTCTCCCCGGTGCGCCCACCCTGGGCTGCCTGCTCAGGACTCTCGTGAGCACGTTTCCAAAACTTCAACTCGCCTGCAGTTGGGGTGCGTCTTTTGGGGGTGGGGTTCTTACAGCTGCCCTCGTCCAGGCCGTATCTAATCGCTACTGATGTGATCCTGAGCTGCAGCTGTGGATGCGTGCATCCTGAACCCAGAGAAGGGGGTGAACTTGATCACAGGTCTGGCCACCAGTCGCTTGTTTCCCTCTCGGTCCTCGAGAGGCACCAGTGCCTGCTGACCCGACTGGGACCCCTGGGGCTTCTCTGTCCCTGGCCCCAGTGTCCAGATGCCACCTATTCTGGGAAACAGAGGCGAAGGGCTGACCTTGAGTCGGGCTGCAAGGTGAAGAGTGCTAATAGATGTTTATTTCTAAAATAGAACTGACTAGCGAGACAACTGCTTATTAACTTGGGGGAAGGGAGTGCTATTTCAGGCCCAACATCGGAAAAGCATTTTCCTTTAAGAGCTTTTCCTGAACTTTTCACACCGGCCTGGCTGCAAGGAGCAGGGGCCGAGAGGGCAGCCCCCTTCCTGGGTCCCGGGAGGGCCACGGCCAGATGAGCCATGAGCCACCTTGCGGGACGTGGTGTCCTGCGGAGGGCTCCGAGGCCCTGTCACGTGGAGGCAACACCCCACCCTGGGGCCAACAGTGCCTGGCCATCTATGTCGCCCTTCGCTGCCCCGGGCACAGGTGGTTCAGACGGCCAGGGGTTAGAATTTATGTTTATGGCTGAGGTCAGAGATTAGCCTATGACCAAGATCAGGGCTCAGCCTGTGACCACGATCAGGGCTCAGTGTGACTTTCTGGGGGTGAGAGGGCGGGACCAGGCGTCCGCCTGAGGCTGGGAGCCAGAGCGTGCATCCACCCTGGGGTCCCTCTGGCCTCTCTGCCGAGTCTGTCCCTGAAGCGCCGGGTCGCCCTCGGCTCCCCCCAGCCCAGGCCGCTCTGAGAGACTAGGGGCCTGTGAGGTTACCTGAGCATCAGCTGAGCGAATGAGTGTGTCTGCACAGCGACTGCCTCTCGGCCACTTCCCTCCCCCTCCCGCTCCTCAGATAACAGTCTTTGGATGGAGATGGGCGGGTGGCGGGGGGGGGAAGAGGGCTGCCCTTTTAGTGACATCCAGAGCAATGACGCCCTCCCAGACTCGGGGAAGCACACGGGTTTCACCTTCTGTACTTGGGCCTTGACTGTGGGATTGGACCCTCTTCGTGGCACATCTAGGAGCTTAGGAGCAGCAGACACCATTGCCTTAGCGAGTTCCTTCAGGGTTTTTTTTTTTCGCGTGTTCTCCCCTCCTTCTTTAGGTATTTGCTGTGAAGCTCACGTGATGCCTCTTTATTAAAACTGGTCGTCAAAAGAAGATGCAAAACTAGAAGGAACCGAAGAGAAGCTTGTGGAGGATGGAGCTGTCCTGGAGCTGGGTCAGAAGGTTCCCTTCTGACTGAGCCTGGGCACAAGGGGAAGGGCCTCCTTTCGTACAGGTGGCTCTCTGCCTCAGTTTCCCCATGGTGCTCAGGACCAGATGTTTCTGAGTACAATACTTCCCCTTTCTCCACGGATTCATTTTCTGATATTTCAGTCACCCATGGTCAACTGCAGTCCAAAAATATTACAGGGAGAATTCCAGAAACAAACAGTTCATAAATTTAAAATTGTGTGCCATTCCGAGTAGCGTAATGAAGTCTCACACTCTCTCCATGTCGCCCGGGACGTGAATCACCCCTTTTCCAGCGTATCCACGCCGTACACACTACCTGCCCGTTAGTATAGGGGACAAAAGTACACATGCATCGGGTTCCGTGCTATCCGTGGTTTCAGGCATCCACTGAGGGTCTTGGATGTATCCCCCTTGGATAAGGAGGAGACGACTGTAATGGTAACAGAACATGTTTGCAGAACTTACCATAACTCAGGCCCACTTTAAGGCTTTATGCATATTAACCCAATTAACTCTCACAACATCCAGGGACCATTTTTTTTTTTTTTTTTAATAGATGAGGACACGAAAGCACTCGACTATTCCCGTGGTAGCCTGAGCAGAGGAAAGGCCCCTCTATGGAGGGAACGTAAGCCCTTGGTGCCCCATGCCAGGTGCAGCCATGTCTACTGAGTGAGGGTGGGGGAAGGACCAGCTGGCCCTCTTCTGAGCCTGCCCTGCTCCTTACCGCTGGGAGACCTTGAGCAAAGCATGCTCCTCTCTCTGTCCCTCAATTTCCTCAGTGCTAAGGTGGCATCAGTACTTTGTCAATGGTCAAGGGTTGTCCTGATGTTTCAGTGAGACGATGCACTCAGAGGTGTCCTGAAGGCTGTGAAGAGCTGCCCAGGGACCACCTTATCTCTGAGAGGACAGAGGACAGAGGAGAGAGGAGAGAGGAGGAGGTGAATCTTCATCGAGCCCTTTAGAGGTCTGTCAATTTTATTGATCATTTCAAAGAACTAGCTTTGTGTTTCATTGATTTCCTCTGTTGCTTTTCTGTGTTCAGTTTCACTGACTTCTGCTTTTATTTTTATTTTGTCCTTCCTTCTGCTTGCTTTCTTTCACTTTATTCACTCTACTTCTTCTAGATTGTCGAGGTAGGAGCTTGATTATTGATTTGAAACTTTTCATCTTTTCTAAAGTAAGCACTTAGTGCTATAAAATTCCCTCTCAGCACTGCTTTAGCTGTGCCCCGCGGATTTTGGTATGTTGTGTTTTCATTTTTACTTGGTTCAATGTGTTATTATTTCCCTTGAAACTTCCTCTTTGATGCATGGATTAAGTGTTTGGAGATTTTCCTGTTGTCTGTCTGTTATTTACTTCTAGTTGGGTTCATTCCACTGTGCTGGAGAATACACTGCACTTTCTATTATTTTTAATTTGTTGAGGTTTGTTTCATGACCCAGGAGATGGTCTATCTTGTCTGTGCTCTGTGGGCACTTGAAAACGTGTCTGTTGTGGTTGGGTGGAGTGTTCAGTCAACGTTGGTTTGATCCTGTTGGCTGAGGGTGTTGTTGAGTTCTTCTCTGCCCTCACTTATTTTTCTGTTGAGTTGTCATATTGTCGGACGAGCAGTGTTGGCGTCTCCAACTACACTTGTGGATTTGTCTGTTTCTCCCTTAGTTTCTCACAGTCTTTTTGTTCATATGTTTTGCAGCTCTGATGTCATTCCTGTTCATTTAGGATTGTTATGTACTGTTGATGGACGGACACTAACACAGGCACTCTTGCTTTCTTTTGACTAATGTTTGCATGATATAACCTTTCCCATCTTTTTCTTTCAACCCACCTATGTCTTTATAGCTGAAGTGAGTCTCTCGTAGGCCTCATATAGTTCATTTATGTTGTTCAATCCACCCTGTCAGTCTCTGTCTTTTAATTGGCATGTTTATGCCATTTATATATAATGTGATTATTGATACGTTAGGGCTTAAAAAAGGGATGACATTTTATTTTTTTGTTTTCTGTTTGTCCTTTCTGATTTTTGCTGATCTCTGTTCTTTATCCTGCCTTCCTGTGGGGTACTTGAAACAATTTTTGTAGACTTTCATTTTGCTCTACCTGCAGTTTTTTTGAGTGCATCTCTTTGTACTACAGCTATTTTAGTGGCTGCTGTAGGTATTACACTACACATATGTAACTCATCAGAGTCTACTGGTGTCATCACTTTACCAGCTCAAGTAAAGCGTAGAAAACTTACTTCCCTTTATGTCCCATTACCTTCCTTTATTTATAATATAATAAAGTATTTTCTGTACATAAATTTAGAACCTCAGCGTTACAGTACTTGCTTCAACTGTCAAACATAATTTAGGAAACTTAGGTGGAGAAGGAAAAGGTATTTAGCTGTATCTTTATTCTTTCTGTTGTTCCTCCTTCTTTTCTGATGGTCCACAAATTCCTTGCCTTATTGTTTCCTTTCTGTCTAGAGAACTCCCTTTAGCCATCTCTAAGGGTAGGTCTGCTCACAAGACAAATTCTCTTAGTTTTCCTTCACCTGAGAATGTCTCGATTTCCCTTTCACTCCTGAAGTATGTTTTCACTGGATCCATGATTCTGGGTTGACAGTTCTTTTATTTCAGTCCTTGAAATATGTTTTGTCACTGTCACCTCCTTCCAGCCTCCATGATTCCTGATGAGAAATTCACTGACATTCCATTCCAATGGGTAATGTGTTGTTTTTCTTCTCTGGTTGTTTTTCAGGTTTTCTGTTTTTGTGGTTTTCAGAAGTCTAACGATGACATGTCTTTGTGTGGATTTCCTTGGTTTTCTTGTTTGGGGCTCACTCACCTTCTTGAATCTGTAGGTTTATGTCTCATTTAATTTGGGAAGTTTTCAGCTTTTCTTTCTTTAGAAACATTATCCACCTCCTCCTTCTTTCTCTCTTTTTCTGGAGCTCTGATGACAGGAATCTTTGTTATAGTCCCACGGGTACCTGAGGCTCTGTTAGTGGGTTTTTTCTGGGTTTTTTTTTTTTTTTTTTTTAGTATATTTTCTCTATGTAGTTCAGATTTGGTAATTTGTATTATTTTATCTTTAAGTTCATGTATTCTTCCTTCTGTCCCCTCCATTGTGTTGTTGAGCTCAGCCACTGAGTTTTAAAATTTCAGCTATTTATTTTCCAGTTCTAAAATTTTATTTCGTTTCTTTATATCTTCTATTTCTTCACCAATATTTCTTATTTCTTATTTGTTTTAAGTTGTTTGTGATCTTTACTGGAGTATTTTATGATGTGGCTGCTTCAGACTCTGTGTTAGACAGTACTAACTTCTGTCATCTCAGTGTTGGCATCTGCTGATCAACTTTTATCATTCAGTTTGAGATCTTCCTGCTCTTGGTATGGAGACTACTTTTCAACTGAAACTTGGACATTTGGGGTATTATGTTATAGACTCTGGATCTTATTTAAGCCTGTCATAGCCGACTTCTGACATTATGATAGGAGAAGGGAGTACTGCTTCCTTATTACCAGGGAGACCTGGCTGGTGAAGGTAACCCAGAGTCCTTCTCCAAGTCCTTCCTGCTTCATCACCCCTCTCCCACCCACCCATCAGTTTGTTCATCTATGACCTTAGCTGGGCCTCTCTTCTGTGCTTGCCTCTGGGGGTCGGGGTGACAGTAGCAGGCTCAGTCTCCTCAGGGGAGTAGGTTAGTCCAGGAAGGGGCCATGTGGCTCCAGCAGTGGCCCCCTGGCCAGATCCTCCCCTACTCTAGGCCCTAGAGGCCTTTAATGGGAACGCAGGCCCTGGCTACCATTTTCCTGGTGCACCCTAAGCTTACTACAGTGATAAGGAATTTGACTGAACTCATCCCAGTCCAGCCCAGCTCAAATCACTCATCTTCAGGAGGCTCCCAGACAACTCTCCCCCTCATACATATAAGCTGCAGAGTCACGAGAAGAGGGGTGTTACCCAAGAATAGAACGATGAGAGAAACTCACTACTTGCTTCTTCCTAACCTCAAAACTGGGTTCCATAGCTCAGGGATCATAGAGGCTTTTCATCATCATCAGTCGCCATCATCACCATCAACACCATCACCACCACCATCACCATCACCATAGTTATTACTGTCATCGCCATCGCCATCACAACAGCAAAACAGCAACGATAACAGCAAGCGTTCCTTGAGCACTTACATGATTTCATTTCTTTCTCACCACAACCCTATGAGGGAGGAGATACTGTCTTAAATTTTTCAGAGAAAACACAAGCTCAGAGAGGTTAAGTAAATTTCCTGACCTCACACAGCTAGCCAGCTAGTGGTAGAGTCAGGATTCAAATTCTGATCTATCTGATGCCAAAGACTTGACCCAACAGGAGATGGTAATTGAGGCCCTGAGTGAGCTGGAGAGCGATGGCTTCATCCCCTTTGTTTGCTCCCCACACAGCGGCCACACTCACCCTTGGCCTGTGTTTGGTCCTGGCTCCCCACCCTACACACACATGTACCGGCAGAGATGGAGAGGAGCCAGCTCCTCCAGTTCCAAGTAGGACTGGCCAGAGCTCATCTTCAGATTCCCTGCCCTCCTGGCTGTCCTGCATTCCTGCCCCCACCGCTGCCCGTGCACGCGAACGCTCCTTCTCTTCCCGGGACACCGTGCAGCCACACGCGCTTGGAATTAGTTCCCCCTCCCCCCAGCCCCTTCTCTTTTCTTCCATTTACGTCACCATGTTAAATGCTGCACATTTTCAGGACATCATGAGCATCAGTACCCCCCGTCCTCATACACGGCATAGAACGCAGCTTCTCCGAGGAGCATTAGAGCTGCCTGGCCAGGAGATGGGTCCTCAGACCGCGTCCACGTCGCGGAGAAGCGGGCTCCTTCTCTTCCGTGTCCACGTGTGACATCTCAGTGAAGACGTCTCACGGCCTCTGCTTGGGCCACGTGACTTGCCCACCGTGCCAGGGCCGGGATGGCTAGCTGTCGGTCCTGGGTCTCATGTAATGACGAGAGGGGACGCATGACCAGCACCTCCACCTGGACCAGATGGAGAAAGAATGTGCGCCCTCACGGGGTGGACAGGCCTGGACTCAAGCTCTGGCCTGATGGTTTCTGACAACTGGGTGATTGATACTACAGCCTCACTTTTTCCACTTCCAAAGTAAGAATAAAAGTGATCCTGTCAGGGGCCATCACGGGGACAAGGTGACCAGCAGGTGTGAGGTGCTCTGATCAGCATCTGGCCCACAGTGGACGCTGCCACCTGCAATCCTCGCCCTCTGGGTCCTGCTGCACCTTCGCCGATGCCTGGGCTGTGCAAGGCTGTCTGTATCGGGGCCCCTTAAGAAGGGCAGGGGTGAATTCCTCTCATCCATGTTTGTAACATCAGACTCCAGTGCCCACGGTTGAAGGTCACTGCTGTACAACCTCGCCACGCCTGAGGCTGCCGGGAGCCAGAACGCGCCAGAGAGGCCGGGCGGAGGGGCCCATGAATATTTCATCATGAAATTCTCAAGGTGAGCTGCTGCTCTACAGGCAGCTTTGTGCCGAATCCTTGCATCTCCGTGACTTACGTCCTTACCCTCTCTCTCCCCGCTTGTCAACAGCGGACGTTCTAAGGAGGCTTTCACTGCTAAGTAGCTCGCGGTGGCAGAAAGAGAAAATAACAGCAGCTGACATGAGTCCCACGCGTCCCTTCGCAGAATCCTTTCTCAGCCATTAACCCCACCGCGCCTCCCACGAGACAGAGATGCAGGGACGACGGGGACCGTGGTTTACAGGTGGGGAAACGGGGCCTCCGACGGCCCCCACCGCTCTCGGTAGGTTAGGTACCCGCCTTCACATCACCCCAAGTCCCTTCTCTACACACGGAGGGAGGCAGCTTTGGAGAGCCCTGTGCTCCCTGTGTTACTTTTCTGCCTAAAACCTCTGGGCCCCCGCCCGATCCTCCCAGGAGACCTCTCCGGGCGACGACTGCAGCAGGTGCAGTTCTGCCATCCGTCTTGCTCTGGCTGCAGCCACTGTCACTTTGCTCTCTGTGCCCGTTTTCCTCACGTAGAGGTTGGGGTGAAAGGCACCCCCTGTGAGCTGCACGCGGGGTGAGAAATGCACACGGGCTCCGTCTGCGGAATCCGAACGCTTCCCCCGCCCAGTGCTGTATGCACTTGGCTCATCGGATTGTCCCTCCAACCCCAGGGTGAAGGGTTGCCGCCCCGTTTTCAGAGGGAAGGCTGACCCTCTGGAGGTTTGAGTGTCCCCTGGGGTCCTGGAGGTGAGCTCCGGAGGCTGGTGCCCGTGATGTGTCAAGACCGAGGCTGTGTCTTCCTGGGCCTGTGCCAGGTCAGGCGCCGGGGAGGAAGCGGTACTCAGGCGGGCTCCAGGGAGGATGGGAGGGGGACAGGGCTGCCCTCTGGACCTCCTGCTCCTGTTAATGCCTCCTGAGCTCTTGGTGAGTTTGTTGGTGGCGTCACGCATGGAGTTATCTAACCTGTCCCCGCTTCTGGGCCGCAGGCTCCAGGATAACGGGTCAAGGGACCCCGTGGGGTCACCTTGCCATGAGAAGGGAGAGGCGGGTCCTGCCTGGTGTGGGGACAGCGGGGCCGTGTAGGGGTGCACGGCTGAGTCAGCAGCGGCTCCAAGTTCTCAGGGAGGGAGGGAGGGAGGGGCCCCTGCAAACCACCCACTGAAGCCAAGGCAGCCCCGATCCAGTTCTGTGTCGCCACATCCCGGCTCTGTGTCCCTTCTACAGCTTTTATTCATGCAATAGTGACAGGCTGAGCTGAGGCTATGGAGGGCAAGACAGGCGTGTAGGGGAGAGAAGCGTGTGGCTTGCCTTCTTGGAGCTTCAGCCTGCAAAGGAGGATGAGGCCCACGGTCACGTTCTGAGTCTGGTTATTACTCCACAGAGCTCAGTTACCGATTCGTGGGTGCACCTATGCCTGTATGTGCACGTGTGTGCACACGAGTTCGTGGGCCCGTGTACACGCACGCATGCACGTGTGTACATGCAAGTCTGTATGAGTGTGTGCACACGCGTGTGTATTCAGTGTCTGCTTCCCCTTCAAGAGTGTGAACTCCAGGACAGTTCCAGCTCAGCATTGCTTTTCTTTGTCTCCATCCCTTTGTCACTCAAGAAAATGAGCTCCAAAAATCTATTAAATAAACTCCAGAGAAAAATGGACAAAGACACGAGCAAGTTAATTTCCTGAGACGAAACTAAAAACAGCCAAAAGACACTTGGATCCTGCCTCCAATTCGACGTTTAATCAACCACGAGATGTCTTTGCTTTATTTCCTGTCCTACTTGAAGCGGGTGTGGGGGCTGGCGAGATGTGGGGACCAGGCACCCCGCACTCTGAGGACGGGGATGCGATCGGACACGAGGTTCTTGGAAGGCCATTTGGGGCCGTGCTGTAGAAGATTTGAAATGCTCACACCCTGTGACCCAGCGATTCCCTCCCAGGGATGGATCATAATAAAATAATCGTGTGTGAGCCTGCGGATGTGAGTGCAGTAGGCTCTGCAAATGATTAGCCGCTGTGCAGTGCAGGACTGGAGATGAACTAAACATCCAGCGGCCGAGGGGAGGTGAAAGAGATGATGGCCCATCCATGCCATGGACTCCTGGGTGGCCATGAGACGACGCGGATTTGAGTTTATTGATGTGGAAAGATGTCCGTGGCGGGGGGTATTGCATGTAAAGGCAGAGCACGGGCATTCACTGTGTAAAATTCTCTCTCTCTCCCTATCAATCCAGCTCTTCCGCTCTCCAGCTCTGAATAAGAATAACGTAGAATATGAAGCTTAAAAACCTATCTATCAACACTTTAATGGTTCTGCGAGATGAGATTGCCAGTAATTTTCTTTCACTTCATCATTCCTTTACGTATTGTCTTAGTTTTTTTAATTTTATGATTTTTGCAGTCGATGCTTATTACTTTAATAACAGTAAAAATGTTATTTTTATATTTTTAAGTAATTCTTCTATGCTCCATACAGAAGGCAGGGACCTTGTCTCCAGAATGCCCCCTTGACTCCCCATAAAAGAGGGAAATATCTCTTTATGATACTTCTTGAGCACCTCTTCGGCTAGGTACGGAGTTGGAGGTATTCACGAGGACAGTCTCGTGGACGCCAGGCAGCAGCTCTGTGATGTCATGGTTATCACCCACATTTCATAGAAAAGAAAACTATGGATCAGAGATGGTAAGTGGCCCGCCCAAGGTCCCACAGCTGGGACTCTAGCCACGTGGGAAGGAGGTGTGTGGAGGAGGGGTATTGTCTTTCCCAGGGGCTGGATGGCTAGTGCATGAGTGATGATGTGTCACGACTAACCCAAAGCTTCTGGATTGGCCCAAGGGATATGGCCAAGGAGGAGTCCTGGCTGGGTGTGAGGGGTGTCAGCAGGAAGAAGGGGGCGAGTGGCGGGCCAGGGCCAGGGAGCGATGGAGGTAGAGACCTGGCCCTGGCAGTGTGGGACATGGGAGCAGGCTGTGTCCTCACGACGAACCACCCGCATTCTTGGGGGGCAGTTTCTTCAGCAGGGAGATGGGGCAAGAGTCCTGCAAGACCTACCCCAGGGCTGCAGTGAGTAAGAAGGGGGACAGTGGCAGGAGAGGCTGTGAGATGGCTTAAGGGGTGTCCTGCTGGCATGGGGTTTGTGGCACGGAACCCAGGGCTGTGGTCAGTGGTGCCCAGTGGACAGTGAGTGCATACCTTCAAGGCACTCTGCCAAGTGGATCAGTACTGGCCGTTCAATCTCTAACGTCTCTACGAAGTGGCTGCCTTAACCATCTTACAGATGGGGAGACCAGAGGCCCAGAGAGCCTGAGAGACTGGCCTGAAGCCACACAGCCCATAGGAAGCTGCTGTGGACTGAATGTTTGTGTTCCCCGGTCAGGAAGCCCTCCTCCCCAGTGTGATGGTGTTTGGAGGGGAGGCCTCTGGGAAGCATTTAAGGTTAGATGGGGCCATGGAGGGGGCCCCCAGAACGGGATTAGTGCCCTTGGGATCTGAGGCTACAGCAAGAAGTCTGCATACCAGTAAGTGGGTCCTCACCAGACCGACCCCACTGACACCTCCACCTC
Organism: Kogia breviceps; assembly: GCF_026419965.1. Taxonomy (NCBI): domain Eukaryota; kingdom Metazoa; phylum Chordata; class Mammalia; order Artiodactyla; family Physeteridae; genus Kogia; species Kogia breviceps. The sequence goes on from NC_081326.1 coordinate 75,694,036, forward strand.
AGACTCCCAGCCTGCAGAACTGTGCGGGATAAACTCCTGTTGCTTGAGCCCCGCAGTCTAGGGTATTTTGTTGCAGCAGCCCGAGCTGGCTGAGACATTGGCTGAGCTGGGTTTGCACGCAGCACACTGGCTCTTAGCCCTGCCTTGTCCGGCCACAGCAGTATGACCTCCGTGATACAGTGAGCTTAGACTAGTTGCCCCTGTCCTGGGCAGGCTGGACGAGGAAGTGAGCTGAGCACTGTTGGGCCCGCGTCTTAACCGCTCTGAGCTGCAGGTGCTTCAGCTGTGAATGGGGAAAATAGCCGCGTCCCCTTCCGAGTGTGAAATGAGGAATGAAATGGTAGACCGTTGCATGAGTCTCCGAGGGCTGCAATAACAAACAACCCCAGACTGGGTGGCTTAAAGCAACAAGAATGCATTCTCTGCTAGTTCTGGAGGATAGACGTCCAAGAGGTGTGCGCAGGGCTGCGCTGACTCTGAAGGCTCCAGGGAAGGATCCTCCCCAGGTCTTCCAGCTTCTGGGACCCCAGCAGTGCATATGCAGCTGCATCACGAACCTCTGCCTCTACTGTCACGTGGCCCCTCCTCTGTGTGTCCGTGTCTGTCTCCTCTTTCTCTTATAACGATGCCAGTTCTTTTCTGATTTGTTTTTGTTGATGTAACCGTGCTTTTAAAAATAAACTTTACATTGTGGAACAGTTTTAGATTTACAGAAAAAATTCAAAGATGGTACAGAGAGTTCCCACATACCCCACACCCAACGTCCGCTATTAATAACTGTGGTACATTTGTTACAATTAACAAATCAGTACTGATAGATTATTATTAACTGAACTCTATATTTATTCAAATCTCAGTCTTCTGTTCCACGAAGAGGCCCCCCCTTGGCTGTGGCACTCTCTCAGCTCTTCTTTGTTTTTGATGACCTTGACCTTTTTGTCCTCAACATTTGTCTGATGTTTTTCTCATGATTAGAATGGGGTGATATGTTTTGAGAAGGAAGAACACAGAAGAAGTGCCACTCTCATTATATGATATCAAGAGCACACGCTGTCAATGCAATTTTTGACCTTGGGTGTTGAGCTCGGTCACAGGTGGAGGCAATATTTGTCAGGTTCTCCAATGAAAGTCACTGCCGCCCTCCTTTGCATCCTGTACCCTTTGGAAGGAAGTCACTTTGCAGGGCCCACGCCTAAAGAGTGGGGGGTTTTCTCCTCCTCCTTGGGGACGGAGTAGCCACAAACATTATTTGGGATTTTTTTTTTTGGCGTGGGAGTTTTGTCCATGCTTATTTATTTATTTATCCAATCATGTATTTATGTCAGTATGGACTCAAGGGTAATTAGTTTATTCTTTGGGGTATAATCCATTACTACTTTATTTTTGTTGCTGAAATTGTTCCAGACCCGGCCACCGGGAGCTCTTCCAGTTGGCCTTGACACGCCCCATCGTGATGCCCTTGGTTGGACGTTTCCTTACTTGCTGACCCAGCAGCTGCTCCAGGCTCATCGTGTGTATGTCCCGCTCCCGTCCTAGGACCAGCCATTCCTCCACGGAGTCCCGTTCTCCTGACTGGAGACGCGGTGTGAGAAGCCGGGATCTGGGGGCCGGGAGTGCCTGCTGCTCTGGGGTGTCACCGCTCCAGGCTCTCAGCTGACACAACGAGGACACGTACGTGTGTCCACCAAGCCGTGTGCACACAGATCTGTAAATATTCTGTTTGTATCCGTCTGTATCTCTATTAAACTAGATGGGAGCCCAGCCCGACATCTCCGGTTCGTCACCGCAGGGATCATCCCCGCCTCCTCTCGTTGCTTTTCCACAACCTCCCCTCCAACAGAGAGAAACCCGCTCCCGCCACCGGCCACCCACTCACATAATTGTTCAACCGGGGCTGCATGTGTAGCGGGATCCGAGTTGCAGGCCTGCACCCCGCGGGGAACAGCTTTAGTGGCTAGAACACGGGGCTCAGGCCCCTTTGCCTTTAGTCTCACAGACGCCCCTCGTCCCAAAGTTACTTAGGGCAGCCCCCTTCCCCTCTCACTCCTCACTGTGGGTTTCTGATCACAGGTCTTTTCTGTTCGCAACGTTAGGAAAACAGGAAAGCACAAGAAGAGACTGGAAGTTTCCCAGCATCTCCCCTCCAGGTGAGCCTCTGTGCATGTCTGCATGTTCGTCCATCCATCATTTTCTACCCCAAATTGCACCCCGATCGGTCTTCCCTCGCTTGCTAAAGAGCATCATTCATTCTCTCAGAACGTATTTTCCCATTATCAACGGGGGCCGTGCTTACTACACATCCAGTGCCGTGCAAGGCTCTAGAAGTTCCACGGACAACAAGAGGAGAGGTGACACTCCTCGAGAAGCCCCCAGCATCGGGGGTGGGGAGACAGATGTGCATCAAACGGTCACAGGAACAAATGCAAAACTGGGACTCTGACACGTCCCGGGAAGAACGGACACGTGGTGCTCTGAGCCCTGTGACCTGGTGCGGAAAGTTGTGGGTGCCGCCCTGAGGAAGGTCCTCGGGTGATGGTCTGAAGGATGAGAGGGATTGACGAGAAGGAGGGAGAGGTTGCATCCTGGGTAAGGGTCCCGAGGCAGGGGGAGCATGGCACGTTTGTGGGGGTCCACACGGCCGCGGGGGGTTGGGGGAGGAATCTGGGGAGACTGGTTGCGGCCACAGGCCTGAAGCATGCTGGGCAGCCCACTCTAAGTACACGGGAGCCCTGGAAGCGTTTTGAGCAGAGGGGGCGTCATGATCTGATGGAGACTTTGGAGAGAAAGCCCTGGCTGTCCTGCAAGGAGTGCTGGAGAGGCCGGGTGGACGAGATGGCCTTCCAGAGGCTGCAGCAGCCAGCAGGGGAGAATTGGTTGTTTGGGTTGATGTTGTCCTAGTGATGGTGTCCCCCTTTGGGACTTCAGGCCGCCCAGAGCCAATCAGAAAGTCTCCCCCAGGCTCAGAAAGGCTCCTCTCTGCCTCAGGGCTTTTGCACGTGCTGGCTTCTCCCCCACTCTGCTGCCTCAAGCCAGCCTCCTGCTCTCTTGACCTCGGCACTTGTCCCAGTACCTCGTCCTGTGCCCACTGCCCCTGCTGCTGTCCCCCATGGGACTATGCCTGGCTACTGGGGACAGGGCAGCCCTGAGGATGGTGAGGACGATCCAGGGCTTCTGGTCACACCAAACGACCCAGGTGCTAAGACAAAAGGCACACGTGTTCACTCACCAGGGTGAAGACTGGGTTTTGATTCCAGGTTCAGCGGCTTTGGTAGGATCACAGTTGGTGGAAAAGCAGCTTTATCATTCAGAGGGAAACTCTGCAGAAGTTGCATTTGGAACTTGGGAGGAAAAGGTGAGGTCTTTGTTCTGTCACATCTCAAGGGCTCCTCCCTCTCCCCCACAGAAATTTTTTTTTTTTTTTTTTTTTTTTTTTTTTTTTTTTTGTGGTATGCGGGCCTCTCACTGTTGTGGCCTCTCCCGTTGCGGAGCACAGGCTCCGGACGCGCAGGCCTAGCGGCCATGGCTCACGGGCTTAGTTGCTCCGCGGCATGTGGGATCTTCCCGGACCAGGGCACGAACCCGTGTCTCCTGCATCGGCAGGCGGATTCTCAACCACTGCACCACCAGGGAAGCCCCCACAGAAATGTTTTAAACAGCTGCTCTCAGCTCCTCGTCCTCCAAATTCCCTCTCTAACCCAACCACCTTAACGGGGAGAACTGGCGTCCCACTCAGACTGAGGCCCTTAGAACTTAGACTCTGGGGCGGCCACACGCACTGTCATGTAAGCCACCCCCTCCCATTTTACAGGTGGGAAACTGAGGCCCGAGGGCTTACAGGTCAACAGCATCTGACCTGGGCTCAGAGTCTGCCCCTCGGGCCCCAGATGGCTGAGGGGAGGATGGCCATGGTGCCCCATGCCTCCCTGCACGTCTCCCTCGGGTCTCCCTCGAGGGCTTGGATTTCTCCGGCACAGAGGCACCCGAGAAGCTGGGAGGGGGACGTGGGGACATGGGGAGGAGGTGGGGGACGGGGTGCTTTAGCACCCCAGGAATTTTGCAGACATCTTCCCCAAGTATTACTCCATTTAAACCCCCAACAAGCCTGTGCAGCAACCATCCACTGACTCTTCTGTCAGTAGCATTTATTGTACACCTACTGTGTGCCCGGGGCTGTTCTAGGTGCTGGGAACACAGCGTGAGTAAAACTCTTTGCCCTCAGACCCCACAGTCTGCCGAGGAGAGATGGAAACCAAACCAGCCAAGATAAAACAGTGTGATGGAGAGAAGCCAGGGAGGGTGCCAGATGGCCTTTCTGGGAGAGGACCGGAAGGGGAGGCGGAGAGCTCTGGGCGCCCCGGGGTGCATCTCCTGCGGGCTGTGTGCTGGCAGATCTCTCAGCCCAGAGGTGCCCCTTCCTCAAATGCAGAGGCGGTGGGCAACACCCCCGCTACAGGCCCAGGGAGGCCCAGACGGCTGCTCCGTGGGAAAGCAGGGCCTCACTGGGCGGGGACACCAGCATGCCAGCCGCTGCCCCTTGACCTTGGCAAGCAGGTGCTCACGGGCCCGAGGCCAAGCAGCGCAGCTGGGATGACTGCAGGCATCACTCCCCCTGTTATTCCTCAGCAGGACCCACTAGGCTCACCTGGCGGGGTGCAGAGAGGCGGCTGCTTGTCCTGCAGACGGTGGGGCCAGGTCTCCGGCCACCGGAACCGTGGATGCCCTGGGATGCCTTTTGATGCCCTTCCCGGTCAGGCTCTGGGGGCCTTTGGTTCCCACAGTGTGCCTGAGGCTTGGGGGCTGGATAAGGGAGGTGAGCTCGCAGCAGTGCTTCCTGCAGCCAGCCCGGGGCTGCGGCTACACCACCAGGAGTGAGTTCTGGCGCAGCCCAGGGCGTGCTCCAATTACCAAATGTCCTGCGTGATGAACTAGGAAATTAATAGGCCGAGCACTCCTTCTCCACCTGGCGAACGTCTCAGAGGCCCATAAACATGCCGGAAGCCAAATGCCGCTGCGAAGCGCCTCTCCCTCCCCACTCCATCCATCAGCTCCTGGCGATTTACGGTCCTTTCCAGAGCCTCTTCTCCGTGCCGGGGCCTCATTCTGGAAGCTGGAACTGGGTCTCAGTGCCCACCCGCAGGCTGGACAGGACCAGGTTCAGCACCACCCCCCACGCCCTCTCCACTGGGGGAGTCACTCACCTCCGGGCCTCTGCTTCCCCTCTTGCCCAATGGAGGCGATTCTGCCTGGCGTGAGCCTGTCCTCAGGGTCAGACTGGACGGTGCCCTGATGGACGCTATCCCTTCCGCCCTCCCCACCTCCGCCCTGCCCACGGGAGGATTGCTGACCTGGTGACTTGAGTCCGAGGTTTTGCCCCGTGTCCTGTGGGGGGATCGGGGGGCTTCCAGCCACGCCTCCTTGCCCGGCGCGTCCCGGGGGCGGGTCCAGGCAGCAGAGGCTCTCCACCCTCTCTCCCCTCTTGCTCCCCTGCAGCAGTGAGCGGACAGCACGTCGCCGGCTTTGTCGGGGCTCAGCTGCCTCACACTCGGGGTGGGGGGCCCTCTGGCTGACCCGACTCCCTTTCCCTGTCCAGCTCTCACCCCAGCCCGGGCAGGTCTTTCTCGCTCCCATCAATGTGCAGTTCCCTTCGGCTTCGGTTCCTGCGTGGGCTTCTCTGGGAGGAACAGAGAAGAGGAGGGTGAGGGCAGGATTCGGGCAGCCACTGCGCTCTGAGCAGGAACCCGGCAGGGCTGGGCGGCGGGACGCGGGAGATCAGCCACTAGCCCTGGGCTTTGCTCTCTGAAGGCGGTGAGCCGAGGCGACGGGGGCACCGCTCAGGCCTCTGGGTTCCGTGTACCCCCGAGACGGGTGACGGCTGTGCTGCAGACCCCTCCGACCCAGGGCCCACCCAGCATGTCTGTTTCCTCCTCCCTCGCTCCTTCTTGGGCCCACAAAGGGCAGGACAGCGCCGTGGGCAGAGCCGGTTCCCGACCCCCACCAACCCGGGGCTGCAGTCCGGCGCCACCACTCACTCCCCGGGTGACCATGGGGGCTGTTGGATCCCGGGGCCTCGGCTCATTCGTGGCACTGTGGGCGATGGTGCCCCCTCTCTTGGGAGGGCCGGTTGGCAGCGTTGAAGGGGAAGCCGGTTCTGAAGGTCCTGGGGCGGCAGCCCTGGAGAAGGAAGCGGAGCCTGCAGGGGACGGAAGGAAGGTGGAGTTGTTCACCAAACATGTCGCATTAGCAGCAATTTGGCCCTTTTTTTTTTTTTTTTTTTTTTTTTTTTTTTTTTTTTTTTTTTTTTGCGGTATGCGGGCCCCTCACTGTTGTGGCCTCTCCCGTTGCGGAGCGCAGGCTCCGGACGCGCAGGCTCAGCGGCCACGGCTCACGGGCCCAGCCGCTCCGCGGCACGTGGGATCCTCCCGGACCGGGGCACGAACCCGTGTCCCCTGCATCGGCAGGCGGATTCTCAACCGCTGCGCCACCGGGGAAGCCCTGGCCCATTTTTGAAGTCATTTTCTCTTGGGCCCACTTTTGAGCATTTCAAGGAGTTTCAGCTCATTTGTCCTCTGGAGTTACATTTCCAGCCCGTAGGCTCGTTCCAGCCATCGGGCAGGGACACATGGGCAGGGAGGAGGCAGCACCGGCAGAGGCCAGGTTCAGGGGGACCCTGGGAGGGGGCTGGGAGGGTGATGGGAGTGCAAAGGAGACCCCTCCTCCGTGAAGGCCAGTGGCAGGCCGACCCAGCCTCACCCCAACCTGCTCAGGAGGTGAATTCCCTTGGGATTAGCGTTAAGTATATTAAAAAAAAAAAAATCAGGGCCCAGAATAGTGAGAATTAAGTAGAACTTAATATTCATGATGCCTCGGGAGAGGGGAGATTTCCTAAGTTTAGAACTAATACAAGGAATCAGGAGAGAAAATATGGACAGATTTGGCCGCATAAAAATGAAAATCTTCCGCATGTCAAAATTAAACCACCAAATAAAAAGGCAAAAGAAATATGGCCCGGGAAATATATTTGCAGCAAATATGACAGAGGCTTAATTTCTTTATTAGATAAAGAGCTTATAAGAATATCTGCAAAAACACAGACATTCATATGATGTGAAGTTCAGATTTTTTTTCTTTTAAGAAAGAAGGGGCCATTTAAATAATAGGGAACAGCATACGAAAAGCTAACGCATGGAGGAAAAACTGCAAGAAGCATGGTGTTGGGAGTGATCTTTAGGGAGTGGTATGATTTGTATGTTTATTTCTTCTTTCTATTTTCCTGGATTTTTTCAAAAACGTTTTTTAAGGAGTATGTTTTACCTTAAAAAAGTGTTTTGAATCCATGCATATATTTGCTCTATCCAGTTCCCTGTGCTATACAGGAGGACTTTGTTTATCCATCCTATATGTAATAGTTTGCATCTGCTAATCCCAAACTCCCAATATTATTATCATTATTTTTGTTACTGGAAGTAGCAGCGATACTCGCCGTTTATTAAGCAGCTGCTACCATGAGATGTGTAATTGCTATGCGAAGCATTTTGCACCCATCATCTCATTTAATCCACACAACACCCTTGGGAAGCAGTTATTATTATCCCCACTTTAAAGATATGAAAACTGAGGCTCAGAGGGGTTAAGGCCTCCAGCCAGGGTAGGACTAAGCTAAGTGGGAGATCTGGGTCTGAACAGGAGGCTCGTACCCCGGTCGTCCCGGGTCGGCTACGTGATGGCCGGGATAGGAGCAGAGAGGGGCCCCTCCGAGGCACCGCTGGCCCCTCAGCGCTGTGCTAAGAGTGAAACCCACAGCGCGCGCAGATGGGCCGAGGGAACCGTTGTCACCCAGGAAGGGCAGTGTATCCCGGCCTCGCCTGTCTCACTCCCTTCCCAGCAACATAGAAACCAATCCAGGCAACGCCGGGAGCTGAGGCAACTCGGGAGGACCCGGCAGGAGGCGTGTGCTTGCAGTTTCACACGTGCCCAAAGTGCTTATTAGAAATATGAAAACAAGGCCGACGTATTCTTAGACTAATTGACTAAGAATCCTTGAACTTGACACAACTTGGGGAAAAATCACAGAGAAACGATGCAAAAATGCTCAGAAGCAGCTCAACTCCTCTTACCGGGATGGCGCGAGCTCCGTTTGGGGATTCCCATTACCTCTGTGCTGCGAACGAGGAGGTGCCCTGAGACGCATTGTCTGAGACAGTCCTTGAAAGCCTCCAAAATGAGAACAAACCAGGGGATAAAAGCCCCACACAGAAAGGCCAGTGTGGACACAGATGGGCTGTGCCACCCACCCTATGTGCCACCCCGGGCTCAGAGATGAAGACAGCTTGGCCCTGGGGTGGTGTGAGCCCCGTGTCGGCACAACGGAGGCCTTCCTGGAGGAGGTGCTAGTGTTGCTGAGCCCGCAGGAGGGCTGCAGGTCCCGAGAGGCTGAGACACAGGGAAGGTTGAGAAGACTCGGCCAGTGGCTTGTTGGGCGGCGTTCAGGATCTCCGTGGGGAAGCCCTGGGAGGCAAGCAGACCCCAAGGGCTGGGAGCGGTAGCTCTGCCTGGTCCCGTGGCCTCTAGCAGATGGGAAGGTGGTCAAAGGTCTCTGAATGGTGCTTTGGAAATCCCAGCATCTTTGGGGAACTAAAAGGAAAGATACGGTGATCAAGGGGGCTAGTGAGGTAGCCACTCGTGGAGAAAAGAAACGCTGACTTCCCCATCTTCTAGAACACTCCTCCAAGGAAGCTACTGTCTGCATTGTACTAATGAAAAAACTGCGGGTCAAAGAGGCTACAGAGCCAAAGCCCCACAGGCTTCCTGGCTCTCGGCCCTGTGGCCTGAGGCGTGGCTCTTCGCCTGCCCCAAGGCCACGTTCCACCACACCCTCCGGGTCAGATGCCAAAGGAGGGGCACCGTCGTGGGGCTCAGGCCTCCTCAGGGCTCCTCCTGGCTGGTCCTGTCTGCTCAGGCAATTGTGCCTGAGCCCCTTGGCCACAGGGCCACGTCTGACTCCGCCTGGTGTCCGAGGCCCCAGCCCAGCACCTGTGTGCAGTAGGTACTCCATAAATGCTCTCTGGGTGAACAACGAAATCCAGAGGACAAGCACAGTTCAGCCGGGGGAACTCTGGTGTGGTCTCCCCTGACTCCAGACAAAGTGAATGCAGGCTGCCGTCACGTGTTCCAAAATTGTCAGTTCAACTCTATTCCCCTCATTTGCCTCCAAGTCCTCCCCACCCCTCCTCTCAGTTTAACCCCAGATCTCAGATCCAACTGCTTTCAATTTTCACCTTGACTCAATTCAAATCAAAGTGGGTCAATTTCCTTTCAATTCCATTCTATTGGGTTCCTTCGCTTTCATTACATTTCCTTTCTTCCATTCAGTGAAATTCAATTCCCTCCATTCATTTCAGCTGGCATCAGTCCAGTCTGGGGACTTTAACCCCATCCTGGCCAATAATTCAACTGCAGGCAATTTTCCAACCGGACCCAAGATGACTCAGCTCTCAGGTCCCCCGCCTGGTCCCCAGGCGGCCTCCCCCGTATGGATCATCTCAATCCCATGCTCCACGTGCCTTTGAGCGCCTGAGCCCTGCAGGGCTCTGTCCTCTCTGATGTGGGATGACAAAGAGGCCCCCTTCTGGAGAATGATCTGGAAAGACGTAACGTGTGCGCACAACCGCTTGCTTTGGGGGACGGTGCCTCCCGTCTGTCACGTCCTGTTCTCCACAGGACACCCCGGAGAGAAGGTGTCAGTGTTATCACGGTCCTGGTCCCCGTTGGAGGGCTGAGGAAACGAAGGCACACAGAGCTGAAGTCATACCTCCGTGTCCACAGCCTTACAGTGTACGGGCTCGGGCCTTGAACCTGGGCCATTTGACAGCCAAGCTCTCACTTGACATTTACTTGAGAAAATAATACCAATTTAGTCAATGAATTTGTTCAGCAATGCTAAGTGACTGCCGTGTACTAATTATGGTTTCAGGCAGTGGGGATGTGGTGGTGAGGGCGGCAGACGTGTCCGAGCCCCATATGCCCCTGTGGCCCGGGGCGGGAGCTGGAAGGTCACGTGAGCAACGTGGGGGCGTCTGTGGCTTGGGTGGGGGCGGGGAAGGTCAGGAGAAGTTGCCAGGGATTGGTGGCATCCTGTCTGTACACAGTAAGCACTGGATAGGTGCTGCTGAATGAGGGGCTAACTGAATCATGACCTTCCTTGGCTCTCAAGGGGTGAGAGGTCATGATGAGAGGTCATGGTACACCCCTACCAGGTAGGGGTCATCCTACAGGGTACCAGTCCTGGCTTGAGCCTGGAGCGCCACACTCCCGCCCACAGGTCAACAGAGTGGCCAGGGGGCCCCCACCGTTCAGTCACGGGCTTTGTACCAAGTAGCTTCCTTTCTTCAGTTCACACCGCAATTTCTTCACCCGCTTCTTCTTGTAGCTGCATCTCAGCCGTTCTTGGTACTTAATGTCAGCCCAGCCACAGCAGAGCCTCAGTCACCATAGGCTGACTCGTTAGGCCTTCTGGATTCACCGACTTCAGCTGCTCTGGGTAAACCCCTAGCCAGTCTCACAGTCTCTCATGTTCTTGTCTTCCTGGATGACGTTTGGTCCTCCAAAGGCCATAAGACTTTGATTGTTAGGCATATGCGCAAAGAGGGTATTCTAAGAGGTGAAAACAAGGGCTTGGAGGTCCAGAAGTAGAAACAGAAATGAAGTTAGTGCAATAGAAAACAGGGGAGTGAAGGAGTTGGAGAAAGTTGGGAGTCACCTAATTTTCCTGTGGGAGGTGCACATTCAGGGCAGAATTAACCGGATTTTCTGTGACTTTCACATTAATTTTTCCACCCACGCGGCGTTTGTTTAGTTTTCTCTCTGTTCTGGGTACTGTTTCTGCACCTCTCCCCGCCACGTGGAGGAACGGGCACTTCCGCACCTGGCCTCTGTGGACAGCACCCCAGCCACCGAGGGGTCCTTTCGAGCCCCTCCCTCCACATCACCCGCCCTTACCTCATCCTCCACCGGACCCACTTATCAGACGGTGAATCTAGTCAAAGGCGCTGCTGAAGGACCAACAACTTGTCCCCTCGCCCTCCCCCCGGGACGGGTGTGATTCTCCAGAGACAGAGCCGGATTCAAATCCACGTCTTAACGTCGTCCCGACTTTGACCCCCAGCTCCCTACCTGTCACCCAGGGTGACTATGAGAGGTCAACGGGGTCGTGTTTGTCAGGTGCTTGACGAAGAGCAGGGCTCCTACGGCTGTTCGCTTCTCCCCCGTACGTGGCATGTTTCAACGTTCCAGGGGGTTCCTAATGCCTGAGCCAGGTGGTTGAGGGGCAGACATCCTTGCAAGCTGGTGGGGAAGAGGCGCTCTTTAGCGAGCTCCACGCCGAGCCTCACCTGGGTGCGGAGAGGAGAAGCAGCTCTGTTTTGACGTCTCCCAGGTCTTTTCTGGCAACGAAGGGATACGACAGCTCCTCAGTCCCTAAGGGTTTTGTGTGTTTAATGGTGGGTTCTACAAGGGCAATGCTTGCCTCGAGGAATGGAGAGTTGAAGGTGAGATTGCAGCTGCGCGCAGGACACCGGGGGAGACTGGGTGGAAGTCACCTCGTCCCGTGGCTGCCTGCCCATCCCCGATCAGGCTGGTCTCTTGTGACAGCGATCCCCACGCCTCGTGAGAGGCTAACACAGAACCACGGGTGCAGAGAAACAAGCGTCTGCCTGGAACTCAGGAAGCCCTTGCACCGAGGCTGCTGTTGGATTATGGCACTGGTGGTACCCGGTGAAGTCGTATTAGACTCCAAATTCTATCTCGTCCTTGCCCCAGCCCCTGGATGGGGGCATTCTATCTTGTTCACTGCGTATCCCTCTTGGGCCAAAGCTCTGCAGTGTGGGGCTGCCACCTGTGCTTTCAGCGTAGTGAGGGGCCCGATGGCACTTCGGGCTGTAATAGCCACAGCCTGCATTGCTGCATGACTCACCAGAAAATTGCATGAGGTGAGTTCTTCCCGGGAAGCCCCATCTCCAGAGAGCCGGTCCCTAGACCACGACGGAGGATGGCTTTTCCTCCAGGGAAGGCCAGGCCAGCAGGTAATTTCAGAGCAAACCATTCCAAAGAGAGGTCACACTCCAGGCTTCCCCGTTCTCCTGGGCCGGCACATCTGTCGGCCCTGTGGTGAGGTTACCCAGCATCGTGGCTCGGCCTCTGCTCACAGTGTACCGGTTAGCTGTGCCTGCGTGCCTGCAGCCTCTGGGCCCTCCCGCCTGCGGCTCCGTCCCACCTCCCTGAGCCTCACGTTTTCTGCCTGCTAAACGGAGAAGAGAGGATGGCACCTCAAAAGCAACAGTGAGGAAGACGCGAGCCAGCCCCTCATGATGATGCAGGGAGAACCACCCAGATGCCAGCTCCCTTGCGGGGCGTGGGGGGCAGGCACAGGCCTGGAATCTGGGGCCACATCCCCCGAAGCACACCCAGGGGTGGCCTGTTAGGAGACGTGTGAGCTCCCTTAGCTCCCGCCTCTCCGTCTGGCAAACGCAGGATGCGACGAGGTCGGCCTCTGACGGTCTCCGTGGAGTTTCTCTAGTCACGTAAACTGACAAGTACCCTCTGCTCGGAGCCAAGCCCTTCCCCGGAAAAGGAGACTGAAGGTCAGGGAGGTCCCTTGGTGGCCCCCACATGGCACAGCATGTCTGTGGTTTATCTGGGGTAAAACTTTGGTTGGTCTAATTCTTTAGCTTGTGCTTGGGCCCTTCTCTGGCCTCCCCCACTCCTTTCATGAACCCCAGATGTCACAGCGTGTCTCCTGTGAGGCCGTGTGGATCTCAGAGAGAGCCAGATCTGGGCCAGAGAGGTGAACCCACAAGACAGTTTCACACAGCAAGCTGGGCAGAGGAAGGTGAGGCGCTGGTTCCCGTTCCCAGCTCTTCAGCCCGCCTTCCCTCTGCTCTCTGGCGTCGTCAGACCTGCCTGCAGCCCATAGGCCCCCAGCCCGCGGGGAGGCTCAGTGCCACGGCACGTGGCAAGTGGGGGGGGGGCGTGGAGTGTCCGCGGTGGGAGAGCCTGTCCCCATTGCTGGGCCACGTGCTGGTGTGTGTGAGAGTGACAGAGCTAATTTCCCAAACACCATCTGAGCTGAGTGCATTTTGATGAGAGTGATGGTTTTTTAAATTTTAAATTAGAAACTGCATTTTTACCTCTGCCAAAATAAAGATGAGAAATCAGATAAATCTGGTTCAAAAAGGGCTGGAACCGGGGAAAATGTGTCTGACAGGCTCTCTGTTGAGCAAACAGACCTGGACGCCAATGTGCGTCTGGAACTTGGTGCCCGGGACTCTGGGCTCCTGGGTCCTCTGCAGCCCCGGCCAGGCCGTCTGCAGAGCCGGGGCTGGTGGGGTGACACACACATGGGCTGGGCTCCCAGGCAGAGGCCCCACGAGGCACAGGGAGGGGCGGTGGCCTGCACACCCCAGGAACCCGCTCTGTCCTTTCTGGAACCTCCGTGTCGCACGCTGGCTGCGGTGCTGAGTGTCTCTGGGGGCTGGGGGGAAGGATGGGCTCAGGCCTGTCTGCGTCCCACAGCATCTTCCAGACCCCCTTTGCATGCTGTCGCTTCCATTCTACCATTGGGGAACCTGAGGCCCAGGGGCCTGGCTGCGAGCTGGGGCTGGAGCAGAGGACCGGCGGGCAAAGGCTCCCTTCCCGCGCAGGCTCAGTAAGGTGGGGTGCGGCGGGCTGCGGGGCAGGCAGGAGGCGGTGGCCAGGCACCCGGGGCACTGGCTCGGGCTTTCTGAGAAAGTTCTTGAGCTCCCTTCCCCACCAGCTCTGCCAGCCTGGCTGTGCTTCTCCGACCACGCAGAACTTCCCCCGCCCTCCGCAGCCCCCCTGCTTCTCCTGGTGGCCGTTTCCCCTAAACAGAGCGTGGCTCTGGCGGGACCCTCCTGGGAAAGGCTCACGCGCTTTTGCCTGTCACTCCCTGACCACACTTTAACTTGCGTTATCTGCTCCCCTGCCACGGCCGCTTTGTAGCGTCAGCTCCAAAACAGCAACACGACAGAAGACCCAGGAGCCGTGGTGCCCTGCTCCCCCAAAGGCCCGTCAGCGGAACCTGGGACCCTCAGCAACTCTTCTCCCTCCTCCGTGGGTGTTTATCCTCTGGGCTCTCCCCCAGCACCCCTCAGGCCCGTGGAGCCCCGCCCTGCCTTGCCCTGCCCTCCATCCCTTACCCGTGAGCCCTGCCTCCAAGTCTCTGCCCCCAGCTCCCCTGAGAGGCCCCCAGGCACCCGACAGCAGGACCCTCTCCTGGCTCAGGTGAGCCTTTGGTTAACTGTCAGAGTGCAGCCGACAAGTGTGGATCGTGTCATGGGGACCCTCGGTCCTCTGGAGAGAGGTGATGCCAGGTTCGAGCCCCTGCTCCCCTGTGCCCTCCATTCCCCAGGCATCCATAAACCAGAGTTCGTGAGGCCACGCTGCCCCTGCTGGGGTCGAGCCCTGGAGCCCCGCTGTGCGTGGGTCACCTAGCCTCCCCCCACCCCCCCATCCAAGTGGCCCTTCCCAGAGTGTCCATGGCCTTCCCTCTGGAACCCCGGAATCTTGGTCTGCCTTCAAGGCCATTGCCACGAGATTTATTTTTTAAAGTGAGATTTAAAAAAACCCCTGCTCTAGGCAGACCATGGGATACTACTCAGAGTAAAAGGGAAGGAACTATTGGTTCACACAGAACCTTGGATGGATCTCAAGGGCATTATTATGCTGAGTGAAAAAAAAGAGCCGATCTCAAAGGTTACACACTGTGATTCCATTTATATAACTTTCGCCAAGTGACACGATGATAGAAACGGAGAACAGATGAGCGACGGCCAGGGGTCGGGATGGGGTGCGGGAGGGGCAATGCTGAAGGGGCAGCGGGGAGCCTCGCGGGGACACGGCAGCTCTGCACCTCGACAGTGGCGGCTACACTGTGTGTACGTGTGATACGGTCCATAGAGCCGTGCACGGATGTACACATACACACACACTCATGTACATTGCTCATACACACACACACAGGACACACACATAGACATACATATATACATAGAGGCATACATGTGTACACACGTGTACACACACGTATGCAGCTATACACAGACACTCATATATACGCGCACACACGTAAAGCACACACATATACACATACACGCAGGCACACATGTGCAGACACACATGCACATGCACACAGATGCACAGACCTGCTCGCACACACAGACACGTGGGTGTAAAAGCTGGTGAAACGGGACGAGTGCAGGTTGCTGTTGCAGCGTCAAGACCCCGCTGGGATGGTGCTGCCGTGGGGGGGTGTGAGGGGAGGGGGCACGGAGCTCTCTAGATCATTTTTGCAATTTCCCGCTTCTAGTTCAACCTAAATATTTGCCTGTTTTTAAGTGAGATCAAGAGAGGGCTAGGAGAGACAGAAGGGGGTGCGGGGTTGGGAGGGGGCAGCATGATGGGGGAGGAGGAGCGGGGAGAGGACTCGTGGGGAGCACCGAGGAGCCGGCGCCTCTCCCTCCTTTACGGTGGGAGCGTATTCGTTTCCTAGGGCTGCCGTAACACGTGACCACAGACCGGGGGGCTTAAGACCAGACTCTCTCAAGATCTGGAGGCCAGAACCTGAAATCAAGGTGTCCCGGGGCCGTGCTCCCTCCAGAGGCTCCGGGGGGCGCAGGCTTCCGGCTTCTTGCGCCCCGGGTGTGGCCAGCATTCACTGACGCTCCGCGGTACGGCTGCCCCACGCCGGTCTCTGGGCCGCACAGCCACCTTCCCTCTGTGTCTCTTCACATGGCCCTAATCTTGTGTGTCTCTCTGTCCCCTCTCTTCTTATAAGGAGACCAGACGTTGGATTTCGGGCCCTCCTTCCTCCTGCACGACTCCATCTTAACGGCAGTGACCCTGTTCCCAAGGAAGGTCACGTTCAGAGGTCCTGGAGGTTCGGAGTCAAGCCCTCCTGGAGGGGGTGCCACTCACAGCAAGGGTCCCTTCCCAGGCCCCGAGGCCGGGGTACGCTGGTCCAGGGCCGGAATCTACCTTCTCCTCATGCTCTCGAGTCCTGACACGGCAGGGAGCCACAGGCCAACCACAGGCGCCGCGCCGCTCTGGGCACCAAAAGGCCCCCGAATTCTCTGCCCACAGGGTTGACCCCCAGGCTCACAGCGTAGATGTCCGCTCCTCCCCACCCCCATCCTACACGTCTCTCAGCCCCGGCTCTGGGGTCTCCCCTCCACTGCCTCCTGCCCCGCCCCCCGTGCAGGCTCCGAGGAAGCCCCCTTCTCTGTTTCCTGCTCAACCCAGGGGCCGCCCCTCTCCCCCAGCTGCCGAGTGACTCTGGCTGAGCCAGTCTGGAAACTTCCCCTGCCCTGACAGCACCTTGTCCCGAGTGTGGCCTGACTAGGCGGACTCGATTTTTTTTCCGGGGGAATAAAGGAAAAGCATTTTTTGTTTTTAGATATTCAAACCCCAGAGGTCGGGTGAATGATGGCTCCTGGCTCTGGACAAATCCCTGGCTCCCCGTTGGTCACGGGCTGCCTGCCACACTGAGGGGGGCCCCCTGCCCCGTCCCACCTCGGCTCCGTTCCCCGAGGTGAAGCTCAATCCCATTCGATCCAACATCATGGGCCAAGCTTTGCGCTCACCACCTCCCTCCTGGAGCTCCTCTGCCCTTTCCCTCCGAGCCCCTTCAGTCCGGGCATCTCTGTCTCCGAGGCGTCTTCCCTGACTCCGACCTGGGTCTGGGGTCTCTTCTGTGCTGCCCCTGCCCCCGCTCTGTGCTAACACACTCTGCTCTTCCTGACCAGACTCAGAGCCCCTTGGGGCCAGGCTGGCTTAATGGTCGCCGTCCCCTAGCCCGGAGCCCACCCTCAGGCAACGTCTGTTTCGGGTCATCCTGCACGGGAACGGGAACGCAAGGGCAGATGAGGAGGTGACGAGCCCGGGCTTGGAGCAGAGCTGGGTGGGAGGCGCGCTCTGGGGACAGCTGGGCCTTGGGCGCTGCCAAAGTTCAAGGGGTCCAGGAGGGCACTTCGGATGGACGGACAGCCTCACCCTAGCCCAGAAGCAAGGAGGCCTGGCTGTGGGCCTGCAGGGAGCTTGCTGGAGAGCCGCCGGGTTTCAGGCGGCATGCAGCCTGCGAAGGCGGGGTGAGGGTGATGAAGGGAGGGCGGGAGCTGGCGTGCCACACTGCAGCTGACCGCCCGCCCGGGAGGAAGATGAAGAGAACGACCACTCCAGCGCCAGTGCACAGCCAGCCGATGATGTGAGGGGGGCCCCTGGGCTTTGCGGAGACAGAGCTGTGATTACGCGGGGGGCGGGGGCTAGAGGGGGGGCGAGGGAGGAATGCCTGCCCCTCCCCCGCCACCTCTCAGCCATTTCCCTCAACTGCAGGTCAGTCCCGCTGGAGGAGGGGCCCCGCCCCCTCCCCAGCCCGGGAGGCAGACGGACTCCGGGAAAAGGTCTGCTCATCTGTGACTTTAATCCCCTGCTGTGATCTTATCTCCTCCAGAAAGCTCTCATGTCCATTGATCCTGCGCTGGCACGAGCTCCCGGCAGCTACTAAAGCTGCCCGTCGACTGACATCCTGCAGCAGCACGTGGCGTCGGGATCGTTACCTGCTCCGAGGCAGCTGGCAGAGCCCCAGCTGGCCCTGCAGCTTCCTCCTGGGGCTGGATGCTCCACCCCAGCCCCGCTGGCACAGAAGGTCCCGGTGTGCCCCTGTGCCCCCAGAGCCAGCCTGGCCCTGTCCCCTGAAGGCCTCAACTTCTCTGGCAATTAGTGGGAAATGAGCCTGGGTGGGCAGCCACCAGCTCCTCTTGGAACCCTCAGGAATCTCCAAGGTGGCTGTTAGACGGCGGATGTTTCGAAGTCTGCGGAGGCAGTCGTGTTTACACCCCAGAAACTGGCAAACTGCAAGTCCCCCTCAGCACGGCTCTGTTTGCCCCTCTTAGTCACCGGGACTCTGGGCACACAGGGCCCTGCCTCTCCATTTGGTGTCAAAGCCCCACTGCTTCTCTCCTCCAGACCCTGCACCTGCTCTCACCCCGCTCTGGACCCCGGGGCTTCTCTCTCACGGCTCTGAAGCGTCAGCTGTCCGACCATGCTGCTGCCACTTGGAACTTTTTCTGCAGCCTCAGGGTCAAGCGCAGACCAGGTCGCCTCACCCTGAGACCTTACCTGGCAGGCACCGTGTGCCTCTCTCTAGACTGCCCGCCCCTAACACCGAGCAGGAAGCCCTCCTCCTCCGGGAAGTCTTCCTGGTGTCCTGGCAGGAGGGCTTCCTTCTCCCCAGGTCTCCACATGCTCTGCTGCCCTGGGGCACATGCTGGCTGCTTTCTCCAGACCCAGGGCCTGGAGGGGAGGTGGGGATTTGGGGAAAGAGATGCCCAGTCCCCA
Organism: Kogia breviceps; assembly: GCF_026419965.1. Taxonomy (NCBI): domain Eukaryota; kingdom Metazoa; phylum Chordata; class Mammalia; order Artiodactyla; family Physeteridae; genus Kogia; species Kogia breviceps. Next base: position 75,712,441 of record NC_081326.1, read on the forward strand.
GCCGGCAGGGCGTCTGCCCCCGAGTGTGAATGGCGAGGTGGCCATGCCAGCATAGTGGACCCCAGGAAGGGACGTCAGCAGGAGCCCCTCCAGGATTGGACCGGCCACGGCCTGGCCTGGCCACATCCCCAGGCCGATGCTGTCCTCGGGGGACCTCGGGGCAGGTGGAGAGGGCCACAGCCCACTCCTGCCAGGTTTCTGCCTGACCCAAGAACAGAAAATAGCCAAGACGGAAGACTCCACCTTGGACGATGCGTGGGGCGTTGCTCAGGAGCCGCCCCCTCCCTCCCGCACGAGAACCTGTTAGGCGGGCTCTGGGGGTAAATAAGACGAGGCTTCTGGGGCCGGGGACACAGCTGCTCGGCAGCGAAGGCTAGTGGCCTCAGCGCCGGTCTCCCTGACCACTTGCTGGCTGCGCGGATGACAACTGCCACCCCTGCTGTCCACTCCCTGCTTTCGGCCAAGGCTGGGGGCTCCCCCCGGAGCTCTGGGCGGCTGGTGGCTGTCACTCTGAGAGCAGGCCCCGCCTGCCCGCCCGCCTGCCAGCCTCCGCCCGCCTGCATGGATGAGGGGAAGGAGGACGAGGCTATATTTATCTTAAGTGCGAGGAGGCTTGTCTGGCTGTGAGCTGCAAATGCCTTCAGCCCATCTGGGCCGGGAGCTGCTCTCAGCGGACAAGTCATTCTGGCTTGCTCTGCACCCGCCCAGTGCCAGTTACAGGGGAGGTGGGGCTTTGCCGTGCCTAGAGGCTCCTTACTGGCTGGCAAAACCTCCCATGAGAGGCTCAGGCCAGGCTTAGGGAGTTTGCTGAGGCTTAGAGGGATCTCGGCTCCAGAGCAGATGACCGTCCATACAGCCCGGGCCCAGCATTAGCCTGGGGGCAGGGGGGCTGGCCCAGGCTCAGCTGCACAGGAATCAGGGTGGCCCTGCCTCTGACAACCCTTGATTTTCAAAGGCTCCATGAGAAACTAAGCAATGGGTGTAAAGAAATTAGCCCCGACCTGATTCTAGGCTAAGCCCAGAGCCTGGCCACACGCCGAGCCTCGATCCTGGTCATGCCCTGAGCCCCGACCCTGGTCCCACGCTGAGCCCCGACCCTGGTCCCACGCTGAGCCCCGACCCTGGTCCCACGCTGAGCCCCGACCCTGGTCCCACGCTGAGCCCTGATGCTGGCCACAACCTGCGCCCTGACCCTGACCCCTGATCCTCTATGACCTGGCCCAGCATGGAACCTGGAAGCCCATGCAAGGGCATGAGGCTAAGGTGTCCCTTTGCTCTGCTGGGACTGAGGTCAGAATGTGCCTCCTCCCCACATGGGGGAACGTGTCCCTCGCCCGTGGGGCCTGGGGGGTATTTTTAAAGTTGTAACAGCAGATTTTAAAGGAGAAGACAGTGTGGAGAAGACCTCTGAGAATGGAGAATTGATGACGTTTGCCCCAGAACCTTTACCCGGCACACCCTGAGTGGTGGGCAGAGGGAGAGTCATTGACCCACTTCACAGATGAGGAAACCGAGGCCCAAGAAGTGGCCTTCTCGAGGTCTCACCGGCAGGACACAACCGGGGTCTCTGCACCTCCAGGCCGCTCCCTGCCCGGCAGCACATGTCTGGGCGCAGGACTCATGGTCCTTCGTGAGCATCCCCTGGCCACACCTCCAGAGGAAAAGGGGGGCTCGGCCATCTCAGGAGGTCCCGGCACTTGGCCTCCCTGCTGCCCTGCGACCTTGCTCTGCACCCGCCCTGGGCCCGCCCTGCAGGGGCAGAGGTGGAGCCGGGCCCTGGCTCTGTGCTTCGGAGACTGACCCCGTGGCCAGCAGGGATGCAGAAACCAGACCCCTCCCTTCAACCCTGCCTTCGCTTGCTTCTCTCTCTCTAAACCCCACAGACTTCAAGCCTGAGGTGGGTGGGTGAGAGCCACTCCCATACCTGGGATAACGGAGCTGATCAAAGAATCAAATCCCCTGCCCCTTGTCCTCCCGGGGGTGGGGGCTTCCTCCAGGGTCCTGGGGGGCCTGACCCTCAGAAACACAATTTATGGTCCTGGGGCTCTGCCAGTGGGGAGGACAGGCGAGGCCCGTCCCGGTACAGGCACGCCCATCTCAGTGTGGGCACGATTCGTATTCACATAAATATGCAGCCTTTAAAATTTAATAAAAGACATACCAATTATAAAAGCCATTTACCCAGTCATATCGATTATGGGCCTTGGCTTGTTTATGCCCAAACACCTGATTTCGGCTCATAAGTCACTTTTACACCCTCTTTAGCTCCTAACTACCCAAATGAACTGGCAGCACATCCAGGAGGGATGGAGCCCACCTTCCCCAGGCCTCTGTCCTCCTTTCCCTGAGCCCAGGAAGTCGGATTGCCTCCAGAGAAGCCAGGGTCCTGGAATCAGGACTTAGAGCCTCGTGGTCTCCTGCCTGGAACTTGCGTCCCGCCTCTGCAGGTTGGAAAGCCAAAGCTCACCTCCTCCAGGAAGCCTTCCCTCCCTTGCCTAATTCTCAGCGTACTCCCCTCTTCCCCAACACCAGACGTGTTGGCCGTCTCCACGTTAGCGAGAAACATGTTCACTTGCTTGTTATCCACAGCTGGGACTGTTGGTTGCACAGGGATTCCAAGGAGGATCAGTGTGCCTTCCCCGTCAAGGCACTTGGGCCCCCGTGGGTGCTTCAGGGATGAAAGCAGAAGACCTTGCCGGCAAAGAGGACTGCAGGTGAGGGGAAAGACACTAGTCCCGCGTGAGGCCCATCAGCCAGACACGGGAGCACCTGCTTGATCAGAGGGGGCGTCGGACCAAGCTGCAAAGCACAGGAGGAGCCAGGAAGAGCAGGAGGGCAGCAGCCAGGGTCCCAGATGTGCTCCTCCATCTGGCTCGACCTACCTCGCCGAGCGGTCTTCAGTAGGCCTCCTGGCCTCTCTGAGCCTCGGTTTCCTTACCTACGGGGTGGGGCTGTTGTGAGCTGAGAGCACGACTGAGTGAGTGTATGTCAGGCTCTTCAGCCTGCTGCTCAGTGACGTTGTGGCCAGAGCTCGAGTCCCCTCTGCTTCCTGCCTCCAACTGTGGCGTTTTTAGGGAGGAGGTTTGGCCTGGTGGCTAAGTGCACAGACTCTGATATTAAACCCACTTGGATTTGCGTCCCAGCTCTGCCACTTACTGTGTGATGCTGTACAGGTCACTCAGCCACTCTGGGCCACAGGTTTCTTATGGCAACCTGAACACCATAAAAAAATACCTCACAGGGTTGGAGTTGTATCCTGGAATCCACATGTGATGGTTGGAGCTGAAGCAGCCTCGCTGGGCTACAAGCAAAAGCTCACAAAGTGGGGATAGGACAAGATCACCAAGTAAAGGGAGTTTTGTCTGTAGTTGCTGGATCCTAAATATTTCCTAATTGAAGTCTCCCGTGTCTACGGAGGTGGAGTGGACACAATGCAGGGATGGGGCCCTGTTTTGCTCTGACCCTGTGACCTTAGCATGTTGTGGATAGTCTGCATTTCTGCTGCCTCATCCATAATGGCAGCCATACTACACCTCCCTAGTGGGTTGCTGGGAGGATTAAGACACTGGTTACAAGTTGTGTGGCACGGGGTCTGCCACGTGGTAAGGCTCACGATAGCTCAGCTAGTTAACTATTAAGTGTCTGCTGTGTACCAGGTGATCAGCTAAGCAATCTGCACATTGCATTCTATTTAATCCATCCAACTTCACATTGGCATTTCATAAGAAAGCTTCACAAACGTTTCTTATTTCACCATTTGCAACAATTAGATTTAGTGGTAAGTCACAGGGACTCAAAATAGCAGTGGCCTAAATAAGGAAGAAGTGTATTTCTCCTTTTTTCATAAAGCCTGGAGGCAGACGTGCCAGGACTGGCATGACAGCTCTACTCTGCACAGACCTCAGGGACCTTGTGTCCCCGTTTCTGTCTTGGTGGGCTCACCAAGCATGGCCTCCATTCCCAAAGCTACTCCATGGTGCAAAAAGGATACTGCAGCTCCAACCATCACCTCTGCATTCCAGTATACGAGGAGGGAGAGGCAGAGTGTGAGTGGCAGCTGACTTTATAGTGGGTCCCTGAAGTGTCCTTTGACACTTCTCTTTGCATCTCATGGTGGCATCTAGCTGTGAGGAGAGTTGGGATGTGTCATCGCTGTCTTCTGACCGTGTGCCAGCCAAACATTCTGTTCAAGAAAGGAGAGAACAGACATTGTAGGACAACTAGCCGTCTCTGACACACCAACATTTAATCATTTTTTAACATGATTTTAGCCTATTTACCTAGGGAAGCCAGCTCTCAGTTTAAAGCAGGATTTCTTAATCGATAATGATATTTTGGGCGGATAATCCTTCGTTGGGAGATGAGAGAGGGCTGTGCTGTGCATCGTGGAATGTTTAGCAGCCTCCCTGGGCTCTGTCCACTAGATGCCAGTAGCACCCCTCCCTCAGCTGTGACAACTGAGAAATTGCCAAATGTTCCCTGGGGAGCAAAACTGAAAACCTCTGATTTAAAACAAAAACAAATGATGACTTGAGAAGAAAGGTCGTTTGGGAAAAACTAATAAAAAATGCAAAGAGATCATGGAAACAATCCAAGTGTCATCACAGATAAAGCGATAAGAAAATGTGGTCCATCCGCACAATGGAATAGGATTCAACCCTAAAAAGGAAGGAAATCCTGACACCTGCTCCAGTATGCATGGGCCTTGAGGACTTTATATTCAGTGAAATAAGCCAGTCACAAAAACACAAAGACTGTATGATTCCACTTACCTGAGGTCCCTAGAGGAGTAAAATTCATAGAGACGGAAAGAAAGATGCGGACCAGTGTCGTGGGGGGGGGGGGGGGATGGGGAGTAAGTGTTTAATGGTATTGATATATATGGGTTTAATGGGTACAGGGCTTCGGTTTTATAAGATAAAAAGAGCCATGGAGATGGATGGTGGTGATGGTTGCCTGTGATGGGTGTATTTAATACCACTGAACGAAACTCTTAAAAACGGTTAAGATGGTTAAGTTTTATGTTACGTGTATGTCATCATAACAAGAAAAATTGGGAAAAAATGCAGTGGGGACATTCACACTTCCTTCCAGTCCCAGTAGCTCACTTGTTTTCCACCCACCTCCTCTCTCATCATGGTCTTTGGAGCCTGAAGTGGGGAGGAAAGCCTGGGTTTCATCAGTGAACTCTTCTGGGAGGTGTAAGCAGACAATCAGCTCATCACCTTGGTCTATGAACCCAGATAAACCCCCGATTTGAGGCCACAGTAGTAAAACACACACTCAAAATCAGCAAATCTAGAGTCAGATAGACCTGTTTATCCAAACGTAATTGGGGAGGACATTTTAAGCATAGGAGCAGTCGACGAATTCACAAACGGAAAGAAGGACATGTTGAATTACATAAAAATGAAATCTGCCTCCAGTGAACACAAAAAAGGCAACGAAGGAAAAGAAACTACAGCAGGGAAAAATAAATTCTCGGGAGCACAGCGTCCTAACGGTTAATATTGTTTGTGAGTAAAGCGTCTATAAAAAGTGCTCAGGAACACACACAACCTCATACGATTATTGGTCAAAGGACATGGTTACCCAATTCACAGGAAGCCTAAATATAATTAGGAAAACAAACACGGGAAAAGAGTCCTCCCTCACCAGTAATGAAGGAAACGTATACGAAAACAAAGTGCCCGTTCTTGTTGATGAGGGGAGCAGACATTCAAACAAGGTAGCGTCCGACGTGAGTTGCAGACGCGGAGCTGAGCCTTCACAGCTGTGCTGGTCCAGCCCCGAGAGCAGGTACTAGGCCATGAGCAAAACACACGCTTAAAAACGCTCCTTTCAGCCCGCAGTTTAATTTCTCGGATGCTATCCCAAGGAGGTAATCCTAAGTGCAAAAATATATATTTTTAGCAAAATAATTAGAAACAACCTAAGCATTTGAGCACGGGGAATGTTTAAGTAAACAGTGGTTTATCCAGTTGAAAGAATATTGCAGCCATTAAAAATAATGTTTGCTGCGAGTGCGTACAGAGATCGCTTGCGGGGAAGGAAAACCTAATGGGTGATAGAGTGTAACATGTTTCCAGCAACGCAAACAAAGTATCCCCCGCCCCGGTAAAAAGGGCTCTGAAAACAAAGGTGCATTGAAACCAGCGGGAGGACATGCTCTCACGTGTCAGCAACGGTTACCTTTGCCTGGTGAGTGACAGGCAAAACCTGCTTTATTTTACTGTGCTGTTTTCCACATTTTTCCTTACTTGGTTGTATTACCTTTTCTAAGACAAACGTGTTTTGCAAAAGCCTGGTTACCCCCAAAGGAAACGGTGCTGTGGTTGATTATTACTGCACGACCCAGGATTACTCCAGGACTCAAAGTTGTGAAAAATAAATGACAGCGGAGGGAAAGTCACAGTTGCCGACAGCTTCACGTCTTTTTACTCTCCCGGCCCAGGGATGCCCTGCTCAGCGGGCAGGGCAGGTTGGTAGGTGTGAAGGTGGCAAGTAAATCCCAATGGGCACGAAGGTGTTGGCCCCTGGGGACGAGGAGCCAGCGCTCCCGAGGCAAACACAAAGGGCGCGCGCTGAATGGCTCACGCTTCTCGTAAACTTGATAAATATTTGTGTAAAAGGCATCTCCCCCGGCACCAGTCCCGGAGCAGCAGCAGAGACTTCACCTTCATGACACAGCAGCTGTTCTGGCTCCAGTTTGCTCCGTCTGGAGGGTCCCCAGGAGTCCCCTTTGCGTCTCTGGTCCCAGCTTAATTATTCACCGTGTCCAGGTTCGGGTGAGAAGTTACAGGGTGACCCTATCTTTGCGCCCTCTGAGGGGGTGCTGGGGCGCCGCGCAGCTGTCAGCCTCAGATCCGCCTGCATCCTCACCCGCTGCTCAGAATCCAGGGACCACACAGAGGGTCTGCAGGCAGTCTGAGAAGTCCAAGGGCCGCTGAGGGCACGCGCTGCACGTCAACGAAGGGAGCCGGGGTCCCCCAAGAGCCCTGGGGCTGCCTGAGTACATACTGGCTTCCTGAGGAGTCCACGGGTCGCCTGGAGCCGCCCCCCCCAGGGGATGTTGCCCCCCTGCAGCCGGGGTCTGGCAGCGGTGAGGATGTTGTGTCCTGTTTCCCAAACCTCTGTCCTCACCCCTGCTCCGTGCTGATCCTGCCTCCACTAGGGGGGTAACTTCCAGCCTCTAGTCACACCTTCTCCAACGAGCAGATCTATTTTTAGGGGTGGAGTTAACGCGCATGGGATTGTTGGAGAACCGAGACGGCGAGGCGGCGCTCGGAGCTGGGGCTGGGCATCGCGTTCACGCAGGGTGTCCCTGTGCCCTGCCTGTGTGCGGGGGCTGGGAGGGGCCTCTCTGGGCACCAGGGTTGCCCCGGGGAGTGGCCTTGCAGTGGCCCGTCCAGACAGGGCCACGATCGTCAGTCCTTCCAGTCCTCAGGGCCACCCGGCCAGAGATGGCCTCCCATCCCTGCTTTGCAGAGGGGATGTTCCAGCAGGTGAGTTCAGAGCAGGATTTGAACCCAGGGCAGGAGAGCTTTGTGTTTCCGGACTCCCGCACCGCACCAGGGTGCGAGTTCTCTACATATGATGGTGACAAGTAGCCAGGACCCATTTTAGGGAAACGTGTCACTCCTTATATCAGACTGTCCGTGCTGGGCCGGGGACCGAATCTCACCAGCCTGCTTTCCGTGGCAGGAACAAGCGGTGCGCGGAGGCCGAGGGGCTGCTTGGGGGCCTGGCGCCCCTCCGGTGCTGGGGCTCTGTGGTTTCTCTCCCTGCCGGGTCCCCAGGCCCCTGCCGCCACCTGGTCTCAGCTTCGGGAATCACTGGTGGTGAGAGGCCGGTCCTCGGGCAGCCCTCTGTGCTCACTCAGCGGGCTCATCTTGTTGTTTGCAGCTTGTTGAGATAAACATTTGTTTGGGCTTCAGGATTTCCCGGGGCCCTTGTGTTTCTCCAGGTAAGAGGCTGGGCGCGTGGGAGCTGAGGGAGGGCAGTACGGGGCCTCCCGCCGGGGGTTTGACGGGTCTGACCGGGTTCCAGGTGTTCTGCACCTTCCCCTGCTGGGCGTCGCCGTTCCTGAGGCTAATTTGTTTCTACTCCGTCAGCCCCTCCCCGGGCCCCGGACGAAGAGGATGCAGGGTCCCAGGCTGCTGAGGAGGTGGGTGGGGGCCCGGTGAGGTGAGAGGGACACTGCAGCCGGGCCCCCAAACCTCGCCCACGACAGACCTCCAGGAGCCCCAGTTTCCTCAGCTGTAAAGAGGTGGTGACAGCTGACCCTCCCTCCAGGCTGCGATGATTAAATGAGTTAATGGGTGTGAGAGCCGAGGTACGGGCTGGGCACAGAGTCAAGGTGTGCCAGGGACCTGCTATCATCACTGAGAGGGGTGAGGGTGGAGGTTGTAGGCACCTCCGGGGCCAGTTGCTGACCCTAGGGGCCTCTGGAAGGTTCTGGAAGGAATCCAGAGGGACAGGTAGGAAACAGACTGAAGTGGTCAGGGTGGAGCGGGAAGCTTGGGCAGAGGACACAGCTAAGACGAACGTGGCCTGAGGTCCTGGAATGATCAGGAAAGTTCCAACGGTGTGCCTTGAGCAGCGTAGCTGTTCAGAGAGGGTGAGGGGCAGGGCCAGGCATGGATCTTGTCAGCCGTGGGAAGGGGTGTGTCCTGCAGCTTCGTTTGCTGGCGGTGCATTCAACGTTGCACTTAGAGTGGTGGAGATAGGGGCTGAGGGAGAGGGAGGGGCCAGGAGGTGCTGGACTGTGGGTGGAACCAGCCCCTCCTCCTCGAAACCCTTCTCTTGGACTTCATGGCTTGGCAGACCGTGGTGGGCTGAACAATGGCCCCCAAAGATGTCCCCAGAACCCGGGAATCTGTGACATTGCCCAGAAAGGGGGCTTTACAGATGTAATCAAGTCGGGTGCCTTGAGATGGGAGGTGACCCTGGATTATCCAGGTGGGCCCAATGGCATCACAAGGGTCCTCGTAAGAGGGAGGCAGAGTGACATCTGACGACAGAAGTTGGTGATGGAAGCGGAGGCTGGGCTGACGCGCTTTGAAGGTGGAGAAGGGCCGTGAGCCAAGGACGGCAGGGAGTGCGGCCTCTAGAAACTGACGAGGCAAGGAAATGATTCTCCCCGGAGCCTCTAGAAGCAGCCAGCTCTGCCAACACTTCATTTCAGCCTAGTGAGACCCCTTTCGACCTCTGACCTCTCGAAGAGAATACATCCACGTTGTTTCAAGCCCCAGCACAGCAGACATTCATGATTTTCTGCATAGACCGATAGACTGATTGACTGAAACTCTTGTGATAGACTGTACTTGCAAGGGGGCCGTACCAACGTATCTGCTGTTCCTCCTACACTGAGGCCTTGACATGGCTTTAGAGACAGTTGGGGGTCCGTGTTCCCTCTCGCTGAATCTGGGCAGGCCTGGGACCACAGTGTAATCGACCCCAGGTGGCTTCTGAGGCCAAGCCCAAAGGTGATACGGCTCTGCCTGATTCTCCGGGAACTGAGCCACCAGCCCGTGAGGAAGCCCCGGCCGCTTCGTGGAGAGCCCAGGTGCAGGAGTTCCCGCCACAGCCCAGGTGGGGTCCTGGTCAGCAGCCGCCAACGTCCAGGCGTATGGGTGAGCCAGTCCTCAGAAGAATCTAGCCCTTGAAGCTGTCCCAGCTGTTTTGACCGGTGGAACAGACACGAGCTGTCGCCGCTGAGCCCTGCCCAGATCGCAGTTTTGGGAGCAAAATAAATGTCTTGTTTTAAACCACCGTTTGGGGGTGTGTTTTCTTTTTCCCCTCTGCAGCAATTGACAACTTAATTCTCTAGTTCTGTCCACTGAGAGGGCCTGGAGGGAATGGCACCCAATAGCAGTGAGGACAGCCAGTGCCTGGACTTTGGCATTTAAACTTTGGCCGACTTTCTCATCAAAAGGTACAGGGGTCCTTGGAGAAATGGCTGACCAGGGTGAGGCGGGCTGCGGGCGGGGGGTGAGCCTGGAGCATATCTTGTAGGAAGTGCTCGGGGCCGGGGCTGGGGGATGGGAACGTGTCAAAGGACACAGAGCCAGCTGAGTGGCTCCCACTGACCAAATCAGGGGCAGTCTGAGGCTTAGAACCCATGTGGGGAGCAAAGCAAACACGAGTCCATACAGATATGAGCAGATGAGTAAATAAGAGTTTGATAAGGAATGGGAGATGTGCGTCGTTTCGCAGACTCCACCCCAAGCCCATATTCAGGCTCAGGACTTGATGACGTCGGTGCGCCGGTGGGCGTGTCTTGTGATTGTGGTGTGTGTTCTAGGGGTACGTTGGAGAATGTCCTATTCTGTAAGAAACACACACGCAAGTGTTTAAAGGTGAAGCGGCAACAGTTTGGCGCCTTTACCGTCATACGGTTCGGGGGAAAAAGTTACAAGTGCTGAACTTGCACATAGGAACCGGGTCGTCCCACAAGCGTTCCCGCAGAGAGAGTGTTGAGACGGGGACGGGCTTGGAACTTGGAGACACGTGAAGAGCCAGCTGAGGCTGTGGCTTCATTCTCAGGCAGGAGGCAAGGTGAGTCCATCTGCCTGAAAGGAAGGGAGATTGCCGGGAGGAAAAATGCATTCTGCCCCGTCCTGGCCTCCCCTCCTGTCCGCATCTTCTCTACCCTCTTTCCAGGCTGAGATGAGCCTTGACTTACACAGGCTGTCCTCCCAGACTCTGGGAAGCTGACGCCACGAGCATCAGGGGTATAGTGCGGAGTCGGGGTGCTGTGGGGGGGGTGTCCAGGTTTAGACCTCGACTCTGCCTCTTGGAGGATGTACAAGGCAAGGCTTGAGACTCAGTTTCCCCCAAGGATCTGTTAGGAGCTCGTGCGGTCAGTTGCTAACGAGGTTTCTTTGCCGGCGCTGCTTCCGGCACAGACGCGCTGAGCCTGGTTCCCTGGGTTTAATCTTTAGTGGGTGACATGTTGCCGGGTGGCTACGCGGGGGCAGGCAGACGCCCTCAGCTAGGGCGGGGGGTGCTCATCAGCCCCCAGTGCCAGCTGGGGGTTTGATGGCTTCTCTCTACCTGCAGCGAACTGGGAGGACCGTCCCCACTCCCGAGCGGAGGCTCACAGAGGCGCTGGGGACTCCTCAGCCCCAGGGCCAGTGGGATTTCCCCTTGAGTCACTCGCCCAAATCCCACGTGTGCGGGGACGCCGAGCCCCACCTTCTCCGGGTCTCCCTCTGGGACAGGAGGGCCGTCCCCTCTGCAGGGTTGCGGGGTGGCCAGTCCAGAGGCAGGCAGGACTGCGTTCTCAAGCTCATCCTTTGCCGGTCTGTGGGGAGGCTGCCGAGGAGACGGAGGCCTGGTGTCACCCCAGAGCTCACGGTCGCGTGGGGAACAAGCTTGGGTGGAAAAGTCCCCGACGTTTGGAATCCGATCTGAGTCCAGGGTCGCGTTCAGCACGTCCTGCTTGCTGGGGAGCCTCCTGGGGGGAGTTTTACCTCTCAGACCCTCACCTCCTGCCCCGTGCAGTGAGGGGCCTGCAGTCTCAGACAGTACAACGTGATACACCGCGACACAACGTGATACACCGCGACACAACGTGATACAGCGTGACGTAACGTGATGAAGTGTGGCTTCCCGCTCTCCTTGTGGGTGCTGGGAGCTGAGGGCTGGGCCTCACGGGACGCAGTCAGGCATACGAATCAGAAGGAGAGAGAGGGAGAGAGCAAGAGATACAAAGAGCCAGGGAGAGAGAGAACGGGTGCAGGAGAGAGCAGGAGATGGGGGCAGAGAGAGACGGGGTCCTGCGGGCCCCTTTCCTCCACACTCACCAGCTGCTCCAGGCTCAGCTCGAGGAGAGACACGTTGGTGAGTTTGCTGCAACCCTTACTCAGGGGACCGAGTGCCCCGACACTGGCACCTCCAGATTTGGGTGTTGATGGCAGCCCTGAATGAGCAGGGCATTTCCTCTCCTCCCCGGCCCCTCCCTGAAGATCTAGGCAGCAGGGGTACCCGGGCAGCAGCCTGGACACTCGCCGGCACCCGCCCAGTGCTGGTGGAGGGCTCTCGCGTGGGTGGCGGCAGGGCTGGCCGCGTTGGTTCAGCACGGTAGAGATGTTTCACATCAGGTCACATCCGGAATAGGGGCCCTCCTCGGCTCCCCCTCCACGTGGGCGTGCGGGGGCCCAGAGCTCCCGCCTCTTCCAGCCTCAACATTTGGCCTGCGATGGTTAGTTTCTCGTGCCAGCATGGCCAGGCTACTGTGCCAGCGATTCAATGAAACACGGATCTAGGTGTGGCCGTGAAGGCGTTTTATAGCCATGATTCATCTCTACAATCGCTGGCTGTTAAGTTGGGAGGTCATCCTCGGTAATCTGGGTGGGCCGCATCCAAGTGGTTGAAGGCCTCAAGGGCAGAACTGAGTTTTCCCGAGGAAGGTGCCGTTGTGCCTGAGTTTTCCGCCTTCCTGCCTGCCCTGCAGATTTCAGATCTGCCAGTGTCTATGGTCGCATAAGCCAGTTTGGGGGAATAAACCTCTTAGATACACACATCTCTCCCTGCTGTGTGTCCCCGCAGGACCCTGCCCGTTGCAGCCTCCAGACTCACCCGGCTCAAGTCTCTCAGGCCAGCGCATCGGCTTGGAGGCTCCCGATGGGCCGGGCCTGGCAGCGGCCACACGCCCTTCTTCCACATTCCACCGGGTGCACCGGGCCCCCTGGCCACACCTCACTGCAAGGAGGCTGCGGAGTGTCTGGCCCGGCTCCCAGGGAGGCGAGAGCACCAGTCTGTTTTACAGTGCACGGAAGTGACCACCGCAGCCCTGGAAGCTCAACACGACACACGCTGATTCTCTCACCATCTCCGTGGGTCGGGAGTCTGGGCACGGCTTCCCTGGGCCCTCTGCTCAGGGTCTCACCAGGCTGCATCCTGGTGTGGCCCAGCTGTGTCTCCTCTGGGGTTCAGGGTTCTTTGCCAAGCTCCCGTGCGGCTGGAGAAGTCACTCCCCGGAAGCTGCGGGACTCCGGGTGCCTTGTGTCTCCAGGGTGAGCGGGAGAGCCGGTCTTTGTTGCTTGAAGCCTCTGAGCTTGGGGAACGCCTACGTCCTCTGAAGGCTCTCTTCTGATTAGGTCAGGCTCACCTGGAACCTCTGTCCCTTTGGCTCAACTCAGAGTCAAACTTATTAGGGGCCTTAATCCCACCTGCAAAATCCCTTCGCCTCTGCCATACGGTGTGACCCAGTAAGGGGAGTGACATCTATTTCTGGGATGCAATACAAAGCTGGGGGCGGGGAGTATGGGGGGCCTGTACGCTGGGGCGGGGACCCAGGAGCTGGTGCCAAGTCCTGCAGGCCACAGAAGAGAACAGGTCTGGTGTCCAGGTTCTAAACCTGGTCGGCTTCCTCCCCTGACCTCCAGGAGGAGGGGGCTTGAGACACGGGACAGCCCCCTTCTCACCAGGCGTTGCCCTGCCTGGGGAAACCAGGAAGGCATTTATTTAACACTTTAAGTAAGAGAGCACGCTCTTCTCCCCCGTTTCAGGGCGGGTGCTCCTTGCGTGGAGAGGAGGGGGCGGTGCGCCTCGGGAGGATGGAGCAGCCTCTTCCCCGCAATGGCAGCAAAGTCACACACTGTAAAACCAGCATAATGACCCTGTCTTCCGAGGCGCGAGCCACACTTCCCCGCACGCGCAGCCTCTGTGCCAGCCTCAGGTCTATGTGCCTCCAACCTGCCTGGGGAGGGGGCCTGGCTAAGGGAACCCCGGCTAATCCGGAACGCCCGCTCCATGGGGCTTCCCCTCCTGGATCCGTCACCTCCTTCCCACCTTCTTGCTCCCAAAAACTGCCTGAGTTACTGATGGTGCTGAGATGCAAGTGCCAGCCCCATCTGTCTCCTAGCAGAGCCCTGAGTGGAGAGACACTGACACATCTGCCTCCCTTCCCGAAATAAGAGGCTCTCGCTGAGCCCGCCTCTCTCCCCCTTGCCTCCCAGCCCTCGAGGCTGGTATGAGCCTACTACAAGCCTAGCCATCGATGCTCCCAGCCTTTCCTGGGGAGCAGTAGGTAATTCCCCCCTGGGCTCAGCGACACCGCGTCTTAAACCCCCTCTGCCGCCTGGATTCCGTTTCCTGGCTGCGGGGCAGGGAGGAGTGGTGGGCACTCGTGTGGCTACTCCCGGGACGGAGCTCACGACTTGATCATACCTCCTTCCCAGGGCAGAGCGGGGAAGGGGCCGCCCTCTGCCACCAGCGCTGATGCAGGTCCTGGGGGCCGTTCTGCTGCTGGTGAGGCTGGGCCGCGGCCGGCAGGAGAACAGTTCTTGGGGAAAGTGCAGCCTCACTGGAGAAACAAGAGCCAGATGCTCGTGGAAAGAGAGACCAGCCTAGGACAGGCCCCACTAACGCTGAGTCACGTGGCTTGGCTCCGACCCACTCTGGGAGTGGAGAGAGGCTCATAGAGGCTGTGTGCTGATGGAGAGGGTTCCTGAACTCAAGGCTGTGACCTGCCCAAGGTCATGAGCAGAGCCAGGTCCCCATGTGGGCTTCCCAGACCCCAGCCCACGGCTGCCTGCCCACTCCTAAGGCTGCTGGCCACCTCAGGGTCTTGCGTCCTGCCCTTGGTGCTTGGAAACCAAAGAAATATTACCAAGAAGAGCCCGACCCCCCCCAAAGCAACATGCTAGCCCTTGCTCTGGCCCTGGGCCCAGACCCCCACCCCAGCACCTCCGAGGTCTGTTGACCTCTGCAAAGCGGGGCTCCAATCGCCGCCTGACAAGGCTGATGTGAGGAATTTGCACAGATTAGGAAAAAACAACAACAAGGACAACCTCAAAAGTGTTTTGCGGAAAGTCGATTTCCAAACAAAACCTGAGCCGTCTCTGAGTGTTTAGCTCTAACAGCTGGACTTTGAGGCTGCTTCTGAATTACTCTGATTCCTCGGCTCATCCGATGGCCCACTTGTTTAAAACGATTTATTTGCAACAGAAGAGTATGGTGTGGGTGGGGCTGTGTGCGTATCTGAGCACCACTCAGTTGAACCTGGGTCTTGGACTGGGTGAGGCTGAAAATCAGGGGAACCTGTAGAGGAGACGAGCACGGACAGGAGCCGGCTGAGAGCCCAGCATCAGGTAGGTCTGGAGCAGAGCTTCCAGGGGGCCCGGGCTGGCGCCCTCACACCTGGAGATGGCTCCGCCTCAGCCCCTCCCGTCGTCCTCCCCCGGCATCCTGCACATGGGCGCCTACCGTGTCACTGTCACTCCTCTACTTGGCCCGGAACCCTTTCCAGCTTCCCCTGCGGGGTAATAAATTCCTCCGTGACCCTCCCCCAAGCCGCCCCTCCCCCGACACGCTCTCTTGACCAGGACCTGCTCTGCTGTTGCATGTACCCCTCACTGCCTGCGACACCCCGCCCTGACCCGCCCTCCATCTGATGTCCCTCTCATCCTTCAGGTCCAGCTCACGTGGGAGAAGCCTCTCCTGGCACCTCCAGGAAGATCTGGAAGCTTCCATAGCTCTGTGCTGCTCAGACCCTCACCTAGGGCTGGTTTGCTTCCTCTGCAAAGAACTCCTTAAGGCCAGGACAGGCTCGCGTGCGTGCGTGTGTGCGTGTGTGCGTGTGTGTGTGTGTGTGTGTGTGTGTGTGTGTGTCTCTCTCATTGCCTGGTAGGTCTCAGGAACCCGATCTATGTTTGCGGAAGGAGGAGAAGGGGGAGGGGCAGAGAGGGGACAGAGGGAGGGGCCCTTTGTGAGACGGTGTGCCACGTGAGGGCTTCCTAGAGGGCTGGTGGCACGCCCGCCCCCGCCCCGGGCATGGTGTGCTGGTCTCAAGGGCACGGCACCTCTGCCCCGCCTCCCTTTGGGCCTGCTCTGAAGTCCCTCGGCGGCAAAGGAAGGAACGCTGGCATTTCCCACAAAATGAGGGGGTGGCGAGGCAGTCCCCAAGCCTCCCAGCCCTGAAATCTCTTCTATTTATAACGTGAGCCCTGCATCGGCAATTGCTATTCAACTCAGAGGAGGCTGTGAAATAAAATTGTGTAAGAGAATTTATTCTTCCCAGGCTGCTTATTAAATCTCACCTCAGAGCGTGCTCTCTCTGGGTCTGGGGACTTCTCGGTAGCCTCCCGGGGCGGGCTCACCAGGTGCCGGCCCCAGGGGGCTGCCAAGAACAGCTCTGCAACCCCCAGCTGCCCAGAGCGGACCCTCGCCCGCATCTGAGAATTCTCGCGGGCTGCTGGCGGCTGCTGGGCCCAAGCCCTGGGCCAGGGGCTCACAGGTCCTTGTGGCTCCCTGGGGAGGGAAGGAGGTAGGCTAGTGCTGGGCTCTGGCCTCAGGCTGGCTTTCTGGGTGGTCAGAGCAGGCGCGGAGCCAGCTGGAGGTGCTGGCAGTTCCCCCAGTCAGCCCCCCGTCCTCACCCTCCACCCCGTGTGTGCGAGCTGCGCCCTCTCTCCGGAGCTCCCTTCCCCCTGGTCCTCAAGTGGTCAACTCCTGGCCTCCCAGAGGCTCAGGCCAAGCCTGGCTTGATCTAAGATGCCCTCCCTGGGCCCCGCCCCCACCCCACCCATGCCCCCAGGCTTGCCCTGCACCAGCACACGTGACACTTTAGGGACGCATGGGTGTGGCTCCTGAGGCACCTCGTAGGTAGGTGCCGAGCAAATGTCTGTTAGGAGATTGGGTGGACGGAGCAGGCCCCGGGGGCTGCCCCTGAAGCCCAGGGCCCGGTGGAGGAGGCCCATCCAGGCCATCGTGGCTGCCGGGCCCTCTTGCCCTGGGAGAGCACGCCCTCCTCCTTCCCCATCAGGGCGTGCTCCAGGTCTGTGGAGAAGGCGGGTGTGTGAGCCAACGAGGTCTCCGCAAGAGCGCCACGGAGCCCCTGGTTAGACGGATGCGCTCTTGTAGCTCTAACGAGCCCACAGGGCAGCCCCATCTCGCGACCCCTCTCCCCACCCCCAAAGCCCCGTCTTCTAGAGAATCTCTCTCTGGCCGGTGCTGGTAGCCCTGCGGAGGCATGAACCGGTGATTTCCCCATCAGCTCCCCGCGTCCAATCAGTACGGGGCAGGGCTGTGCTTCACCCGGATGGGGGCTCTGGTTTGTGGCCTCGAGGTTCCCGGCGCCCCCCGCCCCTCCTGCCCGCCCCCAGCCACGCTCCAGCGGGGCCTGAGCTCAGGGCTGGGGTGGGGGCCGTGGTGACAGTCATACTTCTGAATTCCCCCTCCCAGACAGCCCTCCCGGGTCCTTGAGCCGTGCCAGCCTTAGATGCAGATGAAGGAGGCAGCCAGCCACCCACACAGCTTGCTAACTTGGTAAGTATTTTTAGAACGACTTCTCCAATATTCCCCTCGATAGGAGAGGGAGCAAGGGGGGCTTGAGAGAGGAACTGGGGTTTGCAGGGGGCCAGGCTCTGTGTGAGCCTTCTCAGATGCAGAGCCCTCCTACCCATGTCTATGGGGATACAGTACACCGGGGCACGGCTGCATCATCACCCCATTCTATATACGGGCACGCTGAGGTTCCGAGAGGTTCCCTTCCTTCTCAGTGGTTGAGTCAGGATTTGAACCCAGAAGTTTCTGACTCTGAAGCCCCTGTCCTTGGGCCTGTGTGTCTCCAGGGGGTTGGAAAGCCCCACTGTCTGGTACTTCGGTTGGGGTTAGAACAAGCCGTGCCATATCCAGTGTCCCTGTGGACACAGTGTCCCTTCCGTTGCCCTGGAAGGGGAGGCCAGCCTTCGGGGAGGGGGACAGAGCCAGACAGGTGTCCGGAAAGAGCGCCAGACTTTCAGGACCCCGGACAGGGGCGCGCATGGCTGCGTCCTGTAGCGCCTCCCTGGCCCAGTGCGGCTCACCCCTGATTTACAATCACGAGGGAAGGGTTTAGGATAGGCCTATCCTCAGGGTCCACCAAGGACAGAATCCCTGGAGAGGCGGCCTAATGCAGGGGTCTTTTTAACTCCATTACAAAAAAAAAATCATTTGTTTATTTATTTATTTATGGCTGTGCTGGGTCTCCGTTTCTGTGCGAGGGCTTTCTCTAGTTGCGGCGAGCGGGGGCCACTCCTCA